>NW_028317947.1:12842500-13457500 GCF_062004578.1 Staurois parvus | reverse complement strand
GTATGCTTTGGGTCATTGTCCTGTTGCATCACCCATCCTCTGCGGAGCTTCAGTAGGCGGACAGATGGTCGTACGTTTTCCTGCAAAATGTCTTGATAAACTCTGGAATTCATTTTCCCATCAATGACAACAATCCGTCCAGGCCCTGAGGCAGCAAAGCAGCCCCAAACCATGATGCTCCCTCCGCCATGTTTTACAGTGGGGATGAGGTTTTGATGTTGGTGTGCTGTGCCTTTTTTTCTCCACACATAGTGTTGTGTGTTCTTTCCAAACAACTCAATCTTGGTTTCATCTGTCCACAGTATATTTTGCCAGTAGTGCTGTGGAACATCCAGGTGCTCTTTTGCAAACTTTAAACGTGCTGCAATATTCTTTTTGGACAGCGATGGCTCCCTCCGTGGTGTCCTCCCATGTACTCCATTCTTGTTTAATGTTTTCCTTATTGTAGATGTGTCAACAAAAATGTTAGCATGTGCCAGAGATTTCTGTAGGTCTTTAGCTGACACTCTGGGATTCTTCTTTAGCTCATGCAGCATTCTGCGCTGTGCTCTTGCAGTCATTTTTACAGGACGACCACGCCTAGGGAGAGTAGCAACAGTGCTGAACTTTCTCCATTTGTAGACAGTCTGTCTTACCGTGGACACATGAACATCGAGGCTTTTGGAGATACTTTTGTAACCCTTTCCAGCTTCATGCAAGTCAACAATTCTTGATCGTAGGTCTTCTGAGAGCTCTTTTCTGCGAGGCATGGTTCACATCAGACAGTGCTTCTTGAAACCAGTAAACCCAAAACAGGTGTGTGTGTTTTTTAAGGGCAGGACAGCTGTCAGCAACACATCCAATATCATCACACTGATTGGAGTCAAGGTTGGCTCACTCCTGGCTCCAATTAGCTCTGGGAGAAGTCATTAAGCTAGGACCTCACATACTTTTTCCTCCCTGCACTGTAAATGTTTACATGTTATGTGCAATTAAACCATGGCAACATCTAATGTTTGTGTAGTATTATGTTCAGCAGACTGTGTTCTTCTATTGTTGTGACTTAGATGACGGTCAGAGTACATTTTATGCCCAATTCATGCAAAACTCCACGTAATCCCAAGGGGTTCACATACTTTTTCTTGCAACTGTAGTAAATACTCATCACATATTTTCTAGTGTCTGTTTAGTGTGAACGTGACCTCTCTTATGTACATTTAACCACTTCCCAGCTGCCCAATTGCAGTTTTACTGCTACAAGGCTGCTGCCCTGTGCAAAATCACATAAATATTTACGTGATTTTGTATTTCCAGATAGCGGGTGTGCGTTCGCGCGTGCCGCTCTACTCGTGCTGTCATTTGCTCCTAAAGATGTCAATCACCGGGCTAGTGATTCATGGCCAGGACTCGGTGATTGGTGGAGCTGCTGACGGGAGAGATCTGAGTTTATACAACACAGATCTCTCTCCTGTCAGCAGGGATGCGCTGCTTTCCACCTCTCTGCAAAGCAGATTAAAGATCTGCTACAGGCACTCGCTTTCGAGCTCAGACCGTGACACCCTGCCCTATCTGCATCTGATTGGACCGTCAGGGAGGTGATCATGTGACAGTTTCCCATACTTTCTGCCAAACTGGGTTATGATCATGTTTGAATAGAACTCAACTTACCTCTAGTCAAAAGTAGACAGAAAGTCTGCAGCCATGTAGATTTAACTCACAGACTGCTATTAGTAGATAATCCTTTATTTCAGTAATGCAACTTAAAAGGTAAAACTAATATATGAGATATACTCATTACATGCAAAGCAAGATAGTTCAAGCCGTGATTTGTCATCATTGTGATGATTATGGCTTACAGCTCATGAAAACCCCAAATCCACAATCTCAGAAAATGAGAATATTACATGCAATCAATAAAACAAGGATTGTACACAGAACAATATCGGACCTCTGAAAAGTATAGCATGCATATGTACGCAGTACTTGGTTTGGGCCCCTTTTGCAGCAATTACTGCCTCAATGTGGCATGGCATGGAAGCTATCAGCCTGTGGCACTGCTGAGGTGTTATGGAAGACCAGGATGCTTCAATAGCGGCCTTCAGCTCTTCTGCATTGTTTGGTCTCATGTCTCTCATCTTTCTCTTGGCAATGCCCCATAGATTCTCTATGGGGTTCAGGTCAGGCGAGTTTGCTGGCCAATCAAGCACAGTAATCCCACGGTCATTGAACCAGGTTTTGGTGCTTTTCGCAGTGTGGGCAGGTGCCAAGTCCTGCTGGAAAATGAAGTCAGCATCCCCTTAAAGCTCATCTTCGGAAGGAAGCATGAAGTGCTCCAAAATCTCCTGGTAGACGGCTGTGTTGACCCTGGACTTAATGAAGCACAGTGGACCAACACCAGCAGATGACATGGCTCCCCAAATCGACACAGACTGTGGAAACTTCACACTGGACTTCAAGCATCTTGCAGTGTGTGCCTCTCCATTCTTCCTCCATACTCTGGGTCCTTGGTTTCCAAATGAGATGCAAAAGTTGCTCTCATCAGAAAAGAGGACTTTGGACCACTGAGCAACAGACCAGGTCTGTTTTTCTTTAGCCCAGGTAAGACGCTTCTGACGTTGTTTGTTGTTCAGGAACGGTTTGATAAGAGGAATACTACGATTGAAGCACATGTCCAGGACCCGTCTGTGTGTGGTGGCTCTTGATGCACTGACTCCAGCCTCAGTCCACTCCTTGTGAAAGTCCCCAACACTTTTGAATGGCCTTTTCCTGACAATCCCCTCCAGGCTGCGGTCATCCCTGCTGCTTGTGCACCTTTTTCTTCCACACTTTTCCCTTCCACATAACTTTCTATTAATGTGCTTTGATACAGCACTTTGGGAACATCCAACTTCTTTTGCAATTACCTTTTGAGGCTTTCCCTCCTTATGGAGGGTGTCAATGATGGTTTTCTGCACAACTGTCAGGTCAGCAGTCTTTCCCATGATTGTGATTCCTACTGAACCAGACTGAGAGACCATTTAAAGGCTCAGGAACCCTTTGCAGGTGTTATGGCTTAATTAGCTGATTAGAGTGGGACACTTTGAGCCGAGAATATTGCACCTTTTCACAATATTCTCATTTTCTGAGATTGTGGATTTGGGGTTTTCATGAGCTGTAAGCCATAATCATCACAATGATGACAAATCACAGCTTGAACTATCTTGCTTTGCATGTAATGAGTCTATCTCATATATTAGTTTCACCTTTTAAGTTGCATTACTGAAATAAATGAACTTTTCTAATTCAAATTTTTCGAGTTTCACCTGTATATATATGTAATCTGCTTTTCTGGGTAGGGGGCACGTGCGCACGCGTGCCTCCTTACCCGCATGGCCATTGGCGGCTAGGGATGTCAATCCATGGGTCCCAGCCAGAGATTTCTCTCCAGCACCTGGCATTCGTTGGGCAAAGCCGACAGAAGTTGAAAAATTGTGCTTAGGCATTAATATTTGTTTTACCCTTAGGCGTGAAGGGGTTAAGAAGCAACATCTTTAACTACAGAAAGGATTATCTACTGATAGCAGTCTGTGAGTTAAATCTACATGGCTGCTGACTTTCTGTCTACTTTTGACTAGAGGTAAGTTGAGTTCTATTCAAACATGATCATAACCCAGTTTGACAGAAAGTATGGGAAACTGTCACATGATCACCTCCCTGACGGTCCAATCAGATGCAGATAGGGCAGGGTGTCACGGTCTGAGCTCGAAAGATGATATTCTAATTTTTTCCAATTTTTTCGAGTTTCACCTGTTTGGGTTATATACTTGATTTTGCGCAGCCCTGCTGCCCTGTAGCAGTATTTCTACTATAAGGCGGCGAGAAAGCTGGTAAACTGTGATTCTATATGTGTATTCTGCCCAGAAAGGTCACAATGTAACAATGAGGCTTGCTGGATTTCCTATATCATTCCAGTTTGTATGTGTTTTTTGCTAACCATTAATTAACCTCACATTCTAAACACAGAACCAGTAATGTGCCCATGACTTATTAGGAGAAACGTTAAAGAGCAAAAGAGCACGGGAACGGGACATTAACCATCAAAAAGGCAGTCAGCATGAAAGCTGCTTAAACATTGGGTTAGCCATTGTTTTAGGATCTCCCTATAATTGTATGCCTCACTTGTGTTTCAGGAGACCAATAGAATGTTCAAATCAAGCAGAAAAGGTTATGTGATCATTTTGTGTTGTACAGTTATCGTTATGGTGGTGTTTAGCTACTTCGTTCATCTACACTTCAGACAGGTAGGTTCTTCGTTGTAGACCTTCACTTAAATTGTGTCTGTGGGTAAAGCTAAGTATGTAACAGTAGAAATGTTGATGATTTCCCATCAGCCTTCAAATGTACACCTTCTCAATGTAAAAAATCATCTGCCACCTGCCTTTGAACACATTGGGTACATGACAACAGAACCCAAAGCCATCAACCAACAAACAGCTGAAATAATGACTATGATACAAAGTACAATTCCCCAAAATGTTACCATGTATTTTAATGAAACCACCAGCGCACTGAATAGCAAAGCAATAATCATGAACTATAAACCCAATTATTGTGTTGGAGAGACTTTGATTGTCCTGGTTGAGATGTTCAATTATCTGGGAAAAAGGAAGACTTCTGGAGGAGACTTCTTACTGGCCCGGATCTTTTCACCAAAGCTTGGAGCTGCAGCTTCTGGGAGAATCGAGGATTTCAATAATGGAACTTACAATATTTATTTTAAATTATTTTGGGAAGGACAAGTACAAATCTCCATTCTCCTAATGCATCCCAGTGAAGGGGTAGCTCTATTGTGGAAAGCGAGGAATATGGGGTCCAGTTTTATCAGCTACACAGGAACATTCCTTAATGAAAACAAAGAGGTACATACAGAATGTGGATTGCACTTGAATTCCCAACAAGAAAAATGTGAATATATGGACAGAAAATATGGAGAAGTTTTCTACTGTATCAAGTTACCAGCAGTACCTTGTGAGGCTTTCATATCATTAAGGAGTGCGAACACACCTTATACATACCTCACCAAGGAGAACAAGACTCTGTTTACCACGTAAGTACTTCCTAAGATTACTTTTTTGTTACTGGCATAGTTTGTATTTAAGTTTATGAAGATGGTGCTGAACATTAAAAGGTATAGCCATGTTTTGGAAAGAGGATAAATCATAAAAAGTAGAATTCAGACTATTTAAAGTAAACCTTTGGGCTAAGTTGGACTATGTAAAATAAGTAAAATATGTTAAAGAAATATGCAACGCTAATATTGATAAATCCGGTGGAGACAAGTAATAACACATAAGTTAGATAGTTCAGTCCTTATAGTGATCAAGCAAAGTGATTATGTGCAGGTATTCAAAAGTCCATGGTCAATGATAACGGTGACTCTTGTGTACTTGTGAATGTACAAACAATGCACTAACCAGATAGCGCATTGATTGCGCATGGAGCAATTAAGACCTACTCCTGGTGCTCTGAACTTGTAATGCCAGGGAGATGTCATCCGCAGGTCAGCCACTAGATGTCCTCAGTAATCATTCCACCAGGGCCATCAACAGCAGGAGGAGGGGGAAGTCATATATCAATCCAAATCCTCAGTACCTTCCAAAACGGGCTCACATGGAAATAATGAGCCCCAAGAAAGCTTCTAATAGTGTAGTAGTTCTTTAATGGTCAAAAATCCAGCATAAAACAAGTAAATCAAAATTTACATCAGGAACTGTTAGGGCCACCAATCAGGATGGCCTTGTGGTATATGCACACAGGTCAGGGGCACCTCCCTGACGTGTTTCGTGTAAAAACACTTCCTCAGAGGGAGCATACTGACCATATGTTAAAAAGTACATAAAAAGGAGTTACAGAAAAAAAAAAATAATTTATACTGTATATACAGCCTCAATTGAAATTTAACTTTTTCTGTTTGGTCTTTAACTAGTTGCCGACCGCAGATAGCCGAATGACGGCTGCACTGCGGCCGGCCAGTTCTGAGTGGACGTCATATGACGGCCTCCCAGAACACGCTCTCCTGCGCGCCCCAGGGGGCGCGCACCCGGCGATCTCCGTGATCGCTGTGTCCTACGGACACAGCTGATCACGTGATGTGGTAAAAGGCCAATCACAGCGGCCTTTTACCACGTGATCAGTGGTGTCCAATGACATGCTGATCAGAGGGAAATGCAAGTGCCGGTTCTCGGCTGCACTTTCCTCACGCTGTCAGATCGTGAGGAAAGTACTGCCGAGAACCGGCAGTTGTCAGAGCGGGGATCGGCACCGATCATCAGGGCACTGATGATCAGTGCCCTGAGGATCGGTGCCCAGCAGTGCCACCCGCAAGTTCCGCCCACCTGTGCCCAGCAGTGCGCCCACTAGCTCCGCCCACCTGTGCCCAGCAGATCACCCACCTGTGCCCAGCAGTGCACCCACCTGTGCCACTCTGCAGTGTCACACACCTGTGCCCAGAAGTGCCACCTACCTGTGCCCAGCAGTGCCACCCACCTGTGCCCACCCACCTGTGCCCACCAGTGCCACCCACCTGTGCCCACCCACCAGTGCTGCCCACCAGTGCCACCCACCAGTGCAGCCCAACAGTGCTGCCAGTCAGTGCCACCAGTCAGTGCCCAGGGGTTGTGCCAGTCAGTGCCGCCAGTCAGTGCCCAGCAGTGATGCCAGTCAGTGCCGTCTATCAGTACCCATCATCAGTGTCACCTATCAGTGCCGCCTATCAGTGCTGCATATTAGTGCCGCCTATCCGTGACACCTCATTAGTGCTGTCTATCAGTGCCGCCTATCCATGCCACCTCATTAGTACTGCCTATCAGTGCCCTTTAGTGCTGCCTATCAGTGCCCATCAGTGCCACCTATCAGTGCCCATCAGTGCTGCCTCATCAACGTACATCAGTGAAGGAGAAAAAATACCTGTTTGAAAAATTTTATAATAGAAACAAAGAAACTTTTTTTTTTTTTTCAAATTTTTTGCACTTTTTTTATTTATAGCACAAAAAGTAAAGCGCCCAGCGGCGATTAAATACCACCAAAAGAAATCTCTATTTGTGAGAAAAAAATGATCAAAATTTCATATGGGTACAATGTTGCATGACCGCGCAATTGTCAATCAAAGTGCGGCAGCGCTGAAAGCTGAAAATTGGCCTGGTAAATAAGGGGGTATAAGTGCCTGGTAGGCAAGTGGTTAAATCCACTCATAACATTGAAAGACCAATAAGGAGACTTAGGAGACAGAAAGGAAATTAGCCAGGCTTGATTTTCCTTTGATTTCTGGATTAACTGCCTGTTACTTGTTTTTTTTTTTTGTTAGTGAAGGTAACTTGGCTTATTCATTTGTTTTAAATGCTCCATTTGACATGTGACAGGTTTAATTAATAGAAATAATGTATACGAGCGCACCTACAAATGTGATATAGCAGCTGTACACCAGGTAACCATAAACCCAATAAAACAATATTATAAATCAATTGATGCAGTGCTGGACAAGAGATATTATAGGTATATGAATAAATAAATGGAAGCAAGTAGTTCATATGGTGGTATCAAGGTGACTTCAGGTGCTCTCATCTATTCCTATTCTCCAGGTGACAAAATACTGTGCGATATAGTGCAGAAGGAATGCACACTCACCAGAACGCACAGTTTAATGAGCGTTTGTATATATATATATACTGATCCCTTGAGGTCATCAGCTGGTCAAGGTGGGGTTTGAAATCCAATGATCTCCCTCCAGTACTACTGAGTATTGCTGTTAAAACATCAGGATGATCCCTCGGATATTGGCCTGTGTATTCCTCCTCAAGTGATAAGGACACTCCTTCACCAGCAGTAAACGGATGACTGTAAATTAATACTCCCCAGGGGAGTCAAAGCAGAGACATCTCCATAGTGTAGTAATTAGGTATTTATTTGTATAAAACGAAGATGAACATTGATGTGTCAATCAAATAAAAGCAAGTTACAGTTAACAACGTAAGAAAACATAAACAATATTCTTTCACTTCATGCACTACGGGTAGAACATATAATATAGATAAATGTATAACATGTTATAGTAAAAACGTGGTATATCTCCTCGAATGCTCATGCAAACTCCAGTGTGTGGGACGTACTACTAGACGTTTACGCGATAGATTGAGAGAACATATCAATAACATCAAAAAGGGTTATAAGGATCACTCTTTGTCCTATCATTTTAAACGGAAACATAATAATGACCCATCATCCTTACAATTTGTTGGAGTAGATGTGGTGCAGCCCCATTGGAGGGGGATCAACAAATTGCGAGCAGTCTCACAACTCGAAACACGCTGGATACATGAGCTCCAGACCTTGCATCCAAAAGGCCACAATATAGATATAGATTTGAATTGTTTCATCAATAATAGCTAACACGATTTTTGGCCATATGTTCCAGTTGTAACCTTAAGAGAATAGAACAGGGAATTAGATGGTGCTATTTTTGCTGTTCTCTTATTTTATTTTATGTTTCATGTTTATTTTTGCGTTTATTTTAATATACTTTTATTTGAGTTTTATTGCTATCTATTGATATTGGTGAGGATCATAATATCATGTTAGTATTTTATATGAGCTGTTTATGAATATTCATAATCTTAATTGTAACTTTATGACACTAATCATGGATAACATTAAGCATACTTTAAGTATTTTAAGTATTGGGATTATTAACTTGACATAGATAATATTGAATGTAACCTATGTTAATATGCCGTAATGTATCCCTATATATATCTTTATGAGTATACCTAGTCTATATGCTAGTGCTACATTTTATTTGGAATGAATTGGCTTTTTTATTTTGGCTGATTTAATATGACCTTATCATATCGCTTTAAGACCCTATTTCCTCTCATTAACATCAAGATACTACAAATTGAGTAGTTCTTAAGAGATAAATCTGGATTAAGAATGCTAGAGGCTCCCAGTATGTCTATTAGATAACGTATGCTGGTCAGCAAAACATATTATAATTATGTATATATAAAATAAACCAATGGAAAATGGCGCCCGCACGAACGTTCGGTCGCCTAAGGGTCAGACTTCTAAAAAATGGCGCCTTTCTAATGCGCATGCGCCTAGCATATATATTGGCGTCACACGGCTCGGCGTTATTGGCAAATCCCCCCAGACGACGTGCGTGTGCACGAAACGCGTAGGAGGAGCCAGGAACGCCGTGACGTCACGCCGCCGGAGCATCGTGGAGCTCCGGCGGCCATCTTTAACATTGGACGGTCAGTCCATAATTTCTCTTGCTTTTATTTGATTGACACATCGATGTTCATCTTCGTTTTATACAAATAAATACCTAATTACTACACTATGGAGATGTCTCTGCTTTGACTCCCCTGGGGAGTATTAATTTACAGTCATCCGTTTACTGCTGGTGAAGGAGTGTCCTTATCACTTGAGGAGGAATACACAGGCCAATATCCGAGGGATCATCCTGATGTTTTAACAGCAATACTCAGTAGTACTGGAGGGAGATCATTGGATTTCAAACCCCACCTTGACCAGCTGATGACCTCAAGGGATCAGTATATATATATATACAAACGCTCATTAAACTGTGCGTTCTGGTGAGTGTGCATTCCTTCTGCACTATATCGCACAGTATTTTGTCACCTGGAGAATAGGAATAGATGAGAGCACCTGAAGTCACCTTGATACCACCATATGAACTACTTGCTTCCATTTATTTATTCATATACCTATAATATCTCTTGTCCAGCGCTGCATCAATTGATTTATAATAGGTTTAATTAATAGATCACATTCTACATTGGAATGTATTCAGGAGTAACTGTTCCGTGAATAGCATACATCTCCCAGGTGGCTATTTGGTTGGTGGTCTCTGCGATCGGAACTTTTCCCCTTCAATGGGCTCAGATATTGTATATAATCCCACCTTGAAAAGAATAGTTAGAGAAATGGTTGTAGAGTTAACCTGGCCATAGATGGGTATAATCTTAAACAAAAATTCTAAGAAAATGTGTTCGTTTTTCTAATCACTAGTGGGTGAACATTTTGTTTGAAATTCTATCCATCTGTGATTCTGAAGCTGTTGATGGTGTTACACAAAGCTAAGAAGGGGAAATCAGTTGGACAGTGCCTTCAAAAGAGAATAATTGTATAAACATTCCCTCTCACCAAAAACCCTATTCTCTGTTTATAAACGGCCTCCCCGCACCCTGCTTGTGCGCGCTCCCTGGGAGCGCGCAGCACCGCTGTCCAGTGCCCGCTGTGTCCTCCGGACACTGGAACACCGATCGTCGGACGGGACCTCTGTACGAGGTCCCGATCATGTGATCACTGATTGGCCAATCAGTGATCACATGCAAAGTAGTAAGCAAGATATCACTTGTGACATCATTGCTTACTACGTGTGAAATCTGTGAATGATCACAGAGGTCACATGGTACAAGGCTATTCACAACAGCCTTGTACCATGTGACAAACTGTGGCCAATCACAGCTCACTCAGTAGTTCTCAATGGCTGCAAGACTGCAGACAGAGAGAAGGAGAAATTATTGCTTTTACATCCTATATGGGTGTAAAAGCAATCAGTGTAAAAAAAAAAAAATCTTCATCACCCCCCACAAGTAGTACAGTGTCACCATGGTGACACTGTACTGCTAGGGTGACAGTATGTAAAAAAAAAAAAATCCATAAATAATAATATAAAAAAAAAAATGTAAAAAAGTGTTTCAAAATTATAATTGGTTATAAACTAATGTTTCTTATTTTTTTTTTTTTTTAACTAAAAAGATAACGGAATACATTTTGGCCAAGATTTATGAAGAAAGATTATTTATTTGCAAAATTTTATAAGAAAAAACACTTTTATTCAAAATTTGTGGACATTTTCATTTACATAGCAAAAAAAAAAAAATCCCAGTGGTGAATAAATACCACCAAAATAAAGCTTTATCTGTCTCAAAAAAATGGTTAAAAATTCATATGGGTACAGTGCTGCATGACCGCGCAATTGTCATTCAAAGTGTGATAGAGCTGAAAGCTGAAAATTGCCTTGGACAGGAAGGGGGTGAAAGTGTCCGGACAGGAAGTGGTTAAAGGTCGCATTGTCATGTTTTTACTGATTGTACATCTTATCTTATCCATGCTAATATCCCCAAGAGGGGAATGTCCTCCCAGGGGTATAAATTATGTGACTGGGTTTTACCAAATAGGAGAGAAATCTACAAACACCCTGAGAGCTACTTGGGTAGAGATCACCTATGGTTACCATAATGGGACTATGGTCAGAGATAACAAGATCAGACAGATCGAAATCGCTTAGCATAGGAAGTAATGACAGTGAGCTAAAAAAAGTAATCTATTTGAGAAAAGGAATTGTGAGGTGCACAATAAAATTTGTCTGCCTTCTATGTGGGATGTGAGAGCTGCCTGATATCCAAAAAGTCCAGGGAGGTGAATACCTGAGAGAGTAGGGTAGGTGCAGACTTACTTGTGGACACAGATCTAGGACTAGGGGAGTGGTCCTCCAAGGGTTTCATAACTGAATTGAAGTTCACCCCTCCTACTAGATGAAGATTTGTGGGAGCACTAATGACACAAGTGGAAAGATCTTGAAAGAAGGGGGTGCCTGGGGTGTTGGGAGCATAGATGTCACTAATAGCAAGATCATAATTGACAATAGATATATAAACTGCTGGCTTCCATCCCTCTGAATCTGCATCAATAGTTCTCAGTTTGTAGAAAATATTTTTATGCAATAGAATGATCTCTCCAGCTTTGCGATTCACAGCAGACAAACCACAAACTTCTCCCACCCATAGTTTATGTAGATGGTTGAAATTGCCCTCAGAGAGATGTGTTTCCCGCAGTAAGGCTACATCAGCTCTAAGGCACTTCAAGTGTCACAACACCTTCATGCGTTTGTTGGGTGATCTCAGAACTTTTACATTTCATGAGATGATACGCACAATTAGGTACCCAAAGGAACTAACAACATAGAGCAATCTACATTATAGGACACTAGGCACAATTGGCTGCTTAGGATGAATGGTAGACTCATCTCACCCATGAGATAGACAGAGTATTAGAAGATACAGTTGGAAGGAAACTCAGAAGAGGAGTTAGAAAAATGAAACAATAAATCAACCAAATACCAAGAATACCAGAAAAACTATGGACTCCCTTTTGTCCCACATGAAAGGATCACCATAGAAAAAACTCCTAGCAAATTCCGAGCTCCAAAAAAAAACAAAAAACATATTACTGTAGACAGTAAAACAACCATTTATAACCTGCCCAAAGGTCAGGAGCTAGGAGATGCATAGGGAGGACATTTTAATTGAACAGACAATCATGTCCCAGGTCACCAGTCACAGCTGCAGAGGAAAGACGTAATGGGAGACTTCCTCCATTACTTAGGGAGGGAGAGAGGCGAGGAAGAACAGAGGCACAACTCTAATAGCTGTGCCGTGCCATTAACAGAACAGTGGGCAGCAGACAGACACTAACTGAGACAACTTACCTCCACAACCAGGGGCGGACTGACAACTCATGGGGCCCCCGGGCAATAGGGGATCATGGGGCTCCTGTGTCCTTGCCCAAACTCAAAAAAGCCTATGAAAAAGGTACCAGGGGCATCTCATGGGGCCCCCTACTGCCCCCGGGCCCTCGGGCAGTGCCCAAGTTTCCAAATGGTCAGTCCGCCCCTGTCCACAACTTACCAACTTGCTAATCCTGACCTGGTCTCCCTCTGCCCTAGGCCCCTATAGTGGCTGTGCGGATGGCTGTTTTGCTAGTTCCACCACTGAATAGTAGACTAGGGAGTAGAGATGAGAAAATATCATTCTAAACTGAACTTGTCCTTTAACGTCTACATCCAAGAACAAAAATGTAATATATTGTAATTTTACAGTCTTCAGGTTCGCTGGCAGCTTTATTTTTCTTTTTTTTAGGCTAAAACATTTTCTACAAGTACAGATTATACTTGTTGATTCTGCTAGAAATCACATGTACTGAATAGCAATCTCAATACCAGTTCTCTTCTGTAAACTACAAGACCCTTACCCTTTGGTATGGAGATAAGGAGATGTTTGTAATCCATATCAGGAGAGCAGTCTAGGGTGACAACAATGGTTCCCCATAGATACAGCACGGTGAATGAGCATTTTCACACTAAGACAGAAAGTGTGCTACTGACAGGTTTACCAGGTGAAAATAAAGAAGAAAAGACTCTGAAAAGGCAAACTAATGCAGCTATCACATAGAAGGACTGGTAAGCTGCAATATATTACATGTTTGCTCTTGGATTTAGACAAACTTTTTGGGGGTAAACATACAATGAAGGGATATCAGCAGGGCTTTTTTCCCAAAGAATAGGTGCAGGAACTCCTAATTTTGAGCCACTCCTTGTATCCGAGCACTGTCCCTAGGTTCTACCCCGTACCCACCTTCCAGTACTACTTCTTTTAGAGAATACAGAAACAAAGTATCATTTTGTATTGTGTAGAGTTTGTTGATGATAATAGATCCCCTGCAGCCAGCAACAATATTATGATTATTATTAATACACAGGATTTATATAGAGCCAACAGTTTGTGCGGCGCTTTACAAAATGAAGGTAGACATTACAGTTACAATACAATTTGGTACAAGAGGAACCAGAGGACCCGGCTCGTTAGAGCTTACAATCTTGGAGGAAGGGTTGAGTGATAGAAAAGATAATAGCTGTGGGGGATGAGCTTCTTTAAAGAGAAAGGTTTTCAGGGAATGTCTAACGGTGGATGGATTAGGAGATATCCGGACAAATTGGGGTAGGGAGTTCCATAGGATGGGAGAAGCTCAGTAGAAGTCCTGGAAGTGAGCATGGGAGGAGGTGACACGGGAACTAGAGAGCAGAATGTCTTGGGAGGATCGAAGAGAGCAGTTTGGTTGATATTTTAAGACCAGGTTGGTGATATAGCTGGAGGCAGAGTTGTGGATGGCTTTGTAAGTTCTTGTTAGTATTTTGAATTTTATTTGTTGGGTGAGTGGAAGCCAGTGGAGGGATTGGCAGAGAGGAGTAGCATACACTGAATGGTGGGTAAGGTGGATGAGCCTGGCAGCAGTATTCATGATGGACTTGAGGGGGATAGCCTATGTAAAGGTAAGACATTGAGGAGGGAGTTGCAGTAGCCAAGGCGAGAGATAACCAGGGAGTGAATTAGGAGATTTGTGGTATCATTGGTTATAAAGGGGCGTATTCTGAAGATGTTGCAGAGGGTGAGGTGGCATGATTTGGACAGGGATTGGATATGAGCCTGAAAGGATATCCAGGGTTACCTCTAGCACCCTGGCATGCAGGGATGGGTTGATAGTGGTGCTATTGATCCTGAGGCACGTGGGGGAGGAAATATTATGAGCTCAGTTTTGGATAGATTGAGTTTTAGGAAGTGGTGTGACATCCAGTCTGATATGCTTGTTAGTAAATCGGTGATACGTGTGGAAACTGATGAGGTGAGCTGAGGAGTAGAGAGATAGATTTGTGTGTCATCAGCATAGAAATGGTGTTGGAAACCATGGGAAGCTATCAGCTGACCCAAGGAAGAAGTGTAGATCAAGATTAGGATAGGTCAAAGGACAGAACCTTGGGGGACCCCCACAGTAAGAGGAGTAGGAGAGGAGGAAGTAGAGTTGTAAGTGACACGGAAAGTGTGGTGAGATAGGTAAGATTCGAACCAAAGGAGAGTACAGTCACGGAGACCAAGTGAATAGAGTTTTTTGTGGAGGAAGGGGTGGTCAACTGTGTCAAAGGCAACGGAGAGGTCCAAGAGTAAGAGCACGGAATAGTGACCTATTGGTTTTAGTGGTTAGCAAGTCGTTTGTTAGTTTTAGGACAACGGTTTCTGTGGAGTGAAAAAGGAAATGATGTGGCGCTGCTACCTAAGAAAAACCTAAACCTGTAAAAAATAAACTTATAAACGCATTGAAATATCCACAATAAAACAAATAAAATGAATACACAAATCAAGTGATAATATAGTGCATGTGCTAAATGCCAACTATATAAGTGAAAAAAGGAACATACATAAGTTGATAATGATGCATAGACAACAAACCACACAACACTCACACCAATCTGGACTGATTTATACGTGATTGTGAGTAGTCTAATGATAAGACTACTATAGGTGCTCCAAATTTCTCAAAAAAAAAATACACCTCGCATAAAGTATCAAAACGCATGTACATGTACCATATATACAAAATGAACCAACCAACTAAATCAATATGTGAAAAAACACATCACATTTGGTGCAAATACTCAATGAAACGATGGAAAACACCTACATGCATAAAGTGCAAAAAATATATCTCATGTCGTGCAGAGCATACATATATATAGCACACCCTAATATGACAAAAAATGTCCAAGATGGGTGCAATACACATAAAATATGAAATCTTGTGAACTTTAGTGAACTGTGGAGATGGTGACAAGAGGGCATCCACTAATGGAAAAAATGTGCGCTCACCTCCCCGCAACGACCTGTAAAGGGTCACAACGCTATCAGGATCTCTATCACTGGATCCTTCATGTGAAAAGCTCCTCCATAACCGCGTCACTTTCTCCTGGATGACATCCCTCTTTCAGACTGGTATATGTAACGGCAGACCTCTTTCCCGTAGTGTAGTAAGTATGGCCAGTAACTCTCATAGAATATAAGCAGAAGCTCCAAATGGTGTAATACTGCTTTTATTAATTAATGTAGGTAACAGTAAGATATGCACTCACATGATCCTCCTTCTTGTGAACAGCATAAACAGATATTTCCCTTCACAATGGGTGTAGCTGAATGGGTGCACAAAGATGGGGTCCGGCCGGAAGTGCGTCACCGTGCACCAATGCGTTACGTCATGTGTCTTGTGACTTCCTTTTTTTTTTTTGAGAAGTTTGGAGCACCTATGGTAGTCTTATCATTAGACTACTTGCAATCACATGTAAATAAGTCCAGATTTATTTATTTATTTCAGGTACTTATATAGTGCTGTCAATTTACACAGCCCTTTACATATATATTGTACATTCACATCAGTCCCTAACCCTCATGGGGTGTACAATCTAAGGTCCCTAACTCACATTCATACATACACATGCGAGGGACAATTTAGACAGGATCCAATTGACCTACCTGCATGTCTTTGGTGTGTGGGAGGAAACTGGAGTATCTGGAGGAGACCCACGCGGGCACGGGGAGAACGTGCAGGCTCCAGGCAGGTGGTGCTGTGGTGGGGATTTGAACCAATGACCCTAGTGCTGCCAGGCGGCAGTGCTAACCACTAAGCCACTGTGCCGCCCCGGTGTGAGTGTTGTGTGGTTTGTTGTCTATGCACATACAATGTGTTTAGGCATCATTATCAGCTTATGTATGTTCCTTTTTTCACTTATATAGTTGGCATTTAGCACATGCACTATAATATTACTTGATTTGTGTATTCATTTTATTTGTTTAATTGTGGGTATTTACATGCATTTATAAATTTATTTTTAACAGGCTTAGATTTTTCTTAGATAGCAACGCCACATCATTTCCTTTTTCATTTTTTGATTTATCATCTGGTATGTGATTGGATGTTGGCAGCTTCATTTGATTTTCTTAGTATAGGCTTAGTAGAGCAGGAGGTTTACACTTTTTATTAGTTTCTGTGGAGTGTTGTGGGCAAAATCCAGACTGAAGGGGATCGAGAAGGTTATTCTCAATAAGGTGTCAGCTCAGCCGTTTGTAGACTAGACTTCAAGGAGTTTGGAGGCAAAAAGGAGTAAGGAGATGGGTCTTAGGTTGCTAAGATTGGTTTCAACAATAGACCCCCCCAGCAACAAAATATCCCCCTGCAAAAATATATCCCCCGGCAGCCAACAATGGACCCATCCCAGGAACAATTGAACCCCCCAGCAACAATAGACCCTCCAGCACTACTCATTACCTTTCACCATTACAAACATTCAGTGCTGGAGGTGCCGGAACAGCGTTCCCCCATGTTCCTGCTGAAAAAAAGCCCTGGACATCAGTACCACTGAAATACTAAATGTATTTCTTGTTTTTTTTTTTCATTTTTTATAATTAAAGGTCCAACATTGGCAAAGAAATTCCCAAACAAGTTGGAAGTATTAACGTTTTAAAATGCCCAAGTAAGTCTGCATTTTTATATTATTTTTATTGTTGGTAAATTGAAAGGAGATTGTATAGTCAGATGCATTGTCTGTGGTCAGCTTTTTCAGCTTTTTTTTTGCTAAAATCAATTAGCTAAGTAAATGTTCACTTTGCAAGGTGTATGTTACTAAATAAGGAGAGCCTGTGTTCACTTTGACTCACCCGATTAAGTGATTAGAGGAGTAATAAAAACATGATTTTTGTTAGCACAGGCAATTGGTTGCTATACCACCTGTAGCTATGCCATATCAGGAACACCCAGTACGATCTACCACACATAAACTAACCACACCACTGACATATCCTAATGTTTGCTTAGGATAGAGTGGGGAAAGGTTACAGCCTTTACCCTTTTTTTTTAAAGGGGGTAATTCTTCCCAGTGACCACAAGTGTAAGGAACATTTTTCCCACTGACCATCACAGAGACAAGAAAGGTATTTCAAGGGTTCCTCTGTGTTGAAAATGTCGAGGAAGTCTGGTCCAATGTTTCTCTGTATCTTTCAGCTCCAGCTGTTCAGCACTACACAAGCTATCTGCTGCAGTCACAGAAGTGAACATGTACAGCAGTGACTTATCTGCTGGCTGTAAGTGGTAGCTAATATAAAATTATACATAAAATTCCACTTCATGTCCCTTGCAAAAAAATAAACACATGTAGCACTACCCCCTTAGGAGTCGCTGACCTTTGGGTCCCCCTATAGTTCTGCACAGCCAAGCAACACACATTTGCACACTGGAGACAGTAACCAGTCCTTGAGCTTGGTTTTGATGTTTTATTAAGGGGTATTGAACTTGGATGGGGTTGAGGGGTGCATGGGATGTTCAAGGAACTGTGAACTGCGAGGACAAACTCCTTAGCAACTATGTACAAGTCTATGAACAAATGAACGTCTCTCCTCTGAGAGCATTCCAGTCCTCTCGTGTACCTCTTCAGACCCTAGATGAATTGTCCTCTTACCTGGCTGTACTGAGGGTATTCCCTGGGCAAGGGGACCCAGAGGCTGACAACTTAAAGAGTCCCAGCTGAGGAGCTAGTTGGGCTTTCCACATGACTGCCCTCTCTCCATTTTTGGCCCAGGGAGTATAAGATTACTCACACTGATCTTCCTGATAACTTATTGGGTCAGTGGCTGCTTTCAGGCCTTTCGCTGGGGTGGCTCCTTCCGTTCTGCTCAGGTTGTCCCTCCTGGAAGATGGTGATACAGTGGAGACTCCCTTGTCCAGCACCCCCCTGTAGGTAGGCTCCTTCCCTGGGCCCCCTCCCAGGCTCCACACTTCAGCCTCTCACTCTATCTTCCACTCGACACACTGACTGACATTCCCAGGCCCTCTGATTCTTAAGGGTTGCCTTCATCACCATGCCCAACCACCTGCCAGGGGATTGGCCAAGGTCCCTCAAGCATAGAGATCATAGATTCCTTCCTCCCTACATCTCTGCTCCAGAAAGCTCTCAGGTTTCTGGAGAGGTGGGAGAGCTCCAGAATCTCTGACCCTCAGAACCTTCCTAGCCTGTCCTGAGGTAACCTATGCCTCACTTACAGGCTTACTCATTCCAGGCTGCTACTCAGCCTCTGACTGACAAAAAAAACTTTCTAGCTAACCTGGAGGGTGCTACACAAAGTTTGTAGCAGGACCCCCGTCAAGTTTGTATTGCTGTCTGAGATTTCCCTTCTCTCTTTGTCCTCATTGCAATTTTCCTTGAACATGAAGTGAGTGAGAATCAACAATTTTACAGTTGCCACCAGAACAAGAGTAGATGGGAGCCTATAAATGTCATAGATTAAATCCTCTCAGTTTGGGGAGATATCCACTCACTTCTTGTTATGTCTTAAGAGTAGGAAATAAAGTGAACTCTGACCAATGAGGACACATCTGTTAGAGGTTCTAACCTTTCTTTACTCTTTTTTGAAACACAAAAAAAATTGACTGGAGTTCCACCTTGATATTTAATTATAGATTCCCTATAGAATTTATAATTACACTAATTTGTACTAAAAAAAAGACCAAAAGAGCTTTTTGAACTTAACAATAAACTTATTATGTTAACACAATTCTTTTTCAGAAACTTCTATGAATGTGACTTCAAAATGCCAAATTGGGACCTCTCTTCCCTTCCCTAGCGGTTACTTCCTGCAGAACCAATGGTTCCCCTCAAATTGTAATCTTTCTTCCTTTGAGCCCTTAATAAACATAAATAAATGTTTGGCTGGCAAAATGATATATTTGATGGGCGATTCAACAATTCGTCAATGGATAGAATTCTTCCCAAAAGTCATAAAGAGTAAGTATCCATGTTGATATTTTAAAGCATAACCCCTGGGAATGCATGATTTAAATAGTGGGCTTCTAATGGTCTCCAGGTGACACATTTTTAAGAAGTCTACTTCTTCACCTAAAAGTGGTATAAAACACAAACACAAAAATGTACAATATAGCAGAGTACCAATTCTTTAATGTGCTGGCTGTGTTACTTTTCTATTTTTTTTTTTACTTGGGGGTCCGACCAGTAATACACTTCCTGTCTTAGGATGTTTCCACCCTGGATGGGGGAGATACTTTGGACAACAAATGAATCAAAATAAACTCATGTGCTGCTATAAAATCTAAAAGTTAAACAAGAGACTAGAATTAGGGAACTACACATATAAGTGAACTCAGACGCTAAAACCAAAACATAATTTATAAAAAAAAACAGTGGTGCGGTGCTCCTAACTGTATGTCCTAATAAAAAAGTAGTGTATTATTAATTCATAATAAAACCTATATATAATATATCACAAAGCATAAATAAATAAACAAATAAATCCAGAAATTATTATACTGTATATGGTGCAATATATAGTGCAAACAGTGTACCCTAGGCTGCTCTCCAGTGTGTGTCACACATAAAAACATGTTAAGTGATCTTTTCCACATATAACATCACTAAAAATCATGTTCTCTTGAAACATCCAGTGCATAAAGTGTCCAACATATTCAACTTGAAAAACGATAATATGATCCAGTGTTTGATCCAGAATATCACCAATCTACCAATAGGTGCAGTGCCAACTTGCTTTAACCACTTGCTGACCAGCCATAATACATATACTGCAGCTGGGTGGCACCTACAGGCAAAATCATGTACATGTATGTCATTTTGCCTGCTATGGTTCACATATGGTTCACCACAGATTGTAGGAAACAAATTCATTTTATTCCCCTATCCACACAGTAAGTGATGATGGGGGAATTCCTCCCTTGAATCTATTGTGTGCTCCAGTCCGGGGGATATGGGGAGCCATCCCTGCCAGGAGAACACAATTATTATTGCTAGTGACTACTAATTGCATGCTAGAAATCTGACATGACAATCAACGGTAGATCTTCTTAAGGTCAGTGTCAAGACCATTCTTGCAAGACAAAGCATCCAGTAAAGGTGGTGTTATGTGTCTGAAAAACAAAAGGAAAGCAAAAGGACCAGACTTTTAAGATACACAATGACATGTAATATTTAAAACCATGTTGCGCATGCGCCGATCGCCGGGAAAATGGCCGCCGCGATAATCGCTGGCGCCTTTTCCACAATAAACTGGACATATAAACAGCTCTTTTGGACGTCCCTGCATATAAGCCCAGGACCCTTTGATAATGTGCACCGCACGAAACGCGTCAGAAGGCTGCAGTATCTGGACGTCTGACCACCGCAGGTGGTCATCCTGATTATTATCTGGTCAGTGTTGCATTTGCATTTTTACTTTCACTATACATGTTGTACCTTTAAATAAACTTTGTTCATACAGTATCACACTATGTGGTGTCCCTTATTGGGCTCTCTTCTATGAGAGTCCCCACTTGCAGAATCTGCTCTAAAAGGGGACCCCGGATGGTGACACGCTTGAGACACGCTTATGAAATTTGAAGCATATACCCAAGGTGCGATTGGAAGGTGTAGGATCCTGTCCCTATCTTGGCCATTGATGATCACTATCTGATACCACAGGATAAATCCTACATGCGTTTTTTGACGCACTTCTGGTGAGTGCGCATTTTCACCATGTGATACACAGAATCTCATCCCACGCACCTACTAGGATCTATTGGATCCCCATGTTTGACCTATTTTGGGACTTGTCCATCTCACTTAACTTCACCGTAGTGTGATTTGACATTTGCACTTTATTATATATGTTATATATGCCATTTACTATTATAGCACTGCACCTTATATATGGTTTTAGATATATATATGTTTATGTACTTTATTGGAAGGTTCTCTCTTGGTTACCTTTTGGTGTTCTAGCCACTTTGAGATCTCCGGATAGCGCTCGCATATTATCTATTTAATATTTAAAACCTGCTTTTTATTTACCACTGGAAGTAAAACATACATGTAATACATTAAAAGAAAGAAGGTTCACATGTCTATTTGATAGCTAATGATCTCATTTAGAGAGTTTAGTCACACTCCCAGTCCTAGTTTCTACAATCACATATGTTATGTTAATACACAATATACACTCACCGGCCACTTTATTAGGTACACCTTGCTAGTGTCAAGAAAATATTCATTAAACCGACACCACCAGCCTGATCAGCTGACATAAGGCAAGATAGAGCCATGCTTTCATGTTGTTTACGCCAAATTCTGACCCTACCATCTGAATGTCGCAGCAACCAGTTTGCCCATTCTCCTCTGACCTCTGACATCAACAAGGCATTTTTGTCCACAAAACTGCTGCTCACTGGATATTTTCTCCTTTTCAGACCATTCTCTGTAAACCTTAGAGATGGTTATGCATGAAAATCCCAGTGAATCAGCAGCTTTTAAAATACTCAGACCAGCACATCTGGCACCAACATCCCTGCCACATTCAAAGTCACTTAAATCCCCTTTCTTGCCCATTGTGATGCTCGGTTTGAACTTCAGCAAGTCGTCTTCACCACGTCTACATGCCGAAATGCATTGAGTTGCTGCCATGTGATTGGCTGGTTAGCAATTTGTGTTACCAAGCAATTGAACAGGTGTACCAGTGAATGTATACACATTGTACTGTATATTGTACTCAATCATTGTAGTGACAGCATAATTAGGACATCAAACTGGGAGTGGAAATAACTCTCAGCTGGACGCTTCTCCTGGAAAAGAATTCTGCTTCCTCAGGAGTATGAATGAGGTATATATTATTTCACCTGGAACCATGCTGACAAGTGATTCCGGGGCAAATACCATGATAGTGCCAAGGAGATACAATGAGAGAAAACACTACACTAATACAAAACTTCAAACTACAAAACAAAACTGCATGAGAATGGGGGCCAGTTCATAGGATTTTTGGACCTAAGTATTAAGGAGGTACTGGATAGATGTGGTCTCAGTAAGCCTTATACATATTACTGAGCCACCATTAGACCTAAGTATCCAGAACGTACTGGAGAGAGGTGGCCTTAGTAAGCCTTATACATATTGCTGAGCTATCACCATTGTCTATAAACAGTAAGAAGCAAACATGAGCAAGGAAAAACCTTAGCTCTAAATCCCTCAGGAACAGTCATTGAAAATGACTGTTCCTGATCTATTATAACCAAGTAAAAAGGGTTCTAGTCCACAGGGGCCAAGTGATATTTTCCTTGATGTAAAAAGGGAAGGGGGTGGTCTGGTATGGTGCTCACCCCTACAAGGCAGTGTTATTTGTCTGGCTAATCTCATGAGGGCCACATCAACTAAGGGGGTTGACTCCAGATGCTAAACATACTCATTCCTGAAGGGATGAAGCTTCCCCATCCTGCTTTGGAGCAACATTATTAAAAAAATATATTAGGAAGTCTTCATGGCTTTAAGCCACTTCAGTGTCCAATCAATTTACCTGGTTATCAGTTGTAAAAAAAACACCTTTCATTGGAAAGAGAAAATCAGACTCCTTGTTAAGACATATTAAAGCTCAACTGCAGGAATCAGAAAAAAAATCTACACTTCAAGTAGTTTCCCCCCACAATGCAAGGGTTAATTATTGTTGCTTATTATGTCTTGAGGGTAAGATATACTCAGCACTGTCCTCTTCTCCACAAATCTCCAATCTGTAGGCTGCCCCTTGGCGTTCCCCTGTACAATGCAAGGCTACAGGCTTTAAGTGTATATGGAGAAGGCAGGAGTGCAACGTGGCTGGGAGGACCTTAGAAAAGAAGCTGTGAAGGACCAGTCACACTGCTGGAAGAAGCCTGCTGGAATGCAGGATACGCATTTTTCCTTTTTCTGGCACCCATAGACATAACGAGCATTCAAAGGAGAAGTTCACTTTTGGGTTTCACCCATATTCAGGGTGTGACATGTAAAATGTTACAATTGTACCAGCCCCCACACCCCCCTGATCTCCCATTGTGACAGCTAGCGGGGTTCTTCTTTTTTTTGTGCCTTGAGTTGGACATTAAAGGACAGCTTTACTGGTAATAATGCATAGCATCTTGCATTTCTCATTGTGCCTTTTCTACTTTGCTCTGCAAACCACTATTCACAAGCCTTCACAGTTCACCACTTCAAATAGGATACTTAAAATCCTTTATTATTTTATGTTTGGCGGTCAAGGCCAATGTGCTTTGGCTAGAACCAGTCTGATTATTGTATAATAAAACAGGGCAGGAAGACACATGCTGAAGCATAACCAGAAGCACCAGGTAGTGTTGCTGGCATGATAACCTTTTAAGAACATAAGAAAGTTTGTGGGAGGTTGGGTTGCAGAGGTGCTTTCTCTTGTCCTGCATGGGCAAAGTGACAGCCAAGGATTAGGATTAGACTTTAGGGGGTGAGGTGTTATTTTAGGTATGAAGCAGATTAAGCATTACATGTTAGGGTTGAAATGAGCGTTTTAGGGGGAAGGTGAGCAATTATTTTTGGGGGGTTGATTACGGACCATGGTCAACTCATATAGGACAGATTACAGGTGGGGATGAAGTGCTGTTTATTGGGGCACTGACATAAATCCTGGGTGAGTTATGATGCCTAATGTACCCTTTACAAATTGCTCAAAATAGCAAATCATGGGCAGAAAATATTTATTGAATTTAAATACAGGTTTATCCTGACTGAGCTGCATTTGTTTAACTTTAAATCACTATATTATTGTTCGTGTTGAGGTTTTATAGTGTTTTGGTACTGTTTCTCAAAAAGTTCTAAAACTAGTCTTCTGCTTAACAATAAATCAAGATTTATGTGGTGGATTTTTGCCAAAGTCTGAAAAAAATGGACTAAAAAATATGCTTTTTATAACACATAACCATTTGATTTTTTTTTTTTTTTAACAGATCTGAAATTTTTTAACACCCATATAGATGGTTGGCATAAGACCTACGTGTCATTTGACTTACAAAACAACATCTACATTCAGTGGAAGAAACATGGACATCCATTTGTAACTATGAGCTATTTCAATGTCAAAGATCACTCCTACGTCGCCAATGAACTCAATCGGCTTGGTGGTGGCTCTAATACAATTGTTGTGTTATCTTTAGGACAGCACTTCCGGCCCTTTCCCGTTCCCCTGTTCATCAAAAGGCTTCTCAGCATACGAAGAGCCATAGAGAGCTTGTTTTTACGAAGTCCGGATACAAAAGTTATCATAAAGTCTGAGAACATCAGGGAGATTAACCCTGATGTAGAGAGATTTAGCGACTTTCACGGGTATATACAGTACCTTTTAGTAAAGGAAATCTTCAGTGGACTCAATGTTGGGATGATAGATGCTTGGGACATGACCACAGCAGATTGCTCTAGAAATGCCCATCCGCCGGAGCATGTTGTCAAGAGTCAGATCAACTTGTTTTTGTCATATATCTGTTAAAGACTTTTTTAATATATGTTTAATTTATTTTACTTTTAATATGAAAAATGTATTGTTAAAGCTAAACTCCCTGCAAACAATTAAATTCCCAGTTCTGTAGTATGGTATGGCTGATTTAATCTGCTATAGGATTTATGCTTTGGCCAAGTCATTCTGGATTTACAAAACCCTGTGAGACAGCAAAGCCTGGTTAGTGACATCAGTTTTCTCTACTGCAGATATCCACGACAGTTAGGTCACATTGCTGCCCCAGTTCGTGATTGGATAGTGAGAGGGGACAAGCAGCATTCTGGATTTCCCTGTCAGTAAAGGCAGTATACTTGATTGGCTCCTAGTGCCCTTCCCTCACAGTCTGAAATCTACTGTGTAGTGACTGGGGGTGCATGTGTGCAACAGACCTGGATGGCTACATTCTAGACCTGCTCTGCTCACCTCCCTAAACAACCATAGCTGCAGCTAACACTATTGTATCCCTTCAAAAACCTTACCTTTTTGCGCTCTAATCTTCTAACCATCTACTCCAAACATGGGATAGACTAACAAAGCCAAGGCCAAACCACAAAAACCAAAAACCAAACCTGAAGCTTCAGTGTAGAACTACTGAAAAGATGGAGCTGGCTCTACCTGTTAATGTAAGTACTAGAATCCAAGAGTTCTGAAGATGGCCTCATGTAGTTCCCTTCAGCATTACAAATGCCCTGCCCTGGAGCAGAGGCTCCTCTGCTAGACAAAATCAGAGGTAACATTCAGGAGGAAATAACTGCTTCTTGCAAATTATCAATCGAACTTCTCAAAGATCTCCAAGACCCTGATGACCACAAGTCCCTTTTGGAACACAGCATGGACAACACCACAGTTTTGGATGGTCACAAGAGCAGCCTGGAACAACTACAGGCTGAGCTTCATACCCTCCGCAATCAGCTGGAGGATGCAAGAACACCATCAGCTGTAGCAACATAAGGATATGCGATCTACCGGAAAGTGTGGTTGATCTTCAAGATTCCATCCTATCTCTTGTAGAGGAACTGGTGCCTGAAATGCCAGCTGAATGCCTGGAGATGGATCGGGTCCATAGTGCCTGATAGTTTACACCCACCCCGGGGATGTAGTGGTGACATTCTATTACCAGGTAACCCTCAAAGCATCTAATCTTTTTTCCAGGGTCATCAATATCAGATTTTTTCAGACCTAGCTCAATCAACCAACATCAATAGATGATCTATGAAACCCCTTCATCAAACCCTTCAGGCCCACTGAATCCATTATAGATGGGGTTTCCCATTAAAGAAGTCAAGCAATTCTTACTGGATCTCAGTCTGTTAACGCTATTCAAACCATTGTCTCAGCATCGCACCTCTACTGATACGAAATGGCTGGCTAAATCTTCTTTACCACAACAGAGCATGAAGGAACAATTCTCAAACAACCGGAGATCCCAAGCTATGGTACCCTAAAGCATTTAAACTGACAAACAGACGAGGAAGGATGCATACAGTATCCTTCTGATTGAGCTCTCAATCTTTTCTTTAATTCTTGTTAACGTAGTCCTTTTCCTATACAGCTGATTTATGGCTGACAGCATGTGTTTTTGATGTTCATATTAAAGCCTTATGGTTTTGATTTGTACACTAATTTCTGCTTTGGCCTGGATGAGATGCTTAGAATGTCATTGACCTCCCATTCCCATTTTGGGTCTAGGCATTACTCTTATTGCCATTTCGGTTAGAATTTTACAATGATCTGTTACTTTTATACTCTTCTTCTATGGTGCATGGACAGATTGATCATTATGTGTTGATATGAGCCACTACCAGGGGCGGACTGACCATTTGGAAACTCGGGCACCGCCCGAGGGCCCAGGGTCAGTAGGGGGCCCCATGAGATGCCCCTGGTACCTTTTTCATAGGCTTTTTTGAGTTTGGGCAAGGACACAGGGGCCCCATGATCCCCTATTGCCCGGGGGGCCCCATGAGTTGTCAGTCCACCCCTGGCCACTACCTACTTTTTTGACACCCTCACTATTGCTATGACCATGCTAGCAAAATGGTCCATTTATTGAACTCATGTTGTGTGTCTTGGTTTAAACCTCAGTTCTTATATTGTACTTTTTCAGTTAAAGCTGTGTGTATACTGTATTGTTTCATGCTGAGATCAGACTAAAATAGCAGTGGGCCCTGACAACTGCACAACCAGGATCATATAACTCTGTTCCATTTACTATGCAACAGTTCTGCTGATGTGGAACGCTGATAGCTATCCTTGCTGATCCTTTGTAGGTACACTATGTATTTCCTATGGTTATTATAACCTACTATCTTCACCCTGGGTTTGTGTTGCTCCTATTACACTGTTCAACAAATTTTTATTTTTTGCCAGTTTTGGAAACAAAAGGATCCATTTCTTAATGAATTTCACATTCTGAGTTCAAATATAACAATGAAATTTGTCAACTGGCTCTAGTTTTTCTGTAAACGGAAAGTTTTCTACTATAGGCGTAATGACTACATAATGCACAATAATTATATAGATAGATGTCTTTCCACAAATATAAAGCAAGTGATATTGACTACATAACAAAGCCTAAATGGCATAATATATTGCATAGGATTACCAAGAAAAATTATAGCCATAAGCTAAGTTGAATCATTTTAATACTTAGGATTCTCACTAGTTTTGTCTTCAGTTTGTGTTGGTTTTGCTTCTCTTGGCTTTTCTCTTGTATTCGAGGAAAGGGCTATCTCTTACAACTGCACGTGACTACACGCTTCAGGTTCTTCCTCACTTGACTCAACCACGAAGGATTCTGGTGCTTTAGGAATTGGAAGCCCCTCTCCATGAGGAACTGGACGTATTGCCGATGGAATATTTGGATAGTGCACAGATAACTTTTTCTTCTTATTTAGCCCTTTTACAATTGGAGGCACCATACAAAAGTAACAATTACTAACATGATCTGTTGGCTCTCTCCAAACCATTGGCACAGCGAAAGGCATAGATGCCTTTTTTCCATTCAACCATTGCTCCAGTGCCGTCCCACAAGAATTGCAGCATATATGTGGTGCCCAGCTCTTGTCCTGGTCTCCTATCTTGCAGCCAAAATACAAGTTGTAGGCTTTCTTAATCATTCCTGTTATCCTCCTTTTTTGTGAGATAAAAGTTATTTCACCGCAGATATAGCAGAAATTATCTGCTTTATTCACACAAGTTCGAGGCATTACTGAGTAGCCTATATAAGCATAAAACGAAATGTAAAGACTCTGTCGAACTACAATCAGCTACAGATACTGCAGCTTTTATGCAGTGAAGTGATGCAATTAAAGGCTAATATTGCATCATCTCAGTATACATGCAATTTTCTATTGGTCACCAGTATCAATTGCGCAATATGCAGCTGAAGTTGCATCATAATTTTGAATGGCTTACGTCATTAGATGGGTGAATATATCATGGAAACTAGAGCCAATCAACATTTTTTAGGGTCATTTTCGTTTTCAGCACCCCAAAATTATGTAAGATTAGCTAATTTTATGCCCAAAACTTTTTACCTGTTGAACAGTGTTATTAATATGTTTGCATTTTGTTAGGCTTTTTATTGGTCGCTGACTGTTTGCTCAGAATGGCTGTCAAGTGGTAACCCATGCCATACCCCTATCTTCTTCCCCTCCCTTCACCTATTCCCCTATTCCCTAATTCCATACACTTCTGTAGCATGGGACAGACAACTAAACAACTTCTCAGACCCAAACATGTATGGATACAATTCTCAATGCCTAACAGAATGGCTTTCATATGATCATATGAATACTAATCTACATAATAGAACTATTAGCTTTGGGGAGGGGTCCATTTGAAAGCCACCTACAAGTCCTGATTTCTTTGATTACGTTTTTCTTAGAGTTCATGGTACGTTTTTTGGGTACTGTACAGAATATAGTCATTTGTGGTTAGATTCCAAAGATGGCATTTCAGAGTCAGATTAAATGTTCAACTTTTGTTTTTGTATACTTAATCTTAAAAGTATTGCTCAGGGAAAGCATATATGGTGAAGTCTTCCACCACAGTTGATGGTTTAATACCACTATACGTGGCTTGTAAATTGTACTTATTTTATCTCACATGATACTACTTGTACTGTGATATACATGTCTGCCTATTCAGATAACTCAACCTACCAAGAACAACTGCCCTTCTAAAATAATTTCCTATCCTTCTTCGCCCTCCCCTCTCTCTCCCTTTCTTCCTTTTTCACCATGTCTTCAGGTTGAATCCTCCTTAACCTCCACCTTATCTACATTCCACTTCCCCTCTTTTCTCCCCCTCCTACTTCTACCCTCCACCCCTTATAAACCGGTCATTCAGGGCCATATCATTCAGCATGCTTCTTGATTGGGAGAAAAAGGAATTCCCATATTGAATATCTTGAAAAGGAATTAGAAATAGCTTCTAAACTCTTGAAAACAGTATTAAGCTCTGCCCATGTTTTATTTTTTTTCCTTTTTGTTAATGGATCCGAAGTGGTTAATACCTTAATGTGCTAGTATGCACTGAATTATAGCAGATTATGACAGAATTACCTGTAAAGCGAAGTCTTCCAGTGCTGTGCTGTGATGGTTCCTGGCGCTTCCATCTTCACCTGGTTTTCCGTCTGGGTTCGGGCTACTTGAACAGCAAGGCCACGATGACGTCACTTCCATGCATGCTCATGGGAGTCACTATCGCAGCACAGTGCTCTCTGCAGTCATAATACAGGCATTGTGCCATGAATGCAGAGTTAAGCACGCATCAGCAAAGGTCATCGGCCAAACCCACAAAACTATCTCATAAGAGCACAGATTTAAAGGTACGAAGTAGCAATACATTTTAAATACTTAAATAAAAGAGAAACTAAAAAGTCTGGGATTAATACCACTTTAAATAGTCAACTCGCAATAGGCAACACGTTGAACTAATACATACAAATTTTTCTCTCCGATCTAGGCATTGTATATGCACATCAAGTCCTCTGCACATCCTAAATCAATTCCAACATGATCTTGCAAAACTATACATTAAATCAAATGAGGCCCCAATGAGTGATATTCTTTCCTTTTTGAAAGAAGACCCTCATTCCTACAATAACTAACGATCAACGAGAGATGCTGGGCGCCGATACAGCAACCGAGGAAGTACTCCAAACTATCAATGAACTTAGCATTCCAGCCCTGATGGCTTTTTGGCTTTGTTTTATAAAAAAATATTGTAGCACCTTATCTCACAAATGTATTAAACCACTTGCCTACCGGGCACTTTTACCCCCTTCCTGCCCAGGCCGATTTTCAGCTTTCAGTGCTGTTGAACTTTGAATGACAATTGCGCAGTCATGCAATACTGTACCCTTATGAATTTTTTATCATTTTTTTTCACACAAATAGTTTTCTTTTGGTGGTATTTAATTTAATTTAGAAAAAAAAAGTTTCTCTTTGTTTCTATTATAAAATTGTGCAAACAGGTAATTTTTCTCTTTCACTGATGTGCGTTGATGAGGCTGCACTGATGGGCACCACTTATGGGTACTGCTGAGGCAGCACTGATGGACACTGATTGGCAGCACTGATGGACACTGATTGGCGGCACTGATGAGGTGGCACTGATGAGGCTGCACTGGTGGGCATTGATGAGATTGCTGCTGTTTGAAGACCACTGCCCTAGTTCATGCTCTGACCTTTTATACGTGTGGAAAACACCAGTAATTTGTTTGTTAGTAGCAATCTATTTCTACATCTTGCCTAGCAGGTATTAAAGTGTATGTTTTTGTATTAGAGGCAGGGAGCAGTGGGGCCAGATTTAGACCTTGGGGGGGCTAGGGCACTTCAGGTTCGGGGGGCCTCTTATACACAGAGTTGGTTTACATTCTTAATGACAGTCGCACATTTTTAAAATGCATGACACCATGTCATTCTGAGGTTGCACGTTCCCGCAGTTCGCTTGAGCCACCACAATTTGTTTTAAAAAGTGGTACAAAAAACGTTTACAGATGATGACCAGCAAAATATTACTTCCCATGACACATTTATTAAAAAAATATAAATTTTTTAATTTTTTATTATACATATATTATTTTTTATTTATTATTATTTTATATATTTTTATATTGTTTTGTATAGTTTTTGTATAGAGGTGGGGCCCTTCTGTCAGGGGGCCCAAGGCAGTTGTTCCTTTTGCCCCATATAAATCTGAGGCTTGAAATGGTACTAAGTAAATATCCCTAATTTGTCTTGAAAAAATGGGGATGTTCTCAAATTCCACAACCCCTTTGTAAGCAACTGACTGGAAAAGTACTTTGCAGAGATTAAGAATCACATTGTTTCTACGTATAGTTGCACTGCAATATCAGGTTTCACCAGCACATACTTTTATAGCGATATTAAACCCAAAACCAAAAATGAGATACCGTATATTCTAGCGTACCAGTCATTAGATGTGGTAGCTGCATTGGTTTTTATTTCAAGGCTATTTTTCCTTTTTGCTTTCACCTGGTAATATGGCCAGTAACACACCTCCTGTGCTAGTGTGCTCCCACTCTCTATGAAGGAGTACAGAGGGGACACCTTTGAACAGCAACAGTGTTAGTCTCGGGGACGGGACTCGAGTGTCCCAGGTGTTAGATGGACTAACAGATTTACATACATTAAAAAAATGAAGCTGAACTCCAGCTAACAAGCTATAATAATTTGCAGCAAACAGTTTTTTTCCATTTGGGATAATGGTTTTACATAAATAAATAAATCTGATCATTGTAAGCACCCCTGCCAATGCCAAATGGTTTGTATCATTCCTGTAACTGATATGTCTTGTTCCAGAACTTGTTCTTCTGAAAAACAACAGACTTACTTGGTGGATCACCAGATGAAGATAAATGAAAGAAGGACTATAAAAGAAAACTAATGCAAACATCACATCTATGAGTTGGTAAGCTGCAGTATAATAAATGTTCGCTTTTGGGTTTAATACTACTTTAAATCATAGCTGTTAGACCAGGTAGAACCCAAGAGGAAGGAATATCTTTGGTTAGTGAAATTAACCAACAAACCGGGAATTTCAGGGATAGATGAGAGAAGATGGCTGGATTTGGATTTGTTAGAAAGCTTAAGCTTTTCCCTGGAACCACAGTTGTTCCATTGCATGGGTGAGAAGTGGGGTTTATTTTTTTGTGAATATGAATATTGATTGGCTTTAGGAGCGTTACATGATGTCATTATCTATTTACACGCTATTGACTTTTAAGTTACTATTAGTTGCAATTCATTAGAAAAAGGAAAACTCCCTAAAAATCCATACCAGACTCCAAGCATGGAGCATGACTGGCCAGGAAAGGCGTGGTAAGCATGTAGATGTCTTCTTCTGAACCCTACTGAGCCACATGCCCTCAACAGGACAAGGGCCTCTTCCTCACAACCCTACTGGTGGTTGTGGGGGCTACAGATGGGGAGCTTAATGGAACATGAAAGCCCCCTACATGAATGAGTATGGAGTACATACAAAAAAAGTTGTTAACTTAAATTAGACACTCAAACATCTGACAATTCTTTTATAAAGAAAAGCAAAACTCCAAAAAAGTCCCTCATTGTAAGTCCATCGTCAATCATGATGCCCTCCAAATTTCCAGTAAAAAAAAACGTGAACCTGTACACACGACTGATCCTGATGACACCACCAGCTTAATGACCATTCCCCAAACTGTCACCAGTTATGTAAGGGAAGGGGCTGGGATAGTGTTGACATTATTGCCCAAATTTCGGCTAGTTGTCATTGATATCCATGCCCCTTTACTTATGTTGTAGGGATGCTCAGTGTCGTCAGTGGTTCCTAGGGATTACTAGGGTGCAAACACTTACTGCTTCCTTAGGAACCAGTGACAGCGGGAAGCTGGCGTATATAGAAGCAGTAGAAATACTTTACATAATACATTTTATATGATGCTTGGCTCTTGACTAAGCAGGGACTGAACGGGCAAATGATCTGCTCATCCGTAATGGTCTCCAGAACAGAAATCTTCCAATGGGGAAACCAGTTCTGGTGACAGCTCCCTGAGTAGATATTTTTTCCGACTTTAAATAGATATGCTGTCACTTACAGTTGTGTTTCCTTGATAGGAAATTAAGGTAAATCTCTACAATGAGACACAAATGGCCAAAACCTTAAGAGTTCTAACTTTTCCATTTTCATTTTAATGGTAAAAGAAAGATATTTATTTTAAAAAAAGTTATATGTTGTGATCTATGTACATATGAATGAAAAACTACAGAGAACATTATTATTTTCACCAAGCTGCTCATAATCACTTATTTACATTTCTAATAAACTGTAATATTCCTTTCAAGGACCTCTGTATTGAAAAATCTTGCAATCAAATCAATGAAGAGAACTTGTGAGAGCTGATACATTGTTTGAGATTTCAGTTCAGTACACAGGACTTTACAAGTGCACTGGCTTTCTTGCACGATCAACAGGTATTTTTCTCTATGTGCAATTTTTTTAGCCTGAAACAAGGAAAACTAACATCTCGTTTGCAACCTAATAGATATTCTTGAGTTGGGAGGGGGAAGAGTGTCTCTACTGTAGTCGGTCCAGCCAATTCTTTTTTTATCTCTTTTCTTTCCTTGATCTTCTACTTTCTTTACTGTTGCTTGGACCTTTCCAGCCTTTAGGGTTCTTGATAGCATATCTGGGTGCGATACCTTGGACATTCCAAATTGGACGGCAACTGTACTGTTTACTATTGTCAATATACAGTATTACATTTTTGTTCTTGGATTTTTTGTTCTTGGATCTTGGATAGGCCAATCAACAAAGCTTGGGTCCAAAATGTAATAACCCCCAGTAGCTAATGTAATTTTGTTTTAAAGAAAATCTGTACCGAATGAAAAATGTAGACTGCTATTACTGACCTCTCCATCTGCATCATGCCAATTCAATGGCTTTAGAACTTTGAAGATAGCTATAAAGAGGTATGCAGATCAGGACACCTGATTCTGGTAGCAAGCACATGTGGCTTTGCATGGACCTTCTCATTTCAGTTAGTTATGTTGTTTTCCTGTGGAGGGAGTGAAGATCCAGGATGAAACGTGTTGAATCCATTAGCAACAAACATTAATTTCTTTGTGGTGAAGTTCTGTTCTCTTGAATATTTTGGTAATGTTGCACATCTGAAAGACTTATCTGAAATGGTCTCTGTAAGCTGTGTGGGTTTTAAACTAATTGCTGCAATGTATGACCAAGCATCTAAACTAGTTGAGTCCTTTCTGTTGTTGAGGGACCACTTTTTGATCCAACAAAAAGATACACTTGGAGAGGTATATTTTTATGTGTATAAAGGCAGAGAAGCAGTAGAAAAATAATTGGTCTAGGTCTCAAAATTGTGGGTTCCTTATTAGGCTACATGTGGGTTCCAGCGAAACCTCTTTGTTCTGCAGGTGTAAATACGGAAAAGGACTGATGAAAGCCAAAGGTGCCAAAGAGTGACATTATTTTCATTTTACTACCAATAAAGTCCAAATACTTAATTACATACAGTATGCTGTCTATTGCAAACCATTTGCTGATAACACACCCTAATTGATCACCCACTCCAAAACATTAGTATGTTTGTGTCTCAGAGTGGCAATCCTCAATAATGGATATGGAAAAAGCTTAATGAAAAGATGGAAAGCTATGGAGCATTGAGTTCTTCCCTCCAAAAGCAATCATGCCAAAATGTAAGCTCTACTAACTATATTGTGGTTAACATTTAGTTAATGGTTGTTTCTCTTAGAGGAATCTATGGCCTTTTTTGTTCTTGTTGTATACTGTGCCTGCAAAATGTTGATGGTCTCATCCTACATACAATATCATCCCATTACTACCTGACATCTGCAAATCTTACTTTGACATTGCATTGTCTCCTTTGTTTTTACAATGCTGACTTTGATATTTTCTTGCTATGACAATATGACATCAAAATTCTGTGATATCATAGTACTCATAGTACATATCAAGACATCATTATATTGACTTCTGCATTGTCAATAATAGAAAAAAGAAACACCAGAGGGCGCACTCTGAGTGTAGTATTAAAATCACATTTATTAATGAACTGAAAGACAAATGGAAACTTACCAGGGGCGGACTGACCATTTGGAAACTAGGGCAATGCCCGAGGGTCCGGGGTCAGTAGGAGGCCCCATGAGATGCCCCTGGTACCTTTTTCATAGGCTTTTTTGAGTTTGGGCAAGGACACAGGGGCCCCATGATCCCCTATTGCCCGGGGGCACCATGAGTTGTCAGTCCATCCCTGCAACTTACACTTGTATTGAAAAGAATGCACTTATCATATGACTTCAGTCAGGCATGGTGGTTACCCTCTCATCAGTAGCAGTAGTGGAGGATCCAGATCAGACAGTGGAGAGTTGGGTATGCCAGAGATATCAGAAGCCTCAGATAGCGTGGTAACCAGTGAGGAATGATGTCACATGTCGGAAGGTGTGAAGGGGGTGTGGCTGTGTTTTGAGGTCACTCAGCTTTTTTGTCAAAACTGATCCTACCATCCATATGCAGGTCTTAAATAGCTGGTAGGACTATAAGACCCAATTAAACTACCAGCAATGATGGCACTTTATACTGACTATAAATGTCACCAAGGCACTATTTGGTATGCAAATGACTATATAAAATGCTGTTGGAGTTGTAAAGGAAGTAGCAAGTATTAGTACTGAGACTGCTGTTGGGTGCCGCCATCTTAGATGTGATGTTGGCAGCCACAGCAGACTCAAAGCTTTCACTCAACTGACACTGTATAGTATTCCCTTTCACTGCTTCCCCAGCAGCTACTTAAACATTTATGTAGAAAAAAGGACAACCATCGGGGGGACATCCCATACACATGTAGGGGGCCTGAGTGTCTCTAGGTGCCCCAACCAGGGTAGGGTTGCCCCCTGTCTTCACACTCCCCTTCAATTGTAAGCTCCACTGTTCCCTGGCAGACTGGCACTATTTGGGTGGTCCCACCAATCACTCGCACCCACACACAGCTGTAGGCCGCGCTCTCCCCTGTTCTCTGGTCCACAGTGAGGCCCTGCCCTGGAACGGTCCTGCTCAGTCGGTGAAGCTCTGGTGTGAATGGTGGGATGTCTGGCATGAGGGAGGGTGCCATGCAGAAGAAGTGCTAGTTGGTGTTGGTAGGAGGAGGGGTTGGTAGGTCCGCTCTCACTATTCAGTTCATCCAGGTGAGACTGACATGGAGCTGTGCTGGAATGTGTGAGGAATGCAACTGGAGGCCACACAGGGACGGGCTGCATGTGTGATGGTTTAGGCAGCTTATGGGGCCCCCGGGGTCCACACCGTTCTGCTCTTTTATATTGTGTAGGAGGAGCCACAGGGACCACACTGTGCTGCACTTATATTCTGTGTTTTAGGTCCTTGGGGCCACACTATACTGCTTTCCTACATTGTATTCTGGAGCACCCAGGGGCCACATTCTGCTGCTCTACTGTACTGTGTTTTGGGGCCCAACACTGTGCTGCTCTTCTATGCATTGTCTGGGGGCTACACTGGATGCTGACAGTATATGGGGTGACACTAGGTTTGTCACCTGTCTGGGATTCACCTGGACATTCCAGATTTTCAATCATGTGTCGAGGTTTCAGTCTGCTTGAAACCCAGACACCTTACTGTTCTGTGGGCGTACCAAAAGTGAGGCCTCCCTGTCACATCTGGACAGGAGGGTTGGCATTTATTAGAACCATTCACCTGTATTTTCCTGGGTTGAAGGACATGGGACTGAAGAAGGAAGAGGAAATGGGATGGAGGACATGGGACTGGAAGTGGAGGAGCACATGGGATGGAGGAGGAGAATGTGTGATGGAGGAGGAGGGCATGGGATAGAGGAGATGGGACTAGAGAAGGAGAACGTGGGATGGAAGAGGAGGACAAGGGATGGAGGAGATGGGACTGGAGAAGGAAAACTTGCAATGGAGGAGGAAGAGGGCATGGGATGGAGGAGATGGGGCTGGAGAGGGAGAAGGAGGAGGATATGGGATGGAGGAGGAGGAAGACATGGAATGGGGGAAATGAGACTGGAAGAGGAGGCCATGGGATGGGAGAGAAGGGACTGGAGGAGGAGAACATGGGATGGAGGAGGAGGAGGACATGGAATGGGGGAGATGGGACTGGAGGAAGGCATAGAATTGAGGAAGAGGAGGACATGGTATGGACGAGATGGGATGGAGGAGGAGGACATGGTGGGACTGCCAGGGGACGGGCCCTAGGGAATGTTGGTGGTCAGGGCCGGGGGCTGGCCATGCCTAAAGCTGTGTAAGGGGCCCAAAAAATTCTGATGGCTGCCCTGTGTAGGAAGGTGAGGAGAGTGAAGGAGGAGAGGGCTATGACAAGCAAGGAGGCAAGGAGTGTTAGTGAATTGACATATCCTAGCGAGGTCACATTTTTTTTTAGAAAATTTAAACATAGTAAGCCAATAAAAAAAAACTATAAGTAAGCATTTAAAATACTTGATCACTCTGCACATTTACCTGCAATTTTTTACATCGGTGACAGGATCTCTTTAAACTATGTTCCATTTTGACACAGTATCAGATGCTAGCTGTCAGACCCAGCTGTTGCTGACAGCTCTGGACCCCACTAATGAACAGAAATCAATTAGAGCAATTCCTGATCATGTGATCACTTTATCAGCTATGACATAGGGATCACATAGAAGCTGGAGATTCATACAATGAAAAAGAGTTTTCAGACTACAGATATCACTGCATAAACTGCAATAAAGAAGAAAACTACATACAGTATGTACAAAACCATTATACATTATAACTAGAGATGAGCGAAGTATTCAAAAATTCGATTCGACTGATTCGGCGAATTCGTGGAAAATATTCGATTCGAGTCGAATATATTCGCTGTGAATTTAACTTAAAAAAGGGTGTTTCTAGGCTTCAGAGAGACTTTATATTAGTGCAGAACACTGTACCTTTAATTTAAATGCCCTTGGAGTCTGCTGGGGAAGAGAAATAATACTGTCAGTCAGTATGACATGCAGATGAGAGCCGTCGATCTTAGAATCACCACACACTTCACTCATTTGGCCAGTCACAGGGCCAAAACCAGTGTTTGGAGCCACAGTGTGGTGGTGGAGGCAGCAGCAATGGGAGGCCATACAGCAACCTATGACAAAATGGAAACCAGCAGGAGTGTGAGGAGACCTGAAAGTGGCACATGGCAGAGTGGGAGCAATGGGAGGCGGTACAGGGACCCATGTCACCCTGTGGACCCAGCAGCAGCATGACCAGGCGGTACGGGGGCCCATGGCAGATTTGGGGCCTGGCAGCACCTATGGGAGGCCTGTAATCTGCCAGCAACCTATGACAAAATGGAAACCAGCAGGAGTGTGAGGAGACCTGAAAGTGGCACATGGCAGAGTGGGAGCAATGGGAGGCGGTACAGGGACCCATGTCACACTGTGGACCCAGCAGCAGCGTGACCAGGCGGTACGGGGGCCCATGGCAGATTTGGGGCCTGGCAGCACCTATGGGAGGCCTGTAATCTGCCAGCAACCTATGACAAAATGGAAACCAGCAGGAGTGTGAGGAGACCTGAAAGTGGCACATGGCAGAGTGTGGCGATGGAAACAGCAGCAATGGGAGGCGGTACAGGGACCCATGACACACTGTGGACCCAGCAGCAGCGTGACGAGGCGGTCCGGGGCCCATGGCAGATTTGGGGCCTGGCAGCACCTATGGGAGGCCTGTAATCTGCCAGCAACCTATGACAAAATGGAAACCAGCAGGAGTGTGAGGAGACCTGAAAGTGGCACATGGCAGAGTGGGAGCAATGGGAGGCGGTACAGGGACCCATGTCACACTGTGGACCCAGCAGCAGCGTGACCAGGCGGTATGGGGGCCCATGGCAGATGTGGGGCCTGGCAGCACCTATGGGAGGCCTGTAATCTGCCAGCAACCTATGACAAAATGGAAACCAGCAGGAGTGTGAGGAGACCTGAAAGTGGCACATGGCAGAGTGGGAGCAATGGGAGGCGGTACAGGGACCCATGTCACACCGTGGACCCAGCAGCAGCGTGACCAGGCGGTACGGGGGCCCATGGCAGATTTGGGGCCTGGCAGCACCTATGGGAGGCCTGTAATCTGCCAGCAACCTATGACAAAATGGAAACCAGCAGGAGTGTGAGGAGACCTGAAAGTGGCACATGGCAGAGTGGGAGCAATGGGAGGCGGTACAGGGACCCATGTCACACTGTGGACCCAGCAGCAGCGTGACCAGGCGGTACGGGGGCCCATGGCAGATTTGGGGCCTGGCAGCACCTATGGGAGGCCTGTAATCTGCCAGCAACCTATGACAAAATGGAAACCAGCAGGAGTGTGAGGAGACCTGAAAGTGGCACATGGCAGAGTGGGAGCAATGGGAGGCGGTACAGGGACCCATGTCACACTGTGGACCCAGCAGCAGCGTGACCAGGCGGTACGGGGGCCCATGGCAGATTTGGGGCCTGGCAGCACCTATGGGAGGCCTGTAATCTGCCAGCAACCTATGACAAAATGGAAACCAGCAGGAGTGTGAGGAGACCTGAAAGTGGCACATGGCAGAATGTGGCGTTGGAGACAGCAGCAATGGGAGGCGGTATAGGGACCCATGACACACTGTGGACCTGGCAGCAGCGTGAGGAGGCGGTACAGGGGCCCATGGCAGATTAGGGGCCTGGCCGCAGCAATGTGAGGCACGTAATCTGCCAGCATCCTATGACAAAATGAAATACACCAGCAGTGTGAGGAGACCTGAAAGTGGCACATGGCATGACACACTGTGGACCTTGCAGCAGCGTGAGGAGGCGGTACAGGGGCCCATGGCAGATTAGGGGCCTGGCAGCAGCTATGGGAGGCCCGTAATCTGCCAGCACCCTATGACAAAATGGAACCCAGCAGCAGTGTGCGGAGACCTGAAAGTGGCACATGTTTGTGGCATGATTCATGGCGGATTTAGTCAGTTGTGTCAGGAACTGGTGGTTTGAAATCCAGACTAATCCACGCCTGATTCATTTTCACAAACGTGAGTCTCTCCACACTTTGGGTGGACAGTCGTGTCCTCCGCGGAGTTACAATACCTCCTGCCGCACTAAACACGCGCTCCGATGCCACGCTACTGGCCGGGCATGACAGCCTTTCAAGGGCAAATTCAGCTAGTTGGGGCCAAAGGTCAAGTTTCGTTGCCCAGTAGTCAAGGGGATTGTCTACCTCGGTTGGCAGGGTGCTGTCCAAGTAGGCCCAAGCCTGTTGTTTGAGCTCCTGCTCCAGGTCCACCTGATGCTGCTGCTGCTGCTGCTGCTGCGGCTGGTTAGTAGTTTCCTCACTGCGCTGGTGAAGAAAGCTACTCATCATCGACTGCAGACTGAGGCAGCCGCTGCTGGTGGAGCTGCCACTGCTCCTACCACCCCACCCCTCCCCTGCTGCCATGGCAACGGAACGCGAGCGCACAGGGCCCACAGTGTCTGAGGATGGACGTTGGCGCAGAAAGGCAGAGACCAACTGACTACATAGGTGGTTTTTATAGTACGTAATTTTGGCCTCCCTCTCAGCAGGTGTGAAAAAGGCCACCATTTTGGAACGGTAGCGAGGGTCCAACAAGGTGGACAGCCAAAAGTCATCCCTCTGTCTGATGGTTATTATTCGGCTGTCGCTACGCAAGCAACCGAGCATGCTATGGGCCATTTGTGCCAAGGAATGCGAGGGACTCCCTGCCTCCATCTCCACAGCATACTGCCACGGTGCGTCTGGGTCCTCTGTCTCCTCCTCCTCCTCCTCTACCAGATGCTCCTGCTCCTCCACTCCTGTCCGCTGAGTGGAAAAACCACCCATTTCACTCAATAATTCCTGAGCACAAATGTCCTCCTCTACCTCCTCCTCTTCTTCCTGTCCTGGCCCCACAGGGGTCATGTGGCGTTGAGATCTGTGCGCCACGTCTACCGCACCCTGACCAGCCATTGTTAACAGCATTTGTTCCAGGACGTGCAACAGAGGAATGACGTCGTTCATCCCATAGTCCTGCCGACTCACGAATAGCGTGGCCTCCTCAAAGGGCCTGAGCAAGCGGCAGGTGTCACGCATGAGCTGCCAATGGCTGACATCAAAGTTACACAGGGGAGTACCTTTATCCGCTTGTAACATCAGGAAATCGGTGATGGCCTTTCGCTGCTCGTAAAGGCGGTCTAACATGTGTAGGGTTGAATTCCACCTTGTTGCAACGTCGCAGATCAGGCGATGCTGTGGAATTCCGTTCTGCCGCTGCAGCTCAAGGAGGGTGTGCTTTGCGCTGTAGGAATGGCTGAAATGCATGCAAAGTTTACGTGACATTTTAAGGATGTCTTGCAGTGGGATGGTGGATTTTAGGAACCGCTTGACAACCAGATTGAACACGTGAGCCATGCATGGCGCATGGCACAACCTTCCTTGACGCAGAGCAGACACCATGTTCTTTCCGTTGTCGGTCAACATGGTTCCGATTTTCAGTTTGCGCGGAGACAGCCATCTGTCGATTTCTCTGTTCATTACACTCAGAAGTTCCTCCCCTGTGTGACTACGTTCGCCAAGGCATACCAGGTGCAGCACAGCGTGACACCGTTGCGCCCTGCACATGTGATATGCCGGTCGGGTAATGGGACTTGGCACGGGGGTGGCGGCTGAGGACACGGCGGAAGAAGAGGTGGTAGAGGCGGACATATTTGCTGGACCAAGGACGTGCAAACGTGGAGGCAAAAGCGTCGTGACCTGTCCAAGTTGCTGGTGCGGCTGTGCCGGCACCACGTTCACCCAGTGGGCCGTAAATGACATGTACTGTCCCTGACCGTAGTTACAGCTCCACACGTCGGCGCTGCCGTGCACTTTGGCAGAGACCGACATGCTCAAAGACTGGCCCACCATCTCTTCTACATGTGAATGCAGGGCTGGCACTGCCTTTTTGTCGAAGAAATGCCGGCTTGGCACTCTCCACCGCGGCGCGGCACAAGCCATCATTTCTCGGAAAGGTGCTGAGTCCACCAGTTGGAAAGGGAGGGACTGCAGCACCAGCAACTTGGACAGGAGGACGTTCAGCTTTTGCACCATCGGGTGCGTGCTCGCAAACTGTTGTCTCTTGGAAACGGATTCCAAGAAAGACTGCTGACGGAATCCGTGAAGAGGAGTAGCAGGAGAAGGAGCATCTGAACGAGCGGAAGATGCCAACGAGCGACAACTCCCATCAGCAGAGGTGTTGGAGCCTTGACTGGCTGATAGAGGGCGATTGACGTCGGGTGACGGAGCAAGTAACGGAGCGGGTGATGGAGCGGGGGCTGGGGCAGGCAGAACCGCCGTATCTTTATCACGGTTTTCCCAGGCCACCAAATGGCGACGCTGCATATGCTGACGCAACGCTGTAGTCCCAACATGGGCCCCCTGGCCACGCTTGACTTTCTGGCCACATAGTCGACATACGGCTACGTTTACTTCCTCGGGCGGCTTGACGAAAAATTGCCACACCACCGAGTAGGAAACTTTGCCCCCGCTACTCCTCACTGGCTGACTGCTACTTCCTCCGTGCGCACCGGCACCACTACTGGCCGTGGTGGTAGGCTGCAGTGGAGCTGGTGCTCTACTCCGTGGCCGTTTGGCTCCACTGACGCTGCTGCGACCCTGCTGCCTCCTGGGCAACCCACCGACTGTTTCGCTCGCTGCCAAGCTGGCACCCTCTTCTCCTGATGATGCGGAAGAAATTGCCTGATGACGACGAGGCTGCCAAGTGCGATCAACCTCCTCATCATCAAGAAGGGTCTCCGCCTCACTACTAGCCCCCTCGGCTGCGTCTGGGTCAGGAGACATACCTGTCTCTAGACCGGCTACCGAGCCACTCTCCTCGCCAGTACTTCTTCGCCTGGCTGCTGAAAAGGCGGATGTCTCCCCCCGTTCCTGACCGCCCTCTGTTAGCTCTTCCTCACTGTACAGTGGGGCTGAGCCCACAGCATGCGATACTTCGCTTGGTGAGGGAACAGCAAAGGACAGGGGCAGGTAGAGGACACGTGATTTCAGTGGGCTTGCTCCCGGGCCATGCCAACTAACGGTTGTGTCTGACGTACACACCGACCATTGGCTGTAGGTGTCAGAGGTGACCTGGGAAGAGGAAGACGACCGAGCCAACCAATCGATGACGGCAGGGTTGTCGGTGGAGACACGACCGCTGGGTGACACCGGGAGCACTGGCCTCTGGCTGCGACTAGTGCTGCCTCGACCCCTTCCTCTGCTGCCACGTCTGCTCGCTCCTAAAACATTGCCTCCTCTGCCACTCCTCTGCATGTTGTCTGACATACTCTTTAATTCAACGATTCTGTGTCCCTGAGTAACAATTCTGTGTCCCTGAGTAACAATTCTGTGCCTGTCTCTGAGTAACAATTCTGTGGCCCTGAGTAACAATTCTGTGTCCCTCAGTAACAATTCTGTGTCGCTCAGTAACAATTCTGTGTCCCTCAGTAACAATTTTGTGTCCCTCAGTAACAATTCTGTGTCCCTGAGTAACAATTCTGTGTCCCTCAGTAACAATTCAGTGTCTGTCCCTGAGTAACAATTCTGTGTCCCTAAGTAACGTTTCTGTGGCCCTAAGTAACGGTTCTGTGGCCCTCAGTAACAATTCTGTGTCCCTGAGTAACGTTTCTGTGGCCCTAAGTAACGGTTCTGTGTCCCTCAGTAACAATTCTGTGTCCCTCAGTAACAATTCTGTGTCTGTCCCTGAGTAACAATTCTGTGGCCCTAACTAACAATTCTGTGGCCCTAAGTAACGGTTCTGTGCCCTCAGTAACAATTCTGTGGCCCTGAGTAACAATTCTGTGTCTGTCCCTGAGTAACAATTCTGTGTCCCTAAGTAACGTTTCTGTGGCCCGAAGTAACGGTTCTGTGGCCCTCAGTAACAATTCTGTGTCCGAGTAACGTTTCTGTGGCCCTAAGTAACGGTTCTGTGGCCCTCAGTAACAATTCTGTGTCCCACAGTAACAATTCTGTGTCTGTCCCTGAGTAACAATTCTGTGTCTGTCCATGAGTAACAATTCTGTGTCCCTAAGTAACGTTTCTGTGGCCCTAAGTAACGGTTCTGTGGCCCTCAGTAACAATTCTGTGTCCGAGTAACGTTTCTGTGGCCCTAAGTAACGGTTCTGTGGCCCTCAGTAACAATTCTGTGTCCCGGAGTAACAATTCTGTGTCTGTCCCTGAGTAACAATTCTGTGTCCCTAAGTAAAGTTTCTGTGGCCCTAAGTAACGGTTCTGTAGCCCTCAGTAACAATCTGTGTCCGAGTAACGTTTCTGTGGCCCTAAGAACGGCTCTGTGGCCCTCAGTAACAATTCTGTGTCCCTCAGTAACAATTCTGTGTCCCTCAGTAACAATTCTGTGTCTGTCACTGAGTAACAATTCTGTGGCCCTAAGTAACGTTTCTGTGGCCCTAAGTAACGGTTCTGTGGCCCTCAGTAACAATTCTGTGTCCCTGAGTAACGTTTCTGTGGCCCTAAGTAACGGTTCTGTGGCCCTCAGTAACAATTCTGTGTCCCTCAGTAACAATTCTGTGTCTGTCCCTGAGTAACAATTCTGTGGCCCTAAGTAACGTTTCTGTGGCCCTAAGTAACGGTTCTGTGGCCCTCAGTAACAATTCTGTGTCCCTGAGTAACGTTTCTGTGGCCCTAAGTAACGGTTCTGTGGCCCTCAGTAACAATTCTGTGGCCCTCAGTAACAATTCTGTGTCTGTCCCTGAGTAACAATTCTGTGGCCCTAAGTAACGGTTCTGTGGCCCTCAGTAACAATTCTGTGTCCCTCAGTAACAATTCTGTGTCTGTCCCTGAGTAACAATTCTGTGTCTGTCCCTGAGTAACAATTCTGTGGCCCTAAGTAACGTTTCTGTGGCCCTAAGTAACAGTTCTGTGGCCCTCAGTAACAATTCTGTGTCCCTGAGTAACGTTTCTGTGGCCCTAAGTAACGGTTCTGTGGCCCTCAGTAACAATTCTGTGTCCCTGAGTAACAACTCTGTGTCTGTCCCTGAGTAACAATTCTGTGGCCCTAAGTAACGGTTCTGTGGCCCTCAGTAACAATTCTGTGTCCCTCAGTAACAATTCTGTGTCTGTCCCTGAGTAACAATTCTGTGTACCTAAGTAAAGTTTCTGTGGCCCTAAGTAACGGTTCTGTGGCCCTCAGTAACAATTCTGTGTCCGAGTAACGTTTCTGTGGCCCTAAGTAACGGTTCTGTGGCCCTCAGTAACAATTCTGTGTCCCTGAGTAACTTTTCTGTGGCCCTAAGTAACGGTTCTGTGGCCCTCAGTAACAATTCTGTGTCCCTCAGTAACAATTCTGTGTCTGTCCCTGAGTAACAATTCTGTGGCCCTAAGTAACGGTTCTGTGGCCCTCAGTAACAATTCTGTGTCCCTGAGTAACAATTCTGTGGCCCTAAGTAACGGTTCTGTGGCCCTCAGTAACAATTCTGTGTCCCTCAGTAACAATTCTGTGTCTGTCCCTGAGTAACAATTCTGTGGCCCTAAGTAACGGTTCTGTGTCCCTGAGTAACAATTCTGTGTCCCTGAGTAACAATTCTGTGGCCCTAAGTAACGGTTCTGTGGCCCTCAGTAACAATTCTGTGTCCCTGAGTAACAATTCTGTGTCTGTCCCTGAGTAACAATTCTGTGGCCCTAAGTAACGGTTCTGTGGCCCTCAGTAACAATTCTGTGTCCCTGAGTAACGTTTCTGTGGCCCTAAGTAACGGTTCTGTGGCCCTCAGTAACAATTCTGTGTCCCTCAGTAACAATTCTGTGTCTGTCCCTGAGTAACAATTCTGTGGCCCTAAGTAACGTTTCTGTGGCCCTAAGTAACGGTTCTGTGGCCCTCAGTAACAATTCTGTGTCCCTGAGTAACGTTTCTGTGGCCCTAAGTAACGGTTCTGTGGCCCTCAGTAACAATTCTGTGTCCCTCAGTAACAATTCTGTGTCTGTCCCTGAGTAACAATTCTGTGGCCCTAAGTAACGGTTCTGTGGCCCTCAGTAACAATTCTGTGTCCCTCAGTAACAATTCTGTGTCTGTCCCTGAGTAACAATTCTGTGTCCCTAAGTAAAGTTTCTGTGGCCCTAAGTAACGGTTCTGTGGCCCTCAGTAACAATTCTGTGTCCGAGTAACCTTTCTGTGGCCCTAAGTAACGGTTCTGTGGCCCTCAGTAACAATTCTGTGTCCCTCAGTAACAATTCTGTCTGTCCCTGAGTAACAATTCTGTGTCTGTCCCTGAGTAACAATTCTGTGTCCCTAAGTAACGTTTCTGTGGCCCTAAGTAACGGTTCTGTGGCCCTCAGTAACAATTCTGTGTCCCTGAGTAACGTTTCTGTGGCCCTAAGTAATGGTTCTGTGGCCCTCAGTAACAATTCTGTGTCCCTGAGTAACAATTCTGTGTCTGTCCCTGAGTAACAATTCTGTGGCCCTAAGTAACGGTTCTGTGGCCCTCAGTAACAATTCTGTGTCCCTGAGTAACAATTCTGTGGCCCTAAGTAACGGTTCTGTGGCCCTCAGTAACAATTCTGTGTCCCTCAGTAACAATTCTGTGTCTGTCCCTGAGTAACAATTCTGTGGCCCTAAGTAACGGTTCTGTGGCCCTCAGTAACAATTCTGTGTCCCTGAGTAACAATTCTGTGGCCCTAAGTAACGGTTCTGTGGCCCTCAGTAACAATTCTGTGTCCCTGAGTAACAATTCTGTGTCTGTCCCTGAGTAACAATTCTGTGGCCCTAAGTAACGGTTCTGTGGCCCTCAGTAACAATTCTGTGTCCCTGAGTAACGTTTCTGTGGCCCTAAGTAACGGTTCTGTGGCCCTCAGTAACAATTCTGTGTCCCTGAGTAACAATTCTGTGTCTGTCCCTGAGTAACAATTCTGTGGCCCTAAGTAACGGTTCGGTGGCCCTCAGTAACAATTCTGTGTCCCTGAGTAACAATTCTGTGGCCCTAAGTAACGGTTCTGTGGCCCTCAGTAACAATTCTGTGTCCCTCAGTAACAATTCTGTGTCTGTCCCTGAGTAACAATTCTGTGGCCCTAAGTAACGGTTCTGTGGCCCTGAGTAACAATTCTGTGTCCCTGAGTAACGTTTCTGTGGCCCTAAGTAACAGTTCTGTGGCCCTCAGTAACAATTCTGTGTCCCTGAGTAACAATTCTGTGTCTGTCCCTGAGTAACAATTCTGTGGCCCTAAGTAACGGTTCTGTGGCCCTCAGTAACAATTCTGTGTCCCTGAGTTACAATTCTGTGGCCCTAAGTAACGGTTCTGTGGCCTTCAGTAACAATTCTGTGTCCCTCAGTAACAATTCTGTGTCTGTCCCTGAGTAACAATTCTGTGGCCCTAAGTAACGGTTCTGTGGCCCTGAGTAACAATTCTGTGTCCCTGAGTAACAATTCTGTGGCCCTAAGTAACGGTTCTGTGGCCCTCAGTAACAATTCTGTGTCCCTGAGTAACGTTTCTGTGGCCCTAAGTAACGGTTCTGTGGCCCTCAGTAACAATTCTGTGTCTCGGAGTAACAATTCTGTGTCTGTCCCTGAGTAACAATTCTGTGTCCCTAAGTAAAGTTTCTGTGGCCCTAAGTAACGGTTCTGTGGCCCTCAGTAACAATTCTGTGTCCGAGTAACGTTTCTGTGGCCCTAACTCTGTCCCTAATACAGAGAGGTCTGCCTCTCTTGAATGACTGGAGGCAAATGGAGAATTCTAAAATGGCCGCCATTTATAGCTCGACCATTACACAGTGCTGGCTGGCTGGCTGCTGATTGGCTAATGCAATCACATGTCATTAATGAATGCATTATGGGTCAGCGCGCCTTGTCTGCGCGCCTTCCCAGACATCCCCGCTCCGTCGCCGCACATGTCGCCGCCATTTTAGGAAAAATTTCGATTCGCGCATCCGAAGTATGGTAATTTTCGGATTCGGCGCGAATCGAAATTTTTCCAATATTCGAAACGAATTCCACTTCGCCTACTTCGATTCGCTCATCTCTAATTATAACTCGTGTACAGGAAATATTTTTCTGTATACATAAGGTCCTGGGTCGACAAGCTTTAATTCAATTCAATAGGGTTTCGCAGTCCCCACCAAGTCCATGGGAATGCAAAACCCACTTGAATCCTGTCAAATGTAGGACAGAAAGAGATCAACTGTAACTATGCTTTAGGATTGTCTCTATTTTAATGTAATAAGGTGGCACAGAATAACAGAAGTAACTTTTTTTTCAGTTTATGAAGTTGTGATGATTTCTTCATGGAACCAAATGTTTTTTCTTGCTGTTGCACTCTCGGCTATCTTGCTGATAAGCTTTACAATGCATCACCCTGCAAAGGTAAGTACTAATCCCCCAGACTGTTAAAGTACATCTAAAGATGCCTGAATGATAGTCTGGGAGCAGTTCCACAGGGGAGAGGAGACATCTCTGCATGTAGTTTGCAACAAACTGAGCTAACTTGCAGATGGAAAATATTTCAAACATAAATCACCAGCACCAAAATTAAACAAATTAAATATACAAATAAATGCTGCTGCTCATCAGTGCAAACACACACCAAAAAAAAATTAAAACATAAAAACAGCATCTACAGTCAGTGAACAGTCCATGAGCTTGTTTTTTTATTAGGGGATGTAACTTGGATAGGGTAATAGGGATGATGGGATTCCCAACTTCTTTTCCTTGAAAGCCGTCAATCTTTGGGGATCAGTAGCAACAGCCCCTTATGGGCTAGGGACTCTCAGCCTATCTGAAAGTTATTTAAAACATAAAAACAGCGCAAGAATATATAAAGATATAAAATTATATATCACTCCAAAGTACTATAATAAAATATATATATATGTGAAATTATAAGTCCGACTCCAAATAAGTGAAAAAATATTAAATACAATATATAAAAAAAATCTCTGAAAGTCCTCTTTCCATAGAAATGAAACGTGCTTCCACCAAAGATAGTGTTCAAAAAATATACCGCACTCACCAGATACTGGTGAAAAAACACCTTTAGGGTTTTTTTGGGATCCTAGACCCAGTCAGTAAGCCTCCAGATCTCCACTCCAAACCAAAGTATAGCCAACCTTCAGGATCATCAGACTCCACTCTCCAAGAACACTCTTTGAAAACAGATCTTTAAAAACGCCCTGGAGGAGGGGCGAAACGCGTTGATGCATTTCCGGTTCCACCGCCATACGCAATACGTCACTTCCGGTGAGTGGAACGAACGCCAGCAAGCGGCGTTCCCGAGGTCCATTTTGTGTATGGGAGATTCTCTGTGCTGTCATCTCTTGCTGACCGTGGGATATCTGGAAATTACCCTGGTGCTGTGACATTTTTGATTCATTTAAATGCAATTAAAATGCTGATTTTAATCATTAAGAAAGTGAGTGGCTTGGTACTTGAGTATTGAGTATAACCAAGTGTTGCAGTATTACGCTAGATATTTGTTTTTTTCCCTACATTGCACTGAGTGTTCTTGGAGAGTGGAGTCTGATGATCCTGAAGGTTGGCTATACTTTGGTTTGGAGTGGAGATCTGGAGGCTTACTGACTGGGTCTAGGATCCCAAAAAAACCCTAAAGGTGTTTTTTCACCAGTATCTGGTGAGTGCGGTATATTTTTTGAACACTATCTTTGGTGGAAGCACGTTTCATTTCTGTAGGGAAAAAAACAAATATCGTTCCACTCACCGGAAGTGACAAATTGCGTATGGCGGTGGAACTGGAAATGCATCAACGCGTTTCGCCCCTCCTCCAGGGCGTTTTTAAAGATCTGTTTTCAAAGAGTGTTCTTGGAGAGTGGAGTCTGATGATCCTGGAGGTTGGCTATACTTTGGTTTGGAGTGGAGACCTGGAGGCTTGCTCACTGGGTCTAGGATCCCAAAAAAACCCTAAAGGCGTTTTTTTCACCAGTATCTGGTGAGTGCGGTATATTTTTTGAACACTATCTTTGGTGGAAGCACGTTTCATTTCTTTGGAAAGAGGACTTTCAGAGATTTTTTTTATATATTGTATTTAATATTTTTTCACCTATTTGGACTGGGACTTATAATTTCATATATATATATATATATATATATATATATATATATATATATATATATATATTTTTTTTTTTTTTTTTTCTTAGTACTTTGGAGTGATATATAATTTTATATCTTTATATTTTTTGCGCTGTTTTTATGTTTTAAATAACTTTCAGATGGGTTGAGAGTTCCTAGCCCATAAGGGACTGTTGCTACTGATCCCCAAAGATTGACGGCTTTCAAGGAAAAGAAGTTGGGAATCCCATCATCCCTATTACCCTATCCAAGTTACATCCCCTAATCAAGTTACATCCCCTAATAAAAAGACAAAAAACAAGCTCATGGACTGTTCACTGACTGTAGATGCAAGTGTGGAAAATGAGTGTTGCCTGGCTGTGCGAAGCTTAGAGGGATCCAGATACATTGCGGCCCTCAAGAAGGTAGCCCTACACATATATATTGCTTAATCCACCCTGCCCGCCCCATTGCAGACTATCATTACCTCAAAACCTTGAGCACTTTAAACTGGTATTTATAACCGTATTTATTTATTAATTCCAGAGCTCAGATGCAGTCCCATATTCCAGCAATACAACTGTAAACTATAGAGAAGAAATTGCAACAGTTGCCAGCTTCTCATTAGAGGATGAAATTCAAGCTTCTCACATCTTCAAAAACATTTCTGTCTTGATTCCTTCTATCACGTTCACCCACAAGGACCACACCACCAGTGCTAAGAAGAGCAGAGCCACCATACTGAACCCAAGAAAAAAGTACTGTGTTGGAGAGACGATAATCGTTCAGATTGAGATGTTTGACTATTTGGGTAACAGAAAATCATATGGAGGAGACTTCATAAGAGCTAGGATCTTTTCTCCAGATCTTCAAGCTGCAGCTTCTGGGAGAATTGAAGATTTTAACAATGGAACCTTTCACGTCTATTTCACTTTATTTTGGGAAGGAAAGGTTTTCTTCTCATTGGTCCTCTACCATCCAAGTGAGGCTGTTTCAGCATTGTGGAGAGCGAGGAACCGGGGCTATGGCCTCATTTACTTCATAGGATTTTTTACGAATGGAACTCATCAAGTGAAGTCTGAATGTGGATTCCAAGTGAATACAAAGAAGGAAATATGTGAATATAGAAAGGAAGAATATAATGAGACATTTTACTGCGCTAAACCAGAATCTTTCCATTGTGGGTCTTTAATATACCTTCAGTCTTTCAACAGCGATCTCTCTTTTCTAAGCGCACTTGAAAAATCTCTCTTTGAAAGGTCAGTACATATCTTATAGAAACTGTTTTATTTTTTATCAAAAAAAAAAAAATTAAATCAAATTAATTTTTTGTGGGACAACAGGGAAAGCAGCAGCACTCTGAAGTGGCATCACTGGAATAAAATGAAAATTTAATTTTAAACTGGATTACTCAAAATGGTACACAATTTACAAAATGTTACATAACCTTGGCCAGGGAATTTAAATCTGAACTCCAGGTATACAGCTAAATTCATATGTGAAAGGAGCTGTTTTATTTGCCAAATGATTAGTAATGTAACGATTAATACATAGTAATATATTGACTTTTTGTTACAATGGTGCATTCATTTGTGTCATTTATATCTGTCTGGAGTTCAGCTTTAACCCTTTTCTCTGTCAGAGCCATTTTTGTACACGTTTAAAAAGTCTAGTTGAAGATTAGTTAAATCCCCCAAACATTATATATTTTCCAAGAGCAGACACCCTGGAGAATAAACTAGTTGTTGTTCTAATTTTTTATTTCACACGCTATTAGCGTAATGATTTATGAAGTGCAAACTTTCAGTAAAAAAATACACTAAAGTTAATTTAACAAACGCAATAAATTATCCAATTTTGTAAACTGTAAAAGATGAGGTTGCAATGAATAAAATGCTACCAAATACTCCAAGGCTTAAAATAGTGTATGTCTGTGGAATGGTAACAAACTTCACTACCCTATCTTTTCCATAGGCAATGCTTTAAATGGCCCATCAGTTTCGAGTTAGCCATGAATAATGAGCCTAGAATGAATGCTCTCACTCCAACGTGTGCGACGATATTTCAAATGTGTATCGCAATTGACGTTATCATGCATTTGTTCATACGTTGGGGGGGGGGGTGGATTCAAAAATGTTTTTAGGGGTTTTAGTTACACTTTTTTTAAAAAAATGTTCTAAAGTTTATTTTTCACCATATAGTAAACAAAAAGTCCCCTATGTGATGATTTATTTGGGGACAGGTTCTCTTTAATGAGACATCAGGGGTCTAAAAGACCCTTGGGGGTTTATTTACTAAAGCTGGAGAGTCCAAAATCAGACTCCCTTCTGCATAGAAACCAATCAGCTTCTAACCTCAGCTTGTTCAATGAAGCTTTGGCAATGAAACCTGGAAGCTGATTGCTTTCTATGCAGAAGGGAGTCTGATTTTGGACTCTCCAGCTTTAGTAAATAAACCCCTTGATGTCTCACCTGCCCTCTATTGAAGCAGACTGCACTACATTAACTTCTTCTGCGGCCATACTGACTGGGAAAAGAGACATCAGAACCTAGAAGTGATGTTTTATACGTTGCTTCTGCCATGCCCGTCCCAGGTCTGCCGATGGATATGTGGAAACAGAGACACATTGGGTGGGGGATTGGCTTAGTAAATGCGGGAAAAATTCACTTTGCAAGGAATACACAATCACACTCAAGGATTGATTGGATGATGGAAGTCAGCAGAGCTTCGCTTAATTCACTAAGCCCTGGGGAAAATCCCTTTACAAAGTGAAAACTCCCCTGTAAACTGAAGAGCCTATTTACCTTTAGCAAGTTGATGCTTTCATGTCAAGTTCTCCATTTCTTTTCAGGCTCAATAATGCAGAGAATCCTGTTTAATTCAGCATTAATTATCCATAGATCCCGTCCCATAACCCCATCATTTTGCTCATTATGAATAACCCCGCTTAAGATCTCCAGTCTAAAAAGCTTGATGTTTAGGTATACCTTTTCTTCCATTGTCCAGTCTGGACCAATGTATGTATGTATATTTTATACCTGACCGATCCCTCTGTAATTTCAAATCACTGTGGTAGCACTCAGTGTACCAGATATCAGTGTTATATATGACACTGATATCTACATCAAGTGCTATTACCTGTATATAACACTGATATCTGTACACTGAGTGATATTCCCTATATTTAACACTGATATATGTACACTGAGTGCTATTCCCTATATATAACACTGATATCTGTACACTGAGTGCTATTCCCTTTATATAACACTGATATCTACATCAAGTGCTATTACCTGTATATAACACTGATATCTGTACACTGAGTGCTATTCCCTATATATAACACTGATATCTACATCAAGTGCTATTACCTGTATATAAGACTGATATCTGTACACTGAGTGCTATCCCCTATATATAACACTGATATCTGTACACTGAGTTCTATTCCCTATGTATAACACTGATATCTACATCAAGTGCTATTACCTGTATATAAGACTGATATCTGTACACTGAGTGCTATCCCCTATATATAACACTGATATCTGTACACTGAGTTCTATTCCCTATGTATAACACTGATATCTACATCAAGTGCTATTACCTGTATATAACACTGATATCTGTACACTGAGTGCTATTCCCTTTATATAACACTGATATCTGTACACTGAGTGCTATTCCCTTTATATAACACTGATATCTGTTCACTGAGTGCTATTATTTATTTATTTCAGATACTTATATAGCTCCGTCAATTTACACAGCTCTTTACATATATATTGTACATTCACATCAGTCCCTAACCCTCAAGGGGTGTACAATCTAAGGTCCCTAACTCACATTCATACATACACATACTAGGGACAATTTAGACAGGAGCAGGAGCGGACTGACCATTTGGAACCTCGGGCACTGCCCGAGGGCCTGGGGTCAGTAGGGGGCCCCATGAGATGCCCCTGGTACCTTTTTCATAGGCTTTTTTGAGTTTGGGCAAGGACACAGGGGCCCCATGATCCCCTATTGCCCGGGGACCCCATGATTTGTCAGTCCGCCCCTGGACAGGAGCCAATTAACCTACCAGCATGTGTTTGGAGTGTGGGAGGAAACCGGAGTACCCGGAGGAAACCCACGCAGGCACAGGGAGAACATGCAAACTCCAGGCATTCCCTATATATAACACTGATATCTGTACACTGAGTGCTATTCCCTATATATAACACTGATATAATTCCAAAAAAGTGCAATATTGATTTTTTTTTTCCAGAAGCAATATTGCTATTGAAATCCCAAAAAACTTTGAAACTATTGGTGTGTATTCATGTACAGGTGAGTAATTCTTCACATTTTACAAATCTTTGAAAATATATTGTATTCTGTTTCAGAGGACTCTGCCAAGGGTTAATCCTGCTGTAACATATGGTATGTAGTGCTACCCTCTCCAGGGCCGCTGAGTTTTTGGGTCCCCCTAAGGTCTGCACAGCCAGGCAGCACACATTTTCCACACTTTCATCCAAAGCCAGTAAAACAGTCCTTGAGTTTTGTTTTTGTTGTTTTATTAGGGGTTAACAACTTGGATGGGGTCTAGGGGTATATGGGATGTCCAATGGAAATGTACAACTTTGGAGGACAAAAAAATCAGCACACAGTTTTTGCAAGGAGCACTTGGTCCCCTTAGGTGAACCTCCTCAGACTCAAGGGGAAAATCAACTCATCCACCTGGCTATCTTGAGAGTGTCCCAGACGAAAGGATTCCGAGACATACTAATTAAGTAGTCATAGGGAGAACTAGTTGGGTATTGCACCAGACCGCCCTCTCCACTCTTTGGCCCAGGATATGTAGAAGTACTCACACTGTCCTGTTCCTGTAGTTTAATGGGTTACAGCTGCTTTTAGGCCTTATGCTGGGCTGACCCCTTCCCTGCTGACAAGCTGTCTCTGCTAAGTAGACTATCCTTCTGTCCAGCTTCAGCCTGTAGGAAGGCCCCCTCCTCTGGGGCCCACTCCCAGGCTCCACACCAGCAGCACCTTCCTTCACTCCATTTTCTACCCGACTCCCCTGTTGACCAGGCTCCCCTATTTAAGGGCTGTCCTAGCCAACATGCCAGGCCTGCTGCCTGAGGATTGGCCAGATTCCCTCAAACATGCAAATCCAGGCCAGATCCATGCATCGGATCAAGAGAGCAGCTGCTAAAATACCATAACATAGCAGCAAACAGATATTTGAAGCTGCTGGTGCCTCTGGAGTCCCACGGACATCAAGGTGTAGAGTCCTCTAGAGTCTTGCAACTGTGCATAAACCTTCTATTCGGCCACCACTAACCAATGCTCACAAGCAGAAACGGCGGAATTGGGCAGAAAAATACATGAAGACTAATTTTCAAACAGTCCTGTTCACTGATGAGTGCCGTGCAACCCTGGATGGTCCAGATGGATAGAGTAGTGGATGGTTGGTGGACGGCCACCCTGTTCCAACAAGGCTGGGACGTCAGCATGGCGGTGGTGGAGTCATGTTTTGGGCCGGAATCATGGGAACAGAGCGGGTCGGTCCCTTTAGAGCCCCCAAAGGTGTAAAGATGACCTCTGAAAAGTATGTGGAGTTTATGACTGACCACTTTCTTCCCTGGTACAGAAGGAAGAACTATGCTTTCCGTAATCAAATCATCTTCATGCATGACAATGCACCATCTCATACTGCAAAGAATACCTCTGCATCAATGGCTGCTATGGGGATAAAATGAGAGAAAGTCATGGTGTGGCCTCCATCCTCCCCTGACCTCAATCCTATTGAGAACCTTTGGAGCTTCCTCAAGCAAAAGATCTATGAGGGTGGGAGGCAGTTTACATCCAAACAGCAGCTCTGGGAGGCTATTCTGACATCTTGCAAACAAATTCAAGCAGAAACTGTCCAAAAATTCACAAGTTCAATGAATGCAAGACTTGTGAAGCTGCTATCAAATAAGGGGTCCTATGTTACAATGTAACGTGACCTGTTAAAATGTTTAAAAAGTTAAAATGTTGTTAAAAGCTTTTGATTTCAGTAAATATGCTGCAAACACAACAAATGACAATTTTCAGTTCTTTACAACCTATAAAGCGTTTTGAAACTTACTGTGTGTAATAATTTGGAACAGTCATTGGAAGTGTTTTATGTTTAAAAAAAATCCTGTTATCATTAGGAGGTTTGTTCAATAAAATGTGAATTGTACTCTTAATAGTTGATAACATGAGAATTATGCTGACTGTTATTTACATCAATTATTTAGGTAAATGAGAAAAATATCATTTGCATAATCATTTGGAACACGGTGTAGTACATTCACATCAGTCCCTAACCCTCAAGGGGTGTACAATCTAAGGTCCCTAACTCACATTCATACACATACTAGGGCCAATTTAGACAGGAGCCAATTAACCTACCAGCATGCCCTTGGAGTGTGGGAGGAAACTGGAGTACCCAGAGGAAACCCACGCAGGCACAGGGAGAACATGCATACTCCAGGTTGGTATTTGAACCAACGACCCTAGCGTTGTCCCTTTGCATTGATTCAGTCAAGTTGGGCATCCCATAATCTCTATTATCCTATCCAAGTTATTTCCCTTAATAAAATAACGAAACCCAAGCTCATGGACTGTTCACTGACTATGGATGCAAGTGTGGAAAATGTGTGTTGCCTGGCTGTGTGAAGCTTAGGGGGCCTAGAAACACAGCGGCCCTTTAGAGGGTAGCACTGCATCTATATATATAGAGAAGTAGACTGGGAGGTGGACAAGTAGAAGGGAAGGAGAAATAAATCCACAGTAGAGCAGGCGACACCAATAGGTGAACACAGAAGGCAGCAGCACAGGTGAATAGAATCACAGGTCTAGCTGAACCATTGCATCATGGGGGTAAGGATTTCACATGCAGGAAACTGCAGATTAAACTGTGAAATATTGAACTGGACTCAGAACCAAAGACTAGGAACCCCTTCCTGCCCGGCCTATTGTATGATGACGGCTGAGTGGGAACCCTACTATCCTGGATCGCGCCATGACAGATCACTACACCGGCCCGCTGCCAGTGTCATGTGCAGGGGCGGACTGACCATTGGGGAACTAGGGCACTGCCCGAGGGCCCAGGGTCAGTAGGGGGCCCCATGAGATGCCCCTGGTACCTTTTTCATAGGCTTTTTTGAGTTTGCGCAAGGACACAGGGGCCCCATGATCCCCTATTGCCCGGAGGCCCCATGAGTTGTCAGTCCGTCCCTGGTCACGTGATTGCTGTGACCAATCACAGCAGATCACATGACAGTTGTAAACAATGAATGGCTTCCTTTCATGCCATTTACGGCTTACAACTGTAACCATCACTCTCAGTCTGCGGACACGTAGGATATTGTCCAATGGGCTGAAAAATCTCTGTGCAGGGTGAGGCTGGGAGTGATACTGTCATATACAGTGGCAGGTCAGAGACACCGTGGTTGTGATAAACTAAAATAGATTGTAAGGTGTGTGGCTAGTTTAACTCCTACTCCCGGGATCTAGTCATCCCATAGACCGTGGACAATTATATATAGATGTTAAACAAACTAAAAAAATCCCAGCGCCAATCAAAGAAAGTATACAATTATGCTGCTGTGCACCAGTGAAAACCACCAATAATAAATAATACAAAAAACAGCGCAAAAATAAAATAAATAAAAATAATCACAAATAAATAAATGTCCATGCAAAAATATATATATAATATATTTCAAACATAAGTCCTTATTTTCCCAAAAGGATTTTCAAAACAATGTTCCAACAAGTGCTTCCACCTAATCACCACGTGAAAAATAATATTGACCGCACTCACCAGATGGAGGTGAGTAATAAGCCTCATAGGATATAAGGGATCCTATAGCCCCTCAGGAGGAACTCAAATCGCCTTCACCCTGCTTAGATACAGCAATCGACTCCACTCTACTTCTCCATGGAATCCTCAATAATGTGCAAGGAAAGAAAGGCTACATAGTGTAATACTGCCACTCAATACCATATAAATCCATAGAATAAGGACACTCACATGTTTCAATAAAATAACAGGCCTTGTTTAATAGCCTCAAAGGCTTCAAAGAAACAAGTTTCCAAATTGTAAATATAGGGATCTCACGCTTTAAGGATCACTGTAGAGGATGACCAGCTTTCCACCTCAAAAATGGCTGCTTGAACCGCAAAAGTCGGCGTGCGTTCCAAATACCGGAAGTGACGTAGGCCAAGAAGACGGCAGACTGGAAGTGCGTCAACGCGTTTCGCCCCACCCACAGGGCGTTTTCAAGACATTTATTTATTTTTGATTATTTTTATTTATTTAATTTTTGCGCTGTTTTTTGTGTTATTTATATATAGATGTTACTTATTTCTGTACTCCCATTGCTGTAGTCTGCAGTCTTCAATGCCCCATGTTGATAATTATTACCTTTCCTTCCAGGATACTCGTGGCAAATATTAAAAATTATTTTAATCAGGGCTGGGGCAAGGGGTGGACAGGAGGGGTGGCTGCCTTGGGCACTGTGGTATCATGTGAGGTGGGGAGGCACCACAAGGAGATTGGGGGGAGGGGTTTTGTGTTGGGAGGGAGAGGCAGGGGGTAAGAATTATTTAGGAAGCTGTGCCAGGATTGGTGATTTGGAGAGATTTGTGTTGGGAGGGGAATTTTTTTTTCTGGTGGGGAACTTGTACTAGTAGGGATGAATGGGGGGTATTTGTGCTAAGAAGAGAAATTTTGGGGGGAAGGTGCTAGAATGGAGGATTTGGAGAGAGGAATTTGTGATTGGGGGATTTGGAGCTGGGGAAGAGGATTTGTGCTCAGTGGGGAGGTTTGAGGGGTTCAAGGAGGAGGATTTTTTTTTTTGGGGGTGGAGGATTTGTGCTGGGGGGGAGAAAAACATATCTATAAATCCTGTGGCAGGTAGTACAGATCCATTAATTTTTATTTCTGCTCCTATTTTCACAGAATCTCCTCCTCCACCTCTAGAACAATGCAAAATTGGGATGGTACCTCCATTTCCCAGCGGATTTGTGTTACAGAATCAATGGAGACCCGTGTTCTGCCACATCGCCAACTTCACACTCCATGAACAAATGTACGCCTGTTTAAATGACAAGATGATATATCTCATGGGGGACTCTACTGTACGACAATGGTATCTGTACTTAGAAAAAACATTTAAAGGTAATAATAAAACTATTATTTCATGTAGTTGCTCAGAAACAATTGAGAACTGTCCGTGATATTTTTTTTTATTTGCACTAAAATACAATTTTTCAGAAGATTTCGGGGTGTGTCCGCTCCTTCAAAGTCCAAGCAGTACTAATACACAGAGTTTTAGCACTAATCATCTCATTCAGTTGCTCAAAAATAATTTTTTTTAAAATGAGTTGCTTTAAAAAGCAGAAATCTGCCTAGTGAAATAGGTAAAAAGTAACTACAATTGAATGAGCCGGGCCCTCTGTTTCTTTTTGTACCAAATTGTATTGTAACTGAAATGTCTGCCTTCATTTTGTAAAGTGCTGAGCAAACTGTTGGCGCTATATAAATCCTGTATAATAATAATGCCTTTAGTTGAGTTTTTCATATCACCATTGCTTTGTGTACCGTCTTAAAGAAAGAACACCTTCAATAGTGCATTCTACAGCATTTACTGTTTTGACATTATGCAAAAAATGACCACTATTGTTCTATGCATTGACCTCCACTATTGTTCTATGCATTGACCTCCACTATTGTTCTATGCATTGACCTCCAGTATTCTTCTATGCATTGACCTCCACTATTCTTCTATGCATTGACCTCCACTATTCTTCTATGCATTGACCTCCATAAGCCCAGTCAGTCTGAACAGTGTGGTCACTTGCTGACTTGTCACCGTCCAAAGGCAGCTTAAAATGATACTAAAGGTTCAGCTTTAAAAAATATAACAAACATGTCAATGCTTTTGCACAGAGCAGCCCCCTTCTTCCTCTGGTCCCTCCCCCCTGCTGAGTGCCCCCAGAGCAAGTTGCTTGTTCTGGGGCACTTGTGCGTGCTTGCTCCCAAGCCGTCTTTGTCCCTAAAACACACAGAGTACGGCTCGGCCCCGCCTCCGATCCCTCCTTACTGGCTGTGATTGACAGTCAATGGCTCCCACTGCTGTGTCTCAGCCAATGAGGAAGGCGAGACCCAGGAGAGTTACTGCTCTCATGCACATTGCTGGATCAGAATTGGGCTTGGTTATGTATTAGGAGGCTGAGGGGGATGCTGCACACAGGTTTTTTACCTACATGCATAGAATACATGAAGATAAAAAACCTTCAGCCTTTACAAGCACTTTAACTCTTCTATAAGACACAGAAGTTGGATCCAACACTATTTTACTTCAGAAAAGTGAAATACAAAAGATGTTTTTTTCAGTCCTTTGAAATGTACAAAGATATTGACTGTCTGTGGGCTCTGTCTGTGAGAAGAACGAAGGCCTCATTCACATCTGAGCATCCTGTAGTCCACAGTTCCAAAACATGCTCAACGTCAAAAATCCCAAGGTTGCCAGTTGTGCCTGTTCACATGACCAGCATAGTGTTGCTTGAAGCTTGTAGCTTGAAAAAGTACACAAGCTTCTTGTGAGCTACAAATGTCACACATTTATAGCCTCAATAGACTTAAGTGAAAGTGCTTGAAAAACACAGAAACTCACTAAAATATAAAAATAAAATAAAAAACACAAAATGCACATATTGATCAATTTGTTTCTGGCTTTCAAATTGCCAAAAAAATACTTGAACCTCAGACAGGAGTAACCTAATACAGTTTAATACAAAAACAACAATTTAAGAAATACATATAGGTGGGACAGAATATTCACCTTTAATCCAGAGCCATCCCTCGCAGTAAGACCTTGTTTAGACTAGCAGTTGGAGGGGAGCAAAAATGTGCGGCTGAGTCATGTTTTTGCGACCCGCCAACCGACCCCCCCCTTAGGCTCCATTCATATCTGAGTTAAGCATTTTATGCATTTTTTTGTGCATTTTGTCGCACGTGTCTTTGTGCGTTTGAAAACATTTGTGCACGATTTGTTCAGGCGTTTTCGTAACCCCGGAATATGGGTTTAACAGGTAACCTATTACGAAAGGTGATCCTTTAAACTGTCTAATATAAAAGGAATTGTGTTCCAAAAGGTAAACGTTTTCAGCTGATGGTCTACATTGTTGCCCTGTTTGCACAGACACTAAAACTACCAGGATACCATCAACGTTCAAACACCGTTTAAGCAATGCACCTTTTTGTATTTTTTAAAATCAGGATTGAAACGATTTGATCTACATCGGACAGGACTGGAGTCAATGGTGCTATCAGTTGATCTGCAGAGGAACATCAGGCTACAGTGGAAGAAGCACAGCCATCCAATTGTTGCAAGTCGGTTTTACTTAGTAAAAGATGATTTTTTTGTAAGTGAGCAAATAGACTATCTGGATGGAGGTCCACACTATGTCATCGTTATCTGCCTGGGCCAACACTTCAGACCTTTCCCCATCCACCTTTTCATCAAAAGAGTTATTAGCGTGCGTAAAGCTTTGCAACGTCTCTTCTTGCGGAGTCCGGACACAAAGGTTATCATTAAAGCAGAGAACACCAGAGAGACGAGTATAGATGCCGAGAGATTCAGTGACTTCCATGGCTACATTCAGTATCTTATAGTGAAGGACATCTTCAGGGATCTTCAGGTTGGTGTGGTCGATGCTTGGGACATGACCACAGCCTACAATACAGATAATGCTCATCCTCCAGAAAATGTTGTCCAAGACCAAATACATATGTTTTTAACGTATATTTGCTAGTTTAGAGTAGTTGCTGATTGAAACCATAAAAATAGGGGAACGACTAGAACAGAAGGACACAGGTTACTTCCTAACAATCCTTGAAATATAACTACTAATAATACTTGATAAAACTCTCAGGGTAGTGTTGAATACTAGCTTGGTTGGCAACTAAACTGAGAAGCTGAAGAAAAAGGAATTACTCCTATGGCATTTTTTGGTTCAGGGTTTGGATGCTGAAAGCAAGTGAACATAAAACTTTGCAGTCTCTGACTATAAACTTTAATAAAGACTAAACCTCCACAACCCCCTAAATATACATAACAGACACTTATACTTGATGACCAAATTGTATGCCCCCCTCCCTAAATTCCAGAAAAAAACACGGCTATATATGATATTTGGTCCTGCTGAATGAACTAAAAGTCCAGCTTATAAGGTAATGTCCAAACCTGAAACGTTTAGTCCAACACAGTCCAAACCTGGGTTCCATCCAATTTGAGAGTTCATCCCTAGTCCAAAGATTTTGTATTTGTTATCTATAGAGAAAGGTGGAGTATCTGGCTGCATGTCCCCAATATTAAATTCAAGAGCAAATTACCCCCTTTGTTATCTATGAAATAGTTTTTGTTATAGAAGATGAATTGTAAATACTTTGTCTTGCTTCAGGAACCAAAGTTCCTAGCAAATATCCCTGGTGAAGAGGACATTTTTTGCCTAAAGACACATTGACTATACTGCTCTACACACAATAAACATATCTGTGATTGAGGTTGACTTGCCTGCCTTTTGTCATCGATCATTCTCCACTCCAGCATGAAGCTGAGGGCTCATTGAATTGACTTCTAAATTCACTTTTGTCACATTTATTATGTAGTTAGTATACCGAAGCATGGATATGTAGAGCAAGCTACCTGGTTCTTTCTCAAGACTTGATGGTATCTTGATGGTGTTGCTGTGGGAGAGTTTCCCAAAATTCCTATCTAGTGAAACCATTGCTTTTATACCAGTAAGTAAAAGGAAATCTCTGGACAGGATAGTATTGTAGTAAAACCTGAAAGGGGTCTGAAGTCATGATCCTTTACCGATCTATCAAAATTAAAAAAAATTAAAAATTAAAAATTTGGCTAGACATAAACTCTAACCTCGATGTGATAATGTTCCTCAGCATTCAAGGTACTTCAGCTTGAAACTACCCATAATTAGCACCCAAGGAGAAAGGAAGAAATTGCCCTAATCAAGAAGGATGTCTTTGACCTCCACTCCAGCTTGTCCCTATGCAAAGCCAGAAGAGGTTCCTTGCAGGATAAGGCCGCTCTTTCAAATGCTCAAATCATTGTTGGCTGCAGAAGTCTTACTGCCAATTGTCCATGCCTAGTCTAGCAGGATGCCACAGCAAGACGTCTGATTGCTCCTCAATGGTTGATGAATGCCACCGCAGTGGCTGAATCTGGATCTGAGGACCTTCCAGGAATACGGTTCAATGTTGTTCACCCCACCTATAAGCTGTGAGCAAAATTAGCACCCAAACCGAAAAGGCCAAAGTTGACCAACTTCAGCAGCAGGTCCTGCCCTTTCTTCACTCCCTTCTTGCTAAAGCATCCAAAATGTCTGCCTTTTCGGCCCACCCATTGGCCTGGCCCAGCCTAGAGATGCCTGCATATAGCTGCAGCAGTTTTCAGGCCCCTTCCATATACTGTGACTATTGGGGTGACCAAAGCCTTCTGGTACTGTTGAAATTTGGGCACTGCCAGTCCTCTCCTACTAACCCATCACTGTGATGAGCTGCTTTACTGGCCAATTAGAATGTTAGAGATGTGGGGGGGGGCGGGGCAGGCAATAGTCACATTTTTATTGCTCACAGATTTAATTTTATATATGCCAGACAAGCATTATATATTGTTAATTCACTGATTTATGTAGACAGGTACTAAAGTCAGAAGGAAAATGTCATCCACAGGTATATTTCTGTATAAAGTGCTTATGACACTGGCAAATCACGTAAAAAAAGTACATTTCTGTTTCTTTGAGAAGTAACTGTTTAGGTCTGTTTTTTTATGATTTGCTACTATTTGATAATTAATTTAAATGTTTTTAAAATGGATCTAAACTGAAGAATAAAAAATGTCATTTATGTTGAAGCTGTCTGGTTTGTAGACATGGTGACTGTATTACAAGGAATTATCGAGAATGGAGCAGGTAGGGATTCAGCTGAGCTACCACATAATTATACACATATACAGTATGTGCTGAAGGGGTGTAGGATTATAATAAAATGCTCAGAGTTCCAAAAATATCTGTGCCAGCTTCTCAACGAGACTGAAGTAATCTCTGCAATATGTAAAGGGAACAGCAGAGGACGCCAACTAAGTGCAGCATATAGGAAAATACTTTTAATATAAACAAGTGGCAACTCGCAAGGTGCATAAGGATAAGAACATGACATCCACTCCACAGTTAGCACACTGAGGCTCAACAGCTGACCACACAAGGTGGATGACGCGCTCTTAATCTTCTGAGTTGCCACTTGTTATTTTTAATAAAGTATTTTGCTATATACTGCACTTAGATGGCGCTCTCTGCTGTTCCCTTTACATATTGCAGAGATTACTTCAGTCTCTCTCAGAAGCTGGCACAGATATTTTTGGAACTATGAACATTTTAGTATAACTCCCTTTATGGTGACTGAATTAATTTTCTTTTTAATTTTTTTTTAGCCTTCATTTTCACCTAGGGATCCTGGTAGTAACACATTGTCTGTCCTGGGGTGACAATGTGCTCTTGTATTTTTGGAAAACAATGCTGTCCTCCTAAAATAGGGAGTGGGTTAGGAATACAGAGCCCCCCACCACCACCACCCACACTCCTCCTCATCCCTATAACATAGGGGATAGGCATTTTGTATTCTACAGGCAGAATTGGGCGGGGCTTATAAAAATGCTTAACAGCAGAGTGCACAAGGAATTAGGAACTTATAGAATAGAAATACCAAAATACTTCCAATTTAACTGATATAAAAGTGAGTTCATTGCAAGGATTTAAATGTAAACGTATGTTCCTATTTAGGACATACTACAGATCAGGGGCGGACTGACAACTCATGGGGCCCCTGGGCAATAGGGGATCATGGGGCCCCTGTGTCCTTCTCAAACTCAAAAAAGCATATGACAAAGGTACCAGGGGCATCTCATGGGGCCCCCTACTGACCCCGGGCCCTCGGGCAGTGCCAGAGTTTCCAAATGGTCAGTCCGCCCCTGCTACAGATGTTTGTTTATTTCAAAATTCTGTGCATGTGAGTTTTTTTTTTATATAATTATTCACATACAGTATGTATATATGGAGATCGATGTTTTCTTCTTTTGCAAAAAAATAATAAAGAGATTTCTTAAAAATAATTACTGTGTGCAATTCCTTCAGATTTTCCCAGGATAGCAATATACAGAATATAAAGCTTTAATTTTCTAAACTTTTTTTAAAGACGTTCCAGCTATGTTTACAACAGAAACCTCTGAAACATTTGAGCTTTTATAGTTCACACTGGGAATATTGCAAATAAATGTATTAATGATTGCACAAGCCAAGATGGCCTTTGTAGTGAAGCATAGGGATCGCCAGGGCCATGAATAAGGGGGTACTGCCAGTCCTCCTGTATGGGGCCCAGGTTAGGAGGGGGGCCCCGGCAGCTGGATGAATCAGATGTGGGCAGAGAGGGTGAGCGGCGTTGTGGGAAGGAGATGGAGAAGCACTGTGGGGGCGGGGGCACACAGAGGGGCCTGGGCAGCAGGGGGAAAACACATGGTGCACAGGGAGGGTGATGGTGTGTGCAGGGGGGCAATTACTGGAACTGATCCCCTGTATGGCTCTCTCTGCAGAAGCTGAAAGCTGGCTTCTTCTTCTTTCCCTCCAGCTGACTTTCAGCTGCTGCAGAGAGAGCCAGACAGGAGTTCTGTTCCAGTAATTCCCCCCTGCCGCACCCATCACCCCATGCTTCCTGATTCCCCCATCTTCTTCCCACCAGCAGCTGCAAGCACACAATATGATCTTTCAGGATGGAAAGTTGGTGAAGGGTCTGGTAAATATGTCACATTTATCAGCCCCTTCGTTTCCTGAATGAAGACAAGGAGTGATCAGTACCAATCACTCACAGTGTTCATTCATAATTGAAGCCTAGTAAACTATGTTTTTGTTTGTGGGGGTGGCCCGGTTAGGTTGGCTGTATGGGGCCCCGTGGTTTCTATCAGAAACCCTGGGGATGACCCTGGACTTTGGAAGATTTTCAAAGAAATCCCCTTTTTGGTGACAATGCTAATGCAGTATAAGTTTGGCGCTTGGAAATCCCACCATTGCCGGACTTGGAAGACGCTTACCACCTTAAAGAAACTTCTTGCAGTTTGAAGTAATGCTTATATGTAAGGTTCTAGGTTCCTAAGATGTGCTGATGGAGGTTATTTTGGAACTCACCTGGAGGGTTCCTGGATGACCTTTTAACACAGCAATGATTTTGATGGACACATGCCTATTGTGATCACAAGGGAGTCTTCCGGAGTCTCATCTCCACTGTAGAAGAAAGTATTGTCCAAAACACCTTGGGATTGAAGAGGACTGTACCCAATATGTCTTGGTCACATTTTGTAGCCTCATGTTTGCTTTTATGATCTTTGTTTTTAGTAGGTTTCAAATAAAATACATTTTATGCAATTTTACGTGTGGACATGTGGAATGCCTGAAAAGTCCCATCCAAATCTAGAATGTTTTTGTTAGAAGCAGGGCTTTGTATCTCAGAGAATAGGTGAAGGAACTCCCCCTTTCTGAATCACCCCTTGTCTCTGCCTCCTACCCACCTCTGAGCACAGTCCCTTGGTTCCACCCCCTACTCATATCTCATTACTACCCTTTTTAGAGAGTACAGAACCAACCCACCACCAACAATAGACCCCTCCCCCCAGTAACAATGGACCCCCTAATAAAATCCTACCCCAGCAACACCGTATACACCCAGCAGCAACAGATTTCCCAGCAACTATCATCAAGAGACCTCTCCTTCAACAGTAGATCCCTCCGAGCAACAATTGAACCCCCAGCAACTTAAGACCCCCCTAGCAACCATGGATTCCCCACCAGCAACAATTGAACCCCCAGCAACATAAGACCCCTAGCAACAATAGATTCCCCACCAGCAACAATAGACTATCCCCAGCAACAATAGACCCCATTCAAAAATAGATCCCCACCAGCTACAATAGATGCCCCAGCAGCCAGCATCAATAGACCCTCCAGCACACCCCAGCACCCCTTGCCATTACATACCTTCAGTGTGTGTGCACAAAGTGCATGTTTGGGGCCCTGTAAGACTGTCAAATTGGGACCAGTGGCTGTGCCTGTACAGCCACTATGTCCCAATAGACGTGAATGGGACTGCCTGCATGCGTATGTGCGGAACACCTGCATGTACAGATACAGTCAGGTCCAACAGATTCCAAATGCAAATAGCACACTTGAAATGAACTCTGGACCTTTAATTTGCTCATTGTAATTGGGATAAAGAGGGAATAACACACACCTGGCCATGGAACAGCTGAGAAGCCAATTGTCCCATTACTTTTGGTCCCTTAACAAGTGGTAGGCACATATGCAAACTGTTGTAATTCCTACACTGTTCACCTGATTTGGATGTACATACCCTTAAATTAAAGCTGACAGTCTGCAGTTAAAGCACATCTTGTTCGTTTCATTTCAAATCCATTGTGGTGGTGTATAGAGCCAAAAATGTTAGAATTGTGTCGATGTCCCAATATACAGTCATGGCCGAAATTGTTGGCACCCTTGATATTTCTCCAGGAAATCATGTATTTCTCACGAAACGTATTGCATTAACACATGTTTTGCTATACACATGTTTATTCCCTTTGTGTGTATTGGGACAAAACAAAAAAAGGGAGGAAAGAAAGCAAATTCGACATAATGTCACACAAACCTCCAAAAATGGGCTGGACAAAAGTATTGGCACCCTTTCACAACTGCGGATAAATAAGAATGTTACAAGCATGTGATGCTCCTGTAAACTCACCTGGGGCAAGTAACAGGTGTGGGCAATATAGAAATCACACCTGAAAGCAGATAAAAAAGAGAGACGTTCACTTAACCTTTGCATTGTGTGTCTGTCTGTGCCACACTAAGCATGGACAACAGAAAGAGGAGACGAGAACTGTCTGAGGACCTGAGAACCAAAATTGTGGCAAAATATCAACAATCTCAAGGTTACAAGTCCATCTCCAGAGAACTAGATTTGCCTTTGTCCACAGTGCGCAACATTATCAAGACGTTTGCAACCCATGGCACTGTAACTAATCTCCCTGGTCGTGGACGGATGAGGAAAATTGATGAAAGATTGCAACGCAGAATAGTCCGGATGGTGGATAAGCAGCCCCAAACATGTTCCAAAGACATTCAAGCTGTCCTGCAGGCTCAGGGAGCATCAGTGTCAGCGCGAACTATCCGTCGACATTTAAATGAAATGAAACGCTATGGCAGGAGACCCAGGAGGACCCCACTGCTGACACAGAGACATAAAAAAGCAAGACTACAGTTTGCCAAAATGTACTTGAGTAAGCCAAAAGCCTTCTGGGAAAACGTCTTGTGGACAGATGAGACCAAGATAGAGCTTTTCGGTAAAGCACATCATTCTACTGTTTACCGAAAACGGAATGAGGCCTACAAAGAACAAAACACAGTACCTACGGTAAAATATGGTGGAGGTTCAATGATGTTTTGGGGTTGTTTTGCTGCCTCTGGCACTGGGTGCCTTGACTGTGTGCAAGGCATCATGAAATCTGAGGATTACCAAAGGATTTTGGGTCGCACTGTAGGGCCCAGTGTCAGAAAGCTGGGTTTGCGTCCAAGATCCTGGGTCTTCCAGCAGGACAATGACCCCAAACATACGTCAAAAAGCACTCAGAAATGGATGGCAAAGAAGCGCTGGAGAGTTCTGAAGTGGCCAGCAATGAGCCCAGATCTAAATCCCATTGAACACCTGTGGAGAGATCTTAAAATTGCTGTTGGGAAAAGGTGTCCTTCCAATAAGAGAGACCTGGAGCTGTTTGCAAAGGAAGAGTGGTCCAAAATTCCGGGTGAGAGGTGTCAGAAGCTTATTGATGGTTATAGGAAGCGACTGATTTCAGTTATGTTTTCCAAAGGGTGTGCAACCAAATATTAAGTTAAGGGTGCCAATACTTTTGTCCAGCCCATTTTTGGGGTTTTGTGTGACATTATGTCATATTTGCTTTTCTGCCTCTGTTTTATATTTGTTCCAATACATACAAAGGGAATAAACATGTGTATAGCAAAACATGTGTTAATGCAATACCTTTTTTGTGTGAAATACTTGATTTTCAGGAAAAATATCAAGGGTGCCAACAATTTCGGCCATGACTGTATATGGACCTGACTGTAGGTACATCTGAGTGAATAAGGCCATATAGAGCAAAACAAGGGATTAACTTAAATCCTGCTGCTACGGGGAGCAGGAGGAGCTGCTGTGTGTAAACTAAAGGTAAGTGCCTACATGAAACTATGGATTTTATCCTTGTGACGACGAAGGTTGTGGATGATTAGCTCAGCACTGACACATTATCCTTTATATCATTTTTAGGCAATCAATATAAAACATTGCCTATTCATATTTACATTTTCAGCCAGCAGGTGGCAATCCTGTCTTCATTTTACATGTTTACCTGTCTATTCATATTTTCTCTGTTAAAAAAAAAAGAAAAAAAGTAATGGGTTGTCTTCATTTTGTCTGCTCCAGTTTCATATATTCCACCCATTGTTGTTAATGTTGAGTTAATGGCTGATGCTCTAAGAGGCACCATGCACTTTTTTTCTTCTCTTTTTTTATATTGTACCTGCAACATGTTGATACTGTCAGTGTGAGTATAAGTGACATTAAATTTTTTACTTTGATGTATTAATGTTTGCTTTGTGCTTAAAATGCTGACTTTGATATTTTTATATTTTCTTGCAATGACATCAAATTTCTGTGACATTGCATTACTCATCATGACATCATCATATTGATTCCTGCTTTGTTCATCCAATTTTACCATACCCACAGCCCAGACTCTGACATCTCACCATTCCATGGGGAATACCAATAGCAGCTATACCCTGACAGTGCCAACTATGACATCAAGATGCTCTCTGCAGACTCATTCCTGGACAGAGACTCCAAGTCTCGAAACCAGAAGCAAGACCATCAGAAATCATTTTGGAAGAAACTCGGAAATTTTGTTTTAAGAAAGTCAAATGACTAAAAGATGATTGGATGCTATGGATTACTGCACTTTGCGCTTTTTGTAACCTCTACAAATCACTAGATATCGCCAGACAAAGCCCCAATGGTTAACGACTCCCAGTGATGTCATTTCGCACACTTTGTAGTTATATGTCAACATCGAATTCTTTTTCCCAGACACAAAGTAAATCACAGATTTTTCCAATAACACAGTAATGATGAAAAAATGACTGGGACCATTGAAAGTACCTGGCTCACATGGGATGTGACAGAGCGGGCTGACGCTGGATCTGTTGGAGTGTGCTGAGTACAGGAGAGCCATGCAATGTGCTGAGAGGTGAGAGCTGTGCGACTGGACAGCAGTTGCTGAGCTGAGTAGTGAACCCAGCAGTGACCGGCGGTGTTTGAATCAGGAGTGGCAGGAGTGAGAGCTAAGGCTGAGAGGGCGCCTGTGAATACTGAGAGCTGGGAGTAACTAGGAGCATTGTGAGTACTTATGGCTGTGAGTAACGGGGAGCATTGTGGATACTGAAGGTTATGAGTAACCAGGAGCTTTTGGGGGTACTGAGGGCTGTGAGTAAGTGGGAACACTATGAGTACTGAGGGCTGTGAGTAAGTGGGAACACTATGAGTACTGAGGGCTGTGAATAGTAATGAAAATCGTGTGTACTGAGGGCAGTGAGTAATTGCGAGCATTGTGTGTGCTAAGGACTGAGAGTAACTGGGATATCATAAGGACTAAGTAACTGGGAGCATTGTGAGTACCGAGGAATGAGCAACTAGGAACATTGTGAGTACTGAGGGCTGTGAGTAACAGGGAGCATTGTGAATACTGAAAACAGTAACTGGGGGCATTATGAGTACTGAGGACTGAATAATTAGGAGCATTGTGAGTAGTTAACTGGGAGCATTGTAAGTGATGAAGACTGAGTAACAGGAAGCATTGTGAGTGTTGAGGACTGAGAGTAACTGGGATATCATGAGTGCTGAGAACTAAGTAACTGGGAGCATTGTGAGTACTGAAAACCGAGCAACTGGGAGCATTATGAGTACTGAGAGTTGTAACTGGGAGCATTGTGAGTACTGACGACTGAGTAATTAGGAGCATTGTGAGTACTGAAAACTGAGCAACTGAGAGCTGTTAGTAACTGGTAGCATTGTGAGCACTGAGGGCTAAGAGTAGGGTTGGGTTGGGTGATTAGCAAGTGGGAGCAGAAATAGAGGACACACCACACCAAGGATCGTGTGACAAAGAGGAGGCATGGATGCCAGGTAACGTGTCGTCAGTGAACAGAGGAGAGGACGCTGGGGAGTTTTGTGATTAGAGAGCAGGAGGAGAGGACACCCAAGGCCATGTGATCGGGTGCAGGAGGGGAGGACATTGGGGGCCGTATGATCAATTGCAGGAGCAGAGGACATCAGGGACAGTGTGATCAGTGGTCGGGTCATCCCGTACAGCTAGGAAATAACCAGTGCTCAGAATAAAATAGAGTCAGGAAGGAAGAATAACACTCAATTGTGTAAAATATCATTTCTAATCTTCTTGGACTATCCCCATTACACTAATGGGTACCATTGTAAGCTCGAAAGAGCAGGGCCCTCAATCCCCTCATGTTTTGCATTGTATTGGTATTGGTCTGTCACATGTTTTGTCCCCCTCTGTAATGTACAGCGCTGAGCGAACTATTGGCGCTTTATAAATACTGTATAATAATAATAATAATATCCAACAGGAATGGTGCGCTTTATGTGCCACGTATACGCTCCTTGAAAATCTGGTTGAGCGAGCAAGTTGTTTCCTTGGAAAAGAATCTACAGAAGCCACTGGCAACTCTGCAGAGCATTGTTAACCTCAAAGCAAGTTTGAACCGTACCCATCAGGTGCTGGCAGGGGCCTGTACAGAGGTGGGTGGACATATGGAGTTGCAGGCACCAGAGCAATGTAGTTGGGTTACAGTTAGATGGGGTAGAGGGAAAGCATTAGACAGGCCAGTCCTGAGCTGACAAAACTCAATATATTTGCCGAGTTGTGTGATGTTGGGGATATTAGTCAAGAGTGGCATTACTGGAGCAGAGTGACTCCCCTAGCTTCCAGGGGAACAACTCCTCCAGTAAAGACCAGGGCAAAGCTAAAGGAAAGGGTAGACAGATTCTGGTGGTAGGGAATTCAATTATTAGAAGAACAGATAATGCAACATCACAAAGCCCATGATCACTGAACAGTGTGTATTTACAAGGAGCTCGGGTTTGGCATATTGCAGTTTGGATGGACAGATTGTTGGGTGGGACTGGGGAGGACACAGCTGTCATGGTACAACACTGGTGCCAATGACAAAGTAAGAGGAACATGGAGTGTCTTAAAAAATTATTTTAGGGACTTAGAAGCTATACTAAAAAACAGACCTCCAACATGGTATTTTCAGAAATACTGACTGTACTTTGAGCCACACCAGAAAGTCAGCAGAAAATTAGGGAAATGAACAACTAGCTGAGGAACTGGTTCAGGAAAGGAGAGTTTTGGTTACCTGGAGAACTGGGCTGACTTTTCATTTGGTTACCAGCTCTGTAGCAGGGATGGACTGCACCTAAATGGGGTGGGTGCAGCTCTGTTGAGAGAGAGGATGGCCAAAAAGTTAGAGGGACAGAGGACAGGGTCAGAGGAAGCTATAGGGCAGTGTGTGATTGTCTGAGGGTTCTACTTATTGGTACATTATTGGTAGTGTAACTAGAATACCTAAACCCAAAGTGAGTAGGTTGGCAGAACCCATTTGCAACCTCAGAACAACTAAGAAAGAAATTATATATGCCCATACAAAATTAAAAGGCATTTACACAAATGCTAGAAGTCTAGCTAACAAAATGGGAGAACCGGAGCTGCTGATACAGGTGTTTGACTTCATGGGAATAACAGAAACTTGGTTGGACAGCTCATACGACTGGCTTGCAATTGTCCAGGGGTATACCTTGTATCAGAGAGACAGGGAGGGTAGAAGGGGGAGGAGTGTTCCTATACATCAAGAACGAATTGCTAGTGAACGTGAGGGACAACATTGCTAATGAGACAATGGAGGAGGTTTAATCCTTGTGGCTGGGGCTTCATATGGAAGAAACATATGGGAAATTAATAGTGGGCATATGCTACAGGCCACCAAACTTGAAGGGTGATTAGGAGTCGGATCTCGTGTCATAATTAGGAATGGCATCCAGGCAAAGCAATTTTTATTAATTGGGGACTTCAATGATCCAGATATTGACAGGGCAGAATGAACTGCTCACTCATTTAAGGCTTGTCATTTCATAAATGTCTTAGAGGAAAACGTCATGTGTCAATTGATGGATGCCCCGACTAGGAATAATGCATTGCTAGATCTACTAACTACAAACAACACAGATCTGATCATAGATGTGGAAATGCCGGACAACTTAGGAAACAGCGATCACAGAGTAATTACATTCAGTATAAATCACAGAAAAAGGAGGCACAAGGGTAGTACAAGAACATTGAAGTTCAAAAGAACCAACCTTTCTAAACTGCGCTCAATACTACAAGATATTAAATGGGTTATAATTCTAGAAACAATGAACAATAAAATTTTGAGGTCGGCTGAGATAGTTTTTTGGTGGGGGGGGGGGTGGGGCGAGGGTGGTGAGGTCAGGGGGGGCGGATTTTCATGTCGGATGAGATAGCTTTTTTATGGGGGGGTGAGGTAAGGGGGCGGGTTTCAAGGTCAGCTGAGATAGTTTTTTTGGGGGGGGTGGGGGAGGGCCGGGGTTTTGAAGTCAGGGGGCGGATTTACATGTCTGATGAGATAAGTTTTTTTTTTGGTGGGGGGGTGGGGAGGAGGTGGTGAGGTCAAGGGGGGCGTTTTTGAGATTGGCTGAGATAGGGTTTTTTTTGGGGTGGGGGGATGGGGCAGGGGTGGTGAGGACGGGGGGGCGGGTTTCGAGGTCGGCTGAAATAGTTATTTTCTTGGGGTGGGGGGTGGGGCAAGGGTTTTGAAGTCAGGGGGGTGGGTTTCCTTGTCAGATGAGTTAGTTTTTTTTTGGTGGGGGTGGTGAGGTCGGGGGGGCGAGTTTCGATGTCGGCTGAGATAGTATTTTTTTTGGGGTGGGGAGGTCAGGGGACCGGGTTTCAATGTCAGCTGAGATAGTTTTTTTTTCTTGGGGTGGGGTGGAAGTTGTGAGGTGGGGGGGCGGGTTTCGAGGTCGGCAGAGATAGTTCTTTTTGGGGGGTGGGGTGGTGGGGCCAGGGTCTTGAAGTCGGGGGGGGTGGGTTTCCATGTCGGATGAGATAAGTTTTTTTTTTGGTGGGGGGTGAGGCGGGGGTGGTGAGGTTGGGGGGGGCGGGTTTCGAGGTCGGCTGAAATAGTTATTTTCTTGGGGTGGGGCGAGGGTTTTGAGGTCAGGGGGGTGGGTTTCCATGTTAGATGAGTTAGTTTTTTTTTGGTGGGGGTGGTGAGGTCGGGGGGGCGAGTTTCGATGTTGGCTGAGATAGTATTTTTTTTGGGGTGGGGAGGTCAGGGGACCGGGTTTCAATGTCAGCTGAGATAGTTTTTTTTTCTTGGGGTGGGGGGGTGGGGTGGAAGTTGTGAGGTGGGGGGGCGGGTTTCGAGGTCGGCAGAGATAGTTCTTTTTGGGGGGTGGGGTGGTGGGGCCAGGGTCTTGAAGTCGAGGGGGCGGGTTTCCATGTCGGATGAGATAAGTTTTTTTTTGGTGGGGGGTGAGGCGGGGGTGGTGAGGTTGGGGGGGTGGGTTTCGAGGTCGGCTGAGATAGGGTTTTTTTGGGGTGGGGGGATGGGGCAGGGGTGGTAAGGTCAAGGGGGCGGGTTTCGAGGTCAGCTGAGATAGTTCTTTTTTGGGGGTGGTGAGGTCGGGGGGGGCGGGTTTCGAGGTCGGCAGAGATAGTTCTTTTTGGGGGGTGGGGTGGTGGGGCCAGGGTCTTGAAGTCGGGGGGGCGGGTTTCCATGTCGGATGAGATAAGTTTTTTTTTTGGTGGGGGGTGAGGCGGGGGTGGTGAGGTTGGGGGGACGGGTTTCGAGGTCGGCTGAGATAGGGTTTTTTTGGGGTGGGGGGATGGGGCAGGGGTGGTGAGGACGGGGGGGCAGGTTTCGAGGTCGGCTGAAATAGTTATTTTCTTGGGGTGGGGCGAGGGTTTTGAAGTCAGGGGGGCGGGTTTCCATGTCAGATGAGTTAGTTTTTTTTTGGTGGGGGTGGTGAGGTCGGGGGGGCGAGTTTCGATGTTGGCTGAGATAGTATTTTTTTTGGGGTGGGGAGGTCAGGGGACCGGGTTTCAATGTCAGCTGAGATAGTTTTTTTTTCTTGGGGTGGGGGGGTGGGGTGGAAGTTGTGAGGTGGGGGGGCGGGTTTCGAGGTCGGCAGAGATAGTTCTTTTTGGGGGGTGGGGTGGTGGGGCCAGGGTCTTGAAGTCGGGGGGGCGGGTTTCCATGTCGGATGAGATAAGTTTTTTTTTTGGTGGGGGGGTGAGGCGGGGGTGGTGAGGTTGGGGGGGTGGGTTTCGAGGTCGGCTGAGATAGGGTTTTTTTGGGGTGGGGGGATGGGGCAGGGGTGGTAAGGTCGAGGGGGTGGGTTTCGAGGTCAGCTGAGATAGTTCTTTTTTGGGGGTGGTGAGGTCGGGGGGGTGGGTTTTGAGGTCGGCTGAGATAGTTTCTTTCTTGGGGTGGGGGCGTGGTGCCAGGGTTTTGAAGTCGGGGGTTTCCATGTCGGATTAGATAAGTTTTTTTTTCCCCGTAGTAGCAGGATTTAAGTAAATCTCTTGTTTTGCTCTATATGGCCCTATTCAGTCAGATGTACCTATCTGTACATGTAGGTGTTCTGCACATCCGCATGCAGGCAGTCCCATTCACGTCTATTGGTACATAGTGGCTGTACAGGCACAGCCACTGGCCCCAATTTGACAGTCTCACAGGTGCGGGAACAGGGCCCCAAATATGCACTTTGTGCACACACACTGAAGGTATGTAATGGCAAGGGGTGCTGGGGTGTGCTGGAGGGTCTATTGATGCTGGCTCCTGGGGCATCTATTGTCGCTAGTGGGGATCTATTTTTGAATGGGGTCTGTTGTTGCTGGGGATAATCTATTGTTGCTGGTGGGGAATCTATTGTTGCTAGGGGGTCTTATGTTGCTGGGGGTTCAGTTGTTGCTGGTGGGGAATCCATGGTTGCTAGGGGGGTCTTAAGTTGCTGGGGGTTCAATTGTTGCTAGGAGGGATCTACTGTTGAGGGAGAGGTCTCTTGATGATGGTTGCTGGGAGATCTGTTGTTTCTGGGTGTATACATTGTTGCTGGGGTAGTATTTTTAGGGGGTCCATTGTTCCTGGGGTAGTATTTTTAGGGGGTCCATTGTTCCTGGGGGAGGGGTCTATTGCTCTTGAGGGGATCTATTGTTGGTGGTGGGTTGGTTCTGTACTCTCAAAAAAGGGTGGTACTGAGATATGAGTAGGGGGTGGAACCAAGGGACTGTGCTCAGAGGTGGGTAGAGGGCAGAGACAAGGGGTGATTCCAAAAGGGGGAGTTCCTTCACCTATTCTCTGAGATACAAAGCCCTGCTTCTAACAAAAACATTCTAGATTTGGATGGGACTTTTCAGGCATTCCACATGTCCACACATACAATTACATAAAATGTAATTTATTTGAAACCTACTAAAAACAAAGATCATAAAAGCAAACAAGAGGCTACAAAATGTGATCAATGCATATTGGGTACAGTTCTCTTCAATCCCAATGTGTTTTGGACAATACTTTCTTCTACTGTGGAGATGAGACTCTGGAAGACTCCCTTATCACAATAGGTATGTGGCCATCAAAATCATTGCTGTGTTAAATGGTCACCCAGGAACCCTCCAGGTGAGCTCCAAAATAACCTCCATCAGCACAACGTAGGAACCTAGAACCTTACATATAAGCATTACTCCAAACTGCAAGAAGTTTCTTTAAGGTGGTAAGCGTCCTCCAAGTCAGGCAATGGTGGGATTTCCAAGCGCCAAAATAATACTGCATTAGCATTGTCACCAAAAAAGGGATTTCTTTGGAAACCTTACCAAAGTCCAGGGTGATCCCCAGGGCTGCTGATAGTAACCATGGTGCCCCATACAGCCAACCTAACAGGGCCACCCCCACAAAAAAAAAACAGTTTACTATGCTTCAGTTATGAATGAACACTGGGAGTGATGGGTACTGATCAATCCTTGTGTTCATTCAGGAAAGGAAGGGGCTGATAAATGTGACATATTTACCAGACCCTTCCCCCACTCTCCATCCTGAAAGATCCTATTGTGTGCTTGCAGCTGCTGGTGGGAAGAAGATGGGGGAATCAGGAAGCACAGGGTGATGGATGCGGCAGGGGGGCAATTACTGGAACTGATCCCCTGTCTGGCTCTCTCTGCAGCAGCTGATAGTCAGCTGGAGGGAAAGAAGAAGAAGCCAGCTTTCAGCTTTTGCAGAGAGAGCCAGACAGGGGATCTGTTCCAGTAATTGCCCCCCTGCACACACCATCACCTTCCCTGTGCACCATATGTTTTCCCCTGCTGCCCAGGCCCCTCTGTGTGCCCCCACCCCCACAGTGCTGCTGGCTTCCCCCATCTCCTTCCCACCATGCCGATCACCCTCTCTGCCCACATCTGATTCATCCAGCTGCCGGGGCCCCCCTCCTAACCTGGGCCCCATACAGGAGGACTGGCAGTACCCCCTTATTCATGGCCCTGGCGATCCCTATGCTTCACTACTAAGGCCATCTTGGCTTGTGCAATCATTAATACATTTATTTGCAATATTCCCAGTGTGAACTATAAAAGCTCAAAGGTTTCAGAGGTTTCTGTTGTAAACATAGCTGGAACGTGTTTAAAAAAAACGTTTAGACAATTAAAGCTTTATATTCTGTATATTGCTATCCTCGGAAAATCTGAAGGAATTGCACACAGTAATTATTTTTAGGAAATCCCTTTTTAATATTTTTTTGCAAAAGAAGAAAACATCGATCTCCATATATACATGCTGTATGTGAATAATAACAAAAAACCTCACATGCACAGAATTTTTAAATAAATAAACATCTGTAGTATTTCCTAAACAGGAACATAAGTTTACGTTTAAGTAAATCCTTAAAATGAACTCGCTTTTATAGCAGTTAATTTTTTTTTTATACGTTTTTATTAGTTTCAATATCTCAATATTACAAAATTCAATTATCACATCATTCAACAAAACAAACAAAAAAAACTTTTTCCTTTTCTCATTGCACCAAAGTGCACATGCCTGATGAAGGGGTCCTGGGAGACTCTGAAACGTTGCCTTGCTGTAACTATGTGATCGTTCATTAAAACGTTTGGACCCATATTGGTGATCCTCGGTGTGCTGGTGACATTCTCCCTTGCTGATTCTGTTCGGTTCCAGCCGACGGTCGCTGCATCACACACTTATACACACCGCCATTTTTAACGCAGGAATGTTTGCGTTTGTATTGTACACTTGCATAGATACATAAGTAGCCTCCTGTTTCCCGCTTCTAAAATTACAAACTACAGATGGAGAAGAGAAGGGGGGGGGGGTGGGAGAGAGAGAAAAAAAATTGGAAGTATTTTGGTATTTCTATTCTGTAAGTGTTGATCCTGCCAGTTTTTAATTCCTCGTGCACTCTGCTGATTCGTACGAATAGCAAATGTCCCAATGCCCGGGTACTCCTTTTATGGGGATATGGACGTAGGCGGGACATTAGTCCTCTGCCAATTGACCATGGGGGGCTGCTCCTGTACCTGCCCACAGGATGTTCTGGATATTGACCTGCCCAAGTTCAATCGGCCCAAGACCGGCTTGAAACACTAAGTCGGGGATTGGATTTCCAACACCAGCGCATCAGTCCGATCGCGACCGTACCAAACACCATCTGACTGTCGCCATCCAGCGCCACCTAACCATTTCCTGCATTTTCCTGGCCTTCTGACTAAACCACAAATATGATTTTTAGTGCCGATGTAGCGCACAGAATGCCCTACAAGAAGGTAGCATGCTCATCTCTCTGCAACTAAAATTTTAGCTTTTATGAGAGATTAAACATACTTCTTTGATGTATGTATATTCCTTTTAGAGCTTTCAATGTCAGGCAGACAACCCGTCTGCTGTCATTTCCTCTAAACCTTCTTACATTTTTTGTTCTTGAGTTTAGATCCATTTTAAATACATTTAAAATAATTATCAAATAGTAGCAAATCATAAAAAATCAGACCTAAACAGTTACTTCTCAAAAGAAACAGAAACGTACTTTTTTTTTTACGTGATTTGCCAGTGTCACAACCACTTTATACAGAAATATACCTGTGGATGACATTTTGCTTCTGACTTTAGTACCTGTCTACATAAATCAGTGAATTATCAATATATAATGCTTGTCTGGCATATATAAAATGAAATCTGTGGACAGTAAAAACTTGACTATTGCCTGCCCCCCCCCCCCCCCACATCTCTAACAGTCTAATTGGCCAGTAAAGCAGCTCATCACAGTGATGGGTTAGTAGGAGAGGGCTGGCAGTGCCCAAATTTTAACAGTACCAAAAGGCTTTGGTCACCCCAATAGACACAGTATATGGAAGGGGCCTGAAAACTGCTGCAGCTATATGCAGGCATCTCTAGGTTTGGCCAAGCCAATGGGTGGGCAGAAAAGGCAGACATTTTGGATGCTTTAGCAAGAAGGGAGTGCAGAAAGGGCAGTAGGTCAACTTTGGCCTTTTCGGTTTGGGTGCTAATTTTGCTACTGAAGTAGCTTACAGCTTATAGCTGGGATGCACAACATTGATCCGTATTCCTGGAAGGTCCTCAGATCCAGATTCAACCACTGCGGTGGCATTCATCAACCATTGAGGAGCAACCAGAAGTCTTGCTGTGGCATCCTGCTAGACTAGGCATGGACAATTGGCAGTAAGACTTCTGCAGCCAACAATGATTTGAGCATTTGAAAAGAGCGGCCTTATCCTGCAAGGAAACTCTTCTGGCTTTGCATAGGGACAAGCTGGAGTGGAGGCAATTTCTGCCTTTCTCCTTGGGTGCTAATTATGGGTAGTTTCTGCCTTTTTCCATGAGTGATAATTATGCAGCTGAAGTAGCTTGAATGCTGAGGAACCTATCACATAGAGGTTAGAGTTTATGTCTAGCCAAATTTTTTATTTTTTTTTTTCATTTTGATAGATCGGGAAAGGATCATGATTTCAGACCCCTTTCAGGTTTTAATGCAATACTATCCTATCCAGAGATTTCCTTTTACTTACTGGTATAAAGACAATGATTTCACTAGATAGGAATTATGGGAAACTCTCCCACAGCAACGCAGATAGAAATAAAAATGCCTTTATGTAGAGTAAGGGAAAGGCTAGAACTCCTGTTAGCTTTATATTGCTATGAATAGACGTGAAGATACCATCAAGTCTTGAGAAAGAACCAGGTAGCTTGCTCTACATATCCATGCTTCGGTATACTAACTATATAATAAATGTGACAAAAGTGAATTTAGAAGTCAATTCAATGAGCCCTCAGCTTCATGCTGGAGTGGAGAAAGGTCGATGACAAAAGGCAGGCAAGCCAACCTCAATCACAGATATGTTTATTGTGTGTAGAGCGGTATAGTCAATGTGTCTTTAGGCAAAAACTGTCCTCTTCACCAGGGATATTTGCTTGGAACTTTGATTCCTGAAGCAAGACAAAGTATTTACAATTCATTATAAATGGTATTTAAAGTGCCGCGCTCCTATTATTGTGCATATGTATCTCTAAATCCACTCTACGCTTGTTAAACTCAATCAATGAATATATAAATCATATATAAATCATAATAATAATCATGAGTGATAAACCATAAATTAATCAATTCAATGAAATTATTACCAGTGAATTACCAATACACACATCATAACCTAGATGTGTGTAATGAAAAATGTTGAACCTTAATATAATGTGAATATTAAGTGAATATTGAAAATACATATAATTAGTGCCATTCTAATTATATAAACAATCCAGTAATAATTGTGCAACTATACACTCCCATGTGCACGTGCATAAGTGTGATGAATAAATAAATAATTTAAATAAAAGTCTTTATAAAGAAGTGCCAAAGTGAGGGTGATTCCTTGTTTCCTCTCGCCAGGTGTCTTATGATCTTCCTATGCGCTCACCTTTATGTTTGCCTGAAAGAATTCAGGCAAATACGCTTTTTGATCCTTCCAGGATCGATGAATAAAGGCTCTGTATTATAGATGTGCCAAGGTGTGGATGTAGGTACTCCTGTACTCTCCTCTTTCTCCTTTGTTCCACTGCTCATATATCAATTGTGAGACCAGCTTTATCTCCTTATTCCCCTCCAGGGGTCATCTCCTTCTCATTTTCCTCCTCTCACCCATATGCAATTTGGGGGTCAGATATAGAGAAAATAAAACAAACAATGGTGCGTTATCCTTTAAAATGATGGAAATTTATTTCTGCCTGTAGCGGTATTGCACAGCTAGATACATTTCCTTGATGGTACAGGGCGGCAAATATATCATATAACAATCCTGGGTGAGCAATCCTCAATCTCTGCTCTCCCTCCCTGCCTGCCTCTGTCTGCAGTCGGAATTACCGAGCCTCACCGCTACCACGTCGTGACGTCAGAGCCCCTCCCCTACGCGTTGCGTCACAGGGTCACGTGACTTCATCAGGGGGATAGTGATTGGATGCCACGACTAGTAATGCCCATATATATATTGCTCGGCCGCCATCTTTGTGAAGCCCACATGGGCGCGGCCATTTTCTAGTTGATTTTCTTGTGCCTACACTGCACCTCAGTGTCTGTCCGTACAGATCCACTTGAGTGCAGGGATAGATCTGTCTGTCAGACGTGGCTACTCGGGTCAGCTGTAATTCATCTCTCCTATTGCTACTCACAAATTACTTTGTATAAAGCTGTGTATATATCTTACTGCAGGAAAACCTTACAAATATGTACAATCTTTATTACATCTCAAAACATAAATAAATATATATAAAATCCCCTGATATTTATACTGGTACAACAAATAACAAATGAAAAATAAAAAAATAAAAAAATATATATAGAATACATTTATATTGATGTTGGTGTAAACACTTATATCAAAGCCCCTAATATATCATTTATCAACCATCCTAATCTAGGTAATGTATGTAACTCCCACTTCACTCTCAGCTTATTTAATATTAGTATGATTGAGTATGCACCCTATCTTATGCTAAGTTTATTACAGATACTAGATATTGTCTACTCGCACGTCTATATTACTAAAAAGTTATTAAAAATATTTAAAAAATATATTAAAATGTATATTAAAAAAAATTAATAAAATAAGTATAAATATTAAATGTAGATATACTTTATTAAAATTAGGAAGTGATAATTATATTGAGAGCAATCCTCATCCTATGTTGATTTGGTAGGCTTCAAATTGACGGGGAAACCCAAAACTCATGGGTTTCAGTAACATTTTGACTGCTGAAGCCGGATTGAAAAGTAGATGTTTATTATACAAGCATGTAGCTAGACCTCCATGCAGGGAGAGCAGAACAATACATGGTGTTGGATTCAAAGTTATGCTCTGTCTATCTAGGGCTTTCTAATACAATTTATATGCTCTACAGTGGGTGGTAACTAGCTATCTGATCTTTCTTTGAAGAGTCATCTGTATCTTTGGTGTAACTCATTGAGATGCGAATAGTACACGTTATTGTTACTTCCATTGTCCTTTGGGTTTAACAGGTCTTCAAAGGCTGTGATAATAATCTTGTAGACAATAGGTGGTATGAATGATGCTGAACTGGAAGTAGGAGTGAAATGTTGAGCCAGCAGGAGAGGGAAATAGGTTGTTAGGCCATCTAATTCAATAAATGGCTGCTCCATTTTCCCTTACAATCCCTCCTCTTGGACATCATATTGTCCAAACAATTATCCCTTCCTAAAAAGAAATTTGAGAAACATGTTTGCTTTACAATTCCTCCCTTAAATTCTCATACATCTCACTTTGTTTGCCTAATATTTCTTTCTAGTTCATATTTCTCCTGATATATATATATCCAATTTACTTCTGCAGAAAAATCTAATTTTGCTTCACAAAGGCTGAAAAATGCAAAACATTAAACAAAAATTAAAAATCAAAAAGTCTAAAAAAACTGTGTGTTGGGCTAACTGTTTATGAACGCCAAGTCTGCAGTTGATTCCTCCAATGTATCCCTGACAGCTAGTCCTCCATAAGACTGTACTGCAACACCTAAGAACTCGTACAATGTTCATACATAATATTTTCTTCAGGACCATCGCAGTCCACATGACAAGAAACTTCCGGTAGGTGTGCAGATCTGCTGCAATTATAGCAAATTGAGCTTTGACTTCTATTCATGGACAGCTGAAATGATAAGTGGAAATGTTCTTCAGATACTCAAAAGTTTTGAAACCACTTTTCTCCATCACTGTTGTTTGTGGCTGATGTCAAGAAGTCCAGGAATAAGGGAGGATATTTTTGAAGATGGCGTCATTCAGATTGCTAGTCCAACATTAGGTATTTAACAAAAATGCCCATGAAGCCATGGCGTTTTTATTTTTCTGCCGAAGTAAATCTGTGTTATAGAGACAATAAGACCTAGAAAAAAAAAAGAAATACATCTTAATATGAGGAGAAACCACTCTCACTTTGTATAATGTGTTACTCAGTCGTCATCCAAACTTAACTACACTATTCATAATTCAATCATAAACAATCGGCCATCTTAAAAAGGGCCTATCATGTATGGCTGGGATCAGTGACCAGGAACATGTAAGCACAGAGACAGGAGACTTGGAGAGCACAGAATACAGGACTTAGAAGAATGGCAGGAGGACAGTTCAGCACTGGGGCACTGGTCTTAAAATCAAGCAGGACACAAAATGCTAGTAAGAAACACTTGTAGCACTGGGGATCAGGGCTCACAGGGAATGCAGGCACACAGGATACAGCTGATATATCAAGGATTCTAAGACAGGAAGGATACCCAACAGTATCATCTGGGGAGAACACAGCATGTCCGCACATGCAACAAGGGCGAGGGCCCTTGTAAGGGCCGAGGCGCAGAGTCTAAGGAACTGCCTTGTCTTCTCCAGAGCTCTTGAAGGTAGAGATGGGTTTGCTGCAGACAGTCCCCAGGTTGCGGTCCTCGTACTCACCCAGGCAGGAAGCTACTGGGAATTACTAACTGATAAATAAGAACCCCTTGCAGTGATGAGGCACAGGGATCACTGGACAGTAGGGAGCTCAGTTCAAGCTGACATGCATAGAAACACACAGACACTGGGAACAGAAAACTAGGAGTAGGTAGTAAAGCAAGCAAACAAACAGGGGTCTCTAAGAGCAGATAGAGATGTACGGTGACACCAAACAGGAAACAGGATTGAAACACATTCGGAGACACAGAGACAATCTGCTAGGACCTTTAAGGTGTAAAGCCTGAGGCAATGAGCCACATTAGAATGAGAAGAGATGGCCTGGCTGGGCTCATTAAATCAGCAGGAGGTTAAGCAGCCTTAAACACACGTCTTGTGGGACAATAGGCAACAGCAGAACCTTATAATTTAAAGTCATGGAACTACATGTACCAGCATACCCCTGCTGCTCTTTGGAAATAGAGGAGACAGATCTGAAGAAAAGCTGAAGACCCCGACATAGATTTAATTTAAAATCTTGACAATATCTAACTAAGCTTAACAATCAATATAGTAACACTAACACACATTCATTATATTTCTTAGGATATTATAGGTGTTAAAATAGAGAAACAATTATTCAACTCAATAGTCAAACTTTCACAATAATATAAAAACTTTATAAGATAGAAAACGCTCAGTTCTATTGTCACTGGTATCAGGGGATTTCTGGCTTTGGTTCGTTTGGGGACCTCCCTTAGAGTGTTGAACTCGTGAATACCAGAGCCCATACATGTTAGATCAGAACACACAACAAAGAAGATCTAACACCCAATAAATAGGCAACTAGGAACTTCCAAAAAAAGGTACAAACTTAACCAACTACACCGATATCAGCTAATGGGGGTGAAACATTTAAGTATTTACAAAAGAAAACAGACTAATAAAACAAGGAAGAAAACAATTTGGAACAATACTTCCATTGGTTGATTTTTTTTTTTTTTATGAAGGCTGTGATCTTCCGTTCTGAAGGCCTGAAAGAAGTCCAACCAAGGCATTGATCTAATCTGAGGAATAGGCATCAATTACATTTAGTAACAAACATGACACTTTCCTCCTAATAAACCAATGGTTAAAGATCTAACAACAAAACATACAGTACATACTTTTAAAATTTTCTCTCTTAGTTGTTCTAACAGTGCACTTTTCTAATACCAAAAATTATTGACGTCAAATTAATTATTACCACGTGGATTTTGTTTATGGTATACCATTAAGAAAAAATTATTATTATACACCATGGTTAAAAATGAGCAGCTCAATGTAAACCTTTTAGTAAGCTACCATTCGTGTGCAAGAGTTATACTTCACCATACTGAACACACTGGAAACTTCCAAAACTGTATCTTCTAAAAAAAACAAACACAAGATAGTGAATACACATAACAATTCACTATTAACATCTGATTTCCTTTTAGAGTTCACTTGGCTCAGTAAATTTGCATGACCATACAGCTGTTCTCATTCACAAACCATGCAATTAACCTGTGTTAAAGAAAAAGGGGGGTCAGCACTCGGTGGGCTGTCAGCACCTTAAACATATGAGACAGCACTCCTGATTTTTAAACTTTAAATAAGATCAGTGAAAATGCTTTTTACATGTCACTAATTCTTTTAATATTCCCCTTGACTTTTTATCAATTTTAATAACGGCAATGGGTGTGGCTTAAATGTCCAAACCAATTTTACATGTTTTTTGTTTTTTTTTTTTTTCCCTACATTAAAATTTATCACATTCCTAAAATGGAAAGTGCAAAACTTCTGCATATTACACTTATAGCTTTACGATTTTAAGTGATTAGTTACCCCAATCATGTCTCAATTTGTTTAAACTTCTAAAAGTCAAAAATCAAAATTTAGTAATTTTAAGATCAAAATGTGTTTATCTTCTAGATGTTGCCATGACCAACATGGTATTGACTCGTTACCTTTACGTGCAACATCACATCACCTTAAAACATAAGTAACAAACACAAAACAAATCATTATGCCACTGATATTGAATCAGTATTGTCAAATATTTTGCTGACAGGGCACTTTAGGCACATTAATACAGTCAACCCAGACAATACAACATACAATCCATGGATCTCACACATCTTATCACAACAACATACTCTCACAATTAGCTTGCTTAAATTCTAGACACAAATATGAGCACATTTCTCTAATAAGGCTGCATTCTCTCTCTTATATTTTTTTTCTGGACTGTACCTCAAATCTATATATAGATCTCATTATTACCCTTTTTTTTTACATTCCTTCAAGAGTTTAATGTGAAATTTCCCTTCTAGGGGTACTAAACCCCTGTGTGCCTTGGTTCCATTCCTTGAGGGATTCAGCCACTCCTGTTCCAAAGTTATATATCATGTACTTTGGCAATCCAGGAGGAGCTCCCAGTGGTATCACACAGATACCCATTTGGGGTGTACACGGTGGTACAATTCCCCATCTCACACGGTGGTGAGACTTCCTCAAGAATTAATCTATTACTAGGCCCCCACGATCAAATGCAAGATACGATATACCTAGATAATGTCAGAATTCATCTATTACTAGGCCCCCACGATCAAATGCAAAGATACGATATACCTAGATAATAGCAGGAACCGTATATCTGGCCCCCAATCCTGGCCAAGGATATATACCAGACTATACTATGCATAAATTAGCCACACAGACTGAACAGGGACACCTCAGTCACATAGGCTGAGGGGATTCAGTTATACAGAGTAAAACAATTCAGGAATGTAAAAAAAAAAAAAATACTTCTTTCTACAAAAAGAGAGACAGTCCACTTATATGTAAAACACATGGCAGCGCATAAAGAGATCAATACAGTACAACCAAAGCAACCAAAATTTCAATAGGAAAAGATTATAGAACTTTTTAGAGAAAGTATAGTATCTGATAGCTTTGTTTCCCTAAAAAGTCTTTCACATCAGTTTATAGACACTGCTGTAGAATAGAAAAGACAGTTCCTCTACTTATGGTGTGACTTTATGGAGAGCCACGCAGAAGAGAAAAAAGAAGAAAGCTTCATCAATCAAAACTGGTACTAATGTTTCAAGCAGTGCTGTTTTTTTAAGCAGCCTGTCACCCATCGCAATGGACCACATGGCCCCACCACACTTAGTACCTTATCAGTCATACCTCAAGATATTTTGAGTCAGAAGACCCGATCCCTGACCTGCCCAGTCGCCCGGTAACAGGAACTGCAGAGATCCTACCTAACCACACATTGCACCTGAAATAGGGCAAATCGTTCAGCAGAACACATTCATGCAAAAGGACAGTAATAAGTAACATAGTATGGAAAGTAAAAAAAGAAAAGAAAAAAATTCAACAGTCAAGGTTCTTGGAAAGGGTACTTTTCCACAACATCGACTTTACAGAAAAAGGCACAGCACAAGGGGAAATCATAGTAAGCAGAAAGTTAGCTTACCAATGCCAGCAGAGATGACTTCCCAGGTTGTGCTGTCCTTCTGTGTCTAAACGATGTCTGTAGAGTTTCCCTTTCCGGCTCGAAGGACCAAATTGACGGGGAAACCCAAAACTCATGGGTTTCAGTAACATTTTGACTGCTGAAGCCGGATTGAAAAGTAGATGTTTATTATACAAGCATGTAGCTAGACCTCCATGCAGGGAGAGCAGAACAATACATGGTGTTGGATTCAAAGTTATGCTCTGTCTATCTAGGGCTTTCTAATACAATTTATATGCTCTACAGTGGGTGGTAACTAGCTATCTGATCTTTCTTTGAAGAGTCATCTGTATCTTTGGTGTAACTCATTGAGATGCGAATAGTACACGTTATTGTTACTTCCATTGTCCTTTGGGTTTAACAGGTCTTCAAAGGCTGTGATAATAATCTTGTAGACAATAGGTGGTATGAATGATGCTGAACTGGAAGTAGGAGTGAAATGTTGAGCCAGCCGGAGAGGGAAATAGGTTGTTAGGCCATCTAATTCAATAAATGGCTGCTCCATTTTCCCTTACAAGATCAAATATTGTTGCTTCTACATAATTATGCTTATTTATTACTAATGAAACATGCCAGATCGAATTCTTTGTTCAACCCATTCGGAGCTAGACAACCCATTTCGTATATCCACTTGGATTCCTTCTTACTTATTTCTCTTATTAAGTTATCTCCCCTCCAGTGTTGTACATGTTTTTCTACACCCCAAAACTCCAGAAGTCTTGCCTCTTTATTGTGATATTTCTTAAAGTGCTGTGATAAGTGGTGGTATTTATACCCTCTATTGATGTTATATACGTGTTCTTTTATTCTTTCTCTTAACATTCTTTTCGTGCGACCAATGTATATCAGGTTACACGGACATTTCAAGGCATATATAACCCCTTTTGTGTCACATGATATAAATTGCTTGATGCTATACTCTTTTCCACTGATGGGGTTCTGAAATGTATATCTTCTTCTGGGGTTATTTGCCACTCTGGTGCAGCTATAACATCTGCCACAGGTAAAAAACCCCTTTCTTTGGAAAAAACTAAGTTGGTGTCTTTTAGTGGGTGGTTCAAGTATGTTTTTGACCACATTATCTCTAATATTGGGAGCTTTTTTGTATATAAACCTTGGTATTTCCGGAATATTATTCTTCAGATGTTTATCTAATGTTAGAATCTTCCAATGTTTCTTTATGATATTCTGTACTGATTTGTACTGTGTATTGTATTGTAGTACTACTGATAGTTCCTCTTTTTCAGTGTTCTCTTTCTGTTTATCTACTACCAACTTATTACGATCCATGAACCCTACTTTCTCTCTTTCTTCTTGTATGGTTTCTTTTTTGTACCCTTTTTGTATGAATCTTTCTGATAGTATTCTACTTTGTTCTACGTAATCCTTCATTTGAGTGCAGTTCCTTTTGAGCCTAATAAATTGGCCTCTGGGGATATTTGTTAACCACGCTTTGTGATGGCAGCTATCTATAGGGATGTATGCATTTCTGTCTACTGATTTAAAATAATTTTTAGTGCATAATTGTGTTCCTTCTTTAAATATCTGAATATCCAAAAAGTTTACAAAACTATCATGTATAACATAACTCAATTGTATATTTGCTTCATTCCTATTTAGATCTTCAAAGAATTTAGTCAGTTCTTCTTTCTCTCCATTCCATATAACCAATAGGTCATCAATGTACCTTTTGTATACTAATATTTCCGTTTGCATATTCTGAAATACACTGTCATCTTCCCATTTCGCCATATATAGATTAGCAATGCTAGGGGCGAATTTAGCGCCCATAGCAACTCCCCTACTCTGGGAATAATAAGTGTTACCATACCAAAAATAATTGTGAGTGAGACAGAACTTTAGGCATTTTATAATGAATTTTTTATGCTTACTCGGGATATTTCCATATTTGTTAAGCGCCCATTTAGCTGCTTCTATGGCTCCCTGGTGATCTATATTAGTATATAATGCTGCTACATCCGCTGAACTCAAGAGCGTGTTATTGTTAATCTGTATATCCTTTATTTCTTGTATTACATGCTTTGTATCCCTCAAGTAAGCCCTGGTTTTAATTACCAGTGGTTGCAGATAATGATCTACATATTCACCCAATCTTGCTGTAAGTGAATCTATTCCATTTATAATGGGTCTTCCCGGTGGATGGGTGCTGTTTTTATGAATTTTGGGGACTGAGTACATTATTGGTAGTCTACATACTGATGGCGTTAAGTATTCATATTCTTTCTCATTTATCACTCCCTTCTTTTTTCCATATGAAACCAACTTTATCAGTTCTTTCTTATATTCCTTAGTGGGATTATTTATCAGCACAGCATATGTTTCTTTATCACTAAGCATTTCTGTCATAATCGATTCGTAGTATGTCTTAGATTGTATCACTATTCCCCCTCCCTTGTCTGCTGGACGTATTACGATATCATTCCTCTTTTTCAGTGCGTCTAGGCCTCTCTTTAATTTAGTTGCCATATATGTTTTTTTAACCTGGAGAGATTCCAGATCTTGCAATACCATTTGCTTAAACGTATCTATATACTTATTATCTCCAATATGTGGATTGAACACTGACTTGTTCCTCAATTGACTAAATGTAGTGTGTTCCATTGTACCATTATTGTATGTGGTGGGATTGCTAGCATAATATTTTTTCAAATTCAATTTCCTAATTAGTTTCTGTATGCTCACATACGTATCGAATTTGTTTAACCCTTTTTGTGGTGCATACTTGAGACCCTTACTTAACGCATAAGTTTCCTCCTCTGTTAGGGGTAATCCACTAATATTAAAAATTCCTTCATTTTTAAATTCCTTCTTCTTTTTTTGTTGTGACCTTCTTCCTCCTCTTTTCCCTCTCTTTCTTGCATATATTGTGTTTCTTCTTCCCTCTCCCCTTGGTGGTTCAGGTCCCATCCTAAAAAAGGATTCGGGATGGGTGAATTTGATGCTTCTCTTGCTAAAGGTGAGTATCTATTATGTGTGGGTACTGGGTGTGGTTGGTTCATTACTGGGTACTGTGCTTGGTAGTGTGGCCTTTGTGGTTTAGGATGGTATGGGCCTCTATTTTGACCTTGCCTCCCATATTGTTCTTGTGCGTAATAACCTTGGGGGCCTCTCTGGTTGTAACCTCTATTTCCATTGTGATATGGTCTCCCTCCTTGGTAGGGTTGGTGATATGGGGGTCTATAAGGCCCCGGTGTATACTGTTGTGGTCTCCAGTAATTAGGGTTCCCTCCTTGGTATTGGGGATAAGTTCTATATTCTTTTGTCGGTGTTTTAAACCCTAATACTTTTTTAGGGAGTGGTGGTGCCTTCTCATTGGTTTTAACTGGTGTGGATTCTGTGGATTTAATCCCATTGGTATTGGGGTTAATTTGCCATTTAAATACTGATTTTTGTTGGTAATCCTGGCTGACTCTCTGGAATTTTTTCTTTTTCTTGTTCTTAATTTCTGTATCTTTTTTCTGGGCATTTTTGTTCAATTGGGATAAGTGTTTTGAAAACTCTGGGTGGTCTTTGCTAGTCTCTACCTTATTTTGGTAATCCTTTATCATTTTATCCACTTTCCTCATTTTTCTTTGTTTTCTCTTGAGTAGGAATTGGAGAACCTCCATTCCTTTTTCATTGAAGAAATTGTACCATTCCTCCTTATCTTCTTCCTCCAATAACCCATCATTGATGGGTAACTCCCATCTGAGCTTCCTTGGGATCATTCTTTCTTTTATATATTTTTCCATAGTAATTATGTCCCACCAGATGCCAATTTTTTTATCCATGAGGTATCCTAATTTTTTAAACAGATTAATAATATTTAAATCATCCTGGTTATCTCCCATGAAGATGTTGTTAATATCAAGTTCCCTACTTTCCAAAAATGTGAACACCTCCATAATTTCTACAAACAAGGGATAAATGAGTATAAGTAAGTATGCTATATGGTGTGAATCCTTGTGAGCTATTATGAATCCAATAGGTGTTTTAAATACTAATTATATGCTAATCTTTAATGTGTGGTGCGCTGGCACTTGCACAAACTCACTTAGTGGTGTCAAATCAATATAAATGGTATTTAAAGTGCCGCGCTCCTATTATTGTGCATATGTATCTCTAAATCCACTCTACGCTTGTTAAACTCAATCAATGAATATATAAATCATATATAAATCATAATAATAATCATGAGTGATAAACCATAAATTAATCAATTCAATGAAATTATTACCAGTGAATTACCAATACACACATCATAACCTAGATGTGTGTAATGAAAAATGTTGAACCTTAATATAATGTGAATATTAAGTGAATATTGAAAATACATATAATTAGTGCCATTCTAATTATATAAACAATCCAGTAATAATTGTGCAACTATACACTCCCATGTGCACGTGCATAAGTGTGATGAATAAATAAATAATTTAAATAAAAGTCTTTATAAAGAAGTGCCAAAGTGAGGGTGATTCCTTGTTTCCTCTCGCCAGGTGTCTTATGATCTTCCTATGCGCTCACCTTTATGTTTGCCTGAAAGAATTCAGGCAAATACGCTTTTTGATCCTTCCAGGATCGATGAATAAAGGCTCTGTATTATAGATGTGCCAAGGTGTGGATGTAGGTACTCCTGTACTCTCCTCTTTCTCCTTTGTTCCACTGCTCATATATCAATTGTGAGACCAGCTTTATCTCCTTATTCCCCTCCAGGGGTCATCTCCTTCTCATTTTCCTCCTCTCACCCATATGCAATTTGGGGGTCAGATATAGAGAAAATAAAACAAACAATGGTGCGTTATCCTTTAAAATGATGGAAATTATTTCTGCCTGTAGCGGTATTGCACAGCTAGATACATTTCCTTGATGGTACAGGGCGGCAAATATATCATATAACAATCCTGGGTGAGCAATCCTCAATCTCTGCTCTCCCTCCCTGCCTGCCTCTGTCTGCAGTCGGAATTACCGAGCCTCACCGCTACCACGTCGTGACGTCAGAGCCCCTCCCCTACGCGTTGCGTCACAGGGTCACGTGACTTCATCAGGGGGATAGTGATTGGATGCCACGACTAGTAATGCCCATATATATATTGCTCGGCCGCCATCTTTGTGAAGCCCACATGGGCGCGGCCATTTTCTAGTTGATTTTCTTGTGCCTACACTGCACCTCAGTGTCTGTCCGTACAGATCCACTTGAGTGCAGGGATAGATCTGTCTGTCAGACGTGGCTACTCGGGTCAGCTGTAATTCATCTCTCCTATTGCTACTCACAAATTACTTTGTATAAAGCTGTGTATATATCTTACTGCAGGAAAACCTTACAAATATGTACAATCTTTATTACATCTCAAAACATAAATAAATATATATAAAATCCCCTGATATTTATACTGGTACAACAAATAACAAATGAAAAATAAAAAAATAAAAAAATATATATAGAATACATTTATATTGATGTTGGTGTAAACACTTATATCAAAGCCCCTAATATATCATTTATCAACCATCCTAATCTAGGTAATGTATGTAACTCCCACTTCACTCTCAGCTTATTTAAGATTAGTATGATTGAGTATGCACCCTATCTTATGCTAAGTTTATTACAGATACTAGATATTGTCTACTCGCACGTCTATATTACTAAAAAGTTATTAAAAATATTTAAAAAATATATTAAAATGTATATTAAAAAAAAAAAATAAAATAAGTATAAATATTAAATGTAGATATACTTTATTAAAATTAGGAAGTGATAATTATATTGAGAGCAATCCTCATCCTATGTTGATTTGGTAGGCTTCAGATCAAATATTGTTGCTTCTACATAATTATGCTTATTTATTACTAATGAAACATGCCAGATCGAATTCTTTGTTCAACCCATTCGGAGCTAGACAACCCATTTCGTATATCCACTTGGATTCCTTCTTACTTATTTCTCTTATTAAGTTATCTCCCCTCCAGTGTTGTACATGTTTTTCTACACCCCAAAACTCCAGAAGTCTTGCCTCTTTATTGTGATATTTCTTAAAGTGCTGTGATAAGTGGTGGTATTTATACCCTCTATTGATGTTATATACGTGTTCTTTTATTCTTTCTCTTAACATTCTTTTCGTGCGACCAATGTATATCAGGTTACACGGACATTTCAAGGCATATATAACCCCTTTTGTGTCACATGATATAAATTGCTTGATGCTATACTCTTTTCCACTGATGGGGTTCTGAAATGTATATCTTCTTCTGGGGTTATTTGCCACTCTGGTGCAGCTATAACATCTGCCACAGGTAAAAAACCCCTTTCTTTGGAAAAAACTAAGTTGGTGTCTTTTAGTGGGTGGTTCAAGTATGTTTTTGACCACATTATCTCTAATATTGGGAGCTTTTTTGTATATAAACCTTGGTATTTCCGGAATATTATTCTTCAGATGTTTATCTAATGTTAGAATCTTCCAATGTTTCTTTATGATATTCTGTACTGATTTGTACTGTGTATTGTATTGTAGTACTACTGATAGTTCCTCTTTTTCAGTGTTCTCTTTCTGTTTATCTACTACCAACTTATTACGATCCATGAACCCTACTTTCTCTCTTTCTTCTTGTATGGTTTCTTTTTTGTACCCTTTTTGTATGAATCTTTCTGATAGTATTCTACTTTGTTCTACGTAATCCTTCATTTGAGTGCAGTTCCTTTTGAGCCTAATAAATTGGCCTCTGGGGATATTTGTTAACCACGCTTTGTGATGGCAGCTATCTATAGGGATGTATGCATTTCTGTCTACTGATTTAAAATAATTTTTAGTGCATAATTGTGTTCCTTCTTTAAATATCTGAATATCCAAAAAGTTTACAAAACTATCATGTATAACATAACTCAATTGTATATTTGCTTCATTCCTATTTAGATCTTCAAAGAATTTAGTCAGTTCTTCTTTCTCTCCATTCCATATAACCAATAGGTCATCAATGTACCTTTTGTATACTAATATTCCCGTTTGCATATTCTGAAATACACTGTCATCTTCCCATTTCGCCATATATAGATTAGCAATGCTAGGGGCGAATTTAGCGCCCATAGCAACTCCCCTACTCTGGGAATAATAAGTGTTACCATACCAAAAATAATTGTGAGTGAGACAGAACTTTAGGCATTTTATAATGAATTTTTTATGCTTACTCGGGATATTTCCATATTTGTTAAGCGCCCATTTAGCTGCTTCTATGGCTCCCTGGTGATCTATATTAGTATATAATGCTGCTACATCCGCTGAACTCAAGAGCGTGTTATTGTTAATCTGTATATCCTTTATTTCTTGTATTACATGCTTTGTATCCCTCAAGTAAGCCCTGGTTTTAATTACCAGTGGTTGCAGATAATGATCTACATATTCACCCAATCTTGCTGTAAGTGAATCTATTCCATTTATAATGGGTCTTCCCGGTGGATGGGTGCTGTTTTTATGAATTTTGGGGACTGAGTACATTATTGGTAGTCTACATACTGATGGCGTTAAGTATTCATATTCTTTCTCATTTATCACTCCCTTCTTTTTTCCATATGAAACCAACTTTATCAGTTCTTTCTTATATTCCTTAGTGGGATTATTTATCAGCACAGCATATGTTTCTTTATCACTAAGCATTTCTGTCATAATCGATTCGTAGTATGTCTTAGATTGTATCACTATTCCCCCTCCCTTGTCTGCTGGACGTATTACGATATCATTCCTCTTTTTCAGTGCGTCTAGGCCTCTCTTTAATTTAGTTGCCATATATGTTTTTTTAACCTGGAGAGATTCCAGATCTTGCAATACCATTTGCTTAAACGTATCTATATACTTATTATCTCCAATATGTGGATTGAACACTGACTTGTTCCTCAATTGACTAAATGTAGTGTGTTCCATTGTACCATTATTGTATGTGGTGGGATTGCTAGCATAATATTTTTTCAAATTCAATTTCCTAATTAGTTTCTGTATGCTCACATACGTATCGAATTTGTTTAACCCTTTTTGTGGTGCATACTTGAGACCCTTACTTAACGCATAAGTTTCCTCCTCTGTTAGGGGTAATCCACTAATATTAAAAATTCCTTCATTTTTAAATTCCTTCTTCTTTTTTTGTTGTGACCTTCTTCCTCCTCTTTTCCCTCTCTTTCTTGCATATATTGTGTTTCTTCTTCCCTCTCCCCTTGGTGGTTCAGGTCCCATCCTAAAAAAGGATTCGGGATGGGTGAATTTGATGCTTCTCTTGCTAAAGGTGAGTATCTATTATGTGTGGGTACTGGGTGTGGTTGGTTCATTACTGGGTACTGTGCTTGGTAGTGTGGCCTTTGTGGTTTAGGATGGTATGGGCCTCTATTTTGACCTTGCCTCCCATATTGTTCTTGTGCGTAATAACCTTGGGGGCCTCTCTGGTTGTAACCTCTATTTCCATTGTGATATGGTCTCCCTCCTTGGTAGGGTTGGTGATATGGGGGTCTATAAGGCCCCGGTGTATACTGTTGTGGTCTCCAGTAATTAGGGTTCCCTCCTTGGTATTGGGGATAAGTTCTATATTCTTTTGTCGGTGTTTTAAACCCTAATACTTTTTTAGGGAGTGGTGGTGCCTTCTCATTGGTTTTAACTGGTGTGGATTCTGTGGATTACCAAAATAAGGTAGAGACTAGCAAAGACCACCCAGAGTTTTCAAAACACTTATCCCAATTGAACAAAAATGCCCAGAAAAAAGATACAGAAATTAAGAACAAGAAAAAGAAAAAATTCCAGAGAGTCAGCCAGGATTACCAACAAAAATCAGTATTTAAATGGCAAATTAACCCCAATACCAATGGGATTAAATCCACAGAATCCACACCAGTTAAAACCAATGAGAAGGCACCACCACTCCCTAAAAAAGTATTAGGGTTTAAAACACCGACAAAAGAATATAGAACTTATCCCCAATACCAAGGAGGGAACCCTAATTACTGGAGACCACAACAGTATACACCGGGGCCTTATAGACCCCCATATCACCAACCCTACCAAGGAGGGAGACCATATCACAATGGAAATAGAGGTTACAACCAGAGAGGCCCCCAAGGTTATTACGCGCAAGAACAATATGGGAGGCAAGGTCAAAATAGAGGCCCATACCATCCTAAACCACAAAGGCCACACTACCAAGCACAGTACCCAGTAATGAACCAACCACACCCAGTACCCACACATAATAGATACTCACCTTTAGCAAGAGAAGCATCAAATTCACCCATCCCGAATCCTTTTTTAGGATGGGACCTGAACCACCAAGGGGAGAGGGAAGAAGAAACACAATATATGCAAGAAAGAGAGGGAAAAGAGGAGGAAGAAGGTCACAACAAAAAAAGAAGAAGGAATTTAAAAATGAAGGAATTTTTAATATTAGTGGATTACCCCTAACAGAGGAGGAAACTTATGCGTTAAGTAAGGGTCTCAAGTATGCACCACAAAAAGGGTTAAACAAATTCGATACGTATGTGAGCATACAGAAACTAATTAGGAAATTGAATTTGAAAAAATATTATGCTAGCAATCCCACCACATACAATAATGGTACAATGGAACACACTACATTTAGTCAATTGAGGAACAAGTCAGTGTTCAATCCACATATTGGAGATAATAAGTATATAGATACGTTTAAGCAAATGGTATTGCAAGATCTGGAATCTCTCCAGGTTAAAAAAACATATATGGCAACTAAATTAAAGAGAGGCCTAGACGCACTGAAAAAGAGGAATGATATCGTAATACGTCCAGCAGACAAGGGAGGGGGAATAGTGATACAATCTAAGACATACTACGAATCGATTATGACAGAAATGCTTAGTGATAAAGAAACATATGCTGTGCTGATAAATAATCCCACTAAGGAATATAAGAAAGAACTGATAAAGTTGGTTTCATATGGAAAAAAGAAGGGAGTGATAAATGAGAAAGAATATGAATACTTAACGCCATCAGTATGTAGACTACCAATAATGTACTCAGTCCCCAAAATTCATAAAAACAGCACCCATCCACCGGGAAGACCCATTATAAATGGAATAGATTCACTTACAGCAAGATTGGGTGAATATGTAGATCATTATCTGCAACCACTGGTAATTAAAACCAGGGCTTACTTGAGGGATACAAAGCATGTAATACAAGAAATAAAGGATATACAGATTAACAATAACACGCTCTTGAGTTCAGCGGATGTAGCAGCATTATATACTAATATAGATCACCAGGGAGCCATAGAAGCAGCTAAATGGGCGCTTAACAAATATGGAAATATCCCGAGTAAGCATAAAAAATTCATTATAAAATGCCTAAAGTTCTGTCTCACTCACAATTATTTTTGGTATGGTAACACTTATTATTCCCAGAGTAGGGGAGTTGCTATGGGCGCTAAATTCGCCCCTAGCATTGCTAATCTATATATGGCGAAATGGGAAGATGACAGTGTATTTCAGAATATGCAAACGGGAATATTAGTATACAAAAGGTACATTGATGACCTATTGGTTATATGGAATGGAGAGAAAGAAGAACTGACTAAATTCTTTGAAGATCTAAATAGGAATGAAGCAAATATACAATTGAGTTATGTTATACATGATAGTTTTGTAAACTTTTTGGATATTCAGATATTTAAAGAAGGAACACAATTATGCACTAAAAATTATTTTAAATCAGTAGACAGAAATGCATACATCCCTATAGATAGCTGCCATCACAAAGCGTGGTTAACAAATATCCCCAGAGGCCAATTTATTAGGCTCAAAAGGAACTGCACTCAAATGAAGGATTACGTAGAACAAAGTAGAATACTATCAGAAAGATTCATACAAAAAGGGTACAAAAAAGAAACCATACAAGAAGAAAGAGAGAAAGTAGGGTTCATGGATCGTAATAAGTTGGTAGTAGATAAACAGAAAGAGAACACTGAAAAAGAGGAACTATCAGTAGTACTACAATACAATACACAGTACAAATCAGTACAGAATATCATAAAGAAACATTGGAAGATTCTAACATTAGATAAACATCTGAAGAATAATATTCCGGAAATACCAAGGTTTATATACAAAAAAGCTCCCAATATTAGAGATAATGTGGTCAAAAACATACTTGAACCACCCACTAAAAGACACCAACTTAGTTTTTTCCAAAGAAAGGGGTTTTTTACCTGTGGCAGATGTTATAGCTGCACCAGAGTGGCAAATAACCCCAGAAGAAGATATACATTTCAGAACCCCATCAGTGGAAAAGAGTATAGCATCAAGCAATTTATATCATGTGACACAAAAGGGGTTATATATGCCTTGAAATGTCCGTGTAACCTGATATACATTGGTCGCACGAAAAGAATGTTAAGAGAAAGAATAAAAGAACACGTATATAACATCAATAGAGGGTATAAATACCACCACTTATCACAGCACTTTAAGAAATATCACAATAAAGAGGCAAGACTTCTGGAGTTTTGGGGTGTAGAAAAACATGTACAACACTGGAGGGGAGATAACTTAATAAGAGAAATAAGTAAGAAGGAATCCAAGTGGATATACGAAATGGGTTGTCTAGCTCCGAATGGGTTGAACAAAGAATTCGATCTGGCATGTTTCATTAGTAATAAATAAGCATAATTATGTAGAAGCAACAATATTTGATCTGAAGCCTACCAAATCAACATAGGATGAGGATTGCTCTCAATATAATTATCACTTCCTAATTTTAATAAAGTATATCTACATTTAATATTTATACTTATTTTATTATTTTTTTTTAATATACATTTTAATATATTTTTTAAATATTTTTAATAACTTTTTAGTAATATAGACGTGCGAGTAGACAATATCTAGTATCTGTAATAAACTTAGCATAAGATAGGGTGCATACTCAATCATACTAATATTAAATAAGCTGAGAGTGAAGTGGGAGTTACATACATTACCTAGATTAGGATGGTTGATAAATGATATATTAGGGGCTTTGATATAAGTGTTTACACCAACATCAATATAAATGTATTCTATATATATTTTTTTATTTTTTTATTTTTCATTTGTTATTTGTTGTACCAGTATAAATATCAGGGGATTTTATATATATTTATTTATGTTTTGAGATGTAATAAAGATTGTACATATTTGTAAGGTTTTCCTGCAGTAAGATATATACACAGCTTTATACAAAGTAATTTGTGAGTAGCAATAGGAGAGATGAATTACAGCTGACCCGAGTAGCCACGTCTGACAGACAGATCTATCCCTGCACTCAAGTGGATCTGTACGGACAGACACTGAGGTGCAGTGTAGGCACAAGAAAATCAACTAGAAAATGGCCGCGCCCATGTGGGCTTCACAAAGATGGCGGCCGAGCAATATATATATGGGCATTACTAGTCGTGGCATCCAATCACTATCCCCCTGATGAAGTCACGTGACCCTGTGACGCAACGCGTAGGGGAGGGGCTCTGACGTCACGACGTGGTAGCGGTGAGGCTCGGTAATTCCGACTGCAGACAGAGGCAGGCAGGGAGGGAGAGCAGAGATTGAGGATTGCTCACCCAGGATTGTTATATGATATATTTGCCGCCCTGTACCATCAAGGAAATGTATCTAGCTGTGCAATACCGCTACAGGCAGAAATAAATTTCCATCATTTTAAAGGATAAGGCACCATTGTTTGTTTTATTTTCTCTATATCTGACCCCCAAATTGCATATGGGTGAGAGGAGGAAAATGAGAAGGAGATGACCCCTGGAGGGGAATAAGGAGATAAAGCTGGTCTCACAATTGATATATGAGCAGTGGAACAAAGGAGAAAGAGGAGAGTACAGGAGTACCTACATCCACACCTTGGCACATCTATAATACAGAGCCTTTATTCATCGATCCTGGAAGGATCAAAAAGCGTATTTGCCTGAATTCTTTCAGGCAAACATAAAGGTGAGCGCATAGGAAGATCATAAGACACCTGGCGAGAGGAAACAAGGAATCACCCTCACTTTGGCACTTCTTTATAAAGACTTTTATTTAAATTATTTATTTATTCATCACACTTATGCACGTGCACATGGGAGTGTATAGTTGCACAATTATTACTGGATTGTTTATATAATTAGAATGGCACTAATTATATGTATTTTCAATATTCACTTAATATTCACATTATATTAAGGTTCAACATTTTTCATTACACACATCTAGGTTATGATGTGTGTATTGGTAATTCACTGGTAATAATGTCATTGAATTGATTAATTTATGGTTTATCACTCATGATTATTATTATGATTTATATATGATTTATATATTCATTGATTGAGTTTAACAAGCGTAGAGTGGATTTAGAGATACATATGCACAATAATAGGAGCGCGGCACTTTAAATACCATTTATATTGATTTGACACCACTAAGTGAGTTTGTGCAAGTGCCAGCGCACCACACATTAAAGATTAGCATATAATTAGTATTTAAAACACCTATTGGATTCATAATAGCTCACAAGGATTCACACCATATAGCATACTTACTTATACTCATTTATCCCTTGTTTGTAGAAATTATGGAGGTGTTCACATTTTTGGAAAGTAGGGAACTTGATATTAACAACATCTTCATGGGAGATAACCAGGATGATTTAAATATTAATAATCTGTTTAAAAAATTAGGATACCTCATGGATAAAAAAATTGGCATCTGGTGGGACATAATTACTATGGAAAAATATATAAAAGAAAGAATGATCCCAAGGAAGCTCAGATGGGAGTTACCCATCAATGATGGGTTATTGGAGGAAGAAGATAAGGAGGAATGGTACAATTTCTTCAATGAAAAAGGAATGGAGGTTCTCCAATTCCTACTCAAGAGAAAACAAAGAAAAATGAGGAAAGTGGATAAAATGATAAAGGATTACCAAAATAAGGTAGAGACTAGCAAAGACCACCCAGAGTTTTCAAAACACTTATCCCAATTGAACAAAAATGCCCAGAAAAAAGATACAGAAATTAAGAACAAGAAAAAGAAAAAATTCCAGAGAGTCAGCCAGGATTACCAACAAAAATCAGTATTTAAATGGCAAATTAACCCCAATACCAATGGGATTAAATCCACAGAATCCACACCAGTTAAAACCAATGAGAAGGCACCACCACTCCCTAAAAAAGTATTAGGGTTTAAAACACCGACAAAAGAATATAGAACTTATCCCCAATACCAAGGAGGGAACCCTAATTACTGGAGACCACAACAGTATACACCGGGGCCTTATAGACCCCCATATCACCAACCCTACCAAGGAGGGAGACCATATCACAATGGAAATAGAGGTTACAACCAGAGAGGCCCCCAAGGTTATTACGCACAAGAACAATATGGGAGGCAAGGTCAAAATAGAGGCCCATACCATCCTAAACCACAAAGGCCACACTACCAAGCACAGTACCCAGTAATGAACCAACCACACCCAGTACCCACACATAATAGATACTCACCTTTAGCAAGAGAAGCATCAAATTCACCCATCCCGAATCCTTTTTTAGGATGGGACCTGAACCACCAAGGGGAGAGGGAAGAAGAAACACAATATATGCAAGAAAGAGAGGGAAAAGAGGAGGAAGAAGGTCACAACAAAAAAAGAAGAAGGAATTTAAAAATGAAGGAATTTTTAATATTAGTGGATTACCCCTAACAGAGGAGGAAACTTATGCGTTAAGTAAGGGTCTCAAGTATGCACCACAAAAAGGGTTAAACAAATTCGATACGTATGTGAGCATACAGAAACTAATTAGGAAATTGAATTTGAAAAAATATTATGCTAGCAATCCCACCACATACAATAATGGTACAATGGAACACACTACATTTAGTCAATTGAGGAACAAGTCAGTGTTCAATCCACATATTGGAGATAATAAGTATATAGATACGTTTAAGCAAATGGTATTGCAAGATCTGGAATCTCTCCAGGTTAAAAAAACATATATGGCAACTAAATTAAAGAGAGGCCTAGACGCACTGAAAAAGAGGAATGATATCGTAATACGTCCAGCAGACAAGGGAGGGGGAATAGTGATACAATCTAAGACATACTACGAATCGATTATGACAGAAATGCTTAGTGATAAAGAAACATATGCTGTGCTGATAAATAATCCCACTAAGGAATATAAGAAAGAACTGATAAAGTTGGTTTCATATGGAAAAAAGAAGGGAGTGATAAATGAGAAAGAATATGAATACTTAACGCCATCAGTATGTAGACTACCAATAATGTACTCAGTCCCCAAAATTCATAAAAACAGCACCCATCCACCGGGAAGACCCATTATAAATGGAATAGATTCACTTACAGCAAGATTGGGTGAATATGTAGATCATTATCTGCAACCACTGGTAATTAAAACCAGGGCTTACTTGAGGGATACAAAGCATGTAATACAAGAAATAAAGGATATACAGATTAACAATAACACGCTCTTGAGTTCAGCGGATGTAGCAGCATTATATACTAATATAGATCACCAGGGAGCCATAGAAGCAGCTAAATGGGCGCTTAACAAATATGGAAATATCCCGAGTAAGCATAAAAAATTCATTATAAAATGCCTAAAGTTCTGTCTCACTCACAATTATTTTTGATATGGTAACACTTATTATTCCCAGAGTAGGGGAGTTGCTATGGGCGCTAAATTCGCCCCTAGCATTGCTAATCTATATATGGCGAAATGGGAAGATGACAGTGTATTTCAGAATATGCAAACGGGAATATTAGTATACAAAAGGTACATTGATGACCTATTGGTTATATGGAATGGAGAGAAAGAAGAACTGACTAAATTCTTTGAAGATCTAAATAGGAATGAAGCAAATATACAATTGAGTTATGTTATACATGATAGTTTTGTAAACTTTTTGGATATTCAGATATTTAAAGAAGGAACACAATTATGCACTAAAAATTATTTTAAATCAGTAGACAGAAATGCATACATCCCTATAGATAGCTGCCATCACAAAGCGTGGTTAACAAATATCCCCAGAGGCCAATTTATTAGGCTCAAAAGGAACTGCACTCAAATGAAGGATTACGTAGAACAAAGTAGAATACTATCAGAAAGATTCATACAAAAAGGGTACAAAAAAGAAACCATACAAGAAGAAAGAGAGAAAGTAGGGTTCATGGATCGTAATAAGTTGGTAGTAGATAAACAGAAAGAGAACACTGAAAAAGAGGAACTATCAGTAGTACTACAATACAATACACAGTACAAATCAGTACAGAATATCATAAAGAAACATTGGAAGATTCTAACATTAGATAAACATCTGAAGAATAATATTCCGGAAATACCAAGGTTTATATACAAAAAAGCTCCCAATATTAGAGATAATGTGGTCAAAAACATACTTGAACCACCCACTAAAAGACACCAACTTAGTTTTTTCCAAAGAAAGGGGTTTTTTACCTGTGGCAGATGTTATAGCTGCACCAGAGTGGCAAATAACCCCAGAAGAAGATATACATTTCAGAACCCCATCAGTGGAAAAGAGTATAGCATCAAGCAATTTATATCATGTGACACAAAAGGGGTTATATATGCCTTGAAATGTCCGTGTAACCTGATATACATTGGTCGCACGAAAAGAATGTTAAGAGAAAGAATAAAAGAACACGTATATAACATCAATAGAGGGTATAAATACCACCACTTATCACAGCACTTTAAGAAATATCACAATAAAGAGGCAAGACTTCTGGAGTTTTGGGGTGTAGAAAAACATGTACAACACTGGAGGGGAGATAACTTAATAAGAGAAATAAGTAAGAAGGAATCCAAGTGGATATACGAAATGGGTTGTCTAGCTCCGAATGGGTTGAACAAAGAATTCGATCTGGCATGTTTCATTAGTAATAAATAAGCATAATTATGTAGAAGCAACAATATTTGATCTGAAGCCTACCAAATCAACATAGGATGAGGATTGCTCTCAATATAATTATCACTTCCTAATTTTAATAAAGTATATCTACATTTAATATTTATACTTATTTTATTATTTTTTTTTAATATACATTTTAATATATTTTTTAAATATTTTTAATAACTTTTTAGTAATATAGACGTGCGAGTAGACAATATCTAGTATCTGTAATAAACTTAGCATAAGATAGGGTGCATACTCAATCATACTAATATTAAATAAGCTGAGAGTGAAGTGGGAGTTACATACATTACCTAGATTAGGATGGTTGATAAATGATATATTAGGGGCTTTGATATAAGTGTTTACACCAACATCAATATAAATGTATTCTATATATATTTTTTTATTTTTTTATTTTTCATTTGTTATTTGTTGTACCAGTATAAATATCAGGGGATTTTATATATATTTATTTATGTTTTGAGATGTAATAAAGATTGTACATATTTGTAAGGTTTTCCTGCAGTAAGATATATACACAGCTTTATACAAAGTAATTTGTGAGTAGCAATAGGAGAGATGAATTACAGCTGACCCGAGTAGCCACGTCTGACAGACAGATCTATCCCTGCACTCAAGTGGATCTGTACGGACAGACACTGAGGTGCAGTGTAGGCACAAGAAAATCAACTAGAAAATGGCCGCGCCCATGTGGGCTTCACAAAGATGGCGGCCGAGCAATATATATATATGGGCATTACTAGTCGTGGCATCCAATCACTATCCCCCTGATGAAGTCACGTGACCCTGTGACGCAACGCGTAGGGGAGGGGCTCTGACGTCACGACGTGGTAGCGGTGAGGCTCGGTAATTCCGACTGCAGACAGAGGCAGGCAGGGAGGGAGAGCAGAGATTGAGGATTGCTCACCCAGGATTGTTATATGATATATTTGCCGCCCTGTACCATCAAGGAAATGTATCTAGCTGTGCAATACCGCTACAGGCAGAAATAAATTTCCATCATTTTAAAGGATAAGGCACCATTGTTTGTTTTATTTTCTCTATATCTGACCCCCAAATTGCATATGGGTGAGAGGAGGAAAATGAGAAGGAGATGACCCCTGGAGGGGAATAAGGAGATAAAGCTGGTCTCACAATTGATATATGAGCAGTGGAACAAAGGAGAAAGAGGAGAGTACAGGAGTACCTACATCCACACCTTGCAACATCTATAATACAGAGCCTTTATTCATCGATCCTGGAAGGATCAAAAAGCGTATTTGCCTGAATTCTTTCAGGCAAACATAAAGGTGAGCGCATAGGAAGATCATAAGACACCTGGCGAGAGGAAACAAGGAATCACCCTCACTTTGGCACTTCTTTATAAAGACTTTTATTTAAATTATTTATTTATTCATCACACTTATGCACGTGCACATGGGAGTGTATAGTTGCACAATTATTACTGGATTGTTTATATAATTAGAATGGCACTAATTATATGTATTTTCAATATTCACTTAATATTCACATTATATTAAGGTTCAACATTTTTCATTACACACATCTAGGTTATGATGTGTGTATTGGTAATTCACTGGTAATAATTTCATTGAATTGATTAATTTATGGTTTATCACTCATGATTATTATTATGATTTATATATGATTTATATATTCATTGATTGAGTTTAACAAGCGTAGAGTGGATTTAGAGATACATATGCACAATAATAGGAGCGCGGCACTTTAAATACCATTTATATTGATTTGACACCACTAAGTGAGTTTGTGCAAGTGCCAGCGCACCACACATTAAAGATTAGCATATAATTAGTATTTAAAACACCTATTGGATTCATAATAGCTCACAAGGATTCACACCATATAGCATACTTACTTATACTCATTTATCCCTTGTTTGTAGAAATTATGGAGGTGTTCACATTTTTGGAAAGTAGGGAACTTGATATTAACAACATCTTCATGGGAGATAACCAGGATGATTTAAATATTAATAATCTGTTTAAAAAATTAGGATACCTCATGGATAAAAAAATTGGCATCTGGTGGGACATAATTACTATGGAAAAATATATAAAAGAAAGAATGATCCCAAGGAAGCTCAGATGGGAGTTACCCATCAATGATGGGTTATTGGAGGAAGAAGATAAGGAGGAATGGTACAATTTCTTCAATGAAAAAGGAATGGAGGTTCTCCAATTCCTACTCAAGAGAAAACAAAGAAAAATGAGGAAAGTGGATAAAATGATAAAGGATTACCAAAATAAGGTAGAGACTAGCAAAGACCACCCAGAGTTTTCAAAACACTTATCCCAATTGAACAAAAATGCCCAGAAAAAAGATACAGAAATTAAGAACAAGAAAAAGAAAAAATTCCAGAGAGTCAGCCAGGATTACCAACAAAAATCAGTATTTAAATGGCAAATTAACCCCAATACCAATGGGATTAAATCCACAGAATCCACACCAGTTAAAACCAATGAGAAGGCACCACCACTCCCTAAAAAAGTATTAGGGTTTAAAACACCGACAAAAGAATATAGAACTTATCCCCAATACCAAGGAGGGAACCCTAATTACTGGAGACCACAACAGTATACACCGGGGCCTTATAGACCCCCATATCACCAACCCTACCAAGGAGGGAGACCATATCACAATGGAAATAGAGGTTACAACCAGAGAGGCCCCCAAGGTTATTACGCACAAGAACAATATGGGAGGCAAGGTCAAAATAGAGGCCCATACCATCCTAAACCACAAAGGCCACACTACCAAGCACAGTACCCAGTAATGAACCAACCACACCCAGTACCCACACATAATAGATACTCACCTTTAGCAAGAGAAGCATCAAATTCACCCATCCCGAATCCTTTTTTAGGATGGGACCTGAACCACCAAGGGGAGAGGGAAGAAGAAACACAATATATGCAAGAAAGAGAGGGAAAAGAGGAGGAAGAAGGTCACAACAAAAAAAGAAGAAGGAATTAAAAAATGAAGGAATTTTTAATATTAGTGGATTACCCCTAACAGAGGAGGAAACTTATGCGTTAAGTAAGGGTCTCAAGTATGCACCACAAAAAGGGTTAAACAAATTCGATACGTATGTGAGCATACAGAAACTAATTAGGAAATTGAATTTGAAAAAATATTATGCTAGCAATCCCACCACATACAATAATGGTACAATGGAACACACTACATTTAGTCAATTGAGGAACAAGTCAGTGTTCAATCCACATATTGGAGATAATAAGTATATAGATACGTTTAAGCAAATGGTATTGCAAGATCTGGAATCTCTCCAGGTTAAAAAAACATATATGGCAACTAAATTAAAGAGAGGCCTAGACGCACTGAAAAAGAGGAATGATATCGTAATACGTCCAGCAGACAAGGGAGGGGGAATAGTGATACAATCTAAGACATACTACGAATCGATTATGACAGAAATGCTTAGTGATAAAGAAACATATGCTGTGCTGATAAATAATCCCACTAAGGAATATAAGAAAGAACTGATAAAGTTGGTTTCATATGGAAAAAAGAAGGGAGTGATAAATGAGAAAGAATATGAATACTTAACGCCATCAGTATGTAGACTACCAATAATGTACTCAGTCCCCAAAATTCATAAAAACAGCACCCATCCACCGGGAAGACCCATTATAAATGGAATAGATTCACTTACAGCAAGATTGGGTGAATATGTAGATCATTATCTGCAACCACTGGTAATTAAAACCAGGGCTTACTTGAGGGATACAAAGCATGTAATACAAGAAATAAAGGATATACAGATTAACAATAACACGCTCTTGAGTTCAGCGGATGTAGCAGCATTATATACTAATATAGATCACCAGGGAGCCATAGAAGCAGCTAAATGGGCGCTTAACAAATATGGAAATATCCCGAGTAAGCATAAAAAATTCATTATAAAATGCCTAAAGTTCTGTCTCACTCACAATTATTTTTGGTATGGTAACACTTATTATTCCCAGAGTAGGGGAGTTGCTATGGGCGCTAAATTCGCCCCTAGCATTGCTAATCTATATATGGCGAAATGGGAAGATGACAGTGTATTTCAGAATATGCAAACGGGAATATTAGTATACAAAAGGTACATTGATGACCTATTGGTTATATGGAATGGAGAGAAAGAAGAACTGACTAAATTCTTTGAAGATCTAAATAGGAATGAAGCAAATATACAATTGAGTTATGTTATACATGATAGTTTTGTAAACTTTTTGGATATTCAGATATTTAAAGAAGGAACACAATTATGCACTAAAAATTATTTTAAATCAGTAGACAGAAATGCATACATCCCTATAGATAGCTGCCATCACAAAGCGTGGTTAACAAATATCCCCAGAGGCCAATTTATTAGGCTCAAAAGGAACTGCACTCAAATGAAGGATTACGTAGAACAAAGTAGAATACTATCAGAAAGATTCATACAAAAAGGGTACAAAAAAGAAACCATACAAGAAGAAAGAGAGAAAGTAGGGTTCATGGATCGTAATAAGTTGGTAGTAGATAAACAGAAAGAGAACACTGAAAAAGAGGAACTATCAGTAGTACTACAATACAATACACAGTACAAATCAGTACAGAATATCATAAAGAAACATTGGAAGATTCTAACATTAGATAAACATCTGAAGAATAATATTCCGGAAATACCAAGGTTTATATACAAAAAAGCTCCCAATATTAGAGATAATGTGGTCAAAAACATACTTGAACCACCCACTAAAAGACACCAACTTAGTTTTTTCCAAAGAAAGGGGTTTTTTACCTGTGGCAGATGTTATAGCTGCACCAGAGTGGCAAATAACCCCAGAAGAAGATATACATTTCAGAACCCCATCAGTGGAAAAGAGTATAGCATCAAGCAATTTATATCATGTGACACAAAAGGGGTTATATATGCCTTGAAATGTCCGTGTAACCTGATATACATTGGTCGCACGAAAAGAATGTTAAGAGAAAGAATAAAAGAACACGTATATAACATCAATAGAGGGTATAAATACCACCACTTATCACAGCACTTTAAGAAATATCACAATAAAGAGGCAAGACTTCTGGAGTTTTGGGGTGTAGAAAAACATGTACAACACTGGAGGGGAGATAACTTAATAAGAGAAATAAGTAAGAAGGAATCCAAGTGGATATACGAAATGGGTTGTCTAGCTCCGAATGGGTTGAACAAAGAATTCGATCTGGCATGTTTCATTAGTAATAAATAAGCATAATTATGTAGAAGCAACAATATTTGATCTGAAGCCTACCAAATCAACATAGGATGAGGATTGCTCTCAATATAATTATCACTTCCTAATTTTAATAAAGTATATCTACATTTAATATTTATACTTATTTTATTATTTTTTTTTAATATACATTTTAATATATTTTTTAAATATTTTTAATAACTTTTTAGTAATATAGACGTGCGAGTAGACAATATCTAGTATCTGTAATAAACTTACCATAAGATAGGGTGCATACTCAATCATACTAATATTAAATAAGCTGAGAGTGAAGTGGGAGTTACATACATTACCTAGATTAGGATGGTTGATAAATGATATATTAGGGGCTTTGATATAAGTGTTTACACCAACATCAATATAAATGTATTCTATATATATTTTTTTATTTTTTTATTTTTCATTTGTTATTTGTTGTACCAGTATAAATATCAGGGGATTTTATATATATTTATTTATGTTTTGAGATGTAATAAAGATTGTACATATTTGTAAGGTTTTCCTGCAGTAAGATATATACACAGCTTTATACAAAGTAATTTGTGAGTAGCAATAGGAGAGATGAATTACAGCTGACCCGAGTAGCCACGTCTGACAGACAGATCTATCCCTGCACTCAAGTGGATCTGTACGGACAGACACTGAGGTGCAGTGTAGGCACAAGAAAATCAACTAGAAAATGGCCGCGCCCATGTGGGCTTCACAAAGATGGCGGCCGAGCAATATATATATATGGGCATTACTAGTCGTGGCATCCAATCACTATCCCCCTGATGAAGTCACGTGACCCTGTGACGCAACGCGTAGGGGAGGGGCTCTGACGTCACGACGTGGTAGCGGTGAGGCTCGGTAATTCCGACTGCAGACAGAGGCAGGCAGGGAGGGAGAGCAGAGATTGAGGATTGCTCACCCAGGATTGTTATATGATATATTTGCCGCCCTGTACCATCAAGGAAATGTATCTAGCTGTGCAATACCGCTACAGGCAGAAATAAATTTCCATCATTTTAAAGGATAAGGCACCATTGTTTGTTTTATTTTCTCTATATCTGACCCCCAAATTGCATATGGGTGAGAGGAGGAAAATGAGAAGGAGATGACCCCTGGAGGGGAATAAGGAGATAAAGCTGGTCTCACAATTGATATATGAGCAGTGGAACAAAGGAGAAAGAGGAGAGTACAGGAGTACCTACATCCACACCTTGCAACATCTATAATACAGAGCCTTTATTCATCGATCCTGGAAGGATCAAAAAGCGTATTTGCCTGAATTCTTTCAGGCAAACATAAAGGTGAGCGCATAGGAAGATCATAAGACACCTGGCGAGAGGAAACAAGGAATCACCCTCACTTTGGCACTTCTTTATAAAGACTTTTATTTAAATTATTTATTTATTCATCACACTTATGCACGTGCACATGGGAGTGTATAGTTGCACAATTATTACTGGATTGTTTATATAATTAGAATGGCACTAATTATATGTATTTTCAATATTCACTTAATATTCACATTATATTAAGGTTCAACATTTTTCATTACACACATCTAGGTTATGATGTGTGTATTGGTAATTCACTGGTAATAATTTCATTGAATTGATTAATTTATGGTTTATCACTCATGATTATTATTATGATTTATATATGATTTATATATTCATTGATTGAGTTTAACAAGCGTAGAGTGGATTTAGAGATACATATGCACAATAATAGGAGCGCGGCACTTTAAATACCATTTATATTGATTTGACACCACTAAGTGAGTTTGTGCAAGTGCCAGCGCACCACACATTAAAGATTAGCATATAATTAGTATTTAAAACACCTATTGGATTCATAATAGCTCACAAGGATTCACACCATATAGCATACTTACTTATACTCATTTATCCCTTGTTTGTAGAAATTATGGAGGTGTTCACATTTTTGGAAAGTAGGGAACTTGATATTAACAACATCTTCATGGGAGATAACCAGGATGATTTAAATATTAATAATCTGTTTAAAAAATTAGGATACCTCATGGATAAAAAAATTGGCATCTGGTGGGACATAATTACTATGGAAAAATATATAAAAGAAAGAATGATCCCAAGGAAGCTCAGATGGGAGTTACCCATCAATGATGGGTTATTGGAGGAAGAAGATAAGGAGGAATGGTACAATTTCTTCAATGAAAAAGGAATGGAGGTTCTCCAATTCCTACTCAAGAGAAAACAAAGAAAAATGAGGAAAGTGGATAAAATGATAAAGGATTACCAAAATAAGGTAGAGACTAGCAAAGACCACCCAGAGTTTTCAAAACACTTATCCCAATTGAACAAAAATGCCCAGAAAAAAGATACAGAAATTAAGAACAAGAAAAAGAAAAAATTCCAGAGAGTCAGCCAGGATTACCAACAAAAATCAGTATTTAAATGGCAAATTAACCCCAATACCAATGGGATTAAATCCACAGAATCCACACCAGTTAAAACCAATGAGAAGGCACCACCACTCCCTAAAAAAGTATTAGGGTTTAAAACACCGACAAAAGAATATAGAACTTATCCCCAATACCAAGGAGGGAACCCTAATTACTGGAGACCACAACAGTATACACCGGGGCCTTATAGACCCCCATATCACCAACCCTACCAAGGAGGGAGACCATATCACAATGGAAATAGAGGTTACAACCAGAGAGGCCCCCAAGGTTATTACGCACAAGAACAATATGGGAGGCAAGGTCAAAATAGAGGCCCATACCATCCTAAACCACAAAGGCCACACTACCAAGCACAGTACCCAGTAATGAACCAACCACACCCAGTACCCACACATAATAGATACTCACCTTTAGCAAGAGAAGCATCAAATTCACCCATCCCGAATCCTTTTTTAGGATGGGACCTGAACCACCAAGGGGAGAGGGAAGAAGAAACACAATATATGCAAGAAAGAGAGGGAAAAGAGGAGGAAGAAGGTCACAACAAAAAAAGAAGAAGGAATTTAAAAATGAAGGAATTTTTAATATTAGTGGATTACCCCTAACAGAGGAGGAAACTTATGCGTTAAGTAAGGGTCTCAAGTATGCACCACAAAAAGGGTTAAACAAATTCGATACGTATGTGAGCATACAGAAACTAATTAGGAAATTGAATTTGAAAAAATATTATGCTAGCAATCCCACCACATACAATAATGGTACAATGGAACACACTACATTTAGTCAATTGAGGAACAAGTCAGTGTTCAATCCACATATTGGAGATAATAAGTATATAGATACGTTTAAGCAAATGGTATTGCAAGATCTGGAATCTCTCCAGGTTAAAAAAACATATATGGCAACTAAATTAAAGAGAGGCCTAGACGCACTGAAAAAGAGGAATGATATCGTAATACGTCCAGCAGACAAGGGAGGGGGAATAGTGATACAATCTAAGACATACTACGAATCGATTATGACAGAAATGCTTAGTGATAAAGAAACATATGCTGTGCTGATAAATAATCCCACTAAGGAATATAAGAAAGAACTGATAAAGTTGGTTTCATATGGAAAAAAGAAGGGAGTGATAAATGAGAAAGAATATGAATACTTAACGCCATCAGTATGTAGACTACCAATAATGTACTCAGTCCCCAAAATTCATAAAAACAGCACCCATCCACCGGGAAGACCCATTATAAATGGAATAGATTCACTTACAGCAAGATTGGGTGAATATGTAGATCATTATCTGCAACCACTGGTAATTAAAACCAGGGCTTACTTGAGGGATACAAAGCATGTAATACAAGAAATAAAGGATATACAGATTAACAATAACACGCTCTTGAGTTCAGCGGATGTAGCAGCATTATATACTAATATAGATCACCAGGGAGCCATAGAAGCAGCTAAATGGGCGCTTAACAAATATGGAAATATCCCGAGTAAGCATAAAAAATTCATTATAAAATGCCTAAAGTTCTGTCTCACTCACAATTATTTTTGATATGGTAACACTTATTATTCCCAGAGTAGGGGAGTTGCTATGGGCGCTAAATTCGCCCCTAGCATTGCTAATCTATATATGGCGAAATGGGAAGATGACAGTGTATTTCAGAATATGCAAACGGGAATATTAGTATACAAAAGGTACATTGATGACCTATTGGTTATATGGAATGGAGAGAAAGAAGAACTGACTAAATTCTTTGAAGATCTAAATAGGAATGAAGCAAATATACAATTGAGTTATGTTATACATGATAGTTTTGTAAACTTTTTGGATATTCAGATATTTAAAGAAGGAACACAATTATGCACTAAAAATTATTTTAAATCAGTAGACAGAAATGCATACATCCCTATAGATAGCTGCCATCACAAAGCGTGGTTAACAAATATCCCCAGAGGCCAATTTATTAGGCTCAAAAGGAACTGCACTCAAATGAAGGATTACGTAGAACAAAGTAGAATACTATCAGAAAGATTCATACAAAAAGGGTACAAAAAAGAAACCATACAAGAAGAAAGAGAGAAAGTAGGGTTCATGGATCGTAATAAGTTGGTAGTAGATAAACAGAAAGAGAACACTGAAAAAGAGGAACTATCAGTAGTACTACAATACAATACACAGTACAAATCAGTACAGAATATCATAAAGAAACATTGGAAGATTCTAACATTAGATAAACATCTGAAGAATAATATTCCGGAAATACCAAGGTTTATATACAAAAAAGCTCCCAATATTAGAGATAATGTGGTCAAAAACATACTTGAACCACCCACTAAAAGACACCAACTTAGTTTTTTCCAAAGAAAGGGGTTTTTTACCTGTGGCAGATGTTATAGCTGCACCAGAGTGGCAAATAACCCCAGAAGAAGATATACATTTCAGAACCCCATCAGTGGAAAAGAGTATAGCATCAAGCAATTTATATCATGTGACACAAAAGGGGTTATATATGCCTTGAAATGTCCGTGTAACCTGATATACATTGGTCGCACGAAAAGAATGTTAAGAGAAAGAATAAAAGAACACGTATATAACATCAATAGAGGGTATAAATACCACCACTTATCACAGCACTTTAAGAAATATCACAATAAAGAGGCAAGACTTCTGGAGTTTTGGGGTGTAGAAAAACATGTACAACACTGGAGGGGAGATAACTTAATAAGAGAAATAAGTAAGAAGGAATCCAAGTGGATATACGAAATGGGTTGTCTAGCTCCGAATGGGTTGAACAAAGAATTCGATCTGGCATGTTTCATTAGTAATAAATAAGCATAATTATGTAGAAGCAACAATATTTGATCTGAAGCCTACCAAATCAACATAGGATGAGGATTGCTCTCAATATAATTATCACTTCCTAATTTTAATAAAGTATATCTACATTTAATATTTATACTTATTTTATTATTTTTTTTTAATATACATTTTAATATATTTTTTAAATATTTTTAATAACTTTTTAGTAATATAGACGTGCGAGTAGACAATATCTAGTATCTGTAATAAACTTAGCATAAGATAGGGTGCATACTCAATCATACTAATATTAAATAAGCTGAGAGTGAAGTGGGAGTTACATACATTACCTAGATTAGGATGGTTGATAAATGATATATTAGGGGCTTTGATATAAGTGTTTACACCAACATCAATATAAATGTATTCTATATATATTTTTTTATTTTTTTATTTTTCATTTGTTATTTGTTGTACCAGTATAAATATCAGGGGATTTTATATATATTTATTTATGTTTTGAGATGTAATAAAGATTGTACATATTTGTAAGGTTTTCCTGCAGTAAGATATATACACAGCTTTATACAAAGTAATTTGTGAGTAGCAATAGGAGAGATGAATTACAGCTGACCCGAGTAGCCACGTCTGACAGACAGATCTATCCCTGCACTCAAGTGGATCTGTACGGACAGACACTGAGGTGCAGTGTAGGCACAAGAAAATCAACTAGAAAATGGCCGCGCCCATGTGGGCTTCACAAAGATGGCGGCCGAGCAATATATATATATGGGCATTACTAGTCGTGGCATCCAATCACTATCCCCCTGATGAAGTCACGTGACCCTGTGACGCAACGCGTAGGGGAGGGGCTCTGACGTCACGACGTGGTAGCGGTGAGGCTCGGTAATTCCGACTGCAGACAGAGGCAGGCAGGGAGGGAGAGCAGAGATTGAGGATTGCTCACCCAGGATTGTTATATGATATATTTGCCGCCCTGTACCATCAAGGAAATGTATCTAGCTGTGCAATACCGCTACAGGCAGAAATAAATTTCCATCATTTTAAAGGATAAGGCACCATTGTTTGTTTTATTTTCTCTATATCTGACCCCCAAATTGCATATGGGTGAGAGGAGGAAAATGAGAAGGAGATGACCCCTGGAGGGGAATAAGGAGATAAAGCTGGTCTCACAATTGATATATGAGCAGTGGAACAAAGGAGAAAGAGGAGAGTACAGGAGTACCTACATCCACACCTTGCAACATCTATAATACAGAGCCTTTATTCATCGATCCTGGAAGGATCAAAAAGCGTATTTGCCTGAATTCTTTCAGGCAAACATAAAGGTGAGCGCATAGGAAGATCATAAGACACCTGGCGAGAGGAAACAAGGAATCACCCTCACTTTGGCACTTCTTTATAAAGACTTTTATTTAAATTATTTATTTATTCATCACACTTATGCACGTGCACATGGGAGTGTATAGTTGCACAATTATTACTGGATTGTTTATATAATTAGAATGGCACTAATTATATGTATTTTCAATATTCACTTAATATTCACATTATATTAAGGTTCAACATTTTTCATTACACACATCTAGGTTATGATGTGTGTATTGGTAATTCACTGGTAATAATTTCATTGAATTGATTAATTTATGGTTTATCACTCATGATTATTATTATGATTTATATATGATTTATATATTCATTGATTGAGTTTAACAAGCGTAGAGTGGATTTAGAGATACATATGCACAATAATAGGAGCGCGGCACTTTAAATACCATTTATATTGATTTGACACCACTAAGTGAGTTTGTGCAAGTGCCAGCGCACCACACATTAAAGATTAGCATATAATTAGTATTTAAAACACCTATTGGATTCATAATAGCTCACAAGGATTCACACCATATAGCATATTTACAATTCATCTTCTATAATAAAAACTATTTCATAGATAACAAAGGGGGTAATTTGCTCTTGAATTTAATATTGGGGACATGCAGCCAGATACTACACCTTTCTCTATAGATAACAAATACAAACTCTTTGGACTAGGGATGAACTCTCAAATTGGATGGAACCGAGGTTTGGACTGTGTTTGGACTAAACTTTTCAGGTTTGGGCATTACCTTATAAGCTGGACTTTTAGCTCAGTCAGCAGGACCAAATATCATATATAGCAGTGTTTTTTTTCTGGAATTTAGGGGGGGGCATACAATTTGGTCATCAAGTATAAGTGTCTGTTATGAATATTTAGGGGGTTGTGGAGGTTTAGTCTTTATTAAAGTTTATAGTCAGAGACAGCAAAGTTTTATGTTCACTTGCTTTCAGCATCCAAACCCTGAACCAAAAACTGCCATAGGAGTAATTCCTTCTTCTTCAGCTTCTCAGTTTAGTTGCCAACCAAGCTAGTATTCAACACTGCCCTGAGAGTTTTATCAAGTATTATTAGTAGTTATATTTCAAGGATTGTTTGGGAAGTAACCTGTGTCCTTCTGTTCCAGTCGTTCTCCTATTTTTATAGCTTCAATCAGCAACTACTTTAAACTAGCAAATATACGTTAAAAACATATGTATTTGGTCTTGGACAACATTTTCTGGAGGACGAACATTATCTGTATTGTAGGCTGTGGTCATGTCCCAAGCATCGACCACACCAACCTGAAGATCCCTGAAGATGTCCTTCACTATAAGATACTGAATGTAGCCATGGAAGTCACTGAATCTCTAGGCATCTATATTCGTCTCTCTGGTGTTCTCTGCTTTAATGATAACCTTTGTGTCCGGACTCCGCAAGAAGAGACGTTGCAAAGCTTTACGCACGCTAATAACTCTTTTGATGAAGAGGTGGATGGGGAAAGGTCTGAAGTGTTGGCCCAGGCAGATAACGATGACATAGTGTGGACCTCCATCCAGATAGTCTATTTGCTCACTTACAAAAAAATCATCTTTTACTAAGTAAAACCGACTTGCAACAATTGGATGGCTGTGCTTCTTCCACTGTAGCTTGATGTTCCTCTGCAGATCAACTGATAGCACCATTGACTCCAATCCTGTCCGATGTAGATCAAATCGTTTCAATCCTGGTTTAAAAAAATACAAAAAAGTGCATTGCTTAAACTGTGTTTGAACGTTGATGGTACCCTTGTTGTTTTAGTGTCTGTGCAAACAGGGCAACAATGTAGACCATCAGCTGAAAACTTTAATGAACAAAACAAGTGCTTTCCTTTTGGAACACAATTCCTTCTATATTAGACAGTTTAAAGGATCAAAGTTCACCTTTCGTAATAGATTACATGTTAAACCCATATTCAGGGGTTCCGAAAACGCCTGAACAAATCGTGCACAAATGTTTTCAAACGCACATAGAAACGTGCGACAAAATGCGCAAAAAAATGCTTTGTCAGATGTGAATGGAGCCTAAGGGGGGGGGGGGGGGTTGGTTGGCGGAGCGTAAAAACATGACTCAACCGCTCATTTTTCCTCCCCTCCAACTGCTAGTCTAAACAAGGCCTTACTGCAAGGGATGGCTCTGGATTAAAGGCGAATATTCTGTCCCACCTATATGTATTTCTTAAGTTTTTTTTTTTGTATTAAACTGTATTAGGTTACTCATGTCTGAGGTTTGAGCATTTTTTTGGGCAATTTTAAAGCCAGAAACAAATTGATCAATATGTGCATTTTGCGTTTTTTATTTTATTTTTAAATTTTGGTGAGTTTCTGTGTTTTTCAAGCACTTTCACTGAAGTCTATTGAGGCTACAAATGTGTGACACTTGTAGCTCACAAGAAGCTTGTGTACTTTTTCAAGCTACAAGCTTCAAGCAACACTATGCTGGTCGTGTGAACAGGCACAACTGGCAACCTTGGGATTTTTGATGTTGAGCATGTTTTGGAACTGTGGACTACAGGATGCTCAGATGTGAATGAGGCCTTCGTTCTTCTCACAGACAGAGCCCACAGACAGTCATTGTCTTCGTACATTTCAAAGGAATGAAAAAACATCTTTTGTATTTCACTTTTCTGAAGTAAAATAGTGTTGGATCCAACTTCTGTGCCTTATAGAAGAGTTAAAGTGCTTGTAAAGGATGAAGGTTTTTTATTTTAATGTATTCTATACATGTAGGTAAAAAACGTTCTGTGTGTAGCATCCCCCTCATCCACCCTTATACATAACCAAGCCCGAATCTGATCCAGCAATGTGCATGAGAGTAGTGACTCTCCCGGGTCTCTCCCTCCTCATTGGCAGTGGGAGCCATTGACTGTCAATCACAGGCAGTAAGGAGGGATCGGAGGCGGGGCCGAGCTGTGCTCTGTGTGTTTTAGGGACAAAGCCGGCTCAGGAGCAAGCACGCACAAGTGTCCCCAGAGCAAGCAACTTGCTCTGGGGGCACTCAGCAGGGGGGAGGGACCAGGAACACCGGCGGGGGACCTGAGAAGAGGAAGATGGGGGTTGCTCTGTTCAAAAGCATTGACATGTTTGTTACGTTTTTTTAAACCTGAACCTTTAGTATCATTTTAAGCTGCCTTTGGACAGTGACAAGTCAGCAAGTGACCACACTGTTCAGACTGACTGGGCCTATGGAGGTCAATGCATAGAAGAATAGTGGAGGTCAATGCATAGAAGAATAGTGGAGGTCAATGCATAGAACAATAGTGGAGGTCAATGCATAGAAGAATAGTGGAGGTCAATGCATAGAACAATAGTGGAGGTCAATGCATAGAGCAATAGTGGAGGTCAGAGAGAAAAACAGGTGGCGCACACACCTAGTGCATTATCCAAGGTTTATTGTAGGAATTAAATCATAAAAACATACTCACAGACGAAGCATGTATTCGTCTGTGAGTATGTTTTTATGATTTAATTCCTACAATAAACCTTGGATAATACACTAGGTGTGTGCGCCACCTGTTTTTCTCTCTATCCAGTGGCTGATTTCCCCGTCTGAGGAGGGCTGCACCCCTGGAACATTTCCTTTTGGTTGTCGCTGTCCTGGTACCCTTGGCTTCCCTTTTGGCTGTGCATATCCTGAGGCGCTGGAGAGTACATACGCTAATAGTGGAGGTCAATGCATAAAACAATAGTGGAGGTCAATGCATAGAAGAATAGTGGAGGTCAATGCATAGAAGAATAGTGGGGGTCAATGCATAGAAGAATAGTGGAGGTCAATGCAGAGAACAATAGTGGAGGTCAATGCATAGAAGAATAGTGGATGTCAATGCATAGAACAATAGTGGATGTCAATGCATAGAACAATAGTGGAGGTCAATGCATAGAACAATAGTGGAGGTCAATGCATAGAACAATAGTGGTCATTTTTTGCATAATGTCAACACAGTAAATGCTGTAGAATGCACTATTGAAGGTGTTCTTTCTTTAAGACGGTACACAAAGCAATGGTGATATGAAAAACTCAACTACAGGCATTATTATTATACAGGATTTATATAGCACCAATAATTTGTGCAGCACTTTACAAAATGAAGGCAGACATTACAGTTACAATACAATTTGGTACAAGAGGAAACAGAGGGCCCGGCTCATTCAATTGTAGTTACTTTTCACCTATTTCACTAGGCAGATTTCTGCTTTTTAAAGTGACACATTTAAAAAAAAATTATTTTTGAGCAACTGCATGAGATGATTAGTGCTTAGTGTGTATTAGTACTGCTTGGACCTTGAAGGAGCGGACACACCCCGAAAGCTTCTCCTGATTGTATTTTAGTGCAAATAAAAAAAAGTATCACGGACAGTTCTCAATTGTTTCTGAGCAGCTGCATGAAATAATAGTTTATTACCTTTAAATGTTTTTCTAAGTACAGATACCATTGTCGTACAGTAGAGTCCCCCATGAGATATATCATCTTGTCATTTAAACAGGCGTACATTTGTTCATGGAGTGTGAAGTTGGCGATGTGGCAGAACACGGGTCTCCATTGATTCTGTAACACAAATCCGCTGGGAAATGGAGGTACCATCCCAATCTTGCATTGTTCTAGAGGTGGAGGAGGTGATTCTGTAAAAATAGGAGCAGAAATAAAAACTGGTGATCTGTCCTACCTGCCACAGGATTTATAAATATGTTCTTCACCCCCCTCCCCCAGCACAAATCCTCCCTCTTCCCATATGCCCCAGCACAAATCCCCCCTCATCCGAAAAAAAAAGATTTCCCCCTCCTCTAACGGCTCAAATTTCCCCTCTGAGCACAAATCCTCTCCCCCCGCTCCAAATCCCCCCCATCACAAATTCCTCCCACCCAATCCCCCATCCTAGCACCCCCCCCAAAAAATTCTCTTCTTAGCACAAATACCGCCCAATCATCCTTACTAGTACAAGTCCCCCCCCAGAAAAAAAAATTTCTCTCCCAACACAAATCTCTCAAAATCACCAATCCTGGCACATCTTCCTAAATAATTCTTACCCCCTGCCTCCCCCTCCCAACACAAAACCCCTCCCTCCATTCTCCTTGTGGTGCCTCCCTACCTCACATGATACCACAGTGCCCAAGGCAGCCGCCCCTCCTGCCCACCCCTTGCCCCGGCCCTGATTAAAATAATTTTTAATATTTGCCACGAGTATCCTGGAAGGAAAGGTAATAATTATCAACATGGGGCACTGAAGACTGCAGACTGTAGCAATGGGAGTACAGAAATAAGTAACATCTATATATAATTGTCCACGGTCTATGGGATGACTAGGTCCCGGGAGTAGGAGTTAAACTAGCCACACAGCTTACAATCTATTTTAGTTTATCACAACCACGGTGTGTCTGACCTGCCACTGTATATGACAGTTTCACTCCCAGCCTCACCCTGCACAGAGATTTTTCAGCCCATTGGACAATAACCTACGTGTCTGCAGACTGAGAGTGATGGTTACAGTTGTAAGCCATAAATGGCATGAAAGGAAGCCATTCATTGTTTACAACTGTCATGTGATCTGCTGTGATTGGTCGCAGCGATCACATGACACTGGCAGCGGGCCGATGTCGTGATCTGTCATGGTGCGATCCTGGGGGGATGTCATATGACGTCCTACCAGGATAGTAGGGTTCCCACTCAGCCGTCATCGTACTATAGGCCGGGCAGGAAGGGGTTCCTGGTCTTTGGCTCTGAGTCCAGTTCAATGTGTCACAGTTTAATCTGCAGTTTCCTGCATGTGAAATCCTTACCCCCATGATGCAATGGTTCAGCTAGACCTGTGATTCTATTCACCTGTGCTGCTGCCTTCTGTGTTCACCTATTGGTGTCGCCTGCTCTACTGTGGATTTATTTCTCTTTCCCTTCTATCACTACTTGTCCACCTCCCAGTCTGCTACTCTATATATATAGATGCAGTGCTACCCTCTTGAGGGCCGCTGTGTTTCTAGGTCCCCCTAAGCTTCAAACAGCCAGGCAACACACATTTTCCACACTTGCATCCATAGTCAGTGAACAGTCCATGAGCTTGGGTTTCGTTATTTTATTAGGGGAAATAACTTGGATAGGGTAATAGAGATTATGGGATGCCCACCTTGACTTAATCAATGCAAAGGGACAATGCTAGGGTCGTTGGTTCAAATACCAACTATGGCACCACCTGCCTGGAGTGTGCATGTTCTTCCTGTGCCTGCGTGGGTTTCCTCTGGGTTCTCCGTTTTCCTCCCAAACTCCAAAGGCATGCTGGTAGGTTAATTGGCTCCTGTCTAAATTGGCCCTAGCATGTGTATGTATGAATGTGAGTTGGGGACCTTAGATTGTAAGCTCCTTGAGGGTTAGGGACTGATATGAATGTACTATATATATATATATATATATATATATATATATATATATATATATGTGTGTAAAGCGCTGCGTAAATGGACTCTCAGCCCCCTCTGAAAGGTAGCTTAGCTTGCTGCAACTACATACATAGATATATTATATTGCAAAAAGTATTGGGCTGCCTGCCTTTACACGCACATGAACTTTAATGGCACCCCAGTCTTAGTCCATAGGGTTCCATATTGAGTTGGTCCACCCTTTGCAGCTAGAACAGCTTCAACTCTCTGGGAAGGCCATCCACAAGGTTTAGGAGGGTGTCTATGGGAAGGTTTGACCATTCTTCCAGAAGTGCATTTGTGAGATGTCGGGGGAGGAGGCCTGGTTCGCACTCTCCATTCTAATTCATCCCAAAGGTGTTTTGTCGGCTTGAGATGAGGACTCTGTGCAGGCCAGTCAAGTTCCTCCACCCCAAACTCGCTCATCCATGTCTCTATGAAGCTTGATTTGTGCACTAGTACGCAGCCATGTTGGAACATGAAGGATCCATCCCCAAATTGTTACCACAAAGTTGGGAGTATGAAATTGTCCAAAATATCTTGGTATGCTGACGCCTTAAGAGTTCCCTTGAACAAAAGGTATACCGCTCAGGCAAACAATCCAGATCAGTCCACAACAGGTGCAGGCTCTGGCTCGCCACCACATATGATGCAACAGGAAGAAGGGTCAGCCGCACACTGGAGGATAGTTGAATATAGTGTGTATTGATCCGTAGGACACACAAAACACCAGGACATGAATACAGGACTTGTTAACGTGTTTTAATCATTTACTAATGTGGCTTCTTAGCCCATATGTTCTTGGGATATTTACTCACTTTTATCTGTGTTTGTTATTCTATTTTTCATTTATAATTTTTTCATAATAATTTTTTCACAATTATTTTTATCCATTTTTTTTTCTCTTTCTTTGTTTATCTTTTTATTTTACTTCATTTTTCTTTTTTCTTTTCTTCCTTTTTTGTTGTTCTTTGAGATCACTACTTTTGATACAATGGTTTTATATGTCTTGTTACAATGTATTAGTAGGCGTACCCTCAGGATTCCGGAGTGCTGATTAGGACAGGTGTTCTTTATTAACTAATACCTATATAAAACAGCACTTTTGTTGTTTTCTTTGTTATGATTAAGCATGAGATCCTGTGAAACGCGTTAACAAGTCCTGTATTCATGTCCTGGTGTTTTGTGTGTCCTATGGATCAATAAATACACACTATATTCAACTATCCTCCGGTGTGCGGCTGACCCTTCTTCCTGTTTTAAGAGTTCCCTTCACTGGAACCAAGGGGCCAAGCCAAACCCCTGAAAAAAAACTCTACACCATAATCCCCCTGCATCCGACACTTTGCATTGCACTTGGTGATGTAAGGCTTGGATGCAGCTGCTCGGCCATGGAAACCCATTCCATGAAGCTCTCTCACTGCTGTTGTGCTAATCTGAAGGTCACATGAAGTTTGGAGGTCTTTAACTATTGACCCCCCTCTGTCATTTTACGTGGCCTACCACTTCCTAGTTGAGTTGCTGTTGTTTCCAGTTGATTCCACTTTGTTATAATACCACTAACAGTTGACCGTGGAATATTTAATAGCCAGGAAATGTCACGGATGGACTTTGCACAGGTGACAACCTATCACGGTACCAGACTTGAATTCATTGAGCTTCTGAGAGCGACCTATTCTTTTACAAATGTTGGTAGAAGCAGTCTGCATGCCTAGGTGCTTGATTTTATACACCTGTGGCCATGGAGGGGATTGGAACACCTGAATCCAATGATTTGGAGGGGTGTCTCAATACTTTTGGCAATATAGTGTATCTCCTCTTCCCTGTAGAACTGCTCCTAGCTCCACAACCTGCAGACAATACCAGTCCTCCTGGCTGCTCTGAAGATCTCTCAGGACAAGGATAAAGGGTTAAGCACAATGCTGTCCTTTGAAAGCTTGCTACACGTGGCAGTCTTTCCTTAAGAATCCCCAGGTGTGCTGATGTACTCACTCTGTCCTCTTTGCTCCCACTGCTCCAAGGCCTTGATCCTGTTCATACCATGAAGATAAGTGGATCTTCCTGAGCTAGCCCAGAGGCCATCCCCGCTAGACCTAGGGGACCCCTCCCAGGACACCGATAGCCTCCTCAGCACTCCTTCTTCCACCTGACTCCCCTACCAGCCTGACTCTACCATATTTATGGGTTGGTCTCACCACTCTACCAGGGCTCCAAATCTGAGATTGGTTAGACTCCCATAAACATGCAAATTAGGTCCCCACCCCTTCCACCCACTGGCTTCTGGAAGGTTCCATGGTCCTCTAGAACCAGGTGGAGGTGATAGAGTCCCAACTTATTAAGTCATCCAGCCTGACCTGCAGTAACCCAACCTAATTACAGACTCACACAGTTACCAGGAGTCATACACAATAAATGTACCTACACTACCCTAGTAGCACACTAGAGGGTACCACATAGACATGCTTGATGCAACTCCAGTTGCCTGAGCAACGTCCTAGTTTCTCTTTGCTCCTGGTTTGCCTTGTATTACTTTTATTCTGTGTATTGACCCTGGCTTTGTCTACTGTTTTCACTTGCAGACATACATGGGGACCGCAAACTGGTTCCAATTTGCTGCAAGCCCAACCCCACCATCAGGGGCCTTGGTGAAGAAGCAAACCAGGCCTTAGACTTTGTGCCCTGGGGAACCCCAGGCTGGCTTTTTACAAGGGCTCACTACCATAGAATCCTGGCAAAGTATAGCAAAAAATATCAGAATCTTTGGCCCTCAGAATGATTCTCAGCATAAGTGTATTATGGGAAATGGGAATCTGCACTGGCTACTGATTACTTGGAGCAAGATACTCAGACATCCACAAGACCTGCCTCATGGCCTTCAGCTTTGTGGCCCTAGACTGTCCAGTATTCTACCAATACTGAGAAGAAGCATTTATGTCAAAGAGATTTGCTTTATGGTCCCCAGCTGTGAGGCCCTAGCTTGGTAAAGAATTACCTCATGGTCTTCAACTGTGAGGGCTCATACTGTCCACTATTTACTATTAGATGCTGAAGAACCTTGATTCATGGTCTTCAGCTGTGAAGTGTCAGCTTATTCAGAAAGTTACCTCATAGTCTTCAGCTGTGAGGGGTTCTAGAATGTTCAATACTAGCACATACCAAAAGGGAAGATTGTCCTACAACTGCTATGTGTTACATGTTTGGAGTGTCCCCCCTAATGAACTCTCCTGTTACAAGGTCTTCAGCAATAAACCTCAAAAAGACAGTGCCTAGACCAGGGGTCCTCAAACTTTTTAAACAGGGGGCCAGTTCACTGTCCCTCAGACCGTTGGAGAGGAGGACTATAGTTTAAAAAAAAAACTATGAACAAATGCGGACACAGTGCAGGAGATGACCAGAGACTGCGGACACAGTACAGGAGATGACCAGAGACTGCGGACATACAACGGTGGCGGGAATACTGGCCGGCCACTCCATAAAACGCACAGACATTTCCCCCCAAGTGTGTCTTATGGAGTGAAATAGTGCCCCATCATTGGTGTCAGTGGGAAGAATAGTGCCCCATCATTAGTGTCAGTGGGAGGAATAGTGTCCCATCGTTGGTGTCAGTGGGAGGAATAGTGCCCCATCATTGGTGTCAGTGGGAAGAATAGTGCCCCATCATTGGTGTCAGTGGAAAGAATCGTGCCCCATCATTAGTGTCAGTGGGAGGAATAGTGCCTCATCATTGGTGTCAGTGGGAAGAAACGTGCCCCATCATTGGTGTCAGTGGGAAGAAACATGCCCCATCATTGGTGTAAGTGGGAGGAATAGTGCAACATCATTGGTGTCAGTGGGAAGAATCGTGCCCCATCATTGGTCTCAGTGGGAGGAATATTGCCCCATCATTGGTGTCAGTGGGGGGAGGAATAGTGCCCCATTGTTGGTGTCAGTGGGGGGAGGAATAGTCAGTAGAAATCAGCAGCCCCTACAGCTGTAGCACTACAAAAATAACACACCTCCGTAGTTTAGAGGAATTTTTGAGAGTTGTATAGTTTTGTGTTATGATTATCTAGGAGCTAGAAAACATCAGATGTCATTGTCTCAAGTTCAGGTTATTACCTGCGAGACATTTGGTGGCACCTTACTTCTGAATATAGTCTCATCCTCAGAAAAAGAAATAAATATAAATAAGGGAGTTAATATGAATCTTTCATAGGTAAATCTACATAATGAAAATATTTGAAGATTAAATGTTTAGTTTCTTGTATAAGCCCAAACATGACTGATTCTCGTGGGTCCCTTGAGGAAAGATGGAAATACAAAAGTGTAGTGTAAAAAAAAAAGAGTTTTTCCTGTAGCGCCCTCTAGTTTAGGTAGGATTTTTGTGTTTAGTTAGAGGCTTGCTAGAAGCCTGGGTATGAGTCAGCCTGGGAGTGAGTCAGTGAGGTTACTTCAGGTTAGGCTGGAAAGCTCTACAGGTCAGGGCTTATGGAGCCCTCCCACCCTTCTAGAAACTCCTGGCACTTTCTAGAAGAGGTTGGAGGAGGGGAGGAGGCATGGATTTGCATGTTTGAGGGAATCTGGCCAATCCTCAGGCAGCAGGCCTGGCATGGTGGCTAGGACAGCCCTTAAATAGGGGAACCTGGTCAGCAGGGAGTTGGATAGAAAATATAGTGAAGGAAGGTGCTGCTGGTGTGGAGCCTAGGAGAGGGCCACAGAGGAGGAGGCCTGCCTACAGGCTGAAGCTGGACAGAAGGATAGCTTACTTAGGAGAAACAGCTTGTCAGCAAGGAAGGGGTCAGCCCAGTGTAAGGCCTAAAAGCAGCTGTAACCAGGGGCGGACTGACAACTCATGGGGCCCCCGGGCAATAGGGGATCATGGGGCCCCTCTGTCCTTGCCCAAACTCAAAAAAGCCTATGAAAAAGGTACTAGGGGCATCTCATGGGGCCCCCTATTGGCCCCGGGCCCTCTGGCAGCGCCCGAGTTTCCAAATGGTCAGTCCGCCCCTGGCTGTAACCCATTAAACTACAGGAACAGGACAGGGTGAGTACTTCTAGACGTCCTGGGACAAAGAGTGGAGAGGGCAGTCTGGTACAATACCCAACTAGTTCTCCCTGGGACTAAGGAATCCCTTGCTCAGGGACACTCTCAAGACAGCCAGGTGGATGAGCTGATTGTCACCTGGGGTCAAAGATTTGTAAAACGTGAAGACTTACTCACCTGTACATGAATACACACCAATGGATTTAAAGTTTTTGGGGATTTCAATAGCAATATTGCTTCTGGAAAAAAAGATCAATATTGTACTTTTTTCAAAATTCATGACAATTCAGAAGAATTTTTTCTCTTTTGTATTATATGTAATTTTTCTACATAAAGAGGGCAGGTGAGACGTCTTTTAGACCCCTGATGTCTCATTAAAGAGAACCTGTCCCCAAATAAATCATCACATAGGGGACTTTTTGTTTACTACATGATGAAAAATAAAGTTTAGAAAAAAAACATTTAAAAAAGTATAAAACAGTAAAGTTACTCCAGTGCACTTAAACCTCCAAAAACATTTTTGAATCAAACCCCCCCCCCCACTTAGGAACATACTCATGAAAATGTCAATTGTGATACACATTTTATATATTGTCGCACACGTTGGAGTCATTCTAGGAATCATCTAGCAATCATTCTAGGCTCATTATTTATGGATAACTCTAAACTGATGGGCTATTTAAAGCATTGGCTATGGAAAACATAGGGTAGTGAAGTTTGTTGCCATTCCACAGACATACACAATTTTAATGCAAACCATAGACGGGTTGAAAACCGTCCGTTTAAAAAAAAATCGGTCGTTCAATAGGGCAACGTTACCACCAACGGTAAAAAAAATCGTCCGATTGTCGTCCCGTCTACGGCCAGCATTTAATTACTTCTGTCCCTTGCAGAGAGCTCCACTATTATATTTGACATGAAAAAGTATTGCGGTTGCAACATTGTATCTATTTGTATCCATTTTGGATACAGATGTTTTTATTCGGCTACAAATAGATACAATGTTGCAACGGCAATACTTTTTCATGTCAAATATAATAGCAGACTGGAATTCTTATTCTTTTTTCTTTATCTTCTTTTTCCTCTTCTTCTTTTCCTTCTTCTTCTTTTTCTTCTTCTTCTTGCAGGTCACGGCACATGTGCAGATTTTTTATCGGTAAAAATATCGGCCGATTTGCCTATCATTGCCGTGAAAATCGGCCGATTTTTTTCCAACTTTACTGATAAAAAAAGTGACAAAATCCTGAAAAATGGCTGTCCAATTAACCCACTAATGGTGCGAAAATCGGCCGATTTTTTTCCAGTCGAAAAATCGGCCGATTTTCGACCCCTCTGTGGCCTGCATAAGCCTTGGAGTATTTGGTATCATTTTATTCATTGCAGCCTCATCTTTTATAGTTTATAAAATTGGATAATTTATTGCGTTTGTGCCCTAAAATTAACATTAGTGTATTTTTTTACTGAAAGTTTGCATTTCATAAATCATTATGCTAATAGCGTGTGAAATAAAAAATTAGAGCAACAACTAGTCTATTCTCCAGGGTGTCTGCTCTCAGAAAATATATAATGTTTGGGGGGTTTAACTAATCTTCAACTAGTCTTTTTAAACGTGTACAAAAATGGCTCTGACAGAGAAAAGGGTTAAAGCTGAACTCCAGACAGATATAAATGACACAAATGAATGCACCGCTGTAACAATAAGTCAATATATTACTATGTATTAATCGTTACATTACTAATCATTTGGCACATAAAAGAGCTCCTTTCACATATGAATTTAGCTGTATACCTGGAGTTCAGATTTAAATTCCCTGGCCAAGGTTATGTAACATTTTGTAAATTGTGTACAATTTTGAGTAATCCAGCTTAAAATTAAATTTTCATTTTATTCCACTGATGCCACTTCAGAGTGCTGCTGCTTTCCCTGTTGTCCCACAAAAAAGTAATTTGATTGATTTCTTGTTTTTGTTGATAAAAAATAAAACAGTTTCTATCAGATATGTACTGACCTTTCAAAGAGAGATTTTTCAAGTGCACTTAGAAAAGAGAGATCGCTGTTGAAAGACTGAAGGTATATTAAAGACCCACAATGGAAAGAGTCTGGTTTAGCGCAGTAAAATGTCTCATGATATTCTTCCTTTCTATATTCACATATTTCCTTCTTTGTATTCACTTGGAATCCACATTTGGACTTCACTTGATGAGTTCCATTCGTAAAAAATCCTATGAAGTAAATGAGGCCATAGCCCTGGTTCCTCGCTCTCCACAATGCTGAAACAGCCTCACTTGGATGGTAGAGGACCAATGAGAAGGAAACCTTTCCTTCCCAAAATAAAGTGAAATAGACGTGAAAGGTTCCATTGTTAAAATCTTCAATTCTCCCAGAAGCTGCAGCTTGAAGATCTGGAGAAAAGATCCTAGCTCTTATGAAGTCTCCTCCATATGATTTTCTGTTACCCAAATAATCAAACATCTCAATCTGGACAATTATCGTCTCTCCAACACAGTACTTTTTTCTTGGGTTCAGTATGGTGGCTCTGCTCTTCTTAGCACTGGTGGTGTGGTCCTTGTGGGTGAACGTGATAGAAGGAATCAAGACAGAAATGTTTTTGAAGATGAGAGAAGCTTGAATTTCATCCTCTAATGAGAAGCTGGCAACTGTTGAAGTTTCTTCTCCATGGTTTACAGTTGTATTGCTGTAATATGGGACTGCATCTGATCTCTGGAATTAATAAATAAATACGGTTATAAATACCAGTTTAAAGTGCTCAAGGTTTTGAGGTAATGATAGTCTGCAATGGGGCGGGCAGGGTGGATTAAGCAATATATCTGTGTAGGGCTGCCTTCTTGAGTGTTTCTGGATCCCTCTAAGCTTCGCACAGCCAGCCAACACTCATTTTCCACACTTTCATCCAACAGTCAGTGAACAGTCCATGAGCTTGTTTTTTGTTTTTTTATTAGGGGATGTAACTTGGATAGGGTAATATGATGGGATTCCCAACTTCTTTTCCTTGAAAGACGTCAATCCCTGAGGATCAGTAGCAACAGCCCCTTATGGGCTAGGGACTCTCAGACAGTCTGAAAGTTAGCTCAGTTTTTTGCAAACTACATGCAGAGATGTCTCCTCTCCCTTGTGGAACTGCTCCCAGTCACAAGGAAACATAAAGGATTTGGGAACTCTTTAGAATATAATTCAGGCATCTTTAGATGTACTTTAACAGTCTGAGTGATTAGTACTTACCTTTGCAGGATGATGCATTGTAAAGCTTATCAGCAAGATAGCCGAGAGTGCAACAGCAAGAAAAAACATTTGGTTCCATGAAGAAGTCATCACAACTTCATAAACTGAAAAAAAAAGTTACTTCTGTTATTCTGTGCCACCTTATTACATTAAAATAGAGACAATCCTAAAGCATAGTTACAGTTGATCTCTTTCTGACCTACATTTGACAGGATTCAAGTGGGTTTTGTATTCCCATGGACTTGGTGGGGACTGCGAAACCCTATTGAATTGAATAAAAGCTTGTCGACCCAGGACCTTATGTATACATAAAAATATTTCCTGTACATGAGTTATAATGTATAATGGTTTTGTACATACTGTATGTAGTTTTCTTCTTTATTACAGTTTATGCAGTGATATCTGTAGTCTGAAAACTCTTTTTCATTGTATGAATCTCCAGCTTCTATATGATTCCTATGTCATAGCCAGGGGCGGACTGACCATTTGGAAACTCGGGCACTGCCCGAGGGCCTGGGGTCAGTAGGGGGCCCCATGAAATGCCCTTGGTACCTTTTTCATAGGCTTTTTTTGAGTTTGGGCAAGGACACAGGACCTCCATGATCCCCTATTGCCCGGGGGCCCCATGAGTTGTCAGTCCGCCCCTGGTCATAGCTGATAAAGTGATCAAATGATCAGGAATTGCTCTCATTGATTTCTGATCATTAGTGGGGTCCAGAGCTTTCAGCAACAGCTGGGTCTGACAGCTAGCATCTGATACTGTGTCAAAAGGGAACATAGTTTAAAGAGATCCTGTCACCGACGTAAAAAATTGCAGGTAAATGTGCAGAGTGATCAAGTATTTTAAATGCTTACTTTTTAGTTTTTTCTTTCCATGAATTATTTTGTATTGGCTTACTATATTTACATTTTCTAAAAAAAATGTTACATCTCTAGGATACGTCAATTCACTAACACAGCTCCTTGCTTGTCATAGCCCTCTCCTCCTTCACTCTCCTCACCTTCCTACACAGGGCAGCCAACAGAATTTTTGGGCCCCTTACACAGCTTTTGACCTGGCCACCCCCTTGCCCTGACCACCAATATTCCCCAGGGCCCTTCCACTGGGAGTCCCACCATGTCCTCCTGCTCCTCCATCCCATCTCGTTCATACTATGTCCTCCTCTTCCTCAATTCTATGCCTTCCTCCAGTCCCATTTCCCCAATTCCATGGCCTCCTGCTCCTCCATCCCATGTTCTCCTCCTCCAGTCCCTTCTCTCCCATCCCATGGACTCCTCTTCCAGTCTCATTTCCCCCATCCCATGTCTTCCGCCTCCTCCGTCCCATGTCTACCTCCTTCTCCTTCTCCAGCCCCATCTCCTCCATCCCATGCCCTCTTCCTCCTCCATTGCAAGTTTTCCTCCTCCGATCCCATCTCCTCCATTCCATGTCCTCCTCCTTCTCCATCCCATGTTCTCCTTCTCTAGTCCCATCTCCTCTATCCCATGCCCTCCTCCTCCATTCCACATTCTCCTCCTCCATCCCATGTGCTCCTCAACCTCCAGTCCCATGTCCTCCATCCCATTTCCTCTTCCTTCTTCAGTCCCATGTCCTTCAACCCAGGAAAATAAAGGTGAATGGTTCTAATAAATGCCAACCCTCCTGTCCAGATGTGACAGGGAGGCCTCACTTTTGGTACGCCCACAGAATAGTAAGGTGTCTGGGTTTCAAGCAGACTGAAACCTTGACACATGATTGAAAACCTGGACTGTCTAGGTGAATCCCAGACAGGTGGCAAGCCTAGTGTCACCCCATATACTGTTAGCATCCAGTGTGGCCCCCAGACAATGCATAGAAAAGCAGCACAGTGTTGGGCCTCAAAACACAGTACAGTAGAGCAGCAGAATGTGGCCCTTGGGTGCTCCAGAGTACAATGTAGGAAAGCAGTAGAGTGTGGCCCCACGGGCCCAAAACACAGAATATAAGTGCAGCACAGTGTGGTCCCTGTGGCTTCTCCTACACAATATAGAAGAGCAGAACGGTGTGAACCCATAAGCTGCCTAAGCCATCACACATACAGCCCATCCCTGTGTGGCCTCCAGGTGCCCTCCTTGCACATTCCAGCACAGCTCCATGTCAGTCTCACTTGGATGAACTGAATAGTGAGAGCGGACTTACCAACCCCTCCTCCTCCTACCAACACCAACTAGCACTTCTCCTGCATGGTACCCTCCCTCATGCCAGACATCCCACCGTTCACACCAGAGCCTCACCGACTGAGCAGGACCGTTCCAGGGCAGGGCCTCACTGCAGACCAGAGAACAGGGGAGAGCGCGGCCTACAGCTGTGTGTGAGTGCGAGTGATTGGTGGGACCACCCAAATAGTGCCAGTCTGCCAGGGAACGGTGGAGCTTACAATTGAAGGGGAGTGTGAGGACAGGTGGCAACCCTACACTTGAGCCCCTACATCTGTATGGACTGTCCCCATGATGGTGGCCCTTTTTTCTACATAAATGGTTAAGTAGCTGCTGGAGAAGCAGTGAAAGGGAATACTATACAGTGTCAGTTGAGTGAAAGCTTTGAGCCTGCTGTGGCTGCCAACATCACATCTAAGATGGCGGCACCCAACAGCAGTCTCAGTATTAATACTTAATACTTCCTTTATAACTGCATCAGCATTTTATATAGTCATTTGCATACCAAATAGTGCCTTGGTGACATTTATAGTCAGTATAAAGTGCCATCATTGCTGGTAGTTTAATTGGGTCTTATAGTCCTACCAGCTATTTAAGACCTGCATTTGGATGGTAGGATCAGTCTTGACAAAAAAGCTGAGTGACCTCAAAACACAGCCACGCCCCTTTCACCCTCTTCACACCTAATGGCATGTAACATTATTCCTCATTGGTTATCACGCTGTCTGAGGCTTCTGACATCTCTGACGTGCCCAACTCTCCACTGCCTGGTCTGGATCCTCCACTACTGCTACTGATAAGAGTGTAACCACCATGCCTGGCTGAAGTCATGTGATAAGTGCATTCTTTTCAGAACAAATGTAAGTTGCCATTTGTCTTTCAGTTCATTAATAAATGTGATTTTAATGCTACACTCAAAGTGCACCCTATGGTGTTTCTTTTTTCTGGTATTGACAATGCAGAAGTCAATATGGTGATGTCTTGATAAGTACTATGAGTACCATGATATCACAGAATTTTGATGTCATATTGTCATAGCAAGAAAATATCAAAGTCAGCATTGTAAGAACAAAGGAGACAATACAATGTTAAAGTAAGAATTTCGGATGTCAGTAATGGGATGATATTGTATGTAGGATGAGACCATCAACATGTTGCAGGCACAGTATACAACGAGAGAAAAAAAGGGCATAGATTCCTCTAAGAGCAACAACCATTAACTAAATGTAAACCACAATATAGTTAGTAGAGCTTACATTTTGGCATGATTGCTTTGGGAGGGAAGAACTCAATGCTCCATAGCTTTCCATCTTTTCACTAAGCTTTTTCCATATCCATTATTGAGGATTGCCGCTCTGAGACACAAACATATAATAATGTTTTGGAGTGGGTGATCAATTAAGGTAAAATGGCTTGCAATACACAGCATACTGTATGTATTTAAGTATTTGGACTTTATTGGTAGTAAAATGAAAATAATGTCACCCCTCTGCACCTTTTCTTTCATCAGTCCTTCTTTTCTGTAGTTACACCTGCAGATCAAAGAGGTTTCGCTGGCACCCATATGTAGCTTTAGAAGGAACCCACAATTTTGAGACCTAGACTAATTATTTTTCTACTGCCTCTCCACCTTTCTACACTTAAACAGACACCTCTCCAAGTATATTTTTTTGTTGGATCAAAAAGTGGTCCCCCAACAACAGAAAGGACACAACTAGTTTTAGATGCTTGGTCATACATTGCAGCAATTAAGGCTTATTGTTTAAAACCCACACAGCTTTCAGGGACCATTCCAGATAAGTTTTTCAGACATGCAACATTACCAAAATATTCAAGAGAATAGAACTTCACCACAAAGAAATTAAAATTGAAGAGGTCCATGCAAAGCCACGTATGCTTGCTACCAGAGCTAAAAGTCCTTATCTGCATACCTCTTTATAGTTTTCCTCAGTCTTAAAGCTATTGAATTGGCATGACGCAAATGGAGAAGTCAGTAATAGCCAGGGGCGGACTGATCATTTGGAAACTCGGGCACTGCCCGAGGGCCCGGGGTCAGTAGGGGGCCCCATGAGATGCCCCTGGTACCTTTTTCATAGGCTTTTTTGAGTTTGGGCAAGGACAGAGGGGCCCCATGATCCCCTATTGCCCGGGGGCCCCATGAGTTGTCAGTCCGCCCCTGGTCATAGCAGTCTACATTTTTCATTCTGTACAGATTTTCTTTAAAACAAAATCACATTAGCTACTGGGGGTTATTACATGTTGGACCTAAGCTTTGTTGATTGGCCTATATCTACTGTAAATCGAAGAACAAAAATGTAATACTATATATTGACAATAGTAAACAGTAAAGTCGCCGTCCAATTTGGAATGTCCAAGGTATTGCACCCAGATATGCTATCAAGAACCCTAAGGGCTGGAAAGGCCCAAGCAAGAGTAAAGAAAATAGAAGATCAAGGAAAGACAAGGGATAAAAAAGAATTGACTGGACCGACTATAGTAAAGACACTTTCCCGCCCAACCCAAGGATATCTATTAGGTTGCAAATGAGACATTAGTTTTCCTTGTTCGAGCTAAAAAAATTGCATATGGAGAAAAATACCTGTTGATCCTGCAAGAAAGCCAGTGCACTTGTAAAGTCCTGTGTACTGAACTGAAATCTCAAACAATGTATCAGCTCTCACAAGTTCTCTTCATTGATTTGATTGCAACATTTTTCAATACAGAGGTCCTTGAAGGGAATATTACACTTTATTAGAAATGTAAATAGGTGATTATGAGCAGCTCGGTGAAAATAATCTTAGCAATATTTGTTAATGTTCTCTATAGCTTTTTATTCATATGTACATAGATCACAACATGTAGGAACAGTCATTTTTTTTTATAAATACCTTTCTTTTATCATTATAATGAAAATGTAAAGCCTAGTTTTGCATACAGTTTGTAAAAGTTAGAACTCTTAAGGTTTTCGCCATTTGTGTCTCATTCTAGAGATTTACCTTAATTCCCTGTCATGGAAACACAACTGTAAGAGAGAGCAAATCTCTTCAAAGTGGGAACAATTATCTACTCAGGGAGCTGTCACCAAAACTGGTTTTCCCATTGGAAGATTTCCCCTCTATTTCTGTTCTGGAGACCATTAGGGATGAGCAGATCATTTGCCCGTTCAGCCCCCGCTTAGTCAAGAGCCAAGCATCATATAAAATGTATTATGTAAAGTATTTCTACCGCTTCTACATACAACAGCTTCCTGGTGTCACTGGTTTCTTAAGGAAGCAGTAAGTGTTTGCACCCCAGTAATCCCTAGGAACCACTGACGACACTGAGCATCCCTACCACATAAGTAAAGGGGTATGGATATCAGTGACCATTGGCCATATTTGGGCGATGATGTCAACACTATCCCAGCCCCTTCCCTTACATAACTGCTGACAGTTTGGGGAACGGTCATTAAGTTGGTGGTGTCATCAGGATTACTTGTATGTACCGATTCGGCTTTTTCTGGAAATTTGGAGGGCATCATGATTGACGATGGACTTACAATGAGGGACTTTTTTGGAGTTTTACTTTTCTTTAAAGTATTGTCAAATGTTTCAGTGTCTAATTTAAGGTAACAACTTTTTTTGTATGTACCCCAAACTCATTCATGAAGGGGGCTTCCATGTTCCGTTACGCTCCCCAACCACAGCCCCCACAGCCACCAGTAGGGTTGTGAGGAAGAGACCCTTGTCCCCTGTTGAGGGCATGTGGCTCAGTAGGGTTCAGAAGAAGACGTCTACATGCTTACCACGCCTTTCCTGGCCAGCCACGCTCCATACTTGGAGTCTGGTATGGATTTTTTAGGGAGGTTTCCTTTTTCCAATGAATTGCAACTAACAGTAGCTTAAAATTCAATAGCATGTAAATAGATAATGCCACCATGAAATGCTCCAAAATCCAGTAAATATTCATATCCACAAAAGAATAAACCCCACTTCTCACTCATGCAATGGAACAACTGTGCTTCCAGGGGAAGGCTTAAGCTTTTTAACAAATCCAAATCCAACCATCTTCTCTCATCTATCCCTGAAATTCCCTGTTTGTTGGTTAATTTTACCAACCAAAGATATTCCTTCCTTTCGGGTTCTACCTGGTCTAACAGCTATGATTTAAAGCAGTATTAAACCCAAAAAAAACCCATTTATTATATTGCAGCTTACCAATTTATAAATATGATGGCTGCATTAATTTTCTTTTATAGGCCTTCTTTCATCTATTTTCATCTAGTGATCCACCAAGTAAGTCTGTTGTTTTTCAGAAGAACAAGCTTTGGAACAAGACATATCAGTTACAGGAATTATACAAACCATTTGGCATTGTCAGGGGTGCTTACAATGATCAGATTTATTTATTTATGTAAAACCATTATCCCAAATGGAAAAAATTGTTTGCTGAAAATTATTATAGCTTGTTAGCTGGAGTTCAGCTTCAGTTTTTTAACGTATGTAAATCTGTTAGTCCATCTAACACCTGGGACACTCGAGTCCCCTCCCCGAGACTAACAATGCTGCTGTTCAAAGGTGTACTGTACTCCTTCATACGGAGTGGGGGCACACTAGTACAGGAGGTGTGTTACTGGCCATATTACCAGCTGAAAGCAAAGAGCCTAAAAATAAAAACCAATGCAGCTACCACATCTAATGATTGGTAAGCTAGAATATACTGTATCTCATTTTTAGTTTTGGGTTTAATATCACTATAAAAGTATGTGCTGGAGAAACCTGATATTGCAGTACAACTATACGTAGAAACAATGTGATTCTTATTCTCTGCAAAGTACTTTTCCAGTCAGTTGCTTACAAAGGGGTTGTGGAATTTGAGAACATCCCCATTTTTTCTAGACGAATTAGGGATATTTACTTAGTACCACTTCATGCCCCAGATTTATATGGGGCAAAAGGGACAACTGCCTTTGGCCCCCCTGACAGAAGGGCCCCCCCTACACAAAAATTATATAAAAATATATAAAGTAATACAAAATAAATAATAAAATATGTATAATAAAAAATAAAAATAAAATTATTTTATTAACCACTTCCAGTCCGGCCCATGTATACAAATGGCTGGACGGGAGCAGTGCAGGGGAGGGTGGCCAATTATAAACAGCCTCCCCACCCCCTGCTTATGCACGCTCCCTGGGAGCACACAGCACCGCAATCCGGTGCCCGCTGTGTCCTCCGGACACAGTGGAACACAGATCGTTGTACAAGACCTCTGTTTGAGGTCCCGATCATGTGATCACTGATTGGCTAATCAGTGATCACATGAAGAGTAGTAAGCAAGGTACAAGGCTATTCACAACAGCCTTGTACCATGTGACAAGCTGTGACCAATCACAGCTCACACAGTATTTCTCAATGGCTGCAATAATGCAGCCAGAGAGAAGGAGAAATGATTGCTTGTACAGCCTTCATGGGTGTAAAAGCAATCAGTGTAAAAAAATAAAAAAAAATCTTCATAACCCCCACAAGTAGTACAGTGTCACTATGGTGACACTGTAATGCTAGGATGACAGTATGTAAAAAAACCCACATAAATAATAATATAAAAAAATAAAATACAAATTTTAAGTTTTTTTGAAAAATTATAATTTTTGGCTATAAACTAATTTCAGATATTTTTTTTTTACTAAAAAGATAACTGAATAAATTTTGACCAAGATTTATGAAGAAAGATTATTTATTTGCAAACTTTTATAAGAAAAACACTTTTTAAAAATTTTTTTGGACTTTTTCATTTATATAGTAAAAATAAAAAAACCCAGTGGTGAATAAATACCACCAAAATAAAGTTTTATCTGTCTAAAAAAAGCTAAAAAAAAATAATATGGGTACAGTGTTGCATGACCGCACAATTGTCAATCAAAATGAGATAGCGCTGAAAGCTGAAAATTAGTCTGGACAAGAAGGGGCTAAAAGTGTCCGGACTTGAAGTGGTTAAATGTGTCTTGGGAAGTAATATTTTGCTGGCCATCACCTGTAAACGTTTTTTGTAGCACTTTTTAAAACAAATTGTGGTGGCTCAAGCAAACCGCTTGACCTCAGAATTACCTTGTGTCGTGCATTTTAAAAATGTGTGACTGTCATTGAGAATGTAAACCAACTCTGTGTATAAGAAGCCCTCCGGACCTGAAGTGCCCCGGTCTCCTCAAAGTCTAAATCTGGCCCCACTGCTCCCTGCCTCTAAAACAAAAACATACACTTTAATACCTGCTATACAAGATGTAGAAATAGATTGCTACTAACAAAAAAGATTACTAGTGTTTTCCACACGTATAAGAGGTCACAGCATGAACTAGGGCAATGGTCTCCAAACTGCAGCCTGGGGGCCAGATGTGGCCATTTGCTTGCTTCTATCTAGCCCTTGGGGCACAATTCCTGTCACTGATACCAACAATAACGCACTATTCCTACCAATGTCCCACTGCCAACAATGATGGGGCACTATTCTTCCCACTGGTATCAATGGTGGGGCACTATTCTTCCCACTAGTATCAATGATGGGGCACTATTCTTCCCACCGGTATCAATGGTGAGGCACTATTCCTCCCACTGGCACCAATGATGGAGCATTATTCTTCCCACTGGTATCAATGATGGGGCACTATTCCTCCCACTGATACCAATGATGGGGCACTATTCCTTCCACTGACACCAACGGCAGGGCACCATTCTTCCCACTGGCTCCAATGATGGGGCACCATTCCTTCCCCCCGATGCCAACAATGGGGCACTATTCCTCCCACTAATACCAATAATTAGACATTGTTTTCTCCCATTGATGCCAAGGAATTTTGTACTCTCATTGGGCACAGTCTGGCCACCTCAAAGTCTTAAGAACAGTAGAGTGGCCCTTTGCTTAGAAACTTTTGAAATAGGGTACAGGGAAATGTAGGCACAGGCCTGTGGGTCTGGGGTATAAGAATTTTTCCTGCCCAGTTTCTAAAAGGCAAAGGGGCCACACTTATATTCGCTTCATCAGGGAAATGAAAACCACACAGGGTCACCTTTACTCAATAGGTCACCCGTAAAATAAAAAGTGAATATAATTACCTTTCTGCACCCTAGCTGAATTCAATGTATAGTTTTGCAAGATCATGTTGGAATTGATTTAGGATGTGCAGAGGACTTGATGTGCATATACAAGACCTAGTTTTGAGAGAAAAATGATTATGCATTAGTTCAACTTGCCTGTTGCGAGTTGACTGTTTAAAGTGGTATTAATCCCAATCTTTTTAGTTTGTCTTTTATTTAAGCATTTAAAATGTATTGCTGCTTCGTACCTTTAAAACTGTGATCTAATGCGATAGTTTTGTGGGCTTTGGCCGATGACCTTTGCCAATGCGTGCTTAACTCTGCATTCATGGCACAATGCCTGTATTATGACTGCAGAGAGCTCTGTGCTGCAATGATGACTCCCATGAGCATGCATGGAAGTGACGTCATCGTGGCCTTGCCGTTCAAGTAGCCCGAACCCAGAAGGAAAACGAGGTGAAGATGGAAGCACCAGGAACCATGACAGCACAGCACTGGAAGACTTCACTTTACAGTTAATTCTGTCATAATGTGCTATAATTCAGTGCATACTAGCACATTAAGGTATTAACCACTTCAGATCCATTAACAAAAAGGAAAAAAATAAAACATGGGCAGAGCTTAATACTGATTTCAAGAGTTTAGAAGCTATTTCTAGTTCCTTTTCAAGATAATCAATATGGGATGCCCTTTTTTCCCAATCAAGAAGCATGCTGAATGATATGGCCCTGAATGACCGATTTATAAGGGGTGGAGGGTAGAAGGAAGAGAAGGAGAAAAGAGGGGAAGTGGAATGTAGATAAGGTGGAGGTTAAGAAAGATTCAACCTGAAGACATGGTGGAAGAGGAAGAAAGGGAGAGAGAGGGGAGGGCAAGAAGGATAGGAAATTATTTTAGAAGGTTGTTCTTGGTAGGTTGAGATATCTGAATAGGCAGACATGTGAGATAAAATAAATACATCACAGTACAAGCAGCATCATGTGAAATAAAATAAGTACAATTTACAAGCCACGTATAGTGGTATTAAACCATCAACTGTGGTGGAAGACTTCACCATATATGCTTTCCCTGAGCAATACTTTTAAGAATAAGTATACAAAAACAAAAGTTGAACATTTAATCTGACTCTGAAATGCCATCTTTGCAATCTAACCACAAATGACTAAATTCTGTACCTATATACAGTACCCAAAAAAGTACAATAAACCCTAAGAAAAAAGTAATCACAGAAATCAGGACTTATAGGTGGCTCTCAACTGGACCCCTCCCCAAACCTAATAGTTCTGTTATGTAGATTATTATTCATATGATCATATGAAAGCCATTCTGTTAGGCATTGAGAATTGTGTCCATACATGTTTGGGTCTGAGAAGTCGTTCAGTTGTCTGTCCCATGCTACAGAAGTGTATGGAATTAGGGAATAGGGGAATAGGTGAAGGGAGGGGAATGGCGTGGGTTGCCACTTGACAGCCATTCTGAGCATACAGTCAGCGACCAAAAAAAGCCTAATGAAATGCAAACATATTAATAATAGGAGCAATACGAGCCAGGTTCCTGCAAACACAAACCCAGGGTGAAGATAGTAGGTTACAATAACCACAGGAAATACATTGTGTACCTACAAAGAATCAGCAAGGATAGCTATCAGCATTCCACATCAGCAGAACTGTTGCATAGTAAATGGAACAGGATTATATGCTCCTGGTTGTGCAGTTGTCAGGGCCCACTGCTATTTTATCCTGATCTCAGCATGAAAAATACAGTATACACACAGCTTTAACTGAAAAAGTACAATATAAGAACTGAGGCTTAAACCTCAATAAATGTACCGTTTTGCTAGCATGGTCATGGCAATAGCGAGGGTGTCAAAAAAGTAGGTAGTGGCTCATATGTGGCTAGTATAAACACATTATGATCAATCTGTCCATGCACCATAGAAGAAGAGTATAAAAGTAACAGATCATTGTAAAATTCCAACTGAAATGGCAATAAGAGTGATGCCTAGACCCAAAATGGGAATGGGAGGTCAATGACATCCTAAGCATCTCATCCAGGCCAAAGCAGGAATTAGTGTACAAATCAAAACCATAAGGCCTGAATATGAACAACAAAAACACATGCTATCAGCCATAAATCAGCTGTATAGGAAAAGGACTACGTTACCAAGGGTTAAAGAAAAGATTGAGAGCTCAATCAGAAGGATACTGTATGCATCCTTCCTTGCCTGTTGGTCAGTTTAAACGATTTAGAGTACCATAGCTTGGGATCTCCGGCTGTTTGAGAATTGTTCCTTCATGCTCTGTTCTGGGAAAAAAGATTTAGCCAGCCATTTCGTATCAGTAGAGGTGCGATGCTGAGACGATGGTTTGAAAAGCGTTAACAGATTGAGATCCAGTACGGATTGCTTGACTTCTGCCGAAGTCATAGTGGTTGTTTTGATGATTTGGATCTTTAATGGGAAACCCCATCTATAATGGATGCAGTGGGCCTAAAGGGTTTGAAGAAGGGGTTTCATTACCCAAAGGGATAATTGGGCTAGGTCTTAAAAAATCTGATATTGATGACCCTGCAATAAAAGATTAGATGCTTTGAGGGTCACCTGAGTCACTTTTTACTTAGAGTGGTAAAAGTTGAATTCCACCAATACATCCCGGGGGGGGCAGGAGGTAAACTATCAGGCCCTATGGACCTGATCCATCTCCAGGCATTAAGCTGGCATAGCGGGCACCAATTTCTCTACAAGAGATAGGATGGAACCTTGAAGATCAACCACAATTTCCGGTAGATCGCATATCCTTATGTTGCTACAGCGGGTGGAGCTCTTGGTGTCCTCCAGCTGATTGCGAAGGGTATGAATCTCAGCCTGTAGTTGTTCCAGGTTTCTCTTGTGACCTTCCAAAACTGTGGTGATGTCCATGCTGTGTTCCAAAAGGGACTTGTGGTCATCAAGGTCTTTGAGATCTTTGAGAAGTTTGATTGATAATTTGCAGGAAGCAGTTATTTCCTCCTGAATGTTACCTCTGATTTTGTCTAGTAGAGGAGCCTCTGCTCCAGGGCAGGGCATTTGTAACGCTGAACTACATGAGGCTGTCTTCAGAACCCTTGGATTCTCCCAACGAATGTCTAGTACTTACATTAACAGGTAGAGCCACCTCCATCTTTGCAGTAGTTCTACACTGAAGCTTCAGGTCCTGCTGTGGTTTGGCCTTGGCTTTGTTAGTCTATCCCATGTTTGGGGTAGATGGTTGGAAGATTAGGGTGCAAATAGATAAAGTTTTTGGGGGGATACAATAGTGTTAGCTTCAGCTAGGGTTGTTGAGGGACCCAAGGTGAGCAGAGCAGACCTAGAAAGAAATGCCCGTAGTAAAAGGAAGGAAAAGAAAATAGTGCAGGGCAGACATGACTAGGTTAAGAGGGGGTTAGTAAAGACAGGAAAGGGTTAAAAGGAAAAGGTGGGAGTTAGGATATGGGCAAGTTACCTGATTGGTAACTGGGGGGTGTAGGGTGGGCTCTTCGACACCTTTGGGTGTGGATGGGGAGGGTCGTCAGTTCAGTGCAGGAGGAGACAGCGGAGAGCGAGCTTCCTTCCCACCCTCCCTTGGGGTTGTGTGGGTGTTTTGTCACTCCCCAGGGGTTTTTTGTTCGGGTTCCGGGAGCGGTTGTTGGTCTTTGGAGACGGCACTTATTTTGAAGCTAAAGATAATGGTTTGGGACCCATCAGTGATATGGTGTGCCTGGGGCATTCCAGCTAACCAAGGTATAACTGGAAGGTGGTGGTTCTGCACTGCGGATGGTATGTTTTGTCTCTGAGCCGGAGTGTTGTGGCTGGAGGCTTAGTTATAATTAGAGATGAGCGAATCGAACCAGGCGAAGTGGAATTCGTTTCGAATTTCAGGAAAAATTCGATTCGCGGCGAATCCGAATATTAGCCTACTTCGGGTGCGCGAATCGGATTTTTCCCGATCAGCCGGCAAAAGTGTCCCTGCAGAGAGCTCCGCTATTTCTGACAGTTCTCTGACAGTTCCTTCACATGTACAGCGGTTGAAACATTGTATCTATTTGTTTCCATTTAGGATACAGATGTTTTTATTCGGAAATAGATACAATGTTTCAACCGCTGTAAATGTGAAGGAACTGTCAGAGAACTGTCAGAAATAGCGGAGCTCTCTGCAGATACACTTTTTGCTGTACTGGAATACTTCTTCTTTTCATTCTTCTCTTCATTCTTCTCATTCTTCTTTTCATTCTTCTTTTCATTCTTCTTCTCATTCTTCTTTTCATTCTTCTTCTTTTCATTCTTCTTTTCATTCTTCTCATTCTTCTTTTCTTCTTCATGAAAAGAAGAATGAGAAGAAGAATGAAAAGAAGAATGAAAAGAAGAAGAAGAAGAATGAAAAGAAGAAGAAGAATGAAAAGAAGAATGAAAAGAAGAAGAAGAAGAATCTTTTCATTCTTCTCATTCTTCTTTTCATTCTTCTTCTTCTTCTTTTCATTCTTCTTCTTCTTTTCATTCTTCTTTTCATTCTTCTTCTTCTTTTCATTCTTCTTCTTCTTCTTCTTTTCATTATTCTTTTCATTCTTCTCATTCTTCTTTTCATTCTTCTCATTCTTCTTTTCATTCTTCTTCTTCTTCTTTTCATTCTTCTTTTCATTCTTCTCATTCTTCTTTTCTTCTTCATGAAAAGAAGAATGAAAAGAAGAAGAAGAATGAAAAGAAGAATGAGAAGAAGAATGAAAAGAAGAATGAAAAGAAGAATGAGAAGAATGAAAAAAAGAATGAAAAGAAGAAGAAGAATGAAAAGAAGAAGAAGAAGAATGAAAAGAAGAATGAGAAGAATGAAAAGAAAAATGAGAAGAATGAAAAGAAGAATGAAAAGAAGAAGAAGAAGAATGAAAAGAAGAAGAAGAATGAAAAGAAGAAGAAGAATCTTTTCATTCTTCTCATTCTTCTTTTCATTCTTCTTTTCATTCTTCTTCTTTTCATTCTTCTTCTTCTGTTCATTCTTCTTTTCATTCTTCTTCTTCTTTTCATTCTTCTTTTCATTCTTCTTCTTCTTTTCATTCTTCTCATTCTTCTTTTCATTCTTCTTCTTCTTCTTTTCATTATTCTTCTTCTTCTTTTCATTCTTCTTCTTCTTTTCATTCTTCTTTTCATTCTTCTTCTTTTTCTTTTCATTCTTATTCTTCTTCTTTTCATTCTTCTTCTTCTTTTCATTCTTCTTCTTCTTTTCATTCTTCTTCTTCTTCTTTTCATTCTTCTTTTCCTTCTTCTTTTCATTCTTCTCATTCTTCTTTTCATTCTTCTTTTCATTCTTCTTCTCATTCTTCTTTTCATTCTTCTTCTTCTTCTTTTCATTCTTCTTTTCATTCTTCTCATTCTTCTTTTCTTCTTCATGAAAAGAAGAATGAGAAGAAGAATGAAAAGAAGAATGAAAAGAAGAATGAGAAGAATGAAAAGAAGAATGAAAAGAAGAAGAAGAATGAAAAGAAGAATGAGAAGAAGAATGAGAAGAAGAATGAGAAGAAGAATGAGAAGAATGAAAAGAAGAATGAGAAGAATGAAAAGAAGAATGAAAAGAAGAAGAAGAAGAATGAAAAGAAGAATGAAAAGAAGAAGAATGAAAAGAAGAATGAAAAGAAGAATGAGAAGAATGAAAAGAAGAATGAAAAGAAGAAGAAGAATGAAAAGAAGAATGAGAAGAAGAATGAGAAGAATGAAAAGAAGAATGAGAAGAATGAAAAGAAGAATGAAAAGAGGAAGAAGAAGAATGAAAAGAAGAGGAAGAATGGAAACAAACAAATGGAAACAAATAGATACAATGTTTCAACCGCTGTATGGAGTGAATGTCACAGAACTGTCAGAAATAGCCTATTTCTGACAGTTCTCTGACATTCACTCCATACAGCGGTTGAAACATTGTATCTATTTGTTTCCATTTATGGAAACAAATAGATACAATGTTTCAACCGCTGTATGGAGTGAATGTCACAGAACTGTCAGAAATAGAGGAGCTCTGCAGATACTTTTAGCGGAGCTCTGCAGATACACTTTTTGCCGGCTTGGAATTCTTCTTATTTTCATCCTACTTCTTCTTCATCCTCATCCTCATCCTAAGAAGAAGAAGAAGAAGAAAATAAGAAGAATTCCAAGCCGGCAAAAAGTGTATCTGCAGAGCTCCGCTAAGTGTATCTGCAGAGCTCCTCTATTTCTGACAGTTCTGTGACATTCACTCCATACAGCGGTTGAAACATTGTATCTATTTGTTTCCATAATTTATGGAAACAAATAGATACAATGTTTCAACCGCTGTATGGAGTGAATGTCACAGAACTGTCAGAAATAGAGGAGCTCTGCAGATACACTTAGCGGAGCTCTGCAGATACACTTTTTGCCGGCTTGGAATTCTTCATATTTTCATCCTACTTCTTCTTCTTCTTCTTCTTCATCCTCATCCTCTTCTTCTTCTTCTTCTTCTTCTCATCCTTCTCCTTCTTCTCATCCTTCTTCTTCTCATCCTTCTTCTTCTTCTCATCCTTCTTCTTCTTCTCATCCTTCTCCTTCTTCTCATCCTTCTCCTTCTTCTCATCCTTCTTCTTCTCATCCTTCTCCTTCTTCTCATCCTTCTTCTCATCCTTCTCCTTCTTCTCATCCTTCTTCTCATCCTTCTCCTTCTTCTCATCCTTCTCCTTCTTCTCATCCTTCTCCTTCTTCTCATCCTTCTCCTTCTCCTTCTTCTCATCCTTCTCCTTCTTCTCATCCTTCTTCTTCTTCTCATCCTTCTTCTTCTTCTCATCCTTCTCCTTCTTCTCATCCTTCTTCTTCTTCTCATCCTTCTTCTTCTTCTTCTCATCCTTCTCCTTCTTCTCATCCTTCTTCTTCTCATCCTTCTTCTTCTTCTCATCCTTCTCCTTCTTCTCATCCTTCTTCTCATCCTTCTCCTTCTTCTCATCCTTCTCCTTCTTCTCATCCTTCTCCTTCTCCTTCTTCTCATCCTTCTCCTTCTTCTCATCCTTCTCCTTCTTCTCATCCTTCTCCTTCTCCTTCTTCTCATCCTTCTCCTTCTCCTTTTTCTCATCCTTCTCCTTCTTCTCATCCTTCTTCTTCTTCTCATCCTTCTTTCTTCTTCTCATCCTTCTCCTTCTTCTCATCCTTCTTCTTCTTGTCATCCTTCGTCTTCTTCTCATCCTTCTCCTTCTTCTCATCCTTCTTCTTCTTCTCATCCTTCTTCTTCTCATACTTCTCCTTCTTCTCATCCTTCTTCTCATCCTTCTCCTTCTTCTCATCCTTCTTCTCATCCTTCTCCTTCTTCTCATCCTTCTCCTTCTTCTCATCCTTCTCCTTCTTCTCATCCTTCTCCTTCTTCTCATCCTTCTCCTTCTCCTTCTTCTCATCCTTCTCCTTCTTCTCATCCTTCTCCTTCTCCTTCTTCTTCTCCTTCTCCTTCTCCTTCTCCTTCTTCTCATCCTTCTCCTTCTTCTCATCCTTCTCCTTCTTCTCATCCTTCTCCTTCTCCTTCTCCTTCCTCATCTCCAAGGGCATTTAAATTAAAGGTACAGTGTTCTGCACTAATATAAAGGCTCTCTGAAGCCTAGAAACCCTTTTTATAAGTTAATTTTGCAGCGAATAAATTCACATCGAATCGAATTTCTTCCTCAAATTCGGCGAATCAGCCGAATCGAATTTTTGAATAATTCGCTCATCTCTAGTTATAATATAGGTTCCACAGGAGGATATCGGTTTTGGTTTGGTGCCTTCGAAGACCAACAACTTCTCCTATATGTTTCTGTTTTAAGGAATGTTTTGTGTATTGAAGTTGAAGTGTTAATAAAAGGCCATGTTGGCCATTTTATTCCAATCAATGTTATGGTTTTTCTTTAATGATATGTTAAAGGGGTATGTGAGAGAGTGAGATGGTGGTGTAGAGGGTCTTGACTAGCCTATCTCTTGTGCACTAGTCATCTAGCCATCCACACATGCACCCCCAGTCACTGCACAGTATATTTCAGACTGTGAGGGAAGGCCACTAGGAGCCAATCAGGTATTCTGCCTTTACTGACAGGGAACATGCTGATAAGAAAAAGGGGCAGAGTCAGCAGAAGAATAAGTCCATCCTGTCTGCTTGTCCCCTCTCACTGTCCAATCACGAACTGGGGTGGCAATGTGACCTAACTGTCGTGGATATCTGCAGTAGAGAAAACTGATGTCACTAACCAGGCTTTGCTGTCTCACAGGGCTTTGTAAATCCAGAATGACTTGGCCAAAGCATAAATCCTATAACAGATTAAATCAGCCATACCATACTACAGAACTGGGAATTTCACTGTTTTCAGGGAGTTCAGTTTTAGAAATAAATTTTTCATATTAAAAGTACAATAAATGAAACATATATTTAAAAAGTCTTTAACAGATATATGACAAAAACAAGTTGATCTGACTCTTGACAACATGCTCCGGCGGATGGACATATCTAGAGCAAACTGCTATGGTCATGTCTAGAGATGAGCGAATCGAAGTAGCCGAAGTGGAATTCGAGTCGAATATCGGAAAAATTTCGATTCGCGCCGAATCCGAAATTTTTCCGAAAATGGCGGCTGACATGTGCGGCGACGGAGCGGGGATGTCTGGGAAGGCGCGCAGACAAGGCGCGCTGACCCATAATGCATTCCTCAACGACATGTGATCGCATCAGCCAATCAGCAGCCAGCCAGCTAGCACTGTGTAATGGTCGAGCTATAAATAGCGGCCATTTTGGAATTCTTCATTTGCCTGCAGTCATTGAACAGAGGCAGACCGCTCTGTATTAGGGACAGGGACAGAGTTAGGGCCACAGAAACGATACTTGGGGACAGAGAAACGATACTTAGGGACAGAGAACTATTACTCAGGGACACAGAATTGTTAATTAGGGCCACAGAATCGTTACTTAAGGACAAAGAAACGCTAGTTAGGGCCACAGAATTCATACTCAGGGACAGACAGAATTGTTACAGAGTGCCAGAGAATTGTTACTTAGGGCCACAGAAACGTTATTAGGGCCACAGAATTGTTACTCAGGGAAAGACAGAATTGTTACTGAGTGCCAGAGAATTGTTACTTAGGGCCACAGAAACGTTATTAGGGCCACAGAATTGTTACTCAGGGACAGACAGAATTGTTACTGAGTGCCAGACAATTGTTACTTAGGGCCACAGAAACGTTATTAGGGCCACAGAATTGTTACTCAGGGACAGACAGAATTGTTACTGAGTGCCAGAGAATTGTTACTTAGGGCCACAGAAACTTTAGTTAGGGCCACAGAATTGTTACTCAGGGACAGACACAGAATTGTTACTGAGGGCCACAGAACTGTTACTTAGGGCCACAGAATTGTTACTCGCACAGACACAGAATTGTTACACAGGGACACAGAACTGTTACTGAGGGCCACAGAACCGTTACTTAGGGCCACAGAATTGTTACTCGCACAGACACAGAATTGTTACTCGCACAGACACAGAATTGTTACTCGCACAGACACAGAATTGTTACTGAGGGCCACAGAACTGTTAGTTAGGGCCACAGAATTGTTACTCGCACAGACACAGAATTGTTACTCGCACAGACACAGAATTGTTACTGAGGGCCACAGAACTGTTACTTGGGGCCACAGAAACGTTAATCAGGGACACAGAATTGTTACTGAGGGCCACAGAACTGTTACTTAGGGCCACAGAATTGTTACTTGCACAGACACAGAATTGTTACACAGGGACACAGAACTGTTACTGAGGGCCACAGAACCGTTACTTAGGGCCACAGAATTGTTACTCGCACAGACACAGAATTGTTACTCGCACAGACACAGAATTGTTACTCCCACAGACACAGAATTGTTACTCGCACAGACACAGAATTGTTACTCAGGGACACAGAACTGTTACTGAGGGCCACAGAACTGTTACTTAGGGCCACAGAATTGTTGCTCGCACAGACACAGAATTATTACTCGCACAGACACAGAATTGTTACTCAGGGACACAGAACTGTTACTTAGGGCCACAGAACTGTTAGTTAGGGCCACAGAATTGTTACTCGCACAGACACAGAATTGTTACTCGCACAGACACAGAATTGTTACTGAGGGCCACAGAACTGTTACTTGGGGCCACAGAAACGTTAATCAGGGCCACAGAATTGTTACTGAGGGCCACAGAACTGTTAGGGCCACAGAATTGTTACTCGCACAGACACAGAATTGTTACTCGCACAGACACAGAATTGTTACTGAGGGCCACAGAACTGTTACTTGGGGCCACAGAAACGTTAATCAGGGACACAGAATTGTTACTGAGGGCCACAGAACTGTTACTTAGGGCCACAGAATTGTTACTCGCACAGACACAGAATTGTTACTCGCACAGACACAGAATTGTTACACAGGGACACAGAACTGTTACTGAGGGCCACAGAACCTTTACTTAGGGCCACAGAATTGTTACTCGCACAGACACAGAATTGTTACTCGCACAGACACAGAATTGTTACTCAGGGACACAGAACTGTTACTGAGGGCCACAGAACTGTTACTTAGGGCCACAGAATTGTTACTCGCACGGACACAGAATTGTTACACAGGGACACAGAATTGTTACTGAGGGCCACAGAACCGTTACTTAGGGCCACAGAATTGTTACTGAGGGCAACAGAACTGTTACTTAGGGCCACAGAATTGTTACTCGCACAGACACAGAATTGTTACTCAGGGACACAGAACTGTTACTGAGGGCCACAGAACTGTTACTTAGGGCCACAGAATTGTTACTCGCACAGACACAGAATTGTTACACAGGGACACAGAATTGTTACTGAGGGGCACAGAACCGTTACTTAGGGCCACAGAATTGTTACTCAGGGACACCGAATTGTTACTGAGGGCCACAGAACTGTTACTTAGGGCCACAGAATTGTTACTCGCACAGACACAGAATTGTTACTCAGGGACACAGAACTGTTACTGAGGGCCACAGAACTGTTACTTAGGGCCACAGAATTGTTACTCGCACAGACACAGAATTGTTACTCAGGGACACAGAACTGTTACTGAGGGCCACAGAACTGTTACTTAGGGCCACAGAATTGTTACTCGCACAGACACAGAATTGTTACTCAGGGACACAGAACTGTTACTGAGGGCCACAGAACTGTTACTTAGGGCCACAGAATTGTTACTCGCACAGACACAGAATTGTTACACAGGGACACAGAATTGTTACTGAGGGCCACAGAACCGTTACTTAGGGACACATAATTGTTACTGAGGGCCACAGAACTGTTACTTAGGGCCACAGAATTGTTACTCGCACAGACACAGAATTGTTACTCAGGGACACAGAACTGTTACTGAGGGCCACAGAACTGTTACTTAGGGCCACAGAATTGTTACTCGCACAGACACAGAATTGTTACACAGGGACACAGAATTGTTACTGAGGGCCACAGAACCGTTACTTAGGGACACATAATTGTTACTGAGGGCCACAGAACTGTTACTTAGGGCCACAGAATTGTTACTCGCACAGACACAGAATTGTTACTCAGGGACACAGAACTGTTACTGAGGGCCACAGAACCGTTACTTAGGGCCACAGAATTGTTACTCAGGGACACAGAATCGTTTAATTAAAGAGTATGTCAGACAACATGCAGAGGAGTGGCAGAGGAGGCAATGTTTTAGGAGCGAGCAGACGTGGCAGCAGAGGAAGGGGTCGAGGCAGCACTATTCGCAGCCAGAGGCTAGTGCTCCCGGTGCCATCCAGTACAGTGAGGAAGAGCTAACAGAGGGCGGTCAGGAACGGGGGGAGACATCCGCCTCTTCAGCAGCCAGGCGAAGAAGTAGTGGCGAGGAGAGTGGCTCGGTAGCCGGTCTAGAGACAGGTCTGTCTCCTGACCCACACGCAGCCGAGGGGGCTAGTAGTGAGGCGGAGACCCTAATTGATGATGATGAGGCTGATCGCACTTGGCAGCCTCGTCGTCATCAGGCTATTGCTTCCGCATCATCAGGAGAAGAGGGTGGCAGCTTGGCAGCAAGCAAAACAGTCGGTGGGTTGTCTCCATCGCCACACTCTGCCATGTGCCACTTTCAGGTCTCCTCACACACTGCTGGTGTGTTGATTTTTTTGACATAGGGTGCTGGCAGATTACGGGCCTCCCATAGCTGCTGCCAGGCCCCTAATCTGCCATGGGCCCCTATACCGCCTCCTCATGCTGCTGCCAGGTCCACAGTGTCTCATGCCATGTGCCACTTTCAGGTCTCCTCACACTGCTGGTGTGTTGAATTTTTTGACATAGGGTGCTGGCAGATTATGGGCCTCCTATAGCTGCTGCCAGGCCCCTAATCTGCCATAGGCCCCTATATACCGCCTCCTCATGCTGCTGCCAGGTCCAGAGTCTCTCATGGTTCCCTGTACGGCCTCCCATTGCTGCTGTCTCCATCGCCACACTCTGCCATGTGCCACTTTCAGGTCTCCTCACACACTGCTGGTGTGTTGAATTTTTTGACATAGGGTGCTGGCAGATTACGGGCCTCCCATAGCTGCTGCCAGGCCCCTAATCTGCCATGGGCCCCTATATACCGCCTCCTCATGCTGATGCCAGGTCCACAGTGTCTCATGCCATGTGCCACTTTCAGGTCTCCTCACACTGCTGGTGTGTAGAATTTTTTGACATAGGGTGCTGGCAGATTACGGGCCTCCTATAGCTGCTGCCAGGCCCCTAATCTGCCATAGGCCCCTATATACCGCCTCCTCATGCTGCTGCCAGGTCCAGAGTCTCTCATGGGTCCCTGTACGGCCTCCCATTGCTGCTGTCTCCATCGCCACACTCTGCCATGTGCCACTTTCAGGTCTCCTCACACACTGCTGGTGTGTAGAATTTTTTGACATAGGGTGCTGGCAGATTACGGGCCTCCCATTGCTGCTGCCAGGCCCCTAATCTGCCATGGGCCCCTATACCGCCTCCTCATGCTGCTGCCAAGTCCAGGGTCTCTCATGGGTCCCTGTACGGCCTCCCATTGCTCCTGTCTCCATCGCCACACTCTGCCATGTGCCACTTTCAGGTCTCCTCACACACTGCTGGTGTGTAGAATTTTTTGACATAGGGTGCTGGTAGATTACGGGCCTCCCATAGCTGCTGCCAGGCCCCTAATCTGCCATAGGCCCCTATATACCGCCTCCTCATGCTGCTGCCAGGTCCAGAGTCTCTCATGGGTCCCTGTACGGCCTCCCATTGCTGCTGTCTCCATCGCCACACTCTGCCATGTGCCACTTTCAGGTCTCCTCACACACTGCTGGTGTGTAGAATTTTTTGACATAGGGTGCTGGCAGATTACGGGCCTCCCATAGCTGCTGCCAGGCCCCTAATCTGCCATGGGCCCCTATATACCGCCTCCTCATGCTGCTGCCAGGTCCACAGTGTCTCATGCCATGTGCCACTTTCAGGTCTCCTCACACTGCTGGTGTGTTGAATTTTTTGACATAGGGTGCTGGCAGATTATGGGCCTCCTATAGCTGCTGCCAGGCCCCTAATCTGCCATAGGCCCCTATATACCGCCTCCTCATGCTGCTGCCAGGTCCAGAGTCTCTCATGGTTCCCTGTACGGCCTCCCATTGCTGCTGTCTCCATCGCCACACTCTGCCATGTGCCACTTTCAGGTCTCCTCACACACTGCTGGTGTGTAGAATTTTTTGACATAGGGTGCTGGCAGATTACGGGCCTCCCATAGCTGCTGCCAGGCCCCTAATCTGCCATAGGCCCCTATATACCGCCTCCTCATGCTGCTGCCAAGTCCAGAGTCTCTCATGGTTCCCTGTACGGCCTCCCATTGCTGCTGTCTCCATCGCCACACTCTGCCATGTGCCACTTTCAGGTCTCCTCACACTGCTGGTGTGTAGAATTTTTTGACATAGGGTGCTGGCAGATTACGGGCCTCCTATAGCTGCTGCCAGGCCCCTAATCTGCCATAGGCCCCTATATACCGCCTCCTCATGCTGCTGCCAGGTCCAGAGTCTCTCATGGGTCCCTGTACGGCCTCCCATTGCTGCTGTCTCCATCGCCACACTCTGCCATGTGCCACTTTCAGGTCTCCTCACACACTGCTGGTGTGTAGAATTTTTTGACATAGGGTGCTGGCAGATTACGGGCCTCCCATAGCTGCTGCCAGGCCCCTAATCTGCCATGGGCCCCTATATACCGCCTCCTCATGCTGCTGCCAGGTCCACAGTGTCTCATGCCATGTGCAACTTTCAGGTCTCCTCACACTGCTGGTGTGTAGAATTTTTTGACATAGGGTGCTGGCAGATTACGGGCCTCCCATAGCTGCTGCCAGGCCCCTAATCTGCCATAGGCCCCTATATACCGCCTCCTCATGCTGCTGCCAAGTCCAGAGTCTCTCATGGGTCCCTGTACGGCCTCCCATTGCTGCTGTCTCCATCGCCACACTCTGCCATGTGCCACTTTCAGGTCTCCTCACACTGCTGGTGTGTAGAATTTTTTGACATAGGGTGCTGGCAGATTACGGGCCTCCTATAGCTGCTGCCAGGCCCCTAATCTGCCATAGGCCCCTATATACCGCCTCCTCATGCTGCTGCCAGGTCCAGAGTCTCTCATGGGTCCCTGTACGGCCTCCCATTGCTGCTGTCTCCATCGCCACACTCTGCCATGTGCCACTTTCAGGTCTCCTCACACACTGCTGGTGTGTAGAATTTTTTGACATAGGGTGCTGGCAGATTACGGGCCTCCCATTGCTGCTGCCAGGCCCCTAATCTGCCATGGGCCCCTATACCGCCTCCTCATGCTGCTGCCAAGTCCAGAGTCTCTCATGGGTCCCTGTACGGCCTCCCATTGCTGCTGTCTCCATCGCCACACTCTGCCATGTGCCACTTTCAGGTCTCCTCACACACTGCTGGTGTGTAGAATTTTTTGACATAGGGTGCTGGCAGATTACGGGCCTCCCATAGCTGCTGCCAGGCCCCTAATCTGCCATGGGCCCCTATATACCGCCTCCTCATGCTGCTGCCAGGTCCACAGTGTCTCATGCCATGTGCCACTTTCAGGTCTCCTCACACTGCTGGTGTGTTGAATTTTTTGACATAGGGTGCTGGCAGATTATGGGCCTGCTATAGCTGCTGCCAGGCCCCTAATCTGCCATAGGCCCCTATATACCGCCTCCTCATGCTGCTGCCAGGTCCAGAGTCTCTCATGGTTCCCTGTACGGCCTCCCATTGCTGCTGTCTCCATCGCCACACTCTGCCATGTGCCACTTTCAGGTCTCCTCACACACTGCTGGTGTGTAGAATTTTTTGACATAGGGTGCTGGCAGATTACGGGCCTCCCATAGCTGCTGCCAGGCCCCTAATCTGCCATAGGCCCCTATATACCGCCTCCTCATGCTGCTGCCAAGTCCAGAGTCTCTCATGGTTCCCTGTACGGCCTCCCATTGCTGCTGTCTCCATCGCCACACTCTGCCATGTGCCACTTTCAGGTCTCCTCACACTGCTGGTGTGTAGAATTTTTTGACATAGGGTGCTGGCAGATTACGGGCCTCCTATAGCTGCTGCCAGGCCCCTAATCTGCCATAGGCCCCTATATACCGCCTCCTCATGCTGCTGCCAGGTCCAGAGTCTCTCATGGGTCCCTGTACGGCCTCCCATTGCTGCTGTCTCCATCGCCACACTCTGCCATGTGCCACTTTCAGGTCTCCTCACAAACTGCTGGTGTGTAGAATTTTTTGACATAGGGTGCTGGCAGATTACGGGCCTCCCATAGCTGCTGCCAGGCCCCTAATCTGCCATGGGCCCCTATATACCGCCTCCTCATGCTGCTGCCAGGTCCACAGTGTCTCATGCCATGTGCCACTTTCAGGTCTCCTCACACTGCTGGTGTGTAGAATTTTTTGACATAGGGTGCTGGCAGATTACGGGCCTCCCATAGCTGCTGCCAGGCCCCTAATCTGCCATAGGCCCCTATATACCGCCTCCTCATGCTGCTGCCAAGTCCAGAGTCTCTCATGGGTCCCTGTACGGCCTCCCATTGCTGCTGTCTCCATCGCCACACTCTGCCATGTGCCACTTTCAGGTCTCCTCACACTGCTGGTGTGTAGAATTTTTTGACATAGGGTGCTGGCAGATTACGGGCCTCCTATAGCTGCTGCCAGGCCCCTAATCTGCCATAGGCCCCTATATACCGCCTCCTCATGCTGCTGCCAGGTCCAGAGTCTCTCATGGGTCCCTGTACGGCCTCCCATTGCTGCTGTCTCCATCGCCACACTCTGCCATGTGCCACTTTCAGGTCTCCTCACACACTGCTGGTGTGTAGAATTTTTTGACATAGGGTGCTGGCAGATTACGGGCCTCCCATTGCTGCTGCCAGGCCCCTAATCTGCCATGGGCCCCTATACCGCCTCCTCATGCTGCTGCCAAGTCCAGAGTCTCTCATGGGTCCCTGTACGGCCTCCCATTGCTGCTGTCTCCATCGCCACACTCTGCCATGTGCCACTTTCAGGTCTCCTCACACACTGCTGGTGTGTAGAATTTTTTGACATAGGGTGCTGGCAGATTACGGGCCTCCCATAGCTGCTGCCAGGCCCCTAATCTGCCATGGGCCCCTATATACCGCCTCCTCATGCTGCTGCCAGGTCCACAGTGTCTCATGCCATGTGCCACTTTCAGGTCTCCTCACACTGCTGGTGTGTAGAATTTTTTGACATAGGGTGCTGGCAGATTACGGGCCTCCTATAGCTTCTGCCAGGCCCCTAATCTGCCATAGGCCCCTATATACCGCCTCCTCATGCTGCTGCCAGGTCCAGAGTCTCTCATGGGTCCCTGTACGGCCTCCCATTGCTGCTGTCTCCATCGCCACACTCTGCCATGTGCCACTTTCAGGTCTCCTCACACACTGCTGGTGTGTAGAATTTTTTGACATAGGGTGCTGGCAGATTACGGGCCTCCCATAGCTGCTGCCAGGCCCCAAATCTGCCATGGGCCCCTATATACCGCCTCCTCATGCTGCTGCCAGGTCCACAGTGTCTCATGCCATGTGCCACTTTCAGGTCTCCTCACACTGCTGGTGTGTAGAATTTTTTGACATAGGGTGCTGGCAGATTACGGGCCTCCTATAGCTGCTGCCAGGCCCCTAATCTGCCATAGGCCCCTATATACCGCCTCCTCATGCTGCTGCCAGGTCCAGAGTCTCTCATGGGTCCCTGTACGGCCTCCCATTGCTGCTGTCTCCATCGCCACACTCTGCCATGTGCCACTTTCAGGTCTCCTCACACACTGCTGGTGTGTAGAATTTTTTGACATAGGGTGCTGGCAGATTACGGGCCTCCCATTGCTGCTGCCAGGCCCCTAATCTGCCATGGGCCCCTATACCGCCTCCTCATGCTGCTGCCAAGTCCAGAGTCTCTCATGGGTCCCTGTACGGCCTCCCATTGCTGCTGTCTCCATCGCCACACTCTGCCATGTGCCACTTTCAGGTCTCCTCACACACTGCTGGTGTGTAGAATTTTTTGACATAGGGTGCTGGCAGATTACGGGCCTCCCATAGCTGCTGCCAGGCCCCTAATCTGCCATGGGCCCCTATATACCGCCTCCTCATGCTGCTGCCAGGTCCACAGTGTCTCATGCCATGTGCCACTTTCAGGTCTCCTCACACTGCTGGTGTGTAGAATTTTTTGACATAGGGTGCTGGCAGATTACGGGCCTCCTATAGCTTCTGCCAGGCCCCTAATCTGCCATAGGCCCCTATATACCGCCTCCTCATGCTGCTGCCAGGTCCAGAGTCTCTCATGGGTCCCTGTACGGCCTCCCATTGCTGCTGTCTCCATCGCCACACTCTGCCATGTGCCACTTTCAGGTCTCCTCACACACTGCTGGTGTGTAGAATTTTTTGACATAGGGTGCTGGCAGATTACGGGCCTCCCATAGCTGCTGCCAGGCCCCAAATCTGCCATGGGCCCCTATATACCGCCTCCTCATGCTGCTGCCAGGTCCACAGTGTCTCATGCCATGTGCCACTTTCAGGTCTCCTCACACTGCTGGTGTGTAGAATTTTTTGACATAGGGTGCTGGCAGATTACGGGCCTCCTATAGCTGCTGCCAGGCCCCTAATCTGCCATAGGCCCCTATATACCGCCTCCTCATGCTGCTGCCAGGTCCAGAGTCTCTCATAGGTCCCTGTACGGCCTCCCATTGCTGCTGTCTCCATCGCCACACTCTGCCATGTGCCACTTTCAGGTCTCCTCACACACTGCTGGTGTGTAGAATTTTTTGACATAGGGTGCTGGCAGATTACGGGCCTCCCATTGCTGCTGCCAGGCCCCTAATCTGCCATGGGCCCCTATACCGCCTCCTCATGCTGCTGCCAAGTCCAGAGTCTCTCATGGGTCCCTGTACGGCCTCCCATTGCTGCTGTCTCCATCGCCACACTCTGCCATGTGCCACTTTCAGGTCTCCTCACACACTGCTGGTGTGTAGAATTTTTTGACATAGGGTGCTGGCAGATTACGGGCCTCCCATAGCTGCTGCCAGGCCCCTAATCTGCCATGGGCCCCTATATACCGCCTCCTCATGCTGCTGCCAGGTCCACAGTGTCTCATGCCATGTGCCACTTTCAGGTCTCCTCACACTGCTGGTGTGTTGAATTTTTTGACATAGGGTGCTGGCAGATTATGGGCCTCCTATAGCTGCTGCCAGGCCCCTAATCTGCCATAGGCCCCTATATACCGCCTCCTCATGCTGCTGCCAGGTCCAGAGTCTCTCATGGTTCCCTGTACGGCCTCCCATTGCTGCTGTCTCCATCGCCACACTCTGCCATGTGCCACTTTCAGGTCTCCTCACACTGCTGGTGTGTAGAATTTTTTGACATAGGGTGCTGGCAGATTACGGGCCTCCTATAGCTGCTGCCAGGCCCCTAATCTGCCATAGGCCCCTATATACCGCCTCCTCATGCTGCTGCCAGGTCTAGAGTCTCTCATGGGTCCCTGTACGGCCTCCCATTGCTGCTGTCTCCATCGCCACACTCTGCCATGTGCCACTTTCAGGTCTCCTCACACACTGCTGGTGTGTAGAATTTTTTGACATAGGGTGCTGGCAGATTACGGGCCTCCCATTGCTGCTGCCAGGCCCCTAATCTGCCATGGGCCCCTATACCGCCTCCTCATGCTGCTGCCAAGTCCAGGGTCTCTCATGGGTACCTGTACGGCCTCCCATTGCTGCTGTCTCCATCGCCACACTCTGCCATGTGCCACTTTCAGGTCTCCTCACACACTGCTGGTGTGTAGAATTTTTTGACATAGGGTGCTGGCAGATTACGGGCCTCCCATTGCTGCTGCCAGGCCCCTAATCTGCCATAGGCCCCTATATACCGCCTCCTCATGCTGCTGCCAGGTCCAGAGTCTCTCATGGGTCCCTGTACGGCCTCCCATTGCTGCTGTCTCCATCGCCACACTCTGCCATGTGCCACTTTCAGGTCTCCTCACACACTGCTGGTGTGTAGAATTTTTTGACATAGGGTGCTGGCAGATTACGGGCCTCCCATTGCTGCTGCCAGGCCCCTAATCTGCCATGGGCCCCTATACCACCTCCTCATGCTGCTGCCAAGTCCAGGGTCTCTCATGGGTCCCTGTACGGCCTCCCATTGCTGCTGTCTCCATCGCCACACTCTGCCATGTGCCACTTTCAGGTCTCCTCACACACTGCTGGTGTGTAGAATTTTTGACATAGGGTGCTGGCAGATTACGGGCCTCCCATAGCTGCTGCCAGGCCCCTAATCTGCCATAGGCCCCTATATACCGCCTCCTCATGCTGCTGCCAGGTCCAGAGTCTCTCATGGGTCCCTGTACGGCCTCCCATTGCTGCTGTCTCCATCGCCACACTCTGCCATGTGCCACTTTCAGGTCTCCTCACACTGCTGGTGTGTAGAATTTTTTGACATAGGGTGCTGGCAGATTACGGGCCTCCTATTGCTGCTGCGAGGCACGTAATCTGCCATGGGCCCCCGTACCGACTCCTCATGCTGTGACGTTGCAACAAGGTGGAATTCAACCCTACATATGTTAGACCGCCTTTACGAACAGCGAAAGGCCATCACAGATTTCCTGATGTTAAAAGCGGATAAAGGTACTCCCTGTGTAACTTAGATGTCAGCCATTGGCAGCTCATGCGTGACACCTGCGCTTGCTCAGGCCCTTTGAGGAGGCCACGCTATTCGTGAGTCGGCAGGACTATGGGATGAACGACATCATTCCTCTGTTGCACGTCCTGGAACAAATGCTGTTAACAATGGCTGGTCAGGGTGCGGTAGACGTGGCGCTCAGATCTCAACGCCACATGACCCCTGTGGGGGCAGGACAGGAAGAAGAGGAGGAGGTAGAGGAGGACATTGGTGCTCAGGAATTATTGAGTGAAATGGGTGGTTTTTCCACTCAGCGGACAGGAGTGGAGGAGCAGGAGCATCTGGTAGAGGAGGAGGAGGAGGAGGAGACAGAGGACCCAGACGCACCGTGGCAGTATGCTGTGGAGATGGAGGCAGGGAGTCCCTCGCATTCCTTAACACAAATGGCCCATAGCATGCTCGGTTGTTTGCATAGCGACAGCCGAATAATAACCATCAGACAGAGGGATGACTTTTGGCTGTCCACCTTGTTGGACCCTCGCTACCGTTCAAAAATGGTGGCCTTTTTCACACCTGCTGAGAGGGAGGCCAAAATAACGTACTATAAAAACCACCTATGTAGTCAGCTGGTCTCTGCCTGTCTGCGCCAACGTCCATCCTCAGACACTATGGGCCCTGTGCGCTCGCGTTCCGCTGCCATGGCAGCAGGGGAGGGGTGGGGTGGTAGGAGCAGTGGCAGCTCCACCAGCAGCGGCTGCCTCAGTCTGCAGTCGATGATGAGTAGCTTTCTTCACCAGCGCAGTGAGGAAACTACTAACCAGCCGCAGCAGCAGCAGCAGCAGCATCAGGTGGACCTGGAGCAGGACCTCAAACAACAGGCTTAGGCCTACTTGGACAGCACCCTGCCAACCGAGGTAGACAATCCCCTTGACTACTGGGCAACGAAACTTGACCTTTGGCCCCAACTAGCTGAATTTGCCCTTGAAAGGCTGTCATGCCCGGCCAGTAGCGTGGCATCGGAGCGCGTGTTTAGTGCGGCAGGAGGTATTGCAACTCCGCGGAGGACACGACTGTCCACCCAAAGTGTGGAGAGACTGACGTTTGTGAAAATGAATCAGGCGTGGATTAGTCTGGATTTCAAACCACCAGTTCCTGACACAACTGACTAAATCCGCCATGAATCATGCCCCAAACATGTGCCACTTTCAGGTCTCCTCACACTGCTGGTGTGTAGAATTTTTTGACATAGGGTGCTGGCAGATTACGGGCCTCCCATTGCTGCTGCCAGGCCCCTAATCTGCCATGGGCCCCTATACCGCCTCCTCATGCTGCTGCCAAGTCCAGAGTCTCTCATGGGTCCCTGTACGGCCTCCCATTGCTGCTGTCTCCATCGCCACACTCTGCCATGTGCCACTTTCAGGTCTCCTCACACACTGCTGGTGTGTAGAATTTTTTGACATAGGGTGCTGGCAGATTACGGGCCTCCCATAGCTGCTGCCAGGCCCCTAATCTGCCATGGGCCCCTATATACCGCCTCCTCATGCTGCTGCCAGGTCCACAGTGTCTCATGCCATGTGCCACTTTCAGGTCTCCTCACACTGCTGGTGTGTTGAATTTTTTGACATAGGGTGCTGGCAGATTATGGGCCTCCTATAGCTGCTGCCAGGCCCCTAATCTGCCATAGGCCCCTATATACCGCCTCCTCATGCTGCTGCCAGGTCCAGAGTCTCTCATGGTTCCCTGTACGGCCTCCCATTGCTGCTGTCTCCATCGCCACACTCTGCCATGTGCCACTTTCAGGTCTCCTCACACTGCTGGTGTGTAGAATTTTTTGACATAGGGTGCTGGCAGATTACGGGCCTCCTATAGCTGCTGCCAGGCCCCTAATCTGCCATAGGCCCCTATATACCGCCTCCTCATGCTGCTGCCAGGTCTAGAGTCTCTCATGGGTCCCTGTACGGCCTCCCATTGCTGCTGTCTCCATCGCCACACTCTGCCATGTGCCACTTTCAGGTCTCCTCACACACTGCTGGTGTGTAGAATTTTTTGACATAGGGTGCTGGCAGATTACGGGCCTCCCATTGCTGCTGCCAGGCCCCTAATCTGCCATGGGCCCCTATACCGCCTCCTCATGCTGCTGCCAAGTCCAGGGTCTCTCATGGGTACCTGTACGGCCTCCCATTGCTGCTGTCTCCATCGCCACACTCTGCCATGTGCCACTTTCAGGTCTCCTCACACACTGCTGGTGTGTAGAATTTTTTGACATAGGGTGCTGGCAGATTACGGGCCTCCCATTGCTGCTGCCAGGCCCCTAATCTGCCATAGGCCCCTATATACCGCCTCCTCATGCTGCTGCCAGGTCCAGAGTCTCTCATGGGTCCCTGTACGGCCTCCCATTGCTGCTGTCTCCATCGCCACACTCTGCCATGTGCCACTTTCAGGTCTCCTCACACACTGCTGGTGTGTAGAATTTTTTGACATAGGGTGCTGGCAGATTACGGGCCTCCCATTGCTGCTGCCAGGCCCCTAATCTGCCATGGGCCCCTATACCACCTCCTCATGCTGCTGCCAAGTCCAGGGTCTCTCATGGGTCCCTGTACGGCCTCCCATTGCTGCTGTCTCCATCGCCACACTCTGCCATGTGCCACTTTCAGGTCTCCTCACACACTGCTGGTGTGTAGAATTTTTGACATAGGGTGCTGGCAGATTACGGGCCTCCCATAGCTGCTGCCAGGCCCCTAATCTGCCATAGGCCCCTATATACCGCCTCCTCATGCTGCTGCCAGGTCCAGAGTCTCTCATGGGTCCCTGTACGGCCTCCCATTGCTGCTGTCTCCATCGCCACACTCTGCCATGTGCCACTTTCAGGTCTCCTCACACTGCTGGTGTGTAGAATTTTTTGACATAGGGTGCTGGCAGATTACGGGCCTCCTATTGCTGCTGCGAGGCACGTAATCTGCCATGGGCCCCCGTACCGACTCCTCATGCTGTGACGTTGCAACAAGGTGGAATTCAACCCTACATATGTTAGACCGCCTTTACGAACAGCGAAAGGCCATCACAGATTTCCTGATGTTAAAAGCGGATAAAGGTACTCCCTGTGTAACTTAGATGTCAGCCATTGGCAGCTCATGCGTGACACCTGCGCTTGCTCAGGCCCTTTGAGGAGGCCACGCTATTCGTGAGTCGGCAGGACTATGGGATGAACGACATCATTCCTCTGTTGCACGTCCTGGAACAAATGCTGTTAACAATGGCTGGTCAGGGTGCGGTAGACGTGGCGCTCAGATCTCAACGCCACATGACCCCTGTGGGGGCAGGACAGGAAGAAGAGGAGGAGGTAGAGGAGGACATTGGTGCTCAGGAATTATTGAGTGAAATGGGTGGTTTTTCCACTCAGCGGACAGGAGTGGAGGAGCAGGAGCATCTGGTAGAGGAGGAGGAGGAGGAGGAGACAGAGGACCCAGACGCACCGTGGCAGTATGCTGTGGAGATGGAGGCAGGGAGTCCCTCGCATTCCTTAACACAAATGGCCCATAGCATGCTCGGTTGTTTGCATAGCGACAGCCGAATAATAACCATCAGACAGAGGGATGACTTTTGGCTGTCCACCTTGTTGGACCCTCGCTACCGTTCAAAAATGGTGGCCTTTTTCACACCTGCTGAGAGGGAGGCCAAAATAACGTACTATAAAAACCACCTATGTAGTCAGCTGGTCTCTGCCTGTCTGCGCCAACGTCCATCCTCAGACACTATGGGCCCTGTGCGCTCGCGTTCCGCTGCCATGGCAGCAGGGGAGGGGTGGGGTGGTAGGAGCAGTGGCAGCTCCACCAGCAGCGGCTGCCTCAGTCTGCAGTCGATGATGAGTAGCTTTCTTCACCAGCGCAGTGAGGAAACTACTAACCAGCCGCAGCAGCAGCAGCAGCAGCATCAGGTGGACCTGGAGCAGGACCTCAAACAACAGGCTTAGGCCTACTTGGACAGCACCCTGCCAACCGAGGTAGACAATCCCCTTGACTACTGGGCAACGAAACTTGACCTTTGGCCCCAACTAGCTGAATTTGCCCTTGAAAGGCTGTCATGCCCGGCCAGTAGCGTGGCATCGGAGCGCGTGTTTAGTGCGGCAGGAGGTATTGCAACTCCGCGGAGGACACGACTGTCCACCCAAAGTGTGGAGAGACTGACGTTTGTGAAAATGAATCAGGCGTGGATTAGTCTGGATTTCAAACCACCAGTTCCTGACACAACTGACTAAATCCGCCATGAATCATGCCCCAAACATGTGCCACTTTCAGGTCTCCTCACACTGCTGGTGTGTTACATTTTTTGTCATAGGGTGCTGGCAGATTACGGGCCTCCCATAGCTGCTGCCAGGCCCCTAATCTGCCATGGGCCCCTATACCGCCTCCTCATGCTGCTGCCAAGTCCAGAGTCTCTCATGGGTCCCTGTACGGCCTCCCATTGCTGCTGTCTCCATCGCCACACTCTGCCATGTGCCACTTTCAGGTCTCCTCACACTGCTGGTGTATTCCATTTTTTGTCATAGGGTGCTGGCAGATTACGGGCCTCCCATAGCTGCTGCCAGGCCCCTAATCTGCCATGGGCCCCTATACCGCCTCCTCATGCTGCTGCCAGGTCCAGAGTCTCTCATGGGTCCCTGTACGGCCTCCCATTGCTGCTGTCTCCATCGCCACACTCTGCCATGTGCCACTTTCAGGTCTCCTCACACTGCTGGTGGGTTCCATTTTTTGTCATAGGGTGCTGGCAGATTACGGGCCTCCCATAGCTGCTGCCAGGCCCCTAATCTGCCATGGGCCCCCGTACCGACTCCTCATGCTGCTGCCAGGCCCGTAATCTGTCATGGGCCCCTGTTGTCGCTTGTTGGCATATTCCGCTCGTTCAGATGCTCCTTCTCCTGCTACTCCTCTTCACGGATTCCGTCAGCAGTCTTTCTTGGAATCCGTTTCCAAGAGACAACAGTTTGCGAGCACGCACCAGACGGTGCAGAAGCTGAACGTCCTCCTGTCCAAGTTGCTGCTGCCAGGCTCGTAATCTGTCATGCGCCCCTGTACCGCCTCCTCATGCTGCTGCCAGGTCCAGAGTGTGTCATGGGCCCCCGTACCGACTCCTCATGCTGCTGCCAGGCCCGTAATCTGTCATGGGCCCCTGTACCGCCTCCCCATGCTGCTGCCAGGTCTAGAGTGTGTCATGGGTCCCTGTACGGCCTCCCATTGCTGCTGCCAGGCCCGTAATCTGCCATGGGCCCCCGTACCGACTCCTCATGCTGCTGCCAGGCCCGTAATCTGCCATGGGCCCCTGTACCGCCTCCTCATGCTGCTGCCAGGTCCAGAGTGTGTCATGGGTCCCTGTACGGCCTCCCATTGCTGCTGTCTCTATCGCCACACTCTGCCATGTGCCACTTTCAGGTCTCCTCACACTGCTGGTGGTTTCCATTTTTGTCATAGGGTGCTGTATGGCCTCCCATTGCTGCTGCCTCCACCGCCACACTGTGGCTCCACACTCTGGTTTTGGCCCCGTGACTGCCCAAATGAGTGAAGTGTGCGGTGATTCTAAGATCGACGGCACTCATCTGCATGTCATACTGACTGACAGTATTATTTCTCTTCCCCAGCAGACTCCAAGGGCATTTAAATTAAAGGTACAGTGTTCAGCACTAATATTAAGTCTCTCTGAAGCCTAGAAACACCCTTTTTTAAGTTAAATTCACAGCGAATATATTCGACTCGAATCAAAATTTTTCCACGAATTCGCCGAATCAGTCGAATCGAATTTTTGAATACTTCGCTCATCTCTAGTCATGTCCCAAGCATCTATCATCCCAACATTGAGTCCACTGAAGATTTCCTTTACTAAAAGGTATTGAATATATCGATGAAAGTCGCTAAATCGCTCTACATCAGAGTTAATCTCCCTGATGTTCTCAGACTTTATGATAACTTTTGTATCCGGACTTCGTAAAAACAAGTTCTCTATGGCCCTTCGTATGCTGAGAAGCCTTTTGATGAACAGGGGAACGGGAAAGGGCCGGAAGTGCTGTCCTAAAGATAACACAACAATTGTATTGGAGTCACCACCATGCCGATCGAGTTCATTGGCGACGTAGGAGTGATCTTTGACATTGAAATAGCTCATAGTTACAAATGGATGTCCATGTTTCTTCCACTGAATGTAGATGTTGTTTTGTAAGTCAAATGCCACGTAGGTCTTATGCCAACCAGCTATATGGGTATTAAAAAATGTCAGATCTGTAAAAAAAAAAAATAAAAGCAAATGGTTATGTATTATAAAAAGCATATTTTTTAGTACATTTTTTACAGACTTTGGCAAAAATCCACCACAATTACATAAATGTTGATTTATTGTTAAGCAGAAGACTAGTTTTCGAACTTTTTGAGAAACAGCACCAAAACACTATAAAACCTCAACACGAACAATAATAAGTTAAAGTTAAATAAATGCAGCTTAGTCAGGATAAACCTGTATTTAATTCAATAAATACTTTCTGCACATGATTTGCTATTTTGAGCAGTTTGTAAAGCGTACATTAGGCATCAAAACTCGCCCAGGATTTATGCCAGTGCCAATAAACAGCACTCCATCCCCACCTGTAATCTGTCCTATATGAGCTGACCATGGTCCGTAATCCACCCCCCAAAAATTATTGCTCACCTTCCCCCTAAAACCCTCCATTCAACCCTAACATGTAATGCTTAAACTGCTTCATACCTAAAATAACACCTCACTCCCTAAAGTCTAATCCTAATCCTTGGCTGTCACTTTGCCCATGCAGGACAAGAGAAAGCACCTCTGCAACCCAACCTCCCACAAACCTTCTTATGTTCTTACAGGTTATCATGCCAGAAACACTACCTGGTGCTCCTGGTTATGCTTCAGCTTGTGTCTTCCTGCCCTGTTTTATTATACAGCAGGGGCGGACTGACCATTTGGAAACTCAGGCACTGCCCGAGGGCCCGGGGTCAGTAGGAGGCCCCATGAGATGCCCCTGGTACCTTTTTCATAGGCTTTTTTGAGTTTGGGCATGGACACAGGGGCCATATGATCCCCTATTGCCCTGGGGCCCCATGAGTTGTCAGTCCGCCCCTGTTATACAGTAATTAGACTGGTACTAGCCAAAGCACATTGGCCTTGACCGCCAAACATAAAATAATAAAGAATTTTAAGTATCCTGTTTGAAGTGGTGAACTGTGAAGGCTTGTGAATAGTGGTTTGCAGAGCAAAGTAGAAAAGGCACAATGAGAAATGCAAGATGATATGCATCCATTCGCCCTCCTGAGGATTTACCCCCCTTCCTCAATATGCGATTTTTTGCGTTACTGCGCTGAGTTACTTTAACTGACAATTGCGCAGTCATGCAACGCTGCACCCAAATAAAATTTACGTAATTTTTTTCCCACTAATTGAGCTTGCTTTCAATGGTATTTGATTGCCTGTTTGTTACTTATTTTTTGCCCCATAAAAAAAAAAATACAGACAATTTTGAGAAAAAAAAACATTTTTGACTTTTTGCTGTTAAACATGTCCAGTAAAAAAAATGTAAAAATCAAATTTCATCATAAATTTAGGCCAAAATGTATTCTGCTACATGTCTTTGGTAAAACAAATCCCAATACGTGTAAATTAATTGGTTTACATGAAAGTTATAGTGTTTACAAATGGTGGTGTAGATACTGGAATTTTTTAAAAAATTTTTTTATTTTTACTAGTAATGGAGGCAATCAGCGACTTATAGCAGGACTGCGGTGGGCATTCTGACACCGGAGGGAACTGACTTGGTGTCACTGACATCCCCAGTGAACTGACTTGGTGTGACTGACATCATCAATATAGTGATCAGTGCTAAAATAAAAGCACTGACAGTGTACTAAGAGCACTGGGCAGGAAGGGGTTAACGTGGGGGGCGATCAAAGGGTTAACTGTGTGCTGTTTCACTGTAAGCTGTGTCCATGTGCTTCACTGTAATCATACTGTGGCTATGCACAGCCATCCAAAGCAGTGTGCACGAGCTGACAGGGAGGAGAATTGTATTGTTTACATACAGTTCTCCTCCCCATCAGAGACCACCAGGCGCCGGTGAGTAATCACCTGTCGGGACCCGGTGATTGACAGCTGTGGCCGCGAATAGCGTTGCAGGTAGGGAGTGCGCACTCCCCCTACTCCAAAATGCAAAATAACGTATATATACAAGATTTTGCGCACCCATGCCGCCCTGTAGCAGTATATATACTATAGAGTGGTTGGGAAGCGGATAAAGTCCAACTCTAGGCACAAAAAAAGAAGATCCCCCGCTAGCTGTCACAATGGGGGATCAGGGTTGTGCGGGGGCTGGTACAATTGTAACATTTTACATGTCACACCCTGAATATGTGTGAAACCCAAAAGTGAACTTATCTTTTAAATGCTCGTTATGTCTAGGGGTGCCAGAAAAAAGAAAAATACTTATTCTGCATTCCAGCATGATTACTCCAGCTGTGTGACTTGTCCTTCACAGCTTCTTCTCTAAGGTGCTCCCAGCCACATCACACTCCTGCTTTCTCCATGTACAGTTTAGAGCCTGTAGCCCTGCATTGTACGGGGGGACGCCAAGGGGTAGCCTACAGATTGGAGCTTTGTGGAGAAGAGAACATGCTGGGTATATCTTACCTTCAAGACATATTAAGCATTCAACACTTGCATTGTGGGGGGAAACTACTTCAAGAATAGATTTTTTTTCTGATTCCTGCAGTTGGGCTTTAACAAGTCTTAACAAGAAGTCTGATTTTCCCTTTCCAATGAAAGGTGTTTTTTTTATAACTGATAACCAAGTAAATTGATTGGACAGTGGAATGGCTTAAAGCCATGAAGACTTCCTTATATATTTTTTTAATAATGTTTTTGTGCCCTTTGTTTAGGGCTGAAATCTTTATTTATAAACAACTTTCTTGGGGAACCTGCTGGTCACCCATAGTTCTTTGTTGATGGTTTCAACCTGCTGCAGGCTCATAGAGCCTCTACACCATTGCCCCCATACTACGCATGCTTCTCTTCTTCTAAGTAAGCCATGTGTTCACATGACTTACTGTAGATGAAATCCCCTTAATAATCTCACTACAGCCCAGGTTGGGGCAAGGCTAATCCAGGGACATCCCTCAACTTTTTTATGCCCTCCTCCCAGGCCATGCAAAGTGGATTGGAGCTGTCAGTCAAGGATCTGATCTGCCCTAAGACATTGATGAGGGGGACCAGATCCTTGACTGACAGCTCCACTCTGCTTTGCACGGCCTGGGGGAAGAGCCTAAAAAAACTAAAGGACATCACAGGACATGTGACGGGCTTTAGCTTAGCCCTGCCCCAAACACGGACCATAATGAGTTAATTAAGAGATTAAGGGATTTCATCTACAGTAAACTGGGTGTACCGACTTCCCCATTTATGGTTGGTATTCATGGCACACAAATGATGAAGAGTATATCCAGCATTTTACAGCATTCCCAGCTATCAGTGGGACTATGTTAGGCCATTGCCAAGCTATCAGCAGATGGTTTCAGAATCAATCAGATTGTGTACAATGTGTGCATCAACCACCCTGCAAAAGAGGTCCAGGATGCGTGAATGGGGCAGCCATTGTAAGTCTGATACTGATGTTCTCTTTTTTCTTTCTACACCTCTGGGTTTCTGTTTTTCCTTTGCTCTAGTGTTTGCAGCCACTGAAACACACGTGTGCTTCACTGACACAGCGTGTATTGTTCCAAGGTTCCAGGTCACACCTACACAGGACCTAGGGGGGCTTCTTGATGGTGCACATGGGGTGGCCACTGGCTGTGTATTTCCAAGCCAAGGCTTGGCTCGTATATGTGCAGTACAGATGCATCTGCCAGCAGTGATGTCACATCCTGGCAGGTTATTTAAATGCGACAGGTTTCTTTCTCTTTAGGGATTGACCATGGAGACCAGCATTGCTATGCTATACATCCTTCAGGCCTGTGGTTTGTTCTGAACCAGATTAGAGATTTGTTTTTCCTGTCGTCTGTTTTTTTTTTTCTATCTTTGCTATCTGCTGGGCATTTTTTTATCTTTTGTCCTCCTTGTCAAGTGTTTTGGCTTTTGGCGTGAGACGTGTATCATGGATCTGTCACCATCCCCATGTTGCCAGGTCCTGCATAGCAGCCATTCCAGGTCTGAAGGCCATTAATATTTCAGAGAGAAAAGGGACCCTCTTGGATGTTCAAGGCACAGGTTTTCATCCAAGTCATCTCGTCCTAGGTCTTTTTCCAGAACTAGATGTCACAGATCTTCTGCTAGATCAATCTGGTATGGAAGAAGCTCCAACTCTTCCTCTAGGCAACACTCTCTCCATCATCATGACTGCCTTGGACCTGGTACTTGCTGGATATGTGGAGGTTGGGCCTTTTTGGGGAAAACTGTGCAAAGGTGGTTTAACTCAGGTGGCAGGAGATAAAGAGGACGATTACCAGCAGGTATTTACTCTCATCAAGCAGGTAAAAAAGGACACTTTAAAAGGGGTGAAAAACGAGATGCCCTGCACAGGACTCAGCCACAGTGGCAGCTAATTTACATCCAAGAACCAGTCTTTCTGGAATAGAGCCTTGTCTGGTTAACTACCCCTCTCCAGAAACTTTCAAGGATTAAGAGGTGCAAGAGGACGCAATATATGGGGCTTCAACTTCTCCCTTTGGTGAGGGTTGTTGCAGATGTCTTAAAATGATAGTTTCCTGTGGAATCTCCAGTAAACAAACCAGAAATATTTAAGGCACCTTAAAAAGAAATGCTGTAGCTTTTCATTGTTGTTGGACATTAAGGATGGCATTTTAGAGGAATGGAGTAGGACCATGAGGAAAGTGTTGCTCCAAAGCAGGTTCGGGAAGCTTCATCCTTTCAGAAACAAGGATGTTTAGCATCTGGAGTCAGCCCCCTTAGTTGATGTGGCCCTCATGAGATTAGCAAGACAAATAACACTGCCTTGTAGGGGTGATCACCATACCAGACCGCCCCTTCCCTTTTTACACCAAGGAAAATATTACTTGGCCCCTGTGGACTAGAACCCTTTTTACTTGGTTGTAATAAGATCAGGAACAGCCATTTTCAATATTTTGAAGGATTAGAGCTAAGGGTTTTCCTTGCTTACGTTTGCTTTTTACTGTTTATAGACAATGGTGATAGCTCAGCAATATGTATAAGGCTTACTAAGCCCACATCTCTCCAGGACGTCCTGGATACTTAGGTCTAATGGTGGCTCAGTAATATGTATAAGGCTTACTGAGACCACATCTATCCAGTACCTCCTTAATACTTAGGTCCAAAAATCCTATGAACTGGCCCCTATTTTCATGCAGTTAAGTTTTGTATTAGTGCAGTCTTTTATCCCATTGTATCTCCTTGGCACTATCATGGTATTTGCCCCGGAATCACTTGGTAGCATGGTTCCAGGTGAAATAATATATACCTCATTCATACTCCTGAGGAAGCAGAATTCTTTTCCAGGAGAAGCGTCCAGCTGAGAGTTATTTCCACTCCTAGTTTGATGTCCTAATTATGTTGTCGCTATAATGATTAAGTACAATATACAGTACAACGTATATACACTTAGCGGCCACTTTAATAGGTATACCTGTTCAATTGCTTGGTAAAACAAATTGCTAACCAGCCAATTACATGGCAGCAACTCAATGCATTTATTATTATTATTATTATACAGTATTTATAAAGCGCCAATAGTTCGCTCAGCGCTGTACATTAAAAAGGGGGACAGAACATGTGACAGAACAATAACAATACAATACAATACAAAACATGAGGGGATCGAGCTTACAATCTAGGAGGGAGGGGATGGTGGCACAGGAGGAGATAGCTGTGGGGGATGGAGTGGTAGGAAGAGTGGAGGAGGTCGGTAGGCTAGCAGGGGGTGGGGTAGGCTTCCCTGAAGAGATGGGTTTTCAGGGTGCACCTAAAGGAGAGGAGAGTAGGTGATAATCTGATGGGTTGGGGCAGGGAGTTCCAGAGGATGGGTGACACCCTGGAGAAGTCCTGGAGGTGGGCATGGGAGGAGGAGACCAGGGAACTAGAGAGAAGGAGGTCTTGTGAGGAGCGGAGTGTGCGTGCTGGGCGGGTACTTGGATATTAGGTTAGTGATGTAGTACGGGGCAGTATGGTGGACAGCTTTGTACGTCAGTGTTAGGATTTTGAATTTGATCCGTTGTGAAGACAACTTGCTGAAGGTCAAATCGAGCATCAGAATAGGGAAGAAAGGGGATTTAAGTGACTTTGAATGTGGCATGGTTGTTGGTGCCAGACGGGGTGGTCTGAGTATAAAGTGAGTGTATATTGTGTATTACAGCGCTGAGCAAACCCTTTGGCGCTATATAAACTCGATGTAATATTAACATAACATACGTGATTGTAGAAACTAGGACGGGGAGTGTGACTAAACTCTCTGAATAAGATCATTAGCTATCAAAGAGACATGTGAATCCGCTATCTTTTAATGCATTACATGTATGTTTTACTTCCAGTTGTAAATATAAAGCAGGTTTTAAATATTACATGTCATTGTGTATCTTAAAAGGCTGGTCCTTTTGCTTTCCTTTTGTTGTTTAGACACATAACACCACCTTTACTGGATGCTTTGTCTTGCAAGAATGGTCTTGACACTGACCTTAAGAAGATCTACCCGTTGATTGTCATGTCAGATTTCTAGCATCCAATTATTGCCAACGGCTATAGCCACTAGCAATAATCATTGTGTTCTCCTGGCAGGGATGGCTCCCCATGTCCCACGGCCTGGAGCACACAATAGCTTCAAGGGAGGGATTCCCCCATCAACACTGACTGTGTGGATGGGGGAATCAAATGAATTTGTTTCCTACAATATTTGGTGAACCATAGCAAGTAAAATGACGTACATGTTGTGATTTTGCCTGCAGGTGCCACCCAGGTACAGTATATGTATTACGGCTGGTCAGCAAGAGGTTAAGGTAAGTTGGCACTGCACTTATTGGTGGGTTGGCGATATTCTGGAGCACATGATCATTTTTCAGGTTGAATATTTTGGACCCTTTATGCACTGGATGTTTTAAGAGAACATGATTTATAGTTGTTCTGTTAGTCGATCCTGCTCAGATGCTCACACACTGTAGTTAGTAGCAGACATTTTATTAGGTGCTCATAGCTGCCATTAAACATGTGTCTGCTTTTAGAACTACAACCAAAGAGACGCAATAACACAGTTGTACCAGTATCTAAGTAGTGAGACCCCTAGAGGCCATACACAGCATATAACATATTGCTTCAATAGTGATGTATATGTGGAAAAGATCCCTTAACACTTTTTTATGTGTGACACACACTGGAGAGCAGCCTAGGGTACACTGTTTGTAATATATATATATATATATATATATATATATATATGTGTGTGTGTGTGTGTGTGTGTGTTTATAAAAAAACTTTTTTATATATGCTTTATATTGTGTGATTTCACCATATACAGTATAATCATTTCTGGATTTATTTGTTTATTTATGTATGCTTTGGATTATTTCGTTTTCTTTTGAATTAATAATACACTACTTTTTTTAATAGGACATACAGTTAGGAGCACCGCACCACTGTTTTATTATAAATTATCTTTTGTTTTTTAGCGTCTGAGTTCACTTATAGTAGTAGTTCCCTAATTCTAGTCTCTTGTTTATTTTTTAGATTTTAAAGCAGCACATGAGTTTATTTTTATTCATTTGTTGTCCAAAGTGTCTCCACCATCCAGCGTGGAAACACCCTAAAACAGGAAGTGTATTACTGGTCGGACCCACAAGTAAGAAAAAAAATAGAAAAGTAACAGCCAGCACATTAAAGAATTAAAATATTGTAGCTTTTTGTGTTTGGGTTTTTACCACTTTTAGGTGAAGAAGTAGACTTCTAAACAATGTGTCACCTGGAGACCATTAGAAGCCCACTATTTAAATCATGCGTTCCCAGGGGTTATGCTTTAAAATTTCAATGTGGATACTTACTCTTTATGACTTTTGGGAAGAATTCTATCCATTGACGAATTGTTGAATCGCCCATCAAATATATCATTTTGCCAGCCAAACATTTATTTATGTTTTTCAAGGGCTCAAAGGAAGAAAGATTACAATGTGTGGGGAACCATTGGTTCTGCAGGAAGTAACCGCTAGGGAAGGGAAGAGAGGTCCCAATTTGGCATTTTGAAGTCACTTTCATAGAAGTTTCTGAAAAAGAATTGTTTTAATATAATAAGTTTATTGTTAAGTTCAAAAAGCTCTTTTGGTTTTTTTCAGTACAAATTAGTGTCACTGTGAATTCTACAGAGACTCTATTAAGAAATAGCAAGGTGGAACAATATTTTTTGTGTTTCACATAGAGTAAAGAAAGGTTAGAACCCCTGACAGATTCTTACTGCTCTCTGTGTCCCCATTGGTCAGAGTTCACTTTATTTCTTGCTCTTAGGACATAATAAGAAGTGAGTGGATATCTCCCCAAAACTGAGAGTATTTAATCTATGACATTTATAGGCTCCCATCTACTCTTGTTCTGGTGACAACTGTAAATTTGTTGGTTCTCACTCACTTCATGTTCTAGGAAAATTGTCATGAGGACAAATAGAGAAAGGAAATCTCTCTGGTAGGAACTCAGACAGCAATAAAAACTTGCAACAAACTGTGTAACACCATCAAAGTTAGCTAGGAAGTTTTTTTTTTGTCAGTCATAGGCGGAGTAGCAGCCTGGAGTGAGTCAGCCTGTGAGCAAGGCAGAGGTTACCTCAGGACAGGCTAGGGAGGTTCTGAAGGTCAGAGTTTCTGGAGCCCTCCCACCTCTCCAGACACATGAGAGCTTTCTTGAGGAGGGATGGAGGAGGGGAGGAAGCTCTGATCTCTATGCTTGAGGGACCTTGACCAATCCCCTGGCAGGAGGTTGGGCATGGCGACCAAGGCAACCCTTAAGAATCAGAGAGCCTGAGAATGTCAGTCAGTGTGTCAAGTGAGAAGTTGGAGTGTGGAGCCTGCAAGGGGGCCCAGGGAAGAAGCCTACTTACAGGGGGGTGCTGGACAAGCGAGTCTCTACTGTACCACCATCTTCCAGGAAGGAACAACCTGAGCGGAAGGGAAGGAGCCAGCCCAGTGAAAGACCTGAAGGTAGCCACTGACCCATTAAGTTATCAGGAAGGGCAGTGTGAGTAATCTTATACCCCCTGTACAGATAAGGATAGAGGGCAGTTATGTAAAAAACCCAACTGGCTCCTCAGCTGGGACTGTTTAAGTTGTCAGCTTCTGGGTCCCCTTGCCCAGTAAATACCCTCAGTACAGCCAGGTAAGAAGAGGATTCATCTGGAGTCTGAGGAGGTACACGAGAGGACTGGAATGCTCTCAGAGGAGAGACGTTCTTTTTGTTCATAGACTTGTACATAGTTGCTAAGGAGTTTGTCCTCACAGCTCACAATTCCTTGGGCATCCCATGCACCCCTCAACCCCATCCAAGTTCAATACCCCTTAATAAAACATCAAAACCAAGCTCAAGGACTGGTTACTGTCTCCAGTGTGCAAGTGTGGAGGAAAAATTTGTGTTGCTTGGCTGTGCAGAACTATAGGGGGACCCAAAAATCAGCAACTCCTAAGCGGGTAGTACTACCTGTGTTTATTTATTTGTATGCAAGGGACATGAAGTGGAATTATATGTATAATTTTATATTAGCTACCACTTACAGCCAGCAGTTAAGTCACTGCTGTACATGTTCACTTCTGTGACTGCAGCAGATAGCTTGTGTAGTGCTGAACAACTGGAGCTGAAAGATACAGAGAAACATTGGACCAGACTTCCTCAACATTTTCAACACAGAGGAACCCTTGAAATACTTTTCCGGTCTCAGGGAGCTCCTGCTAAAAATTATTATATCTACAACTCATAATGCATTAGTGTGATGGTCAGTGGGAAGAATGCTCCTTACACTTGTGGTCATTGGGCAGAATTACCCCCTTAAAAAAAAAAAAAAAGAGTAAAGGCTGTAACCTATCCCCACTCCATCCTAAGCAAACTTTAGGATACGTCAGTGCCTGGTGTGGTTAGTTAGCTGCTTATGTGTGGTAGGTTGTATTGGGTGTTCCCGATATGGCATAACTACAGGTGGTATAGCAACCAATTGCCTGTGCTAACAAAAATCATGTTTTATTACTCCTCTAATCACGTAATTCGGTGAGTCAAAGTGAACACAGGCTCTCCTTATTTAGTAACATACACTTTGCAAAGTGAACATTTACTTAGCTAATTGATTTTAGCAAAAAAAACCCCAAAATGTCTGCTCACATATCCGTAAAACTGACCACAGCATTTCAAATTACCAACAATAAAAATGCAGACTTACTTGGGCATTTTAAAACGTCAATACTTCCAACTTGTTTGGGAATTTCTTTGCCAATGTTGGACCTTTAATTATAAAAAATGAAAAAATAAGAAGTACATTTACATCCAGTGCTTTTTTTCAGCGGGAACATGGGGGAACGCACCTCCAGCACTGAATGTTTGTAATGGTGACGGGTAATGAGGTGTGCTGGAGGAACTATTGTTGCTGGGAGGAGGTCAATTGTTGCTGGGATGGGTCTATTGTTAGCTGCTGGAGGATCTATTATTGTGGGGAGGGGTGTATTTTGTTGCTGGGGGGTCTATTATTGAAAGGGGGGTGTATTGCTGCTGGCTGCAGGGGATCTATTATCATTTACAAACTGTATACAATAGAAAATTATGCTTGTTTCTATATTCTCTAAAAGAAGTAGTACTGGAAGGTGGGTACGGGGTAGAACCTAGGGACAGTGCTTGGATACAAGGGGTGACTCAAAAGGAGGAGTTCCGGCAACTATTCTTTGAGAAAAAAAGCCCTGCTGATATCCTTCATTGTATGTTTACCCCAAAAAAGTTGGTCTAAACCCAAGAGCAAACATGTAATATATTGCAATTTGCCAGTCCTGATATGTAGTGGCTGCCAGGGGCGGACTGACCATTTGGAAACTCAGGCACTGCCCGAGGGCCAGGGGTCAGTAGGGGGCCCCATGAGATGCCCCTGGTACCTTTTTCATAGACTTTTTTGAGCTTGGGCAAGGACACAGGGGCCCCATGATCCCCTATTGCCCCGGGGGGGGGCCCATGAGTTGTCAGTCCGCCCCTGGTGGCTGCATTAATTTGCCTTTTCGGAGTCTTTTCTTCTTTATTTTCACCTGGTAAACCTGTCAGTAGCACAGGTTTATGCTCATTCACCGTGCTGTATCTATGGGAAAGCACTGTTGTCACCCTAGGCTGCTCTCCTGATATGGATTACAAACATCTCCTTATCTCCATACCAAAGGGTAAGGGTCTTGTAGTTTACAGAAGAGAACAGGTAATGAGATTGCTAATCAGTACATGTGATTTCTAGCAGAATCAACAAGTATAATCTGTACTTTTAGAAAATGTTTTTAGCCTAAAAAAAGAAAAATAAAGCTGCCAGCAGACCTGAAGACTGTTAAATTGCAATATATTACATTTTTGTTCTTGGATGTAGACGTTAAAGGACAAGTTCAGTTTAGAATGATATTTTCTCATCTCTACTCCCTAGTTACATAGTTAGTCTGGCTGAAAAAAGACATAAGCCCATCCAGTTCAACCATTAAAATAAAAAAAAAAGTTATAATCCTATACTCACAGTTGATCCAGAGGAAGGCAAAAAAACCCCAGTAAAGCATGATGCAATTTGCTCCTGCAGCAGAAAAATTTCCTTCCTGATCCCCCGAGAGGCAATCGGATATTCCCTGGATCAACTTTACCTATAAATGTTAGTATCCAGTTATATTCTGTGTATCTAAGAAAGAATCCAGGACTTTTTAAAGCAATCCACTGAGCTGGCCAGAACCAACTCTTGAGGGAGTCTGTTCCACATTTTCACAGTTCTCACTGTGAAGAAACCTTTCCGTGTTTGGAGATTAAATATCTTTTCCTCCAGACTTAGAGTGCCCCCTTGTCCTCTGTGATGACCTCAGGGTGAATAGCTCTACACCGAGTTCACTATATGAACCACTGATGTATTTATACATGGAGATCATATCCCCCTTATGTATTATACATGGAGATCATATCCCCCTTATGTATTATACATGGAGATCGTATCCCCCCCTTATGTATTATACATGGAGATCATATCCCCCCCTTATGTATTATACATGGTGATCATATCCCCCATATGTATTATACATGGAGATCATATCCCCCCTTATGTATTATACATGGAGATCATATCCCCCCTTATGTATTATATATGGAGATCATATCCCCCCTTATGTATTATATATGGAGATCATATCCCCCCTTATGTATTATACATGGAGATCGTATCCCCCTTATGTATTATACATGGTGATCATATCCCCCCTTATGTATTATACATGGAGATCATATCCCCCTTATGTATTATACATGGAGATTATATTCCCCCTTATGTATTATACATGGAGATCATATCCCCCCTTATGTATTATACATGGTGATCATATCCCCCCTTATGTATTATACATGTTGATCATATCCCCCCCCCCCCTTATGTATTATACATGGAGATCATATCCCCCTTATGTATTATACATGTTGATCATATCCCCCCTTATGTATTATGCATGGTGATCATATCCCCCCTTATGTATTATACATTGTGATCATATCCCCCCTTATGTATTATACATTGTGATCATATCCCCCCATATGTATTATACATGGAGATCATATCTCCCCTTATGTATTATACATGGAGATCGTATCCCCCCCTTATGTATTATACATGGAGATCATATCCCCCCCTTATGTATTATACATGGTGATCATATCCCCCTCATGTATTATACATGGAGATCATATCCCCCCTTATGTATTATACATGGAGATCATATCCCCCCTTATGTATTATACATGGAGATCATATCCCCCTTATGTATTATACATGGAGATCATATCCCCCCTTATGTATTATACATGGTGATCATATCCCCCCTTATGTATTATACATGGAGATCATATCCCCCTTATGTATTATGCATGGTGATCATATCCCCCCTTATGTATTATACATTGTGATCATATCCCCCCTTATGTATTATACATTGTGATCATATCCCCCCATATGTATTATACATGGAGATCATATCTCCCCTTATGTATTATACATGGAGATCGTATCCCCCCCTTATGTATTATACATGGAGATCATATCCCCCCCTTATGTATTATACATGGTGATCATATCCCCCTCATGTATTATACATGGAGATCATATCCCCCCTTATGTATTATACATGGAGATCATATCCCCCCTTATGTATTATACATGGAGATCATATCCCCCTTATGTATTATACATGGAGATCATATCCCCCCTTATGTATTATACATGGTGATCATATCCCCCCTTATGTATTATACATGGAGATCATATCCCCCTTATGTATTATACATGGTGATCATATCCCCCCTTATGTACTATACATGGTGATCATATCCCCCTTATGTATTATACATGGAGATTATATCCCCCTTTTGTATTATACATGGAGATCATATCCCCCCTTATGTATTATACATGGAGATCATATCCCCCCTTATGTATTATACATGGTGATCATATCCCCCCTTATGTATTATACATGGTGATCATATCCCCCCTTATGTACTATACATGGAGATCATATCCCCCTTATGTATTATACATGGTGATCATATCCCCCCTTATGTATTCTACATGGAGATCATACCCCCCTTATGTATTATACATGGTGATCATATCCCCCCTTATGTATTATAAATGGTGATCATATCCCCCCTTATGTATTATACATAAAGATCATATTCCCCCTTATGTATTATACATGGTGATCATATCCCCCTTATGTATTCTACATGGAGATCATATCCCCCCTTATGTATTATACATGGAGATCATATCCCCCTTATGTATTATACATAAAGATCATATCCCCCCTGATGTATTATACATGGTGATCATATCCCCCTTATGTATTATACATAAAGATCATATCCCCCCTTATGTATTATACATAAAGATCATATCCCCCCTTATGTATTATACATGGTGATCATATCCCCCCTTATGTATTATACATGGAGATCATATCCCCCCTTATGTATTATACATGGAGATCATATCCCCCCTTATGTATTATACTTGGAGATCATATCCCCCTTATGTATTATACATGGTGATCATATCCCCCCTTATGTATTATACATGGAGATCATATCCCCCCTTATGTATTATACATGGAGATCATATCCCCCTTATGTATTATACATGGAGATCATATCCCCCCTTATGTATTATACATGGAGATCATATCCCCCCCTTATGTATTATACATGGTGATCATATCCCCCCTTATGTATTATACATGGAGATCATATCCCCCTTATGTATTATACATGGAGATCATATCCCCCCTTATGTATTATACATGGAGATCATATCCCCCCCTTATGTATTATACATGGTGATCATATCCCCCCTTATGTATTATACATGGTGATCATATCCCCCTTATGTATTCTACATGGTGATCATATCCCCCCTCATGTATTATACATAAAGATCATATTCCCCCTTATGTATTATACATGGTGATCATATCCCCCTTATGTATTATACATGGAGATCATATTCCCCCTTATGTATTATACATGGAGATCATATCCCCCTTATGTATTATACATGGTGATCATATCCCCCCCTATGTATTATACATGGAGATCATATCCCCCCTTATGTATTATACTTGGAGATCATATCCCCCTTATGTATTATACATGGAGATCATATCCCCCCTTATGTATTATACTTGGAGATCATATCCCCCTTATGTATTATACATGGAGATCATATCCCCCCTTATGTATTATACATGGTGATCATATCCCCCCTTATGTATTATACATGGTGATCATATCCCCCCTTATGTACTATACATGGAGATCATATCCCCCTTATGTATTATACATGGTGATCATATCCCCCCTTATGTATTCTACATGGAGATCATACCCCCCTTATGTATTATACATGGTGATCATATCCCCCCTTATGTATTATAAATGATGATCATATCCCCCCTTATGTATTATACATAAAGATCATATTCCCCCTTATGTATTATACATGGTGATCATATCCCCCTTATGTATTCTACATGGAGATCATATCCCCCCTTATGTATTATACATGGAGATCATATCCCCCTTATGTATTATACATAAAGATCATATCCCCCCTGATGTATTATACATGGTGATCATATCCCCCTTATGTATTATACATAAAGATCATATCCCCCCTTATGTATTATACATAAAGATCATATCCCCCCTTATGTATTATACATGGTGATCATATCCCCCCTTATGTATTATACATGGAGATCATATCCCCCCTTATGTATTATACATGGAGATCATATCCCCCCTTATGTATTATACTTGGAGATCATATCCCCCTTATGTATTATACATGGTGATCATATCCCCCCTTATGTATTATACATGGAGATCATATCCCCCCTTATGTATTATACATGGAGATCATATCCCCCTTATGTATTATACATGGAGATCATATCCCCCCTTATGTATTATACATGGAGATCATATCCCCCCCTTATGTATTATACATGGTGATCATATCCCCCCTTATGTATTATACATGGAGATCATATCCCCCTTATGTATTATACATGGAGATCATATCCCCCCTTATGTATTATACATGGAGATCATATCCCCCCCTTATGTATTATACATGGTGATCATATCCCCCCTTATGTATTATACATGGTGATCATATCCCCCTTATGTATTCTACATGGTGATCATATCCCACTACTTCCGTCCTCTGCAGCGCCAACTGATAACATGGGACATGATTGTTCATTTAAAATGTCCTCCCTACGTGTCTCCTAGCTCCTGATCTTTGGGCAGGTTATAAATGGTTGTTCTACTGTCTACATTACTTTTTTTTTTTTTCTTGGGGGGGGGGGGGGCATTGCACCCTTATTCTCTGGCATAGGTGAGGAGCTCAGAATTTGCTAGGAGTTTTTATTATGGTGATCCTTTCATGTGGGACAAAAAGGGAGTCCATAGTTTTTCTGGTATTCTTGGTATTTGGTTGATTTATTGTTTAATTTTTCTAACTCCTCTTCTGAGTTTCATTCCAATTGTATCTTCTTATACTCTGTCTACCTCATGGGTGAGATGAGTCTACCATTCATCCTAAGCAGCCAATTGTGCCTAGTGTCCTATAATGTAGATGGCTCTATGTTGTTAGTTCCTTTGGGTACCTAATCGTGCGTATCATCTCATGAAATGTAAAATGCGATCACCCAACAAACGCATGAAGGTGTTGTGACACTTGAAGCGCCTAAGAGCTGATGTAGCCTTACTGCGGGAAACACATCTCTCTGAGGGCAATTTCAAGCATCTACATAAACTATGGGTGGGAGAAGTTTGTGGTTCTGCTGTGAACCACAAAGCTGGAGAGATCATTCTATTCCATAAAAATATTTCCTACCAACTGAGATCTATTGTTGTAGATTCAGAGGGATGGAAGCTGACAGTTAATATATCTATTGCTAATCATGATCTTGCTATTACTAACATCTATGCCCCCAACACCCCAGGCATCCCCTTCTTTCAAGATCTTTCCACTTGTGTCATTAGTGTTCCGAAAAATCTTCAGCTAGTAGGGGGGGGAACTTCAATTCAGTTATGGAACCCTTGGAGGACCACTCCCCTAGTCCTAGATCTGTGTCCACAGGTAAGTCTGCACCTACCCTACTCTCTCAGGTATTCACCTCCCTGGACTTTCTGTATATCTGTCGCCTCTCACATCCCACATAGAAGGCAGACACCTTCTACTCCGCACCTCATGATTCCTTGTCTCTTGTAGATTACTTTTTTAGCTCACTGTCATTGCTTCCTATGCTAAGTGATTTGTCTGATCTTGTTATCTCTGACCATTTTTTTGATTGAAAAGATACTTTTATTGCAGAAGCATCAAAAACAACATGATACGTGTAATCGGGGTACATCTCACCCTGTACTGCGACGCAGCGCACCACATAGCAATACAGTTCCAAGCATACAATAAATACATTCAGAAATAAATACATTCACTCAGCGGTATGATGCCTGACGTGATGTGCCGAGGATGAATCCCCAGACCGCCACGTCATGCATAACGCCGCTTACCCCAAACACTGTAACATTCTACTACACATTACGTTACCTAACGATACTAGTGCATGCACAAAAACGAAAAACCGGATATTGCAATCAAACAATAGGCATCAGGTATGTGTGGGAAGGGAGAGGGGGGGGGGAAAAAACCACAGGCCCGAAGCTTTATTGAAAAGACAAAGACACGCAAGGGGGAGTAGGGGGAAGGGGGAAATCTTCAGACGTCCTCTTCCTCCTTAAAGTCCATCAAGGAATAGTCTCTGAGCAGACTGAGGGTCAGTCTGCGGCAGTCCTCAATGGACATCCTCTCCCGCTGGTGGGTGAGGCGCTTTCTGGCGCACCATAAAGCGTCCTTAAAACAGCACAGCACCCGCCAGGCGCCGTCAATGTCCTCCAGAGAAAAGGTTCCACAGAACAGTCCATTCAACACCCCAAAGTGAGTGATGGCTGTCTGTGGCACAAAGTCCTTGAGTTCAGGTTCCAGGGCCCCCAACAGGGCCTGAGCAAATGAGCACTCCCAGAAAACGTGGTAAGACGTTTCCTCGTGGATGATGCAGAAGGGGCAGTGTCTGTATCTGCTCAGGTTCCTGGCATGCATAAATGTCCTGAGAGGCAGTCCCCCCTGGATAGCCATCCATGCCAGGTCTTTGTGCCTGTTGGTGAGGATGTTTGAAGAAACATTCCTCCAGACCACCTTGCAGGTGTCTGAAGGCAGGCCTGGAACCGACTCCAAAATGTCGCTGGCTCGGATGAGCTTGTAGATAGTCTTTGGCTTCCACAAGTCAGGCTTGACTCCCTGCAGCCCTTGCTCCCTGATGAACTTGAAGGTATCCAAGTAGTACCAAGGAGTGTCCCAGTTGTAGGGGATGGAACTGTCCCAAGTGTCCCACCCCAGGGACCTCCAGAGAGGCAACAGGAAGAAGCGAGACATTGCGTTCCCGCCAGAGTCCATAATCCGTCTTGGCAAAGTTCTGCGGATGCAGTTGCAAGCAAAGAACACCCTCAGCTGGGTGGCGATGTCGGGCACGCCCTTACCGCCCTTGAGGGGTTCCTTGAACATGACTGCCCGCTTCACTCTGTCCATCTTGGAGCCCCAGATGAAGTGAAACACCGCCCTGGTGATGGCCTTGCAGGTGTTGACCCGAGGGGGCCAGGCCTGGGCGAGGTACTGCAACACAGGGAGAATCTCGCTGCGGAGTACCAGTGTCTTCCCTTCGATGGTGAGGTCTCTGAGGCTCCAGAGTCCAAACTTTTGCCGCATCTTGGCCAGTCTCTCCTCCCAAGACTTCAGGGCTGCGCCCTCAGCACCAAACCAAACTCCCAAAATCTTCATGAAGTCTGTCTTGATGCCAAAGGGCATGGATGCAGAAGAAGGCAGGAACCACTTTCCGAAGAGCATGACTTCCGACTTCCCGCAGTTGACCTTTGCCCCCGAAGCTTGGCCGAAGTCCTCGCAGGTCTGGACGAGCAGGTCGATGGAGCGCTGGTTGGCACAGAACACCGTCACGTCGTCCATGTAGAGCGAGCACTTCACTTCCCGTCTGTCTGGTCCCGGTGCGGCGATTCCCCCGATCTCTGGATTCCGTCTGATGCATTCGGCGAAGAGCTCTATACAGCAAACAAAAAGCAGAGGTGAGAGAGGACAGCCTTGTCTGACCCCGGAGAGAACCGGGAAGGGGTCAGTCTTCCAGCCGTTCACCTGCACGGAACTACAGATGTCGTTATACATGATGTCAACATATGAACAAAACATTTCCCCTAGACCAAACCTGCGCAGGGCTCTGCACATAAACCCATGGGAGACACGGTCAAAGGCCTTTTCCTGATCAAGACTGACCAGTTATCTCTGACCATTATGGTAACCATAGGTGATCTCTACCAAAATAGCTCTCAGGGCTGTTGGAGATTTCCCTCCTATTTGGTTAAAACCCAGTCACATACTTTATACCCCCTGTAGGAAATTTCCCTCTTGGGGATATTAGCATGGATAAGATAAGATATACAACCAGTAAAAACATGACAATGCAACCTTTAAACACTAATCTATTTAACAACTAGGCACCTAGCCATATTTTATCAGTCTGGCTAGTAGTCACAGTAATTCCCTACCCTACATCCCTTGTCTATGTGCTGAAAAACATGTCCACAGTAAATATTGATTAGCCAGGGCATGCCCACCAGGATGCCTAGAAACAGTTCCACATCCTTGTATACATAAAGTACAATACACCACTCATTTCTAAATGTCCCATCCCAGATCCAGCTCGGATCTAGGTTACCAAATGGTACATCTTCAGCAGAAATAATATAAAAGGGTAATAACATAGTGTTGGCATTAGCAAGGGTAAAAGGGACAAATGCTGCATTATCCAGTTCTCGAGGACCAGCCAGGGCAAGATAAGAAATATGTTGCTGCTCTCTTAAAAAGGTAAGTTGGAACTTGGGTGGGTGGTGGGGGTTTGGAAGAAAAGAAAAGAAAAATTTCTAAAGTGAACCCATCCTTTAAGGTAAACGTGGCAGATTGATGAAACAATGCATAACTAGAAGTTATCTTCACTAACAACCTCACATGAAAACAATTGTTAGATCAAGTTTAAATGCGGGTGTAGATATATCAAAATACTACAGCCAACTCTGGAAACAGCTCTATTTAATTAATTCTCTCATTTTTATTACTTTAGGAGCTCTCTAGGTGCAGATGAAAGCTGTTGGTATAAAAGGAAATGCACTTCTGGCTGTCTGTTGGATCAGATGGGGTCTATGAGGGACACCATTCCCCACATTTTGCCTCCACCCTTTCACTCTACTCTGCCATTCACACAGCACAGCACAGTGATGATGATAAGATCTCAGACAATAGGACTAGAGATGAGCGAAGTATTAAAAAATTTGATTCGGCTGATTCGCCAAATTCGCGGAAAAAATTTGATTCGAGGCGAATATATTCGCTGCGAATTTAACTTATAAAAAGGGTGTTTCTAGGCTTCAGAGAGCCTTTATATTAGTGCAGAACACTGTACCTTTAATTTAAATGCCCTTGGAGTCTGCTGGGGAAGAGAAATAATACTGTCAGTCAGTATGACATGCAGATGAGTGCCGTCGATCTTAGAATCACCGCACACTTCACTCATTTGGGCAGTCACGGGGCCAAAACCAGAGTGTGGAGCCACAGTGTGGCGGTGGAGGCAGCAGCAATGGGAGGCCATACAGCACCCTATGACAAAATGGAACCCACCAGCAGTGTGAGGAGACCTGAAAGTGGCACATGGCAGAGTGTGGTGATGGAGACAGCAGCAATGGGAGGCCGTACAGGGACCCATGACACACTCTGGACCTGGCAGCAGCATGAGGAGGCGGTACAGGGGCCCATGGCAGATTACGGGCCTGGCAGCAGCATGAGGAGGCGGTACAGGGGCCCATGGCAGAGTGGCGGAGCGTAAGCAGCTAAAATTGAAGGCCATACAGAGGCCTATGTTAAAAAGTCCCCCCAGCAGCAGCGTGGGGAGACGACTATCAAGAGTCCAATGGCAGAGTGGCGGAGCAGAAGCAGCTTCAATTGAAGGCCATACACAGGCCTCGGTTAAAAAGCGGAAGCCGTCAGCAGCGTGAGCAGACGACAGAGGCACATGGCGCAGGGTGGCGGTGGCGGCAGCAGCAATGGAAGGCCATACAGCACCCTATCACAAAATGGAACCCACCAACAGTGTAAGGAGACCTGAAAGTGGCACATGGCGCAGGGTGGCGGTGGAGGCAGCAGTATTCGGAAGACATACACGGGACTAGTTTAAAAAGCGGAAGCCGTCAGCAGCATGAGCAGACGACAGAGGCACATGGCGCAGGGTGGCGGTGGAGGCAGCAGTATTCGGAAGCCATACACAGGCCTAGGTTAAAAAGCGGAAGCCGTCAGCAGCGTGAGCAGACGACAGAGACACATGGCGCAGGGTGGCGGTGGATGCAGCAGTATTCGGAAGCCAAACACAGGCCTCGGTTAAAAAGCGGAAGCCGTCAGCAGCGTGAGCATACGACAGAGGCACATGGCGCAGGGTGGCGGTGGAGGCAGCAGCAATGGAAGGCCATACAGCACCCTATCACAAAATGGAACCCACCAACAGTGTAAGGAGACCTGAAAGTGGCACATGGCGCAGGGTGGCGGTGGAGGCAGCAGTATTCGGAAGACATACACAGGACTAGTTTAAAAAGCGGAAGCCGTCAGCAGCGTGAGCAGACGACAGAGGCACATGGCGCAGGGTGGCGGTGGAGGCAGCAGTATTCGGAAGCCATACACAGGCCTAGGTTAAAAAGCGGAAGCCGTCAGCAGCGTGAGCAGACGACAGAGGCACATGGCGCAGGGTGGCGGTGGAGGCAGCAGTATTCGGAAGCCATACACAGGCCTAGGTTTAAAACTGGAACCCAGCAGCGTGAGCAGACGACAAAGACGCACATGGCAGAGGATGGATCTGGCAGCAGTATGAGAAGGCGGTACAGGGGCCCGTGGCACAGTGTGGTGATGGGGGCTACAGCAACTGGATGCCAGAAAGTGGCCGATAGGGCTATATACTGCATGACTACATAGGTGGTTTTTATAGTACTTTTATTTTGGCCTCCCTCTCAGCAGGTGTGAAAAAGGCCACCATTTTTGAACGGTAGCGAGGGTCCAACAAGGTGGACAGCCAAAAGTCATCCCTCTGTCTGATGGTTATTATTCGGCTGTCGCTACGCAAGCAACCGAGCATGCTATGGGCCATTTGTGCCAAGGAATGCGAGGGACTCCCTGCCTCCATCTCCACAGCATACTGCCACGGTGCGTCTGGGTCCTCTGTCTCCTCCTCCTCCTCTACCAGATGCTCCTGCTCCTCCACTCCTGTCCGCTGAGTGGAAAAACCACCCATTTCACTCAATAATTCCTGAGCACCAATGTCCTCCTCTACCTCCTCCTCTTCTTCCTGTCCTGCCCCCACAGGGGTCATGTGGCGTTGACATCTGTGCGCCACGTCTACCACACCCTGACCAGCCATTGTTAACAGCATTTGTTCCAGGACGTGCAACAGAGGAATGACGTCGTTCATCCCATAGTCCTGCCGACTCACGAATAGCGTGGCCTCCTCAAAGGGCCTGAGCAAGCGGCAGGTGTCACGCATGAGCTGCCAATGGCTGATATCTAAGTTACACAGGGGAGTACCTTTATCCGCTTGTAACATCAGGAAATCGGTGATGGCCTTTCGCTGTTCGTAAAGGCGGTCTAACATATGTAGGGTTGAATTCCACCTTGTTGCAACGTCGCAGATCAGGCGATGCTGTGGAATTCCGTTCTGCCGCTGCAGCTCAAGGGGGGTGTGCTTTGCGGTGTAGGAATGGCTGAAATGCATGCAAAGTTTACGTGACATTTTAAGGATGTCTTGCAGTGGGATGGTGGATTTTAGGAACCGCTTGACAACCAAATTGAACACGTGCGCCATGCATGGCGCATGGCACAACCTTCCTTGACGCAGAGCAGACACCATGTTCTTTCCGTTGTCGGTCAACATGGTTCCGATTTTCAGTTTGCGCGGAGACAGCCATCTGTCGATTTCTCTGTTCATTACACTCAGAAGTTCCTCCCCTGTGTGACTACGTTCGCCAAGGCATACCAGGTGCAGCACAGCGTGACACCGTTGCGCCCTGCACATGTGATATGCCGGTCGGGTAATGGGACTTGGCACGGGGGTGGCGGCTGAGGACACGGCGGAAGAAGAGGTGGTAGAGGCGGACATCTTTGCTGGACCAAGGACGTGCAAATGTGGAGGCAAAAGCGGCGTGACCTGTCCAAGTTGCTGGTGCGGCTGTGCCGGCACCACGTTCACCCAGTGGGCCATAAATGACATGTACTGTCCTTGACCGTAGTTACAGCTCCACACGTCGGCGCTGCCGTGCACTTTGGCAGAGACCGACATGCTCAAAGACTGGCCCACCATCTCTTCTACATGTGAATGCAGGGCTGGCACTGCCTTTTTGGCGAAGAAATGCCAGCTTGGCACTCTCCACCGCGGAGCTGCACAAGCCATCATTTCTCGGAAAGGTGCTGAGTCCACCACTTGGAAAGGGAGGGACTGCAGCACCAGCAACTTGGACAGGAGGACGTTCAGCTTCTGCACCGTCGGGTGCGTGCTCGCAAACTGTTGTCTCTTGGAAACGGATTTCAAGAAAGACTGCTGACGGAATCCGTGAAGAGGAGTAGCAGGAGAAGGAGCATCTGAACGAGCGGAAGATGCCAACGAGCGACAACTCCCCTCAGCAGAGGTGTTGGAGCCTTGACTGGCTGATAGAGGGCGATTGACGTCGGGTGACGGAGCAAGTAACGGAGCGGGTGATGGAGCGGGGGCTGGGGCAGGCAGAACCGCCGTATCTTTATCACGGTTTTCCCAGGCCACCGAATGGCGACGCTGCATATGCTGACGCAACGCTGTAGTCCCAACATTGGCCCCCTGGCCACGCTTGACTTTCTGGCCACATAGTCGACATACGGCTACGTTTACTTCCTCGGGCGGCGTGACGAAAAATTGCCACACCGCCGAGTAGGAAACTTTGCCCCCGCTACTCCTCACTGGCTGACTGCTACTTCCTCCGTGCACACCGGCACCACTACTGGCCGTGGTGGTAGGCTGCAGTGGAGCTGGTGCTCTACTCCGTGGCCGTTTGGCTCCACTGACACTGCTGCGACCCTGCTGCCTCCTGGGCAACCCACCGACTGTTTTGCTTGCTGGCAAGCTGGCACCCTCTTCTCCTGATGATGCGGAAGCAATAGCCTGATGATGACCAGGCTGCCAAGTGCGATCAGCCTCATCATCATCAATTAGGGTCTCCGCGTCACTACTAGCCCCCTCGGCTGCGTGTGGGTCAGGAGACAGACCTGTCTCTAGACCGGCTACCGAGCCACTCTCCTCGCCAGTACTTCTTCGCCTGGCTGCTGAAGAGGCGGATGTCTCCCCCCGTTCCTGACCGCCCTCTGTTAGCTCTTCCTCACTGTACAGTGGGGCTGAGCCCACAGCATGCGATACTTCGCTTGGTGAGGGAACACCAAAGGACAGGGGCAGGTCGAGGACACGTGATTTCAGTGGGCTTGCTCCCGGGCCATGCCAACTAACGGTTGTGTCTGACGTACCCACCGACCGTTGGCTGTAGGTGTCAGAGGTGACCTGGGAAGAGGAAGACGACCGAGTCAACCAATCGATGACGGCAGGGTTGTCGGTGGAGACACGACCGCTGGATGACACCGGGAGCACTGGCCTCTGGCTGCGACTAGTGCTGCCTCGACCCCTTCCTCTGCTGCCACGTCTGCTCGCTCCTGAAACATTGCCTCCTCTGCCACTCCTCTGCGTGTTGTCTGACATACTCTTTAATTCAATAAGCACCCCAAAAATAAAACCGGATTTAACTCTTTGAACGTACAATAGTGGTTGTGAAGCAGAAAGTCAGTTTATTTAGCACAATCGGTCAATTGCAGCTTGCCGTTGGCTATAAACTGTACGTTTATGTCACTGGAATGCACTAATCACCCAAAAAATATTACCGCCACCCGGCGTGTATATGGATTTAACTCTTTGAACGTACAATAGTGGTTGTGAAGCAGAAAGTCAGTTTATTGTACACAATCGGTCAATTGCAGCTTGCCGTTGGCTGGAAACTGTACGTTTAGGTCACTGGAATGCACTAATCACCCAAAAAATATTACCGCCAGCCGGCGTGTAAATGGATTTAACTCTTTGAACGTACAATAGTGGTTGTGAAGCAGAAAGTCAGTTTATTGTACACAATCGGTCAATTGCAGCTTGCCGTTGGCTGTAAACTGTACGTTTATGTCACTGGAATGCACTAATCACCCAAAAAATATTACCGCCACCCGGCGTGTAAATGGATCTAACTCTTTGAACGTACAATAGTGGTTGTGAAGCAGAAAGTCAGTTTATTGTACACAATCGGTCAATTGCAGCTTGCCGTTGGCTGGAAACTGTACGTTTATGTCACTGGAATGCACTAATCACCCAAAAAATATTACCGCCACCCGGCGTGTAAATGGATCTAACTCTTTGAACGTACAATAGTGGTTGTGAAGCAGAAAGTCAGTTTATTGTACACAATCGGTCAATTGCAGCTTGCCGTTGGCTGGAAACTGTACGTTTAGGTCACTGGAATGCACTAATCACCCAAAAAATATTACCGCCAGCCGGCGTGTAAATGGATTTAACTCTTTGAACGTACAATAGTGGTTGTGAAGCAGAAAGTCAGTTTATTGTACACAATCGGTCAATTGCAGCTTGCCGTTGGCTGGAAACTGTACGTTTGTGTCACTGGAATGCACTAATCCCCCAAAAAATATTACCGCCAGCCGGCGTGTAAATGGATTTAACTCTTTGTGAAGCAGAAAGTCAGTTTATTTTGCACAATCGGCAAACTGCAGCACCAACTGTGCACGACAGCCACCAAAAAAAAAAAGGGTGTATGTCACTTTAAATTTTCGATTCTTTGATAGCTGTGGCCCTAAGTAACGATTCTGTGTCCCTGAGTAACGATTCTGTGTCCCTGAGTAACGATTCTGTGTCCCTGAGTAACGATTCTGTTTCCCTGAGTAACGATTCTGTGTCCCTGAGTAACGATTCTGTGTCCCTGAGTAACGATTCTGTGGCCCTAAAGTCTCTGTGGCCCTAACTCTGTCCCTTAATACACACAGGTCTGTCTCTCTTGAATGACCGGAGGCTAATGGAGAATTCTAAGATGGCCGCGATTTATAGCTCCACCATTACACAGTGCTGGCTGGCTGGCTGCTGATTGGCTAATGCGATCACATGTCATGAATGAATGCATTATGGGTCAGCGCGCCTTGTCTGCGCGCCTTCCCAGAGATCCCCGCTCCGTCGCCACACATGTCGCCGCCATTTTTGGGAAAATTTGATTCGTGCATCCGAAGTTTGCTAATTTTCGGATTCGTCGCGAATCGAATTTTTCCAAATCTTCGAAACGAATTCCACTTCGTCATGTTCGATTCGCTCATCTCTAGTTGTAATATTATCACAAGCACTGTGGATGTTACAGATTATGTGTGGGTCCTAATGTGTTCATTGAAATGTATGACCAGAACAGGGGCGGACTGACCATTCGGGCACTAGGGCACTGCCAGAGGGCCCAGGGTCAGTATGGGGCCCCTTGAGATGCCCCTAGTACTTTTCATAGGCTTTTTTGGGTGTGGTTTTGAGTGTGGGTGAGGACACAGGGGCCCCATGAACCCCTATTGCCCGGGGGCCCAATGAGTTGTTAGTCTGCCCCTGGACCAGAAGCATATATTGGATTATTAAGTATTCACAAGCACGGAGGAGTATCATTTACTGTCACTATTGATCAATACGCATTTAGTAGGTGATACAGTAGCACCATTGCATTTATTTAATTGCTGCGCTACATTTTTCACTATTCATGTTTCATTTCATGTCATGCTCATTTCATGTTTTACTTCATTTCCCAAGAAAATTTTTCAAGCACTTCCATTGAAGTGTATTAGTGCCAAAAATGCTTGAACTTTGAAGTTTATAAGTAGCTTGTGTACTTTTTCAAGTTACAATATGCATGTTTGACAGTGACATTATGGTTAGGTGTGACCAGGCACAGCTAACAACCATGGAATTTCATATGCTAAGCTGTTTGGAGCTTCTGGCTACATGTGAATGGGTCCTTCATGTATTGCAAAGACAGAGCTTCAAAGAACTGGAAAAACAAGCTTCCTACTACACTTTTCTGAAATAAAATTGCATTGAACGCCATATCTGTGTCTAATTGAAGAGTTAAGCTGCCTTTGGATGGTGCCAAGTCAGCAGGTGACCATGCTGCTCAGACAAACTGGGGCTATAGAGAGCAATGCATAAATAAATAATAATAATTGTATGCGTAATGCCATGATATAAGACAGCATTTGAAACAGAACTGTAAATACCCACATGGAAGAAAATGCATGTTGCCACTAGAGATGAGCGAATTTCTCAAAAATTCGATTCGGCTGATTCGGCGAATTCCAGTGTGAAATTCGATTCGATGCGAATTTCTTCGCTACGAAGATGACTTATAAAAAGGGTTTCTAGGCTTCAGAGAGCCTTTAAATTAGTGCAGAACACTGTACCTTTAATTTAAATGCCCTTGGAGATGAGGAAAGAGAAGGAGAAGGAGAAGGAGAAGGATGAGAAGAAGGAGAAGGATGAGAAGAAGGAGAAGGAGAAGGATGAGAAGAAGGAGAAGGATGAGAAGAAGGAGAAGGAGAAGGATGAGAAGGAGAAGGATGAGAAGAAGGAGAAGGAGAAGGATGAGAAGAAGGAGAAGGAGAAGGATGAGGAGAAGAAGGATGAGAAGAAGGAGAAGGAGAAGGATGAGAAGAAGGAGAAGGATGAGAAGAAAGAGAAGGATGAGAAGATGGAGAAGGAGAAGGATGAGAAGAAGGAGAAGGAGAAGGATGAGAAGAAGGAGAAGGAGAAGGATGAGAAGAAGGAGAAGGAGAAGGATGAGGAGAAGAAGGATGAGAAGAAGGAGAAGGATGAGAAGATGGAGAAGGAGAAGGATGAGAAGAAGGAGAAGGAGAAGGATGAGAAGAAGGAGAAGGATGAGAAGAAGGAGAAGGATGAGAAGAAGGATGAGAAGAAGGAGAAGGATGAGAAGAAGGAGAAGGAGAAGGATGAGAAGAAGGAGAAGGATGAGAAGAAGGATGAGAAGAAGGAGAAGGATGAGAAGAAGGAGAAGGATGAGAAGGAGAAGGATGAGAAGAAGGAGAAGGAGAAGCAGAAGGAGAAGGATGAGAAGAAGGAAAAGGAGAAGGATGAGAAGAAGGAGAAGGATGAGAAGAAGGAGAAGGAGAAGGATGAGAAGAAGGAGAAGGAGAAGGATGAGAAGAAGGAGAAGGAGAAGGATGAGAAGAAGGAGAAGGATGAGAAGAAGGATGAGAAGAAGGAGAAGGATGAGAAGAAGGAGAAGGATGAGAAGAAGAAGGAGAAGGATGAGAAGAAGGAGAAGGATGAGAAGAAGGAGAAGGATGAGAAGAAGGAGAAGGAGAAGGATGAGAAGAAGGAGAAGGATGAGAAGAAGGAGAAGGAGAAGGATGAGAAGAAGGAGAAGGATGAGAAGAAGGAGAAGGAGAAGGATGAGGAGAAGGAGAAGGATGAGAAGAAGGAGAAGGATGAGAAGAAGGAGAAGGATGAGAAGAAGGAGAAGGAGAAGGATGAGGAGAAGGAGAAGGATGAGAAGAAGGAGAAGGATGAGAAGAAGGAGAAGGATGAGAAGAAGGAGAAGGATGAGAAGAAGGAGAAGGAGAAGGATGAGAAGATGGAGAAGGATGAGAAGAAGGAGAAGGAGAAGGATGAGAAGAAGGAGAAGGAGAAGGATGAGAAGAAGGAGAAGGATGAGGAGAAGGAGAAGGATGAGAAGAAGGAGAAGGATGAGAAGAAGGAGAAGGATGAGAAGAAGGAGAAGGAGAAGGATGAGAAGAAGGAGAAGGATGAGAAGAAGGAGAAGGATGAGAAGAAGGAGAAGGAGAAGCAGAAGGAGAAGGATGAGAAGAAGGAAAAGGAGAAGGATGAGAAGATGGAGAAGGAGAAGGATGAGAAGAAGGAGAAGGAGAAGGATGAGAAGAAGGAGAAGGATGAGAAGAAGGATGAGAAGAAGGAGAAGGATGAGAAGAAGGAGAAGGAGAAGGATGAGAAGAAGGAGAAGGATGAGAAGAAGGAGAAGGATGAGAAGAAGGATGAGAAGAAGGATGAGAAGAAGGAGAAGGATGAGAAGAAGGACAGTTCTGTGACAGTTTCTGTCTATTTCTGACAGTTCTGGGACATTCACTCCATACAGCGGTTGAAACATTGTATCTATTTTTTTTCCATAAATGACATTCTGCAAATACACTTAGAGGAGCGCTGCAGATAGACTTTTTGCCGGCTTGGAATTAATCTTATTTTCATCCTACTTCTTCTTCTTCATCCTCATCCTCATAAGAAGAAAAAGAAGAAGTAGGATGAAAATAAGAATAATTCCAAGCCGGCAAAAAGTGTATCTGCAGCGCTCCTCTAAGTTTATCTGCAGAATGTCATTTATGGAAAAAAATAGATACAATGTTTCAACCGCTGTATGGAGTGAATGTCCCAGAACTGTCATAAATAGTCTATTTCTGACAGTTCTGGGACATTCACTCCATACAGCTGTTTCAACCGCTGTATGGAGGGAATGTCATGGAACTGTCAGAAATAGACTATTAATGACAGTTCTGGGACTGTCCTTCCATACAGCGGTTGAAACATTGTATGTATTTGTTTCCATAAATGGATCCATTTATGGAAACAAATACATACAATTGGAAGGACAGTCCCAGAACTGTCATTAATAGTCTATTTCTGACAGTTCCATGACATTCCCTCCATACAGCGGTTGAAACAGCTGTATGGAGTGATTGTCCCAGAACTGTCATAAATAGTCTATTTCTGACAGTTCTGGGACATTCACTCCATACAGCTGTTTCAACCGCTGTATGGAGGGAATGTCATGGAACTGTCAGAAATAGACTATTAATGACAGTTCTGGGACTGTCCTTCCATGCAGCGGTTGAAACATTGTATGTATTTGTTTCCATAAATGGATCCATTTATGGAAACAAATACATACAATGTTTCAACCGCTGTATGGAAGGACAGTCCCAGAACTGTCATTAATAGTCTATTTCTGACAGTTCTATGACATTCCCTCCATACAGCGGTTGAAACAGCTGTATGGAGTGAATGTCCCAGAACTGTCAGAAATAGACTATTTATGACAGTTCTGGGACTGTCCTTCCATACAGCGGTTGAAACATTGTATCTATTTTTTTCCATAAATGACATTCTGCAAATACACTTAGAGGAGCGCTGCAGATACACTTTTTGCCGGCTTGGAATTAATCTTATTTTCATCCTACTTCTTCTTCTTCATCCTCATCCTCATAAGAAGAAAAAGAAGAAGTAGGATGAAAATAAGAATAATTCCAAGCCGGCAAAAAGTGTATCTGCAGCGCTCCTCTAAGTGTATCTGCAGAATGTCATTTATGGAAAAAAATAGATACAATGTTTCAACCGCTGTATGGAGTGAATGTCCCAGAACTGTCATAAATAGTCTATTTCTGACAGTTCTGGGACATTCACTCCATACAGCTGTTTCAACCGCTGTATGGAGGGAATGTCATAGAACTGTCAGAAATAGACTATTAATGACAGTTCTGGGACTGTCGGTTGAAACATTGTATCTATTTGTTTCCATAAATGGATCCATTTATGGAAACAAATAGATACAATGTTTCAACCGCTGTATGGAAGGACAGTCCCAGAACTGTCATTAATAGTCTATTTCTGACAGTTCTATGACATTCCCTCCATACAGCGGTTGAAACAGCTGTATGGAGTGAATGTCCCAGAACTGTCAGAAATAGACTATTTATGACAGTTCTGGGACATTCCCTCCATACAGCGGTTTCCGGCAAAAAGTGTATGTGCAGAGTTCCTCTATTCTGCAGATACACTTAGAGGAGCTCTGCAGATACACTTAGAGGAGCTCTGCACATACACTTTTTGCCGGCTTGGAATTATTCTTATTTTCATCCTACTTCTTCTTCTTCTTCTTCATCCTCATCCTCATCCTCTTCTTCTTCTTCTGAGGATGAGGATGAGGATGAAGAAGAAGAAGAAGAAGAAGTAGGATGAAAATAAGATTAATTCCAAGCCGGCAAAAAGGGTATGTGCAGAGTTCCTCTAAGTGTATCTGCAGAGCTCCTCTAAGTGTATCTGCAGAATAGAGGAACTCTGCACATACACTTTTTGCCGGCCTGCAATTATTCTTATTTTCATCCTACTTCTTCTTCTTCTTCTTCTTCTTCATCCTCTTCTTCTTCTTCTGAGGATGAGGATAAAGAAGCAGAAGAAGAAGAAGAAGAAGTAGGATGAAAATAAGATTAATTCCAAACAGGCAAAAAGTGTATGTGCAGAGCTCCTCTAAGTGTATCTGCAGAGCTCCTCTAAGTGTATCTGCAGAATAGAGGAACTCTGCATATACACTTTTTGCCGGCTTGGAATTATTCTTCTTTTCATCCTACTTCTTCTTCTTCATCCTCATCCTCATCCTCAGAAGAAGAGGATGAGGATGAAGAAGCAGAAGAAGAAGAAGTAGGATGAAAAGAAGAATAATTCCAAGCCGGCAAAAAGTGTATGTGCAGAGTTCCTCTATTTCTGACAGTTCTCTCACAGCTTCTTCACATGTACAGTGGTTGAAACATCTGTATCCTAAATGTAAACTAATAGATACAATGTTTCAACCGCTAAACATGTGTTCCTTCTGTCAGAGAACTGTCAGAAATAGCGGAGCTCACTGCAGGGACACTTTTGCCGGCTGATCGGGAAATGTTCGATTCGCGCACCCGAAGTAGGCAAAATTTCGGTTTCGCCGCGAATCGAATATTTCCTGAAATTCGACTCGAATTCCGGTTCGCCTGGTTCGATTCGCTCATCTCTAGTTGCCACGCCAGAGGTTAAAAGTATAGTAGCACATTTCAAGGAGATCGGAATTCTTTATGTCCTGGTTTAGTGCATTAGAGATAAGGCTTAACACTATATTTTAGTAAAAACACAGAAAAAAAAGATGCAAGCAACATATTTACAGAAAAAGAAATACAAAACAAACAATAGCAACAGCAAACGAAATAGGGTTAAAAAATAAAAAAAATACTTAACAAGGTTCCTGGTCTTTGGTTCTGAGTCCAATACAATGTAGTATTAGGTATCAGAATCATTGGCCCTCAAAATGATTCCCAGCATGAGTGCATTATTCCGTTGGAAATGGAGAACTGACATACTGCAGTTGCACCATTTTTTTGTGGCCCCTGAGTAAGGTGGTGAGAACAGGTTAACATATCACCCATAATATATCATTTTAATAGTGGTGATGATTATTAGTGTTATTATTATTATTATTTTTATTATTATTATTATATTTATTTAAACTTTTTTTTTGGGGGGGGGCTTGGTTTGTTTTTCAGCAATTATATTCAAATTTTTATTCAGCTCTCATGTTCTCATTTTTATGTAATTATTTTAACCCTCTCATTATGATTGACTGGTTTTATTTATGACCCCGTGGAGGAGACATTGGTGTTGATTTACTAAAGGCAAATAGGCACTTGGAAGTGCACTGAAAGTGCAGTTGCTCGAGATCTGAGGGGAACATGCAAGGAAAATAGAAAAAAACAGTATTTTTGCTTGCACATGATTGGATGAAGCAGACCTTTGCCTCATTTCAGAGCTTCCCCTTGGATATAAAGCAACCGCACTTGCAGTGCACAGTATATTTACCTTTAATAAATCAACCCCATTGTATTTAAGTCAGATTAATCTAAAAATCTTCTTATGTTCTTTCTAGCCTTGATGAAGGGGGACACTTAGACCCCGAAACGCGTTGGTTACTTGAATTAAACCCCTGATGTTTAATGGAATACAGTTGTACCTGGACCTTTTAGCAGTGGTGTGGAGCTTCAACTTCAATTCTTCTTACATTATTTGAGTTCAAGCACTTGACAGGTGTTTTGCCTCAAAACAAAGTGTTTTTAACACTACTACAATCGCTCACTAATACACAGATCTCCAAAACTTGGCAATCAGCCAAATGACCAAATTTTGCATGAAGATCCCCCGGCATTTTGAGGATCAATCCCCAAAAATCAGTTTTTGATATCACTTATTTATCTTAAAATATATAATTTTTTTAAAAAATTTGGCAAAATGCCAAATGACTACTACAATCGCTCACTAATACATGGATTAGGCTTAATAAATATTAAAGCAAAAAATGATTTATTGAATAAGTTCTGTTAGTAGAATAACATAAGAATTATCAGAATTGCAAATCATATTTAGATCATATTATAGCAAGAATAAAGCATGAATACATCACCGGATATTGTAGCATCACCCATTGCCCAACGATTGGGGGACTCAGCAATCAGCAAAGGGGAATCCAGGAAATCACCGCAAGGCACGTCTGCTGGGTCTTCAACGAGTCCCAAATTCCCCTAGAATCCCCCATCTTTTATATACACAATTTGCAGTGTCCTTGTTTCCTGCCATGCGCAGTAGACTCTATTTGTGTAACTATTGTGACTATTAACCTTGACTTGTTGGACTATATATCTTATAACTAGAGATGAGCGAATCGAAGTATCCGAAGTGGAATTCGAGTCGAATATCGGAAAAATTTCGATTCGTGCCGAATCCGAAAAACAGCCTAATTCGGACGCGCGAATCGAAATTTTTCCGAAAATGGCGGCTGACATGTGCGGCGACGGAGCGGGGATGTCGGGGAAGGCGCGCAGACAAGGCGCGCTGCCCCATAATGCATTCCTCAACGACATGTGATCGCATCAGCCAATCAGCAGCCAGCCAGCCAGCACTGTGTAATGGTCGAGGTATATATAGCGGCCATTTTGGAAATCTTCATTTGCCTGCAGTCATTGAACAGAGGCAGACCGCTCTGTACTAGGGACAGGGACAGAGTTAGGGCCACAGAAACGAGAATTGGGGACAGAGAGAAGTTACTTAGGGACAGAGAACCATTACTCAGGGACACAGACTTGTTAATGAGGGCCACAGAATCGTTATTTAGGGACAAAGAAACGCTAGTTAGGGCCACAGAATTCATACTCAGGGACAGACAGAATTGTTACTCAGTGCCAGAGAATTGTTACTTAGGGCCACAGAAACGTTATTAGGGCCACAGAATTTTTACTCAGGGACAGACAGAATTGTTACTGAGTGCCAGAGAATTGTTACTCAGGGACAGACAGAATTGTTACTGAGTGCCAGAGAATTCTTACTCAGGGCCACAGAATTCATTCTCAGGGACAGACAGAATTGTTACTCAGGGACAGACAGAATTGTTACTGAGTGCCAGAGAATTGTTACTCAGGGACAGACAGAATTGTTACTGAGTGCCAGAGAATTGTTACTCAGGGACAGACAGAATTGTTACTGAGTGCCAGAGAATTGTTACTCAGGGACAGACAGAATTGTTACTGAGTGCCAGAGAATTGTTACTCAGGGACAGACAGAATTGTTACTGAGTGCCAGAGAATTGTTACTCGCACAGACACAAAATTGTTACTTGCACAGACACAGAATTGTTACTCGCACAGACACAGAATTGTTACTCAGGGCCACAGAATTCATACTCAGGGACAGACAGAATTGTTACTGAGTGCCAGAGAATTGTTACTCAGGGACAGACAGAATTGTTACTGAGTGCCAGAGAATTGTTACTCAGGGACAGACAGAATTGTTACTGAGTGCCAGAGAATTGTTACTCGCACAGACACAAAATTGTTACTTGCACAGACACAGAATTGTTACTCGCACAGACACAGAATTGTTACTCAGGGCCACAGAATTCATACTCAGGGACAGACAGAATTGTTACTGAGTGCCAGAGAATTGTTACTCAGGGACAGACAGAATTGTTACTGAGTGCCAGAGAATTGTTACTCAGGGACAGACAGAATTGTTACTGAGTGCCAGAGAATTGTTACTCGCACAGACACAAAATTGTTACTTGCACAGACACAGAATTGTTACTCGCACAGACACAGAATTGTTACTCAGGGCCACAGAATTCATACTCAGGGATAGACAGAATTGTTACTGAGTGCCAGAGAATTGTTACTCAGGGACAGACAGAATTGTTACTGAGTGCCAGAGAATTGTTACTCAGGGACAGACAGAATTGTTACTGAGTGCCAGAGAATTGTTACTCGCACAGACACAAAATTGTTACTTGCACAGACACAGAATTGTTACTCGCACAGACACAGAATTGTTACTCAGGGCCACAGAATTCATACTCAGGGACAGACAGAATTGTTACTGAGTGCCAGAGAATTGTTACTCAGGGACAGACAGAATTGTTACTGAGTGCCAGAGAATTGTTACTCAGGGACAGACAGAATTGTTACTGAGTGCCAGAGATTTGTTACTCGCACAGACACAAAATTGTTACTTGCACAGACACAGAATTGTTACTCGCACAGACACAGAATTGTTACTCAGGGCCACAGAATTCATACTCAGGGACAGACAGAATTGTTACTGAGTGCCAGAGAATTGTTACTCAGGGACAGACAGAATTGTTACTGAGTGCCAGAGAATTGTTACTCAGGGACAGACAGAATTGTTACTGAGTGCCAGAGAATTGTTACTCAGGGACAGACAGAATTGTTACTGAGTGCCAGAGAATTGTTACTCACACAGACACAAAATTGTTACTTGCACAGACACAGAATTGTTACTCGCACAGACACAGAATTGTTACTCAGGGCCACAGAATTCATACTCAGGGATAGACAGAATTGTTACTGAGTGCCAGAGAATTGTTACTCAGGGACAGACAGAATTGTTACTGAGTGCCAGAGAATTGTTACTCAGGGACAGACAGAATTGTTACTGAGTGCCAGAGAATTGTTACTCGCACAGACACAAAATTGTTACTTGCACAGACACAGAATTGTTACTCGCACAGACACAGAATTGTTACTCAGGGCCACAGAATTCATACTCAGGGACAGACAGAATTGTTACTGAGTGCCAGAGAATTGTTACTCAGGGACAGACAGAATTGTTACTGAGTGCCAGAGAATTGTTACTCAGGGACAGACAGAATTGTTACTGAGTGCCAGAGATTTGTTACTCGCACAGACACAAAATTGTTACTTGCACAGACACAGAATTGTTACTCGCACAGACACAGAATTGTTACTCAGGGCCACAGAATTCATACTCAGGGACAGACAGAATTGTTACTGAGTGCCAGAGAATTGTTACTCAGGGACAGACAGAATTGTTACTGAGTGCCAGAGAATTGTTACTCAGGGACAGACAGAATTGTTACTGAGTGCCAGAGAATTGTTACTCAGGGACAGACAGAATTGTTACTGAGTGCCAGAGAATTGTTACTCAGGGACAGACAGAATTGTTACTGAGTGCCAGAGAATTGTTACTCGCACAGACACAAAATTGTTACTTGCACAGACACAGAATTGTTACTCGCACAGACACAGAATTGTTACTCAGGGCCACAGAATTCATACTCAGGGATAGACAGAATTGTTACTGAGTGCCAGAGAATTGTTACTCAGGGACAGACAGAATTGTTACTGAGTGCCAGAGAATTGTTACTCAGGGACAGACAGAATTGTTACTGAGTGCCAGAGAATTGTTACTCGCACAGACACAAAATTGTTACTTGCACAGACACAGAATTGTTACTCGCACAGACACAGAATTGTTACTCAGGGCCACAGAATTCATACTCAGGGATAGACAGAATTGTTACTGAGTGCCAGAGAATTGTTACTCAGGGACAGACAGAATTGTTACTGAGTGCCAGAGAATTGTTACTCAGGGACAGACAGAATTGTTACTGAGTGCCAGAGAATTGTTACTCGCACAGACACAAAATTGTTACTTGCACAGACACAGAATTGTTACTCGCACAGACACAGAATTGTTACTCAGGGCCACAGAATTCATACTCAGGGACAGACAGAATTGTTACTGAGTGCCAGAGAATTGTTACTCAGGGACAGACAGAATTGTTACTGAGTGCCAGAGAATTGTTACTCAGGGACAGACAGAATTGTTACTGAGTGCCAGAGAATTGTTACTCGCACAGACACAAAATTGTTACTTGCACAGACACAGAATTGTTACTCGCACAGACACAGAATTGTTACTCAGGGCCACAGAATTCATACTCAGGGATAGACAGAATTGTTACTGAGTGCCAGAGAATTGTTACTCAGGGACAGACAGAATTGTTACTGAGTGCCAGAGAATTGTTACTCAGGGACAGACAGAATTGTTACTGAGTGCCAGAGAATTGTTACTCGCACAGACACAAAATTGTTACTTGCACAGACACAGAATTGTTACTCGCACAGACACAGAATTGTTACTCAGGGCCACAGAATTCATACTCAGGGACAGACAGAATTGTTACTGAGTGCCAGAGAATTGTTACTCAGGGACAGACAGAATTGTTACTGAGTGCCAGAGAATTGTTACTCGCACAGACACAAAATTGTTACTTGCACAGACACAGAATTGTTACTCGCACAGACACAGAATTGTTACTCAGGGCCACAGAATTCATACTCAGGGACAGACAGAATTGTTACTGAGTGCCAGAGAATTGTTACTCAGGGACAGACAGAATTGTTACTGAGTGCCAGAGAATTGTTACTCGCACAGACACAAAATTGTTACTTGCACAGACACAGAATTGTTACTCGCACAGACACAGAATTGTTACTCGCACAGACACATAATTGTTACTCAGGGCCACAGAATTCATACTCAGGGACAGACAGAATTGTTACTGAGTGCCAGAGAATTGTTACTCAGGGACACCTAATCGTTGAATTAAATAGTATGTCAGACAACATGCAGAGGAGTGGCAGAGGAGGCAATGTTTTAGGAGCGAGCAGACGTGGCAGCAGAGGAAGGGGTCGAGGCAGCAGTATTCGCAGCCAGAGGCCAGTGCTCCCGGTGTCATCCAGCGGTCGTGTCTCCACCGACAACCCTGCCGTCATTGATTGGTTGGCTCGGTCGTCTTCCTCTTCCCAGGTCACCTCTGACACCTACAGCCAACGGTCGGTGGGTACGTCAGACACAACCGTTAGTTGGCATGGCCCGGGACCAAGCCCACTGAAATCACGTGTCCTCTACCTGCCCCTGTCCTTTGCTGTTCCCTCACCAAGCGAAGTATCGCATGCTGTGGGCTCAGCCCCACTGTACAGTGAGGAAGAGCTAACAGAGGGCGGTCAGGAACGGGGGGAGACATCGGCCTTTTCAGCAGCCAAGCGAACAAGTACTGGCGAGGAGAGTGGCTCGGTAGCCGGTCTAGAGACAGGTCTGTCTCCTGACCCAGACGCAGCCGAGGGGGCTAGTAGTGAGGCGGAGACCCTACTTGATGATGAGGAGGTTGATCGCACTTGGCAGCCTCGTCGTCATCAGGCAATTTCTTCCGCATCATCAGGAGAAGAGGGTGGCAGCTTGGCAGCGAGCAAAACAGTCGGTGGGTTGCCCAGGAGACAGCAGCAGGGTCGCATCAGTGTCAGTGGAGCCAAACGTCCACGGAGTAGAGCACCAGCTCCACTGCAGCCTACCACCACGGCCAGTAGTGGTGCCGTTGCGCACGGAGGAAGTAGCAGTCAGCCAGTGAAGAGTAGCGGGGGCAAAGTTTCCTACTCGGTGGTGTGGCAATTTTTCCTCAAGCCGCCCGAGGAAGTAAACGTAGCCGTATGTCGACTATGTGGCCAGAAATGCAAGCGTGGCCAGGGGGCCCATGTTGGGACTACAGCGTTGCGTCAGCATATGCAGCGTCACCATTCGGTGGCCTGGGAAAACCGTGATAAACATACGGCGGTTCTGCCTGCCCCAGCCCCCGCTCCATCACCCGCTCCGTTACTTGCTCCGTCACCCGACGTCGTCAATCGCCCTCTATCAGCCAGTCAAGGCTCCAACACCTCTGCTGAGGGGAGTTGTCGCTCATTGGCATCTTCCGCTCGTTCAGATGCTCCTTCTCCTGCTACTCCTCTTCTCGGATTCCGTCAACAGTCTTTCTTGGAATCCGTATCCAAGAGACAACAGTTTGCGAGCACGCACCCGACGGTGCAAAAGCTGAACGTCCTCCTGTCCAAGTTGCTGGTGCTGCAGTCCCTCCCTTTCCAACTGGTGGACTCAGCACCTTTCCGAGAAATGATGGCTTGTGCCGCGCCGCGGTGGAGAGTGCCAAGCCGTCATTTCTTTGCCCAAAAGGCAGTGCCAGCCCTGCATTCACATGTAGAAGAGATGGTGGGCCAGTCTTTGAGCATGTCGGTCTCTGCCAAAGTGCACGGCAGCGCCGACGTGTGGAGCTGTAACTACGGTCAGGGACAGTACATGTCATTTACGGCCCACTGGGTGAACGTGGTGCCGGCACAGCCGCACCAGCAACTTGGACAGGTCACGACGCTTTTGCCTCCACGTTTGCACGTCCTTGGTCCAGCAAGCATGTCCGCCTCTACCACCTCTTTTTCCGCCGTGTCCTCAGCCGCCACCCCCGTGCCAAGTCCCATTACCCGACCGGCATATCACATGTGCAGGGCGCAACGGTGTCACGCTGTGCTGCACCTGGTATGCCTTGGCGAACGTAGTCACACAGGGGAGGAACTGCTGAGTGTAATGAACAGAGAAATCGACAGATGGCTGTCTCCGCGCAAACTAAAAATCGGAACCATGTTGACTGACAACGGAAAGAACATGGTGTCTGCTCTGCGTCAAGGAAGGTTGTGCCATGCGCCATGCATGGCTCACGTGTTCAATCTGGTTGTCAAGCGGTTCCTAAAATCCACCATCCCACTGCAAGACATCCTTAAAATGTCACGTAAACTGTGCATGCATTTCAGCCATTCCTACACCGCAAAGAACACCCTCATTGAGCTGCAGCGGCAGAACGGAATTCCACAGCATCGCCTGATCTGCGACGTTGCAACAAGGTGGAATTCAACCCTACACATGTTAGACCGCCTTTACGAGCAGCGAAAGGCCATCACCGATTTCCTGATGTTACAAGCGGATAAAGGTACTCCCCTGTGTAACTTAGATGTCAGCCATTGGCAGCTCATGCGTGACACCTGCCGCTTGCTCAGGCCCTTTGAGGAGGCCACGCTATTCGTGAGTCGGCAGGACTATGGGATGAACGACGTCATTCCTCTGTTGCACGTCCTGGAACAAATGCTGTTAACAATGGCTGGTCAGGGTGCGGTAGACGTGGCGCACAGATCTCAACGCCACATGACCCCTGTGGGGGCAGGACAGGAAGAAGAGGAGGAGGTAGAGGAGGACATTTGTGCTCAGGAATTATTGAGTGAAATGGGTGGTTTTTCCACTCAGCGGACAGGAGTGGAGGAGCAGGAGCATCTGGTAGAGGAGGAGGAGGAGGAGACAGAGGACCCAGACGCACCGTGGCAGTATGCTGTGGAGATGGAGGCAGGGAGTCCCTCGCATTCCTTGGCACAAATGGCCCATAGCATGCTCGGTTGCTTGCGTAGCGACAGCCGAATAATAACCATCAGACAGAGGGATGACTTTTGGCTGTCCACCTTGTTGGACCCTCGCTACCGGTCCAAAATGGTGGCCTTTTTCACACCTGCTGAGAGGGAGGCCAAAATTACGTACTATAAAAACCACCTATGTAGTCAGTTGGTCTCTGCCTTTGTGCGCCAACGTCCATCCTCAGACACTGTGGGCCCTGTGCGCTCGCGTTCCGCTGGCATGGCAGCAGGGGAGGGGTGGGGTGGTAGGAGCAGTGGCAGCTCCACCAGCAGCGGCTGCCTCAGTCTGCAGTCGATGATGAGTAGCTTTCTTCACCAGCGCAGTGAGGAAACTACTAACCAGCCGCAGCAGCAGCAGCAGCATCAGGTGGACCTGGAGCAGGAGCTCAAACAACAGGCTTGGGCCTACTTGGACAGCACCCTGCCAACCGAGGTAGACAATCCCCTTGACTACTGGGCAACGAAACTTGACCTTTGGCCCCAACTAGCTGAATTTGCCCTTGAAAGGCTGTCATGCCCGGCCAGTAGCGTGGCATCGGAGCGCGTGTTTAGTGCGGCAGGAGGTATTGTAACTCCGCGGAGGACACGACTGTCCACCCAAAGTGTGGAGAGACTCACGTTTGTGAAAATGAATCAGGCGTGGATTAGTCTGGATTTCAAACCACCAGTTTCTGACACAACTGACTAAATCCGCCATGAATCATGCCTCAAACATGTGCCACTTTCAGGTCTCCTCACACTGCTGGTGTGTTGAATTTTTTGACATAGGGTGCTGGCAGATTACGGGCCTCCTATAGCTGCTGCCAGGCCCCTAATCTGCCATAGGCCCCTATATACCACCTCCTCCTGCTGCTGCCAGGTCCAGAGTCTCTCATGGGTCCCTGTACGGCCTCCCATTGCTGCTGTCTCCATCGCCACACTCTGCTGCCATGTGCCACTTTCAGGTCTCCTCACACTGCTGTTGTGTTTAATTTTTTTAAAATAGGGTGCTGCAAGATAACGGGCCTCCTATAGCTGCTGCCAGGCCCCTTATCTGCCATGGGCCCCTATATACCGCCTCCTCATGCTGCTGCTAGGTCCAGAGTCTCTCATGGGTCCCTGTACGGCCTCCCATTGCTGCTGTCTCCATCGCCACACTCTGCTGCCATGTGCCACTTTCAGGTCTCTTCACACTTTAGTTGTGTTGAATTTTTTGACATAGGGTGCTGGCAGATTACGGGCCTCACATAGCTGCTGCCAGGCCCCTAATCTGCCATGGGCCCCTATATACCGCCTCCTCATGCTGCTGCCAAGTCTAGAGTCTCTCATGGGTCCCTGTACGGCCTCCCATTGCTGCTGTCTCCATCGCCACACTCTGCTGCCATGTGCCACTTTCAGGTCTCTTCACACTGCTGGTGTGTTTAATTTTTTTAAAATAGGGTGCTGCAAGATAACGGGCCTCACATAGCTGCTGCCAGGCCCCTAATCTGCCATGGGCCCCTATATACCGCCTCCTCATGCTGCTGCCAAGTCTAGAGTCTCTCATGGGTCCCTGTACGGCCTCCCATTGCTGCTGTCTCCATCGCCACACTCTGCTGCCATGTGCCACTTTCAGGTCTCTTCACACTGCTGGTGTGTTAAATTTTTTGACATAGGGTGCAGGCAGATTACGGGCCTCACATAGCTGCTGCCAGGCCCCTAATCTGCCATGGGCCCCTATATACCGCCTCCTCATGCTGCTGCCAAGTCTAGAGTCTCTCATGGGTCCCTGTACGGCCTCCCATTGCTGCTGTCTCCATCGCCACACTCTGCTGCCATGTGCCACTTTCAGGTCTCTTCACACTGCTGGTGTGTTAAATTTTTTGACATAGGGTGCAGGCAGATTACGGGCCTCACATAGCTGCTGCCAGGCCCCTAATCTGCCATGGGCCCCTATATACCGCCTCCTCATGCTGCTGCCAAGTCCAGAGTCTCTCATGGGTCCCTGTACGGCCTCCCATTGCTGCTGTCTCCATCGCCACACTCTGCTGCCATGTGCCACTTTCAGGTCTCTTCACACTGCTGGTGTGTTAAATTTTTTGACATAGGGTGCAGGCAGATTACGGGCCTCACATAGCTGCTGCCAGGCCCCTAATCTGCCATGGGCCCCTATATACCGCCTCCTCATGCTGCTGCCAAGTCTAGAGTCTCTCATGGGTCCCTGTACGGCCTCCCATTGCTGCTGTCTCCATCGCCACACTCTGCTGCCATGTGCCACTTTCAGGTCTCTTCACACTGCTGGTGTGTTAAATTTTTTGACATAGGGTGCAGGCAGATTACGGGCCTCACATAGCTGCTGCCAGGCCCCTAATCTGCCATGGGCCCCTATATACCGCCTCCTCATGCTGCTGCCAAGTCCAGAGTCTCTCATGGGTCCCTGTACGGCCTCCCATTGCTGCTGTCTCCATCGCCACACTCTGCTGCCATGTGCCACTTTCAGGTCTCTTCACACTGCTGGTGTGTTAAATTTTTTGACATAGGGTGCAGGCAGATTACGGGCCTCACATAGCTGCTGCCAGGCCCCTAATCTGCCATGGGCCCCTATATACCGCCTCCTCATGCTGCTGCCAAGTCTAGAGTCTCTCATGGGTCCCTGTACGGCCTCCCATTGCTGCTGTCTCCATCGCCACACTCTGCTGCCATGTGCCACTTTCAGGTCTCTTCACACTGCTGGTGTGTTTAATTTTTTTAAAATAGGGTGCTGCAAGATAACGGGCCTCACATAGCTGCTGCCAGGCCCCTAATCTGCCATGGGCCCCTATATACCGCCTCCTCATGCTGCTGCCAAGTCTAGAGTCTCTCATGGGTCCCTGTACGGCCTCCCATTGCTGCTGTCTCCATCGCCACACTCTGCTGCCATGTGCCACTTTCAGGTCTCTTCACACTGCTGGTGTGTTAAATTTTTTGACATAGGGTGCAGGCAGATTACGGGCCTCACATAGCTGCTGCCAGGCCCCTAATCTGCCATGGGCCCCTATATACCGCCTCCTCATGCTGCTGCCAAGTCTAGAGTCTCTCATGGGTCCCTGTACGGCCTCCCATTGCTGCTGTCTCCATCGCCACACTCTGCTGCCATGTGCCACTTTCAGGTCTCTTCACACTGCTGGTGTGTTAAATTTTTTGACATAGGGTGCAGGCAGATTACGGGCCTCACATAGCTGCTGCCAGGCCCCTAATCTGCCATGGGCCCCTATATACCGCCTCCTCATGCTGCTGCCAAGTCCAGAGTCTCTCATGGGTCCCTGTACGGCCTCCCATTGCTGCTGTCTCCATCGCCACACTCTGCTGCCATGTGCCACTTTCAGGTCTCTTCACACTGCTGGTGTGTTAAATTTTTTGACATAGGGTGCAGGCAGATTACGGGCCTCACATAGCTGCTGCCAGGCCCCTAATCTGCCATGGGCCCCTATATACCGCCTCCTCATGCTGCTGCCAAGTCTAGAGTCTCTCATGGGTCCCTGTACGGCCTCCCATTGCTGCTGTCTCCATCGCCACACTCTGCTGCCATGTGCCACTTTCAGGTCTCTTCACACTGCTGGTGTGTTAAATTTTTTGACATAGGGTGCAGGCAGATTACGGGCCTCACATAGCTGCTGCCAGGCCCCTAATCTGCCATGGGCCCCTATATACCGCCTCCTCATGCTGCTGCCAAGTCCAGAGTCTCTCATGGGTCCCTGTACGGCCTCCCATTGCTGCTGTCTCCATCGCCACACTCTGCTGCCATGTGCCACTTTCAGGTCTCTTCACACTGCTGGTGTGTTAAATTTTTTGACATAGGGTGCAGGCAGATTACGGGCCTCACATAGCTGCTGCCAGGCCCCTAATCTGCCATGGGCCCCTATATACCGCCTCCTCATGCTGCTGCCAAGTCTAGAGTCTCTCATGGGTCCCTGTACGGCCTCCCATTGCTGCTGTCTCCATCGCCACACTCTGCTGCCATGTGCCACTTTCAGGTCTCTTCACACTGCTGGTGTGTTAAATTTTTTGACATAGGGTGCAGGCAGATTACGGGCCTCACATAGCTGCTGCCAGGCCCCTAATCTGCCATGGGCCCCTATATACCGCCTCCTCATGCTGCTGCCAAGTCCAGAGTCTCTCATGGGTCCCTGTACGGCCTCCCATTGCTGCTGTCTCCATCGCCACACTCTGCTGCCATGTGCCACTTTCAGGTCTCTTCACACTGCTGGTGTGTTAAATTTTTTGACATAGGGTGCAGGCAGATTACGGGCCTCACATAGCTGCTGCCAGGCCCCTAATCTGCCATGGGCCCCTATATACCGCCTCCTCATGCTGCTGCCAAGTCTAGAGTCTCTCATGGGTCCCTGTACGGCCTCCCATTGCTGCTGTCTCCATCGCCACACTCTGCTGCCATGTGCCACTTTCAGGTCTCTTCACACTGCTGGTGTGTTAAATTTTTTGACATAGGGTGCAGGCAGATTACGGGCCTCACATAGCTGCTGCCAGGCCCCTAATCTGCCATGGGCCCCTATATACCGCCTCCTCATGCTGCTGCCAAGTCTAGAGTCTCTCATGGGTCCCTGTACGGCCTCCCATTGCTGCTGTCTCCATCGCCACACTCTGCTGCCATGTGCCACTTTCAGGTCTCTTCACACTGCTGGTGTGTTAAATTTTTTGACATAGGGTGCAGGCAGATTACGGGCCTCACATAGCTGCTGCCAGGCCCCTAATCTGCCATGGGCCCCTATATACCGCCTCCTCATGCTGCTGCCAAGTCTAGAGTCTCTCATGGGTCCCTGTACGGCCTCCCATTGCTGCTGTCTCCATCGCCACACTCTGCTGCCATGTGCCACTTTCAGGTCTCTTCACACTGCTGGTGTGTTAAATTTTTTGACATAGGGTGCAGGCAGATTACGGGCCTCACATAGCTGCTGCCAGGCCCCTAATCTGCCATGGGCCCCTATATACCGCCTCCTCATGCTGCTGCCAAGTCTAGAGTCTCTCATGGGTCCCTGTACGGCCTCCCATTGCTGCTGTCTCCATCGCCACACTCTGCTGCCATGTGCCACTTTCAGGTCTCTTCACACTGCTGGTGTGTTAAATTTTTTGACATAGGGTGCAGGCAGATTACGGGCCTCACATAGCTGCTGCCAGGCCCCTAATCTGCCATGGGCCCCTATATACCGCCTCCTCATGCTGCTGCCAAGTCTAGAGTCTCTCATGGGTCCCTGTACGGCCTCCCATTGCTGCTGTCTCCATCGCCACACTCTGCTGCCATGTGCCACTTTCAGGTCTCTTCACACTGCTGGTGTGTTAAATTTTTTGACATAGGGTGCAGGCAGATTACGGGCCTCACATAGCTGCTGCCAGGCCCCTAATCTGCCATGGGCCCCTATATACCGCCTCCTCATGCTGCTGCCAAGTCTAGAGTCTCTCATGGGTCCCTGTACGGCCTCCCATTGCTGCTGTCTCCATCGCCACACTCTGCTGCCATGTGCCACTTTCAGGTCTCCTCACACTGCTGTTGTGTTTAATTTTTTTAAAATAGGGTGCTGCAAGATAACGGGCCTCCTATAGCTGCTGCCAGGCCCCTTATCTGCCATGGGCCCCTATATACCGCCTCCTCATGCTGCTGCTAGGTCCAGAGTCTCTCATGGGTCCCTGTACGGCCTCCCATTGCTGCTGTCTCCATCGCCACACTCTGCTGCCATGTGCCACTTTCAGGTCTCTTCACACTTTAGTTGTGTTGAATTTTTTGACATAGGGTGCTGGCAGATTACGGGCCTCACATAGCTGCTGCCAGGCCCCTAATCTGCCATGGGCCCCTATATACCGCCTCCTCATGCTGCTGCCAAGTCTAGAGTCTCTCATGGGTCCCTGTACGGCCTCCCATTGCTGCTGTCTCCATCGCCACACTCTGCTGCCATGTGCCACTTTCAGGTCTCTTCACACTGCTGGTGTGTTTAATTTTTTTAAAATAGGGTGCTGCAAGATAACGGGCCTCACATAGCTGCTGCCAGGCCCCTAATCTGCCATGGGCCCCTATATACCGCCTCCTCATGCTGCTGCCAAGTCTAGAGTCTCTCATGGGTCCCTGTACGGCCTCCCATTGCTGCTGTCTCCATCGCCACACTCTGCTGCCATGTGCCACTTTCAGGTCTCTTCACACTGCTGGTGTGTTAAATTTTTTGACATAGGGTGCAGGCAGATTACGGGCCTCACATAGCTGCTGCCAGGCCCCTAATCTGCCATGGGCCCCTATATACCGCCTCCTCATGCTGCTGCCAAGTCTAGAGTCTCTCATGGGTCCCTGTACGGCCTCCCATTGCTGCTGTCTCCATCGCCACACTCTGCTGCCATGTGCCACTTTCAGGTCTCTTCACACTGCTGGTGTGTTAAATTTTTTGACATAGGGTGCAGGCAGATTACGGGCCTCACATAGCTGCTGCCAGGCCCCTAATCTGCCATGGGCCCCTATATACCGCCTCCTCATGCTGCTGCCAAGTCCAGAGTCTCTCATGGGTCCCTGTACGGCCTCCCATTGCTGCTGTCTCCATCGCCACACTCTGCTGCCATGTGCCACTTTCAGGTCTCTTCACACTGCTGGTGTGTTAAATTTTTTGACATAGGGTGCAGGCAGATTACGGGCCTCACATAGCTGCTGCCAGGCCCCTAATCTGCCATGGGCCCCTATATACCGCCTCCTCATGCTGCTGCCAAGTCTAGAGTCTCTCATGGGTCCCTGTACGGCCTCCCATTGCTGCTGTCTCCATCGCCACACTCTGCTGCCATGTGCCACTTTCAGGTCTCTTCACACTGCTGGTGTGTTAAATTTTTTGACATAGGGTGCAGGCAGATTACGGGCCTCACATAGCTGCTGCCAGGCCCCTAATCTGCCATGGGCCCCTATATACCGCCTCCTCATGCTGCTGCCAAGTCTAGAGTCTCTCATGGGTCCCTGTACGGCCTCCCATTGCTGCTGTCTCCATCGCCACACTCTGCTGCCATGTGCCACTTTCAGGTCTCTTCACACTGCTGGTGTGTTAAATTTTTTGACATAGGGTGCAGGCAGATTACGGGCCTCACATAGCTGCTGCCAGGCCCCTAATCTGCCATGGGCCCCTATATACCGCCTCCTCATGCTGCTGCCAAGTCTAGAGTCTCTCATGGGTCCCTGTACGGCCTCCCATTGCTGCTGTCTCCATCGCCACACTCTGCTGCCATGTGCCACTTTCAGGTCTCTTCACACTGCTGGTGTGTTAAATTTTTTGACATAGGGTGCAGGCAGATTACGGGCCTCACATAGCTGCTGCCAGGCCCCTAATCTGCCATGGGCCCCTATATACCGCCTCCTCATGCTGCTGCCAAGTCTAGAGTCTCTCATGGGTCCCTGTACGGCCTCCCATTGCTGCTGTCTCCATCGCCACACTCTGCTGCCATGTGCCACTTTCAGGTCTCTTCACACTGCTGGTGTGTTAAATTTTTTGACATAGGGTGCAGGCAGATTACGGGCCTCACATAGCTGCTGCCAGGCCCCTAATCTGCCATGGGCCCCTATATACCGCCTCCTCATGCTGCTGCCAAGTCTAGAGTCTCTCATGGGTCCCTGTACGGCCTCCCATTGCTGCTGTCTCCATCGCCACACTCTGCTGCCATGTGCCACTTTCAGGTCTCTTCACACTGCTGGTGTGTTAAATTTTTTGACATAGGGTGCAGGCAGATTACGGGCCTCACATAGCTGCTGCCAGGCCCCTAATCTGCCATGGGCCCCTATATACCGCCTCCTCATGCTGCTGCCAAGTCTAGAGTCTCTCATGGGTCCCTGTACGGCCTCCCATTGCTGCTGTCTCCATCGCCACACTCTGCTGCCATGTGCCACTTTCAGGTCTCTTCACACTGCTGGTGTGTTAAATTTTTTGACATAGGGTGCAGGCAGATTACGGGCCTCACATAGCTGCTGCCAGGCCCCTAATCTGCCATGGGCCCCTATATACCGCCTCCTCATGCTGCTGCCAAGTCTAGAGTCTCTCATGGGTCCCTGTACGGCCTCCCATTGCTGCTGTCTCCATCGCCACACTCTGCTGCCATGTGCCACTTTCAGGTCTCTTCACACTGCTGGTGTGTTAAATTTTTTGACATAGGGTGCAGGCAGATTACGGGCCTCACATAGCTGCTGCCAGGCCCCTAATCTGCCATGGGCCCCTATATACCGCCTCCTCATGCTGCTGCCAAGTCTAGAGTCTCTCATGGGTCCCTGTACGGCCTCCCATTGCTGCTGTCTCCATCGCCACACTCTGCTGCCATGTGCCACTTTCAGGTCTCTTCACACTGCTGGTGTGTTAAATTTTTTGACATAGGGTGCAGGCAGATTACGGGCCTCACATAGCTGCTGCCAGGCCCCTAATCTGCCATGGGCCCCTATATACCGCCTCCTCATGCTGCTGCCAAGTCTAGAGTCTCTCATGGGTCCCTGTACGGCCTCCCATTGCTGCTGTCTCCATCGCCACACTCTGCTGCCATGTGCCACTTTCAGGTCTCTTCACACTGCTGGTGTGTTAAATTTTTTGACATAGGGTGCAGGCAGATTACGGGCCTCACATAGCTGCTGCCAGGCCCCTAATCTGCCATGGGCCCCTATATACCGCCTCCTCATGCTGCTGCCAAGTCTAGAGTCTCTCATGGGTCCCTGTACGGCCTCCCATTGCTGCTGTCTCCATCGCCACACTCTGCTGCCATGTGCCACTTTCAGGTCTCTTCACACTGCTGGTGTGTTAAATTTTTTGACATAGGGTGCAGGCAGATTACGGGCCTCACATAGCTGCTGCCAGGCCCCTAATCTGCCATGGGCCCCTATATACCGCCTCCTCATGCTGCTGCCAAGTCTAGAGTCTCTCATGGGTCCCTGTACGGCCTCCCATTGCTGCTGTCTCCATCGCCACACTCTGCTGCCATGTGCCACTTTCAGGTCTCTTCACACTGCTGGTGTGTTAAATTTTTTGACATAGGGTGCAGGCAGATTACGGGCCTCACATAGCTGCTGCCAGGCCCCTAATCTGCCATGGGCCCCTATATACCGCCTCCTCATGCTGCTGCCAAGTCTAGAGTCTCTCATGGGTCCCTGTACGGCCTCCCATTGCTGCTGTCTCCATCGCCACACTCTGCTGCCATGTGCCACTTTCAGGTCTCTTCACACTGCTGGTGTGTTTAATTTTTTGACATAGGGTGCAGGCAGATTACGGGCCTCACATAGCTGCTGCCAGGCCCCTAATCTGCCATGGGCCCCTATATACCGCCTCCTCATGCTGCTGCCAAGTCTAGAGTCTCTCATGGGTCCCTGTACGGCCTCCCATTGCTGCTGTCTCCATCGCCACACTCTGCTGCCATGTGCCACTTTCAGGTCTCTTCACACTGCTGGTGTGTTAAATTTTTTGACATAGGGTGCAGGCAGATTACGGGCCTCACATAGCTGCTGCCAGGCCCCTAATCTGCCATGGGCCCCTATATACCGCCTCCTCATGCTGCTGCCAAGTCCAGAGTCTCTCATGGGTCCCTGTACGGCCTCCCATTGCTGCTGTCTCCATCGCCACACTCTGCTGCCATGTGCCACTTTCAGGTCTCTTCACACTGCTGGTGTGTTTAATTTTTTGACATAGGGTGCAGGCAGATTACGGGCCTCACATAGCTGCTGCCAGGCCCCTAATCTGCCATGGGCCCCTATATACCGCCTCCTCATGCTGCTGCCAAGTCTAGAGTCTCTCATGGGTCCCTGTACGGCCTCCCATTGCTGCTGTCTCCATCGCCACACTCTGCTGCCATGTGCCACTTTCAGGTCTCTTCACACTGCTGGTGTGTTAAATTTTTTGACATAGGGTGCAGGCAGATTACGGGCCTCACATAGCTGCTGCCAGGCCCCTAATCTGCCATGGGCCCCTATATACCGCCTCCTCATGCTGCTGCCAAGTCTAGAGTCTCTCATGGGTCCCTGTACGGCCTCCCATTGCTGCTGTCTCCATCGCCACACTCTGCTGCCATGTGCCACTTTCAGGTCTCTTCACACTGCTGGTGTGTTAAATTTTTTGACATAGGGTGCAGGCAGATTACGGGCCTCACATAGCTGCTGCCAGGCCCCTAATCTGCCATGGGCCCCTATATACCGCCTCCTCATGCTGCTGCCAAGTCTAGAGTCTCTCATGGGTCCCTGTACGGCCTCCCATTGCTGCTGTCTCCATCGCCACACTCTGCTGCCATGTGCCACTTTCAGGTCTCTTCACACTGCTGGTGTGTTAAATTTTTTGACATAGGGTGCAGGCAGATTACGGGCCTCACATAGCTGCTGCCAGGCCCCTAATCTGCCATGGGCCCCTATATACCGCCTCCTCATGCTGCTGCCAAGTCTAGAGTCTCTCATGGGTCCCTGTACGGCCTCCCATTGCTGCTGTCTCCATCGCCACACTCTGCTGCCATGTGCCACTTTCAGGTCTCTTCACACTGCTGGTGTGTTAAATTTTTTGACATAGGGTGCAGGCAGATTACGGGCCTCACATAGCTGCTGCCAGGCCCCTAATCTGCCATGGGCCCCTATATACCGCCTCCTCATGCTGCTGCCAAGTCTAGAGTCTCTCATGGGTCCCTGTACGGCCTCCCATTGCTGCTGTCTCCATCGCCACACTCTGCTGCCATGTGCCACTTTCAGGTCTCTTCACACTGCTGGTGTGTTAAATTTTTTGACATAGGGTGCAGGCAGATTACGGGCCTCACATAGCTGCTGCCAGGCCCCTAATCTGCCATGGGCCCCTATATACCGCCTCCTCATGCTGCTGCCAAGTCTAGAGTCTCTCATGGGTCCCTGTACGGCCTCCCATTGCTGCTGTCTCCATCGCCACACTCTGCTGCCATGTGCCACTTTCAGGTCTCTTCACACTGCTGGTGTGTTTAATTTTTTGACATAGGGTGCAGGCAGATTACGGGCCTCACATAGCTGCTGCCAGGCCCCTAATCTGCCATGGGCCCCTATATACCGCCTCCTCATGCTGCTGCCAAGTCCAGAGTCTGTCATGGGTCCCTGTATGGCCTCCCATTGCTGCTGTCTCCATCGCCACACTCTGCTGCCATGTGCCACTTTCAGGTCTCTTCACACTGCTGGTGTGTTAAATTTTTTGACATAGGGTGCAGGCAGATTACGGGCCTCACATAGCTGCTGCCAGGCCCCTAATCTGCCATGGGCCCCTATATACCGCCTCCTCATGCTGCTGCCAAGTCTAGAGTCTCTCATGGGTCCCTGTACGGCCTCCCATTGCTGCTGTCTCCATCGCCACACTCTGCTGCCATGTGCCACTTTCAGGTCTCTTCACACTGCTGGTGTGTTAAATTTTTTGACATAGGGTGCAGGCAGATTACGGGCCTCACATAGCTGCTGCCAGGCCCCTAATCTGCCATGGGCCCCTATATACCGCCTCCTCATGCTGCTGCCAAGTCCAGAGTCTGTCATGGGTCCCTGTATGGCCTCCCATTGCTGCTGTCTCCATCGCCACACTCTGCTGCCATGTGCCACTTTCAGGTCTCTTCACACTGCTGGTGTGTTAAATTTTTTGACATAGGGTGCAGGCAGATTACGGGCCTCACATAGCTGCTGCCAGGCCCCTAATCTGCCATGGGCCCCTATATACCGCCTCCTCATGCTGCTGCCAAGTCTAGAGTCTCTCATGGGTCCCTGTACGGCCTCCCATTGCTGCTGTCTCCATCGCCACACTCTGCTGCCATGTGCCACTTTCAGGTCTCTTCACACTGCTGGTGTGTTAAATTTTTTGACATAGGGTGCAGGCAGATTACGGGCCTCACATAGCTGCTGCCAGACATGTAATCTGCCATGGGCCCCCGTACCGACTCCTCATGCTGTGACGTTGCAACAAGGTGGAATTCAACCCTACATATGTTAGACCGCCTTTACGAACAGCTAAAGGCCATCACAGATTTCCTGATGTTAAAAGCGGATAAAGGTACTCCCTGTGTAACTTAGATGTCAGCCATTGGCAGCTCATGTGTGACACCTGCGCTTGCTCAGGCCCTTTGAGGAGGCCACGCTATTCGTGAGTCGGCAGGACTATGGGATGAATGAGGTCAAATCGGCCATGGGCCCCCGTACCGCCTGTTCACGCTGATGCTGGTCCCACAGTGTGACCTGGGTCCCTGTACGGCCTCCCATTGCTTCCACTCTGCCATGTGCCACTTTGAAATCTCCTCACACTCCTGCGGTTGTCCATTTTGTCATAGGTTGCTGGCAGATTACAGGCCTTCCATAGGTGCCACCAAGCCCCATATCGGCCATGGGCCCCCGTACCGCCTGGTCACGCTGCTGCTGGGCCCATAGTGTGACCTGGGTCCCTGTACCGCCTCCCATTGCTCCCACTCTGCCATGTGCCACTTTCAGGTCTCCTCACGCTCCTGCTGGTTTCCATTTTGTCATAGGTTGCTGTATGGCCTCCCATTGCTGCTGCCTCCACCGCCACACTGTGGCTCCAAACACTGGTTTTGGCCCCGTGACTGGCCAAAGGAGTGAAGTGTGCAGTGATTCTAAGATCGACGGCACTCATCTGCATGTCATACTGACAGACAGTATTATTTCTCTTCCCCAGCAGACTCCAAGGGCATTTAAATTAAAGGTACAGTGTTCTGCACTAATATTAAGTCTCTCTGAAGCCTAGAAACACCCTTTTTTAAGTTAAATTCACAGCGAATTTATTCGACTCGAATCGAATATTGTCCACGAATTCGCCGAATCAGTCGAATCGAATTTTTCATTTCTTCGCTCATCTCTACTTATAACTATAAATCCTTGACTGATTGCAACTGCACATCTGGTAACTATGAATCATAGATCTTGCCTTGATAGATTTTAACAGTGTCCTTGTCTTATTATTCTAAACTCTAGTTACCCCTCCACTGATATATTCTAATAAAATGATGGCAATTAAGTGTCAATCATCCTTCACACATACATTCTATACACCCATGTCACATATGTATCACAATCGGTCCTTGATTGAAACTCAAGTGACATAAGTTGCCATGACCAGAATTGGTCGCTTGCAAAATAGCTTGTAAGCTATATAACAGTTCCATAGAGATAATAAAACTATTATAATCATAATAATCAGTAGAGGGTGAACCAGAAAATCTAGAACCTTAGTAGCTGAAGGGGAATAGCCTAGAAACACATCCCACTAGTGATGGGAAGTAGCTTCCGCTATACTAGACCCCACTTTTATCAATTTTCCATCTACTATGTGTTGTGCAATCGTCTTATTTAAATATTTGATATGATATTGTTGGACTTCTATTGATTAATTCATTAATTGTTTCAAAACCGGTAAATTGAACTCCCAATTGGGGATCTCCAATGAAAAACCCTTCCAATATTCTTGAACTGATTCTTCCTTGTCACCCTGTAATATAAAGGTTTCATTGCGCCAAATTAAAGAAGACAGGTTACTAACACAACCTGAGAAGGGAACGCTCATTCCCTTTACCACGGGAGTGTTGGTCACCATACACACAGTTTGCGGAGCTATTTCAATCATCATCTCATAGGAAATGGGTAAGATGGTCCATTTACAGTTGCAAGAAAAAGTATGTGAACCCCTTGGGATTACGTGGAGTTTTGCATGAATTGGGCATAAAATGTGCTCTGAACGTCATCTAAGTCACAACAATAGAAGAACACAGTCTGCTGAACATAATACTACACAAACGTTAGATGTTGCCATGGTTTAATTGCACATAACATGTAAACATTCACAGTGCCGGGAGGAAAAAGTATGTGAACCTTTGGACTTAATAACTGGTTGACCCTCCTTTGGCAGCAATAACCTCAACCAAACGTTTCCTGTAGTTGCAGATCAGACCTGCACAACAATCTGGAGTAATTTTGGACCACTCCTCTTCACAAAACTGTTTCAGTGTAGCAATATTCTTGGGATGTCTGGTGTGAATTGCTCTCTTAAGGTCATGCCACAGCATTTCAATCGGGTTGAGGTCAGGACTCTGACTGGACCACTCCAGAAGGCGTATTCTGTGCTGTTGCAGCCATTGTTTTGTTGAATTACTTGTATGCTTTGGGTCATTGTCCTGTTGCATCACCCATCCTCTGCGGAGCTTCAGTTGGCGGACAGATGGTCGTACGTTTTCCTGCAAAATGTCTTGATAAACTCTGGAATTCATTTTCCCATCAATGACGACAATCCGTCCAGGCCCTGAGGCAGCAAAGCAGCCCCAAACCATGATGCTCCCTCCGCCATGTTTTACAGTAGGGATGAGGTTTTGATGTTGGTGTGCTGTGCCTTTTTTTCTCCACACATAGTGTTGTGTGTTCTTCCCAAACAACTCAATTTTAGTTTCATCTGTCCACAGTATATTTTGCCAGTAGTGCTGTGGAACATCCAGGTGCTCTTTTGCAAACTTCAAATGTGCTGCAATATTCTTTTTGGACAGCAATGGCTTCCTCTGTGGTGTCCTCCCATGTACTCCATTCTTGTTTAATGTCTTCCTTATTGTAAATGTGTCAACACAAATGTTAGCATGTGCCAGAGATTTCTGTAGGTCTTTAGCTGACACTCTGGGATTCTTCTTTACCTCATGCAGCATTCTGCGCTGTGCTCTTGCAGTCATTTTTACAGGACAACCATGCCTAGGGAGAGTAGCAACAGTGCTAAACTTTCTCCATTTGTAGACAGTCTGTTTTACCGTGGACACATGAACATCAAGGCTTTTGGAGATACTTTTGTAACCCTTTCCAGCTTCATGCAAGTCAACAATTCTTGATCGTAGGTCTTCTGAGAGCTCTTTTCTGCGAGGCATGGTTCACATCAGACAATGCTTCTTGAAACCAGTAAACCCAAAACAGGTGTGTATTTTTTAAGGGCAGGACAGCTGTCAGCAACACCTCCAATATCATCACACTGATTGGAGTCAAGGTTGGCTCACTCCTGGCTCCAATTAGCTCTGGGAGAAGTCATTAAGCTAGGGCCTCACATACTTTTTCCTCCCTGCACTGTGAATGTTTACATGTTATGTGCAATTAAACCATGGCAACATCTAATGTTTGTGTAGTATTATGTTCAGCAGACTGTGTTCTTCTATTGTTGTGACTTAGATGACGTTCAGAGCACATTTTATGCCCAATTCATGGAAAACTCCACGTAATCCCAAGGGGTTCACATACTTTTTCTTGCAACTGTACATATATTTACAGTGCTCTGTAACAAACATGGCTCTTATACAGAAGACTGTAGCTTACAGATTTTTCCCTCTAAAGTATCATCGCAAAAAGAAAGATCATGAGTCTTGTTATTATCTACATGGGTGCCATATAATTCTGGGCTCCAATAATGCTGAGCGCCAGGCGCAACAATAATCAAAGGCATCACAACAAATTTACACATTATAGTTGATTTAGTAATACTATACATTATTATTGTCCCAAGGCAGGTAGTGTCAGTACAGATCATCTTTTGAGCATCCAAGTGTATCCACATATCTTTGGGGACATTCTTGTTGAGCACGGTCCTCCATACTAATTAATTTCTGGTCATCAACGTAACCTGCATATTAACTTTTTGTTGTTGCTCATACATGGTTTGCAATGTACACACCGTCCAGTTAATAAATCTTGCAACATTAGTGTCAAAACCTTTTGAAAAATTATTTGAAGCATTTGTTAAATGAAGCATTAGGTTATCAACTCCAACAGCTATACTAACTGGATGAAATATAGTAGGCATCCATTTAGAAAAGCAGTATTTACTTTAGTCTTAGTGGTACAGTTTCTTGTTACGGACCTCCTATTTGCAGCTGACAAATAAATGAAGCTTGATTGCTGTTGGCAAAAGCAAACATTTATCACACCTTCATTTCCATGAACCGCATATGTTGGCTTGTAACCCTCTATCGGAGCTCCTGTCCATACAGTACCATTGGAGGTTATATTTAGAATGGGGCAGGGCTGATTAGCTGGGCATATAAAATCATCTTGAGTTGTATTCGTACGCATGTTTTTCCAACCCCAGCTCATTCTGGCATTGCCGGTTTCTGTTACTTTAACTCCCGGTGTCTACACTCCGACCTCTAATTTGACCAGCCGCACGATACCAAGGATTCCAAGACTGAAAGTAAGTACATTGTTGCTCTGTGAAAGACAATACGGTATGAATCATTCTCGCAAGTAACATTTTCCTTGTGGGACGTGTTCCCACTTTTCTCTACCTGGTTTCATGATCAGTAGGGTGCGATCCTTACCTACAGCTATTACTTCTGCAGGTTCCGGGGGACCAAATGCCCCCTGTACCCAAATTTTAGCCCCCACATTAACTGTGTTAGTAGAGCCAAAGCCTTGGTCTCCTCAACCATTAACTTTGTGGGAGCCTCTCCCTCTCTAATGTTAGCAATATATAAAGGAATCAAAAGTAACTGAGCTACTCGGTCCTGGGCTGGTAAAATCATAGCTTCAGTGCTAAGGTTGATTATTACTACTTTAATTTCTCCCTGGTAATCAGCATCTATTAACCCTCCTAGAACTACTGCTCCTCAGAGCACCATACTTGATCTAGTTGCTAATTGACCATATGCATCAGACCCTTGCAACTTCTTTAAAGTGGATTTTAGTATACCATTCATTCACTCCACCAACCCAGCTGCTTGAGGTTAGTAGGGAATGTGGTACACCCATTCATGCTGCATGGCATAATCTTTTACCTGTTGTCCTGTGAAGTGGGAACCATTGTCTGTCTGAATTTGCAAAGGAGTACCATAATATTGGGTTATCACTTCTATAGTCCTCAAAGTACTCCATTGAGTAGCAGCTTTGCAGGGGAACCCTACTAGATAACCTGAGTAAGTATCTACCACCGTGCAAAAATACTTACATCCCCTGCTTGCTGGGAGAGGTCTGATGAAATCCATCTGCCATATCTGACCTGGCAACTTACCTCTTCCAATGTGTCCCAACACTGTGTGTGGGACTTTCCTTTTCTGTACATGTTGGCATACTGGACACTTAAGGATGATGGATTTAATTTTGTCCATAGTTAATGGTATCCCCCTTTCCTGTGCCCACCTGTAAGTGGCCTTTTCTCCAAGATGTCCACTTTTTTGGTGAGCCCAAAGGACTGTACCCTGCAGCCATGTTTCCTGAATTTCAGCTTCTCTTTCTGCATCGGATGTTTTGGATATGGCTGCAGCAGTGTCTGCTTGAGAATTAACCAAACGTTCTAATGAGTCAAGAGGGACATGAGCATCCACATGATAAACAGTTACCGTCAAGTATTGAACAAAACTTTCAATGTCCTGCCACACCTCTTTTCCCCACACTTCCTTACTATGTATCTTTCTCAGCAACATACACATCCGTTCCATCCTTATTAAACACTTCTCTCATTCTTATTAATATAGTTAGATCCGGGTTCTTTAAAGACATGTTACAAATGCACATGCAAAGTTTAGCAACAACATAGAATACGAATGTTAGTAAAAAACAACAAAATCAGCATATCTACTTTCTTAAACCATCAAGCTTGTAAAACATTTACCAGGTCTCTATGGTTCTCTATAACTTCATAACAATCTGGGATCTCAACAGATATGTTATGTATTCATATACAACACTCATAGTCAGTAGTAGACTTACACAATTCGGTCAATGCTATACCCATTTGTTCTATTTTCATTTCATTCATGAGCACCTGTTTCCTATGTTTTTAGTGCCGGTTTCAGTTTTAATTCTCCTACATAGCTTAACACAAGAATCCTTGTCTAATGATGCATCAAAATTATAACACTTTATCCATTTACTAAGGTATTTCAATTTTTTTTTTCTTTTCTTCCTTTGGGCAAGATCTCTCTGTACCCCTTATTCCACTGTATCCCCAGGAATTTCACTACCTGAGACGAACCTTGTATTTTGGCCGGATGGATTTCCCAGCCTTTGGTCCTCATCCCAATCATCGCTAGATGAAGAATCCCACACATCAGCATCCCACTTATCTGGATTCCAATCAACTGTGGCTGCTGCTATTGCCCGATGGACTTTTCCACGGTTCACCCTTCCCCTTCGTTTCCTATACTTATTTTGGGCCACTTTTACTGCTGCTATCTCGGCTATATTTTGATAATGTTCTAATTTATCTTTCAACAATTTTTGCCCACATTGCAGAACAATTTAACCTTGTTCTATGGTCTTCTGCTCTAGTTGATGGTAATCCTTCATTACCTGATGTAATTTCTTATGAATCTTCCTGTATGCAATTAGCAAACTCCAACTGCGGCTGCCTAAAGCTACTACATCACCTGCCTTGGCAGGGACCCCCTTGAGTACATTTACAACATCAAGGGGTTCGATACCTTTTACACCTAAATCTACTGCATCACCTGCCTTGGCAGGGACCCCCTTGAGTACATTTACAACATCAAGGGGTTCGATACCTTTTAAACCTAAATCTACTGCATCACCTGCCTTGGCAGGGACCCCCTTGAGTACATTTACAACATCAAGGGGTTCGATACCTTTTAAACCTAAATCTACTGCATCACCTGCCTTGGCAGGGACCCCCTTGAGTACATTTACCACATCAAGGGGTCCGATACCTTTTAAACCTAAAGCTACTGCATCACCTGCCTTGGCAGGGACCCCCTTGAGTACATTTACCACATCAAGGGGTTCGATACCTTTTAAACATAAAGCTACTGCATCACCTGCCTTGGCAGGGACCCCCTTGAGTACATTTACAACATCAAGGGGTTCGATACCTTTTAAACCTAAATCTACTGCATCACCTGCCTTGGCAGGGACCCCCTTGAGTACATTTACAACATCAAGAGGTTCGATACCTTTTAAACCTAAATCTACTGCATCAACTGCCTTGGCAGGGACCCCCTTGAGTACATTTACAACATCAAGAGGTTCGATACCTTTTAAACCTAAATCTACTGCATCACCTGCCTTGGCAGGGACCCCCTTGAGTACATTTACCACATCAAGGGGTCCGATACCTTTTAAACCTAAATCTACTGCATCACCTGCCTTGGCAGGGACCCCCTTGAGTACATTTACCACATCAAGGGGTCCGATACCTTTAAACTTACTATCCCACGATTCTGCCAACCCTGCACCTGACAATTCCTTTGCTAAAATATCATATGGAGCCTTGGTCCAGCCGGGAATCTCCACTTTAACCTCTGTTTTATCTATTTTCTCGTTTAAACATATTAAGTTCGTTAGGATGCCAGGTATATAAAAATCTCCAAAACTTGGCAATCAGCCAAATGTTCAAATTTTGCACGAAGATCCCCCGGCACTTTGAGGATCAACCCCCAAAAATCAGTTTTTGATATCACTTATTTATCTTAAAATATATACTTTTTTCACAAATTTGGCAAAATGCCAAATGACAATATTTTGCACAGAGGTTCCCCTATGCCTGAGAACCAATATGTAAATATTATTTTTTTAAACAACTCCTTGATGTGGTAAAAAAAGTCATTTTTTTTTTAGAATAAAAGTTCATTAAAAATCAACTGCTACTTTGCTTACCTATTCACAAATAATGCAATATATAAAAGGGGTATTAGGAGTATTTTGTATGTAATTAACGTATTTGTAATGTAAATTAAAAATAAATAAATGATGTAGCACTGCTATATAATAGCTTTAATTATATCTTATTTATTTTTAATTTGCTTTATTTATTTATATTTATTTTTAGGCCCTCCTATCCCTCTTGTACTGAACTGTATTGTTGCTGTATTGTCTCCCGTTATATTGTAAAGTGCTGAGCAAACTGTTGGTGCTATATAAATCCTGTATAATAATAATAATAATTTTAGTTTGCTTTATTATTGTGGGAACACAATTTGATGTTAGCAGCAGCCACTATCATGACAACCAGGGGCAGCCTGACCATTCTGGTACTCGGGCATTGCCCGAGGGCCCGGGGTCAGTAGGGGGCCCCATGAGATGCCCCTGGTACTTTTCATAGGCTTTTTTGAGTGTGGGTGAGGACACAGGGGCCCCATGATCCCCTATGGTCCGGGGGTCCCATGAGTTTTCAGTTCGCCCCTGATCACAACTTTTATTTTTGTTTTTCTCATTATTGAGGTAGTGCAGGGGTTTCACTCCTATATTCTAGTATTTGTAATGTAAGCACATATTTATTTTAAAGGGAGCACAGTGATGTTAAAGGGCAACTACAATGCATTCATGTTTGTGTCCTTAGTTGCTAGAATGCAGGTGGCTCTTGCTGCCTAGTGACCTTGATTACTAGGACATAGGTGGCCCAGGACTCCTAGGACAGGAACTCATGACTACACACCAGTCCCTATCCTTTCTGTGGCCAATCAGAGCATGGCATTCACTCTCACTGATGTAAGGCCAGGTGTGATCTGTAGATGGGGTGACTGTTTAATTAGTATATGATAAAGGGGTGTGCTGCATGGGGGTCATCAATCCAAAGCTGTGCTGAGCACCAGAAGGAGTAATGAATGTGTCCTTCAAAGAAAACTATTTGGCCAGTTTGCCAGCAGCAAGAAGTCATTTATTTACTGGTAATATTACTATCGCCAATAAATTAATACACGCGCTGTGCAGGATGCACAGGATCATTGGTTGCTAAGATGCTGCTGGCTGCAGACATCTTAGCAACTACTTTCCTGCTGCCTGCCAAGTTGTAAACAAGTTGGCAGGCATCCCAGGAGATGTCATTGACCAAATATGGAGTAGCAAGCTTGACACTGCCACCTTCCGCTGTGCAGAATTCATATCAGTGGTTGCTAAGATGCCACTGGCTGCAGGCGTCTTAGCAAGCACTGTCCTGGTGCCTGCCAAGTTCTAAACAAGGTGGCAGGTATCCCAGGAGATGTAATTGACCAAATATGGAGTAGCAAGCTGGACACTGCCACCTTTCAGAGAACGCCTTGTATTTTTTTTAACCACTTGAGCTCCAGAGGATTTACCCCCCTTAATGACCAGGCCTCTTTTTGCTACTCGGCGCTGCACTAATTCAACTGATAATTGCGCGGTCATGCAATGCTGCACCCAAACGAAATTTACGTCCTTTTTTTCACACAAATAGAGCTTTCTTTCAGTGGTATTTGATCATCTGTGCGCTTTTTATTTTTCACGCTATAAACAAAAAAAGGCCAAAAATTTTGAAGAAAAACAATATTTTTTATTTTCAGCTATAAAAAATATATAGTAAACTCAAAGTTGGTTATAAATTTAGGCCAAAATGTATTCTGCTACATGTTTTTGGTAAAAAAAAATCCCAATGAGTGTATATTGATTGCTTTGTGTGGAAGTTATAGCATCTACAAACTATGGTATAAATACTGCAATTTACGCCATTTTTCTGCTATACAGCGCTGCACTAGTTTAACGGACAATTGCGTGGTCATGCAATACGGTACATAAATGAAATTTACATCCTTTTTTTCCCCACAAATTGAGCTTTCTTTTGGTGGTATTTGATTGCCTGTGCGGTTTTTATTTTTTGTGCTATAAAAAAAGGCTGACAATTTTGAGGGAAAAAAACAATATTTTGGACTTTTTGCTATAAAACATGTCCAGTAAAAAAAAAATGCAAAAATCAAATTTAGTCATAAATTTCTGCCAAAATGCATTCTGCGACATGTCTTTGCTAAAAAAAAACCCAATACGTGTAAATTAATTGGTTTACGTGAAAGTTATAGCGTTTACAAATGGCGGGAAAGATACTGGAATTTTTAGGTTTTTTATACTAATAATGGTGGCGATCAGCGAATTATGGCGGCGATCAGTGACTTATGGCAGCGACTTATGGCGGGACTGCGGCAGACATTCTGACATTGGGGGGTACTGACTTGGTGTCACTGAAATCCCCAAAAACACTAATACAGTGATCAGTGCAAAAAAAAAAAACACTGACACTGTACTAATGGCACTAAGAAGGAAGGGGTTAACTTTATTTAGCAGGGAAAGGGTTATCTGTATGAGGGGGAGTGTTTTACTAGGGGGTGGGGGGGGTGTGTGCTGCACGGGACACCGCTGATCGAGAGAGAGAAACTCTTCTTTCGTCCTCGAGCTGTCAGGGAAGTGACAGACAGCACAGCTACTGCAGCTGTGCTGCCTGTCACTGTTTGCCGCAGATCGCCGGGAAACAGCCGGTAAGGACCGGCTGTGACCCGGTGACTGACATCCGCGGCGGTGATCGACGGGACAGATAGGGCGGCGGCGCACCTCGCGCGCGCCCCCTATCTGTTTACAAAACACACGTTTTAAAACGTGGTTTTGCCTGCCCGTGCCGCCCTGCCGCCATATTTCTACAGTGGCTGGGCGGAATGTGGTTAAAACACAGGGCATTATCTAACTTGATAAGGTGGAGAAGTGGGACTATGAAATCACAATCTCCACCTAATGCAATCAGAAACTATCTTGTATTCATTGAAAAGGCATCTCTGAATGGCAACAATGCTGAACCTCTACGATTACTATGCAGAAGGGCAGCTGGTTAGCACTGGACCCAGATGACTGCTGCTATTGCTATAGTAGTGTCGACCTCTACAGTGAATCACAACCGGGATTGGTCAGGTATAAAATATGCATACTTACATTGGTCCAAGCTGGTCCAATGTAACAATGAAGGCGCAATCATACCAAATGTTCAAATTTAAGCCTTTTAGACTGAGAATCTTTACCATGGTTATCATAATGAACCTAACAATGTGGTGTGGGACTGGATCTCTGAGTAATTAACGCTGAATTAAAACAGTGATTTCATAGTCCCACTTCTCCACCTTATCAAGTTAGACAATGCCCTGTGTTTATAAAAAAAAAAAATACAAGGTGTTCTCTGAAAGGTGACAGTGTCAAGCTTGCTACTCCATATTTGCTTAGAGACATCTCCTGGGATGCCTGCCACCTTGTTTAAAACTTGGCAGGCAGCAGGACAGTGGTTGCTAAGACGCCTGCAGCCAGTGGCATCTTAGCAACCAATGATCCTGTGCATCCTGCACAGCAGAAGTATTAATTTATTGGCAATAGTAATACCACCAATAAATTAATGCTTTCCTGCTGAAGCAGCTAGATGTTTGTTGCTGGCAAACTGGCCAAATAGTTTGGCCTGCTGGTGGATGCCAAGCATACCCAATTTGGGTCAAACCTAGCATCGGGCCAAACCTGTATCTTATCCCTTTTTGATCCTGCCACAGCATTTTAATGGGACTGATGTCAGGACTTTGACTTGGCAATTCTATAATATATTCTTATTTTTGAACCATTTTATTGTTGGATCATTGTCATTTGAACGACCCAACTGGACAGATAACCTGACAGGCTACTGTAAAATTTCCTGCTGGTCAATTAGTGAGCTGTCCTGGTTCTGGTTCAACAAAACCACCCTATGTCATCACACTTCTTTGAACCTGCTTCACACTTCAGTTGAGGTTTTAGAATTTCCTGACACAGTACAGGAGATGACCAGAGACTGCAGACACAGTACAGGAGATGACTAGAGACTGCGGACACAGTACAGGAGATGACCAGAGACTGCAGACACAGTACAGGAGATGATCAGAGACTGCGGACACAGTACAGGAGATGACCAGAGACTGCAGACACAGTACAGGAGATGATCAGAGATTGCAGACATAGCACAGGAGATGACCAGAGACTGCGGACATAGTACAGGAGATGACCAGAGACTGCGGACATAGTACAGGAGATGACCAGAGACTGCGGACATAGTACAGGAGATGACCAGAGACTGCGGACATAGTACAGGAGATGACCAGAGACTGCGGACATAGTACAGGAGATGACCAGAGACTGCGGACATAGTACAGGAGATGACCAGAGATTGCGGACACAGTACAGGAGATGACCAGAGACTGCGGACACAGTACAGGAAATGACCAGAGACTGCGGACACAGTACAGGAGATAACCAGAGACTGCGGACATACTACAGATGACCCGGAGACTGCGGACATACTACAGAAGATGACCGGAGACTGCAGACACAATACAGGAGATGACCAGAGACTGCAGACATACTACAGAAGATGACCAGAGACTGCGGACATAGTACAGGAGATGACCAGAGACTGCGCACATACTACAGGAGATGACCAGAGAGTGCACACCTTTGGGGGGGCGGGTACCCGAATTTGACTGGTACCCACTCCCACTTCCGTGGAGTTGTCCTCCCCCTTTCCCTCCCCGTAATCTTCTGGGACATGTGACAGGTCCCACAAGACTAGTTCACAAAGTGCAGCGCTTCTCCCTCATGCACAGTGGGCACCCGGCTGTGAAGCCGCAAGCTGTCACAGCTGGGTGCTCACACTGAAGATGCCGGCACCTGGGAGAGAAGACAGCCCATGGAAGCAGGACACTGCTGGACCGAGCAACAGGTAGGACGGAGGAGCGGGTTCTTCTGCACAGTAGAGCCGAGCGGCCAGCAAGATATTCTAACTTGGCGGCAGCAGCAGGAATACCCGGCCGGCCACTCCATATTCGCTCCATAAGAAACACAGACATTTTCCCCCATTTTTTTGGGGGAAAAAAATGCATCTTATGGAGAGAAAAATATGGTAAATAAAATATTAATACTAATAATAATAATCACTATTATTAAGATGATACTTTATGGGTGATATGTCAAGCTAATACAAAGGGACAAAAAAATGTTAGGTTAACATATCACCCATAATGTATCATTTTAATAATAGTGATGATTGTTATTAGTGTTATTAATATTACAATTTTTTTACCTTTTTTATGGTTTGTTTTTCGGCACTCATATTCTCATTTTTTGGTTCAGCACGTTCTCATTTTGATCCTGTGGAGGGGACATTGTATTGATGAAAACCTTATGTTCTTTCTAGCCTTGATGAAGGGGGCACCTAGACCCCCAAAACATGGTGGCTACTTCTTGAATTATGCCCCTGACATTTAATGAAATAATGTTGTATCTGGAGCTCTTAGCAGTGGTGGTGCCATGTAGACCTCCTGCAGACTGACAGTTTATTTGCTTGCTCGTATATATCCCGTACGGGCAAGCCGCTACTTCTGACAGGAAGAGTCATTGAACTACCACAGCGCTCACAGCACCGTGTTAGTTAATGGCATGTTAGTTCATTGAGAACTGCAATGGACTTGTAGTCCATTCATTTATAGAACATTGTGAATGAATGACGTTGCTTTGTGGGTGGAGCTTCTCTCACCATTTAAAGGCAGCTTAAAGTGTTACTAAACCCAGAACCAGTGGTGTATTTAGGTTTTGTGCTGCCCTAGGCAACACTAAAATCGGAAGCCCCCCCCCAGGGAGAAAGCCTGACACCAACCAACACCACTCCCCCCCACCCAAGTGAGCCATCCACTACCACCACCCTCCATACACCAGTCACCCCCCCCCCCCAGAGAAAGAAAGACACTCACCTTCACAGCTCCAGATATCCCCTGGAATGAGACTCAGGCTCTGCAAACACCGTGAATCAAGGAGCCCGCAGTCTCTCTCGGATCCCACTTGGTCCCCATGCTGCTTGTGTCCCTTCTTCAGTCCCTTCTTCCAGGGCGCAGTGCTGCCCCCCTAAAAAATGCCGCCCTAGGCAAATGCCTTGTTTGCCTTGTGGTAAATACACCCCTGCCCAGAACCCTGCATTCACTATATCTGGTCTCTCGCAGCACACAGAACACAGAAGCACAATTGTTTTAGCAGCTTCCCATCTGCCCTATAGCAGAAATACTGCTACAGGGCGGCACGGGTGCACAAAATCGGCTGTCAATCACCGGGTTCCGGTGATCGCCGAGTATTGCCGACGAGGGAGAGAACTGTATGTAAACAATACAGTTCTCTCTCCAGTCAGCTCCTGCACACTGCTTTGTATGGCTCTGCATAGCAGAGCCATACAAAGCAATGTGCTTACAGTTTAAAGCACATACACAGCATACTGTGAAACAGCACACAGTTAACCCTTTGATCGCCCCACATGTTAACCTCTTCCTGCCCAGTTCCATTAGTACAGTATCAGCGCTTTTTATTAGCACTGATCACTGTATTGGTGTCACTGGGGATGTCAGTGACACCAAGTCAGTTCCTCCCCCAGTGTTAGAATGTCTGCCGCAGTCTCGCTATAAGTCGCTGATCGCCGCCATTACTAGTAAAAAAAAAAAATTCCATTTTGTAAACACTATAACTTTCACGTACACCGATTACTTTACACATATTGAGAGTTTTTTTTTTAGCAAAGACATATAGCAGAAAACATTTTGGCCTAAATTTATGATAAAATTAGATTTTTTACATTTTTTTACTGGACGTGTTTAATAGCAAAAAGTCAAAAATATTGTTTTTTTTCTCAAAATTGTAGGTCTTTTTTTTTTTATAGTGTGTCAGTTCCCCCCAGTTTCAGAATGCTCGCTACAGTCCTGCCATTACTAGTAAAAAAAAAACCCAGTATATATACCGCTATTTGTAAATACTATAATTTTCACGTAAGCCAATTAATTTACACATATTGGGATTTTCTTTTTTAGGAAAGACATGGAGCAGAATACATTTTGGCCTAAATTTATGATGAAATTTGATTTTTTTTTTTAATTTTTATTGGACATGTTTAATAGCAAAAAGTCAAAAATATTGTTTTTTTTTCTTAAAATTGTAGGTCTCTTCTTGAATACAATGGAGAAGCCCTCTTATTGATGGGACTTTTAAGGCACAAATTTTATCAAACGGTAAGCTAACAATTCAGCGATTTAAAAGAAAAACTATTTTTATCTTTACAATCTTAAGAAAGACATATGAGTTACAATACAGAGTATGGCGGTATCATCAGAAGTGATTTTACAGTGAAGAAATAGAAATAAGTCATGCATATGGTTGCACTTGACGCGTTTCAAGACCAATCCCAATCTCTTCTTCAGAAGTGCTCAAAAAGGCATGACGCCTACAACACACATATATATCAATATATATTTTTAGATATAATCTTCCGTATAGGCAGTACAATTATAATCAGCTTGGATACAATTATATACTTACATAGCCCCATGCAGGGGCAGGAAGAATAGGAAGAACAGCCAAAGGGTTAAAAAACATTGATTTCCATGAATGCAGCCAAAGATTTCATGTGCCTCTAACAGTGAACATGGACAGAAGAAAAAAGGTAGGAAAGTAGGAGGATTGCCTCCTGGAGGGGCCCTGCCCAACCACACCAGTGGCAGATATGTAGTCTGTCTGTTCACCAATGTTAATGAATTGGTACTGTGTAAATAAACAACACGCATAAATAATAATAATACATATGTACCACCAAACTAGTGGAAAATCACAAAAATTGGAACCAGGAGTACTGAGCATTGACCAAACTAGGGTAAGCTGATGCGGACCTATTCGCATCCCGGCCGGCTGCATCGGGCTTTTCCCGACTGCGAGGTGCACGGCGTCACCACGCCGATATGGTATGATGATGTCATGAATCACGACAACGCACGGAAACCCGACACAGGAAGAGGAACAGCCAGGAGAGAGTGCAAACTAAGCCTCTCTCTGATGGACACAACTGTGCCGTTCCAAAACCCAGTCATGAAGGCCGCTGACCCCGGAAACCGGGGACCACAACCCCTGTGCGCGGGAAGACATAGGAGCGACTATAACAAATAAAGTACCCATCTAAAAAGGGGAGAAAAAGAAAGAAGAAAAAAGGGGACAAAAACAAAAGCTATGGAAATGGAATGGCCAAAAACGGGGAAGGAAACAGAAAAAAAGAGAAAAGGAAAGATGAAAAATAAAATGTATTGCACGCAGAAAGAGGACATGAATACAGTCCTGGCATCCATAGATAAAAATCATTCCACAAGCATGAATAATATAAAGATGTACAATAAATATATTAAATGTGTGCACTAACTTATTACATGAGAGGGAAAGGAGGGAAGAAGGGGAAAAAAGGTGCCAAAAAAAAAAAAGGAGAATGAGGGTGAGGCGAAAGGATCACAGATCTCTCTCGCAACCACCCAACACGAATCCCTCCAAAAAAGGCTTGAAGGACATGGATTCATTCAAGCCTGGAAAAGAAGTGGTGTTTAATTTGTGAATCCATCTGAGCTCACTTTGGAGCAGACATTTCCTCCAATCGCCTCCACGTGGGCTTGGATGGATTCTATCCAGAATTAGAAATTGAACCTTAGGATAGACACCCCCATGGAGACCTACTGTATGGCGTCCCAATGGCACCTCCGTGTTGTTGGATTTCATGTTGGAGATGTGGCGATAAGCCCGACGCCAGAGCTCCAATTTGGATTTTCCTACATAAAAGCCATTGCAATCGCATGTGAGTAAGTAAACTACACCTTTAGTTTTGCAGTTGCCATAATGTTTGGGAGTAAATTTCTCCCCGTTGGGTAATATAACCGATTTCTTAGTGTTCATGTATTGGGAATAACCGCCATTTGTAGACTCTATAACTTTAATGTAAACCAATTAATTTACACATATTGTAATTTTTTTTAGCAAAGGCATGGAGCAGAATACATTTTGGCCTACATTTATGAAAAAATTTGATTTTTTAATTTTTTTTACTGGATATGTTTTATAGCAAAAATATAGTTTTTTTTTCTTAAAATTATCGGGGGTTTTTTTGTATGCAATGGAGAAGCCCTCTTATTGATGGGACTTTTAAGGCACAAATTTTATCAAATAGTAAGCTAACAATTCAGCGATTTAAAAGAAAAACAATTTTTATTTTTACAATTTTATAAAAAGACACATGAGATACAATACAGAGTATGTCAGTATCATTAGAAGTGATGTAGGTGAATACATTTTAGCCTACATTTATGAAGACATTTGAGTTTAAAATTTTTTTATTGGATGTTTTATAGCAAAAAGTCAAAAATATTGTTTTTTTTTTTTCAAAATTTACAGTATTTTATTCATTATAGCGCAAAAAAAACAAACGCACAGGTCATCAAATAACATGAAAAGAAAGCTCTATTTGTGGTAAAAAAAAAGGATGTAAATTTCAATTGGGTGCAACATTGCATGACTGCTCAATTATCAGTTAAAGTAACACAATGCAGTAACACAAAAAATGGCCTGGTCGGGGGGGAATCCTCTGGAGGGCAAGTCGTTAAATAGGTATATTTTAATATACCTATTTATTTATTACCTAAGTATATTTTTAATATACCTATTTATATAAAATAGGTATATTTTATTGCTATTTCTAAAAATGTTGCTAAATCAAGAGCTTTCTGATCATACCAGTGTTCCATGGGGTGGACATATGAACATTTTTTTCAGGGGTTCCTCAAGATCTCAGATGTTTTGCCATGGCTTCCTCCAAGGTAAAAAAGATGGAGAAACACTGCTCTAAAAAATATCCATACTGTAACAATATTGTATGACTCTTTCACCTAACAACTCTGATTTCTTTTTATAATCCTCATTTATGGTACAATTTTCATTATTTATATTGTGGCAAATTTTGGTACATTCTTCAACCCTATAGATAGAGAGATGACAGCTCAAGATAGGAATGTAGCTGTTCTTGTTTGTCTTTAAAAAAAAACCCAAAGAGATCTAGTAATTAACTCATTCCCTTCCACATAAATATCTAAGTATAAGATTGTATCCATGGCTGAACATACTTTTACTCAAATTAATATTCCTATTCATTTTTATTCCATATATTAACTACTTCAAGTCTGGACACATTCACCCCCTTCCTATCCAGGCCAATTTTCAGCTTTCAGTGCTATCCAGGGGCGGACCAACAACTCATGGGGCCCCCGGGCAATAAGGGATCATGGGGCCCCTGTGTCCTTGCCCAAACTCAAAAAAGCCTATGAAAAAGGTACCAGGGGCATCTCATGGGGCCCCCTACTGACCCCGGGCCCTCGGGCAGTGCCTGAGTTTCCAAATGGTCAGTCCGCCCCTGGTGCTATCACACTGATAATTGTGACAAATACTCAGTCGTGCAACACTGTACCCATAAGAAATGTTGATCCATTTTTTGAGACAGATAGAGCTTTCTTTTGGTGGTATTTGATCGCCACTGGGTTTTTTATTTTTTGCTATATAAATGAAAAAATACTGAAAATTCTGAAAAAAATTTTTTTTTTGCTTAGTTTTTTGTTTAAAAATTTGCAAATAAACAAATATTCTTCAGAAATGTAGGCCAAAATGTATTCTGCATCAGTTTTGGGGTAAAAATATCCCAAAACAATGTATATTATTTAGTATGTGAGAAAGCTGTAGAGTCTACAAATTATGGGATATATAGTTGAAAATTGATTAGTCGAGATCCTAAAATGACAGATGCTGGTATGATGTTTGGGGTGATCAGGATGCTAGTATGGGGTATGGCAGTGATCAGGTCTCTGGCAATGGAGTATGTCAGTGATCACGATGCTGGTATGGCATATGGGGTGATCAGGATGCTAGTATGGGGTATGGCGGTGATCAGGATGCTGGTATAGGGTATGGAAGTGATCAGGACGCTGGTATGGGGTATGGCAGTGATCAGGATGCTGGTATGGTGGTGATCAGGATGCTGGTATGGTGTATGGTGGTGATCAGGATGCTGGTATGGTGTATGGCGGTGATCAGGATGCTGGTATTGGGGTATGGAAGTGATCAGGACGCTGGTATGGCGGTGATCAGGATGCTGGTGAGGGGTATGGCAGTGATCAGGATGCTGATATGGGGTATGGTGGTGATCAGGATGCTGGTATGGGGTATGGCAGCGATCAGGACACTGGTATAGGGTATGGCGTTGATCAGGATGCTGGTATGGGGTATGGTGGTGATCAGGACGCTGGTATGGCAGTGATCAGGATGCTGGTATGTGGTATGGCAGTGATCAGGAAGCTGGTATGGTAGTGATCAGGATGCTGGTATGTGGTATGGCGGTGATCAGGATGCTGGTATGTGGTATGGCGGTGATCAGGATGCTGGTATGGTAGTGATCAGGATACTGGTATAGGGTATGGTGGTGATCAGGACGCTGGTATGGGGTATGGCGGTGATCAGAACGTTAGTATGAGGTATGGCGGTGATAGGGACGCTAGTATGGCAGTAGTAAGGATGCTGGTATGGGGTATAACAGTGATCAGGATGTGGGTATGGGGTATGGCAGTGATCAGGATGCTGGTATAGAGGTATGGCAGTGATCAGGATGCTGGTATGGTGGTGATCAGGATGCCGGTATGGTGTATGGTGGTGATCAGGATGCTGGTATGGTGTATGGCGGTGATCAGGATGCTGGTACGGGGTATGGCGGTGATCAGGATGCTGGTATGGGGTATGGAAGTGATCAGGACGCTGGTATGGCGGTGATCAGGATGCTGGTGAGGGGTATGGCAGTGATCAGGATGCTGATATGGGCTATGGTGGTGATCAGGATGCTGGTATGGGGTATGGTGGTGATCAGGATCCTGGTATGGGGTATGGTGGTGATCAGGACGCTGGTATGGGGGTGATCAGAACGTTAGTATGAGGTATGGCGGTGATAAGGATGCTAGTATGGCAGTAGTCAGGATGCTGGTATGGGGTATAACAGTGATCAGGATGTGGGTATGGGGTATGGCAGTGATCAGGATGCTGGTATAGAGGTATGGCAGTGATCAGGATACTGGTATAGAGGTACACAGCCACACAGTGTGAGTCACACAGTAGCAATCAATGCAGGATGACGTACAGGTACATTAGCCCACATCAGCAAAGCCGTCTATGTGCAATGGGTGGACGGGAAGAGGTTAAGAAACGTAATCAATGATTCCTCATTTTCTTCCCAAATCACAATAATATCGTCAATAACTCTCTTATATAAACTTAATTCTTTTGGCTTATTATTCAAAAAAGTCTGATATTCCCACTTATTTGTAAATAAATCAGCCACACTTGGGGTACATTTTGCTTCCATAGACCATGATACCAAAAAAAAAAAAGTACGTGACCAATAAAACTTTAAAGCTTCTACAATAAATGTTTTCCCTCTGAATTCATAGATTTTCTCTTATCCATTCACTCATTTAACAGCATCTATCTCTGGCCGATGATAGTATATAATGAACATTGTCACATTGCAGCATTCAGCATGAAAGGGAGGAGAGGTGGGAAACGAAGGGAGGTGGAATAGAGGGCCTTGTGTGGGGGGGGGGGGGAGCATAAAATAAAAACTAAAAATATTCAATGAATTAATAAACCACTAAAGTGAAAAAAGTTCTCGGGCAACGGTATATAACAGTTCATAAATAGTCCAAGTAATAAAAAACAACAAATAAATCTCTGCTGTGAATGCTGTACAGTGTGGAGAATCCAAAAGAAAAGCATGGCAGATCTTCTGTGCAAATCCTCCACCAATATGCACTCACCAGAGGCCAATGCATGGAAAGCCTAATAAGATACTCCAGCCAGCCTAGACATCCACTAGAAGATCTTCATTTTGGATAGGATTGCCAATCAAAAATATACCCTGTTAAGGAATTGCTCACCACACGGAGCCCAGAATAGGTATATAGTGTAGTATTTTTTTTATTACCATCACAATGAAGACAAATAACAGATGAATCTTAAAATCCAGGTGGAATAAAAGAATAAACAAATGCGGCTGGACTTACAAAGAAGGCCGCCGATTCAATGCTTTGGCATCAGCACTTAAGGCCCCTCCCGACATGTTTCGTCCACATGCATATCTTCAAAGGGATCTGCCTCCTGCCGACGTCACACTCATACCCTTTAAATAGCCTGAGCGCAGTGTGAACTGACCTGCACCATTTTGTTGTGGGCTAGGGAACCTAAAAAAGGCAAGCTGCAGATCCAAAACATCACAGAGCCACTCCTGCTTGCACACGCAACATAAATAACCTACGCCATGAAATTATTTAACATGTTAAAGCTGATATGAAATTTTACTGGATGGGTTTAGATTTACTGTAGCAGTGTTTCTAATAGAGTGTAGATGAATCCTCAACATGCTTTAAAAAACAGGAATTGTGAAAAGGGGAATGTAAAATATATATTGTCTTTTTTAGAAAAAAATAAATATTTTATTTTTATATGTTATGCTGCATTGGTTGGTGATGGGGTGAAGGAGGATCAGTTCCCAGCCAGAGGTGGACTGACCATTCAAGCACTCTGGCACTGCCCGAGGGCCCGGGGTCAGTAGGGGGCCCCATGCGATGCCCCTGGTACCTTTCATTGGCTTTTTCATAGGCTTTTTGGGTGTGGGCGAGGACACAGGGGCCCCATGATCCCTATTGCCCAGGGGCCCCATGAGTTGTCAGTCCGCCCCTGTTCCCAGCATACACCCACAACTGTATATCTCCATTTTGACTGAACTAGCCATTCTTTTCATAATATATTAATGAAAAAACATGTTAAAAAGAGTTTAAAAAAAAAAAGATAAGATTTCAGAATTCGCTCATTAAAATAAAAAAATCCTAGAGGCTGAAAATGTATTTATTTAATAGATTATTTTTTATTATTATTATTATACAGGATTTATATAGCGCCAACAGTTTTCTTAGCGCTTTACAATATAAAGGGAGACAATACAGCAACAATACAGTTCAATACAAGAGGGATAGGAGGGCCCTGCTCCTTGGAGCTTACAATCTAGGAGATTATTAAATTGAATTACATTGGATATATATATATATATATATATATATATACTGTATAAAGTGTATACAAATTTTTACACCATTTTTTTAAACCTTTAAAAAAAAAATCCTAAAAGCTGAAAATATTCAGTACTCTGCAAAGGAATATGTGAGATGTGATTCCCCTAGGACAAGATACTGTCTAAAGTGTATTTTTGTGAAACTCCTCCCTGAATGTGTCTTTAAAATCCTCAAGCTTCAAAGTGTTTAGCATTACACAAGCTCTGCCTCCAGATAGAGAACCTCACCCAGATCTGACAGCACAAGGTAAGAGGTCTGAGCTTGGTGCATCGCAATAAAAAAAAGGCTGAATTTTAAATTTCGAGAAATCTCTGAGCAACTTGTCTCCTTTGGGCTGGTAAGTTCCAATAATAATAAAAAAAACTTATTTTGAAATATGTGTGTATGTAAGCGTACAATGTACAGCATGCACTTGTTTGTGGCAAAAGGTGCATTTTGAAATAAGTTAATTTTTTTTTTTTGCTTTAGTGCATATATGAAATATAATATAATACAATATGTAAATAATAGTATTGATTAATGTATTTAATAGAATATTAAATTTAATTAAATAAATAAATTAAAATATTAAATTGTATATATATATATATATATACTGTATAAAGTGTATACTAATTTTTACGCCATTTTTTAAACCTTTAAAGAGATCTGAGCTTGGTACATTGCAATAAAAAAAAGGCTGACTTTTAAATTTTGAGAAATCTCTGAGCAACTTGTCTCCTTTGGGCTGTTAAGTTCCAATAATAATAAAAAAAAACTTATTTTGAAATATGTTTGTATGTAAGCGTACAATGTACATCATGCACGTGTTTGGGGCAAAAGGTTCATTTTGAAGTAAGTTCATTTATTTATTTTTTTGCTTTAGTGCATGTATGAAATATAATATAATACAATATGTAAATAATAGTATTGATAAATGTATTTAATAGAATATTTAATTGAATTAAATAAATAAATTAAAATATTACATTGGATATATATATATATATACTGTATAAAGTGTATACTAATTTTTACGCCATTTTTTAAATCTTTAAAAAAAAAATCCTAAAGGCTGGAAATATTCAGTACTCTGAAAAGGAATGTGTAAGACGTGAGTCCCCTGCGCAGTTACTCCATAGAACAAGATATTGTCTAAAATGTATATTTGTGAAACTTCTCCCTGAATGTGTCTGTAAAAAAGCTTCAAGGTTTTTAGCATTACACAAGCTCTGCCTCAATATAGAAAACCTCACCCAGGTCTGAGCTTGGTGTATTGCAATAAAAAAAGGCTGACTTTTAAATTTTGGGAAAACTCTGAGCAACTTGTCTCCTTTAGGCTGTTAAATTCCAATAATAATCAAAAAACATATTTTGAAATGTGTGTGTGTAAGGGTAAAAAGTACATCATTCACGTGTTTGGGGCAAAAGCTTCAGTTTGAACTAAGTTAATTTATTTTTTTGCTTTAGTGCATGTATGAATTATAATATAATACAATATGTAAATTATAGTATTGATAAATGTATTTAATAGAATTTTAAATTGAATTAAATAAATAAATTAAAATATTAAATTGAATAAATATATATATATATATATATATATATATATATATATACACACACACACATATATATATATATATACATATACATATATATATACATATACATATATATATATATATATGTATATACTGTGTAACGTGTATACACATTTTTACGCCTTTTTTTAAACTTTTTTTTAAAAAAAGAAAACATTTTAAGTATGCGAGAGATAAAGTGCATGAAATGCCATTTTCTTCACTTTATTTATTTATTTATTTCAGGTACTTACGGTATATAGTGCCATCAATGTACACAGCACTTTACATATATATATTGTACATTCACATCAGTCCCTAACCCTCAAGGGGTGTACAATCTAAGGTCCCTAACTCACATTCACAGACATACTAGGGACGATTTAGACAGGATCCAATTCACCTACCAGCATGTCTTTGGAGTGTGGGAGGAAACCGGAGTACCCAGAGGAAACCCACGCAGGCACAGGGAGAACATGCAAACTCCAGGCAGGTGGTGCCATGGCCGGGATTCGAACCAACGACCCGAGTACTGTTTCATTTTATATAAAGTAGAGAAGGGTCAGACCCCCTATTGAGTTATTTTTGCCATCTATGTCCTGCTGGGGAGATTTCTCTTCACTTCTTCAACAGGAAATCTCACCAAAATGAGTGGCATTCCCATCTTAGAATGTTATCATAGGAGCAGGTATCCCCATTGGGGGACTTTCCCTCACTTTTTTGCTCTGAGGACATCCCAAAATTTTTGGATTTCCCTAATTTTTTGTCTCTGGTATAATGGTCACCAACACAAATAGAGTGAATCTCCTCAACGGGGACACAGACAACACTAAAACATTTTTTTTTACTGAGGATCTAGCCCTTCCCCCACTTTATCTAAAACTAAAATGACAAATGTTGCCTTTAATTACATTGTAAAACCTCTGTAGGTTTTTGCCATCAGTTTCTCATTTGGGAAATTTCTCTTTACTCCTTGGTAATAAATCAAGATGTAAAAGTGGGGTATAGCCCTTTTTAGATATCTGTACCTGGAATAAGTGTCCCGTTAGAAGATTTCCCCTATGTTCCTGTTCTGGTGATACTTCAAAATTAAAAATTTTCTCTTTCCCTTTTTATCCCGTAATTATGGTCACCAGAACAAACAAGATCATCTCCCTAACAAAGTGCAATAAGGACCTAATAGAGTGCAATATTTGTATCCATTTCGGATACAGATGTTTTTATTCAGATACAAATAGATACAATGGTGCAACCGCAATACTTTTTCATGTCAAATATAATAGCGGACTGGAATTCTTCTTCCTTTTCTTCTTCTTCTTCTTCTTCTTCTTTTTCTTCTTCTTTTTCTTCTTCTTCTTCTTTTTCTGCCTCTTCTTCTTCTGTTTCTTCTTCTTCTTCTACTTCTATCAGGTCATGGCTCATGCGCAGATTTTTTATCGGTAAAAAGATTGTCCGATTTGCCCATCATTGCCGCGAAAATCGGCTGATTTTTTAACTTTTTTTTTACTTTACTTTAAAAAAAAATGTGCCATAATCCCGAAAAATGGCCGACCAATTAACCCACTAGTGGTGCAAAAATCGACTGATTTTTTTTTCGGCCGAAAAATCAGCCGATTTTCGACCCATCTATGGCCTGCATTATGCAGGCCATACTTGGGTCGAATTCCCAACTAATTTTCTTTAGAAAATCAGAAATTTAGTGCGTTTTGTAATCCAATGGTGCCACCATTGATTTTGAAATTCAAACAACCAAGCCTTCAATTTCTCATGTTGCTACATTATTATACAGTATTTATAAAGCGCCAATGGTTCGCTCAGCGCTGTACATTACAAAGGGGGACAGAACATGTGACAGAACAAAACCAATACAATACAAAACATGAGGGGATCGAGGGCCCTGCTCTTTCGAGCTAACAATCTAGGAGGGAGGGGATGGTGGTACAGGAGGAGATAGCTGTGGGGGATGGAGTGGTAGGAAGAGTGGAGGAGGTCGGCAAGTTAGCAGGGGGTGGGGTAGGCTTCCCTGAAGAGATGGGTTTTCAGGGTGTGCCTAAAGGAGAGGAGAGTAGGTGATAATCTGATGGGTTGGGGCAGGGAGTTCCAGAGGATGGGTGACACCCTGGAGAAGTCCTGGAGGCGGGCATGGGAGGAGGAGACCAGGGAACTAGAGAGAAGGAGGTCTTGTGAGGAGCGGAGTGTGCGTGCTGGGCGGTACTTGGACATTAGGTCAGTGATGTAGTTCTGGGCAGTATGGTGGACGGCTTTGTACGTCAGTGTTAGGATTTTGAATTTGATCCGTTGCGCAATCGGAAGCCAGTGGAGGGATTGGCAGAGGGGGGTGGCGGAAACGGAGCGGTTGGAAAGGTGAATGAGTCTGGCAGCCGTATTCAGGATCAACTGAAGCGGGGATAGCCAGCGGCGAGGCAGGCCAGTAAGGAGGGAGTTTCAGTAATCGAGAATTTTCGTAGCCAATAATTTTCTTTTCTTTCCAGGTCACAGCTTTATATTTCTTGCACGATTCTCCCATCATTGATTCGAAATTTGTTTATTTTTCCAAAAATTTCCAACATGACCGATCACTCAAATTCGATGGTCACACGAAAATTGGCAGTTTCTGTGTAAATAACATAACAGGGCTTCATAATGATTGAGATTGTGGTTGACAAACTCAAGAATAGAAAGCCACAATCAGAACGAGGAGGTAAAATCTTTAGACAATCGGCCTCAGCAAATTCCTGAAATTCGTGATACAACTGTATGTGATTGCAACTACCTGCAAAGTGGTCATGTATGTCTCTACAAAGTTGCTCAACAGGTTTAGGTATGGACAATGGCTCAGCGTCCTGAGGCTACATGCACAAGGGGCATTTTGATAATGCTGGTAATGTTAGCTGTGTAAAGTCATGTTAAAAACGTGCGTTTTTCAGCTTTTTTTTGCATTTTTGCATGTGGTTTTTTTGGGGTTTTTTTGCGTTTTTTCACATTTGCATTTTTTTAAGAAAAAAAAATTAGAGGGTTTAAAAAAAAGTCCAAAAACGCTGGTTTGCCACATTTTACCGCGTTTTGACCGCGTTTTTCAGTGTTGGAGCGTTTTTACAGCTAAAAAACTCTAGAAGCCCACTAGTCCTGGGTTTTTTTTCCAGCCAAAAAATGTTCCTGCCAGAAAAAAAACTTTGATTCCAGTCTATGTGTGCATGGACACATAGGATAACATGCTGGGGGGGTTTACTGGCTGTAGAAAAATAAACGTCAAAAGTCAAAAATGTCCAGTGTGCATGAGGACTAATTGGTACTCAATCTAAAAGTTCTTAACCACTTCTGTATATAAACAGCTGGATGGGGGCAGTGCAGGGGCGAGTTGCCATTCATAAAAGGCTCCCGCCATTTTGGACTGTGCGCGCTCCCTGGGAGCGCTCAGCACCGCGATCTGGTGCCGTTGTGTCCGGGGGACACTGATCACTGTATGGGACCTCTGTGTGAGGTCCCGATCATGTGATCACTGATTGGCCAATTAGTGATCACATGAATAGTAGTAAGCAAGATGTCACTTCAGACATCATTGCTTATTACTAGTGAAATCTGTGAATGATCACAGAGATCACATGGTACAAGCCTATTGTACCAGCCTTGTACCATGTGACAAGCTGTGACCAATCACAGCTCTCACAGTATTTCTCAATGGCTGCAAGAATGCAGCCAGAGAGGAGACATTATTGCTTTTACAGCCTTTATGGGTGTAAAAGCAATCAGTGTTGAAAAAAAAAAATCTTCATCACCCCCCACAAGTAGTACAATGCCACTATGGTAACACTGTACTGCTAGGGTGACAGTATGTTAAAAAAAAAAATAATATAAAAATGTAAAAAAATCTTTTTTTAAATTATAATTTTTGGTTATGAACTAAGTTGGGTTATTTTTTTTTTTTACTAAAAAGATAACGGAATAAAGTTTGGCCAAGATTTATGAATAAATATTATTTATTTGCAAAATTTTATAAGAAAAACACTTTTTTTTCAAAATGTTTCGACTTTTTCATTTATAGAGCAAAAAAAAAAAAATATCCCAGTGGTGAATAAATACCACCAAAATAAGGTTTTATCTGTCTCAGATTCATATGGGTACAGTGTTGCATGACTGCGCAATTGTCATTCAAACTGTGATAGCACTGAAAGCTGAAAATTGGCCTGGACTGGAAGGGGGTGAAAGTGTCCGGACATGAAGTGGTTATACACCTTCCATAAAAATTCATACTATAAGTCCTTCATTCTTCCAAGGTTCTCATGTGAATATTTGAGTGCCCAATTCATATATCTCCAAGGTGATGTGCTCCTCCTCCTCCTCTCAAAAAGTATTAACTCCTCATGCAAAAAATATAAACCACACACAGTGCATATCTATGATTTTTTTTTTTTTTTTTTTTTTTTTTGTGTGTTTAAGGACTTTTGGTTGAATACCAATTGGGATGCTGAGCAATTGTTCATAACCCGTGTGTCTGTACCCTACCTGTACTTTAAACCGTGTGTCTTTACCCAACGTCCGTGTCTGTACCTAACCCGTGTGTCTGTACCCAACGTGTGTGTCTGTAACTGACATGTCTGTACCCAACGTCCGTGTCTGTACCTAACCCGTGTGTCTGTACAGAACGTGTATGTCTGTAACTGACATGTCTGTACCCAACGTGTGTGTCTGTAACTAACATATTGTACCCAACATGTGTGTCTGTAACTGACATGTCTGTACCCAACGTGTGTGTCTGTACCTAAAATTTCTGTACCCAATGTGTGTGTCTGTACCTGACATGTCTGTACCTAACATATCTGTACCCAACGTGTGTGTCTGTACCTAACATGTCTGTACCCAACGTGTGTGTCTGGAACTAACATATCTGTACCCAACGTGTGTGTCTGTAACTAACATATTGTACCCAACATGTGTGTCTGGAACTAACATGTCTGTACCCAACGTGTGTGTCTGTACCTAAAATGTCTGTACCGAATGTGTGTGTCTGTACCTAACATGTCTGTACCCAACGTGTGTGTCTGTACCTAACATGTCTGTACCCAACGTGTGTGTCTGTACCTAAAATTTCTGTACCCAATGTGTGTGTCTGTAACTGACATGTCTGTACCCAACGTGTGTGTCTGTACCTAACATGTCTGTACCCAACGTGTGTGTCTGTACCTAACATATCTGTACCCAACGTGTGTGTGTGTACCTAACATGTCTGTACCCAACGTGTGTGTCTGTACCTAACATGTCTGTACCCAACGTGTGTGTCTGTACTTAACATATCTGCAACCAACGTGTGTGTCTGTACCTAACATGTCTGTACACAATGTGTGTCTGTACCTAACATGTCTGTACCCAACATGTGTGTCTGTACTTAACATGTCTGTACCCAACGTGTGTGTCTGTACATAACATGTCTGTACCCAACGTGTGTGTCTGTACCTAACATATCTGTACCCAATGTGTGTGTCTGTACCTAACATGTCTGTACACAATGTGTGTCTGTACCTAACATGTCTGTACTCAACGTGTGTGTCTGTACTTAACATGTCTGTACCCAACATGTGTGTCTGTACCTAACATGTCTGTACCCAACATGTGTGTCTGTACCTAACATATCTGTACCCAACGTGTGTGTCTGTAACTAACATATTGTACCCAACGTGTGTGTCTGTACCTAAAATTTCTGTACCCAATGTATGTGTCTGTACTTAACAAGTCTGTACCCAACGTGTGTCTGTACCTAACATGTCTGTACCCAATGTGTGTGTCTGGAACTAACATGTCTGTACCCAATGTATGTGTCTGTACTTAACAAGTCTGTACCCAACGTGTGTGTCTGTACTTAACATGTGCATCTCTGTACCCAACATTTTTGTCTGTACCTAACATTTCTGTACCCCAACGTGCGTGTATGTACCTAACATGTCTGTATCCAACATGCATGTCTGTACCTGACATGTGCATCTCTGTACCCAACGTGCGTGTCTGTACCTAACATGTCTGTACCCAACATGCGTGTCTGTACCTAACATGCGTGTCTGTACCTAACATGTCTGTACCCAACATGCGTGTCTGTACCTAACATGTCTGTACCCATCATGCATGTCTGTACCTAACATGTCTGTACCCATTGTGCATGTCTGTACCTAACATGTGCATCAGTATCCACCTTGTGTGTCTTCCCCTCTGCATCCTGACCACAAGGGCTTGTCGTCACAGAATGCCTTGAACACATCGAAAAAAAATTGGTGGCAGTACTGAGCAAGTGCCTCCCCTTAGGTCAGTGGGCAGTAGGCAGCCACTTGGCCCAGTACCCAGAAGATTGTGGCCATCATTGTAGTAGCACCTACTACTACAGTGACTGTCAGCTTCCCCAGTAGCCCAATCGATATGAGATATGCCTCTTTACATTGTGCCAAGCTGGACCAATGGAAGTTTGCAATAAAGATCATACCAGGAGATCAGCTTTAATAAAGATTTGGAAAGTTCAGTAGAGATATACAGTAAACCATATCACATGAGCTTTGCTCTGTCCTCAGTTTAGAGCTGGGTTTGTACACCGTTTTCTTCTTCAATATAGTAAATACTCATGTCATATATTTTCTAGTGTCTGTTTAGTGTGAACGTGACCTCTCTTATGTACATTTAACCACTGCCAAGCTGCCCAATTGCAGTTTTACTGCTACAAGGCGGCTGCTCTGTGCAAAATCACATAAATCTATACGTGATTTTGTATTTCCAGATAGCGGGTGTGCGTGCGCGCGCCGCCCTACCCGTGCTGTCATTTGCTCCTAAAGATGTCAATCACCGGGTCCCAGCTAGTGATTCATGGCCAGGACTCGGTGATTGGTGGAGCAGCTGACAGGGGAGAGACCTGAGTGTATACAACACAGATCTCTCTCCTGTCAGCAGGGACGCGCTGCTTTCCACCTCTCTGCAAAGCAGATTAAACATCTGCTACAGGCACTGGCTTTCGAGCTCAGACTGTGACACCCTGCCCTATCTGCATCTGATTGGACCGTCAGGGAGGTGATCATGTGACAGCTTCCCATACTTTCTGCCAAACTGGGTTATGATCATGTTTGAATAGAACTCAACTTACCTCTAGGCAAAAGTAGACAGAAAGTCTGCAGCCATGTAGATTTAACTCACAGACTGCTATTAGTAGATAATCCTTTGTGTACTTAAAGATGTTGCTTCTTAACCCCTTCACGCCTAAGGGTAAAACAAATCTTAATGCCTAAGCACACTTTTTCAACTTCTGTCAACTTTGCCCGATGAATGCCAGGTGCCGGAGGGGAATCTCTGTCTGGGACCCATGGATTGACATCCCTAGCCGCCAATGGCTGTGCGGGTAGGGAGGCACGCGTGCGCACGTGCCCCCTACCCAGAAAAGCAGATTACATATATATACAGGTGAAACTCGAAAAATTAGAATATCGTGCAAAAGTTCATTTATTTCAGTAATGCAACTTAAAAGGTGAAACTAATATATGAGATAGACTCATTACATGCAAAGCAAGATAGTTCAAGCCGTGATTTGTCATAATTGTGATGATTATGGCTTACAGCTCATGAAAACCCCAAATCCACAATCTCAGAAAATGAGAATATTACATGCAATCAATAAAACAAGGATTGTACATAGAACAATATCAGACCTCTGAAAAGTATAAGCATGCATATGTACTCAGTACTTGGTTTGGGCCCCTTTTGCAGCAATTACTGCCTCAATGCGGCGTGGCATCAGCCTGTGGCACTGCTGAGGTGTTATGGAAGACCAGGATGCTTCAATAGCGGCCTTCAGCTCTTCTGCATTGTCCGGTCTCATGTCTCTCATCTTTCTCTTGGCAATGCCCCATAGATTCTCTATGGGGTTCAGGTCAGGCGAGTTTGCTGGTCAATCAAGCACAGTAATCCCACGGTCATTGAACCAGGTTTTGGTGCTTTTGGCAGTGTGGGCAGGTGCCAAGTCCTGCTGGAAAATGAAGTCAGCATCCTCATAAAGCTCGTCTGTGGAAGGAAGCATGAAGTGCTCCAAAATCTCCTGGTAGATGGCTGCGTTGACCCTGGACTTAATGAAGCACAGTGGACCAACACCAGCAGATGACATGGCTCCCCAAATCAACACAGACTGTGGAAACTTCACACTGGACTTCAAGCATCTTGCAGTGTGTGCCTCTCCATCGTTCCTCCATACTCTGGGTCCTTGGTTTCCAAATGAGATGCAAAAGTTGCTCTCATCAGAAAAGAGGACTTTGGACCACTGAGCAACAGACCAGGTCTGTTTTTCTTTAGCCCAAGTAAGATGCTTCTGACGTTGTTTGTTGTTCAGGAACGGTTTGATAAGAGGAATATGACATTTGAAGCCCATGTCCAGGATCCGTCTATGTGTGGTGGCTCTTGATGCACTGACTCTAGCCTCAGTCCACTCCTTGTGAATGTTCCCAACACTTTTGAATGGCCTTTTCCTGACAATCCTCTCCAGGCTGCGGTCATCCCTGCTGCTTGTGCACCTTTTTCTTCCACACTTTTCCCTTCCACATAACTTTCTATTAATGTGCTTTGATACAGCACTTTGGGAACATCCAACTTCTTTTGCAATTACCTTTTGAGGCTTTCCCTCCTTCTGGAGGGTGTCAATGATGGTTTTCTGCACAACTGTCAGGTCAGCAGTCTTTCCCATGATTGTGATTCCTACTGAACTAGACTGAGAGACCATTTAAAGGCTCAGGAACCCTTTGCAGGTGTTATGGCTTAATTAGCTGATTAGAGTGGGACACTTTGAGCCGAGAATATTGCACCTTTTCACAATATTCTCATTTTCTGAGATTGTGGATTTGGGGTTTTCATGAGCTGTAAGCCATAATCATCACAATGATGACAAATCACGGCTTGAACTATCTTGCTTTGCATGTAATGAGTCTATCTCATATATTAGTTTCACCTTTTAAGTTGCATTACTGAAATAAATGAACTTTTGCACGATATTCTAAGTTTCACCTGTGTATATATATATACTTGATTTTGCGCAGCCCTGCTTCCCTTTAGCAGTATTTCTACTATAAGGCGGCGGGAAAGCTGTTAAACTGTGATTCTATATGTGTATTCTGCCCAGAAAGGTCACAATGAGGCTTGCTGGATTTCCTATATCATTCCATTTTGTATGTGTTTTTTGCTAACCATTGATTAACCTCACATTCTAAACACAGAACCAGTAATGTGCCAATGACTTATTAGGAAAAACTTTAAAGAGCAAAAGAGCACGGGAACGGGACATTAACCATCAAAAAGGCAGTCAGCATGAAAGCTGCTTAAACATTGGGTTAGCCATTGTTTTAGGATCTCCCTATAATTGTACACCTCACTTGTGTTTCAGGAGACCAATAGAATGTTCAAATCAAGCAGAAAAGGTTATGTGATCATTTTGTGTTGTACAGTTGTCGTTATGGTGCTGTTTAGCTACATCGTTCATCTAAACTTCAGACAGGTAGATTCTTCATTGTAGACCTTCACTTAAATTGTGTCTGTGGGTAAAGCTAAGTATGTAACAGTAGAAATGTTGATGATTTCCCATCAGCCTTCAAATGTACACCTTCTCAATGTAAAAAATCATCTGCCACCTGCCTTTGAACACATTGGGTACATGACAACAGAACCCAAAACCATCAACCAACAAACAGCTGAAATAATGACTATGATACACAGTACAATCCCCCAAAATGTTACCATGTATTTTAATGAAACCACCAGCGCACTGAATAGCAAAGCAATAATCATGAACTATAAACCCAATTATTGTGTTGGAGACACTTTGATTGTTCTGGTTGAGATGTTCAATTATCTGGGAAAAAGGAAAACTTATGGAGGAGACTTCCTACTGGCCCGGATCTTTTCCCAAAAGCTTGGAGCTGGAGCTTCTGGGAGAATCGAGGACTTCAATAATGGAACTTACAATATTTATTTTAAATTATTTTGGGAAGGAAAAGTACAAATCTCCATTCTCCTAATGCATCCCAGTGAAGGAGTAGCTCTATGGTGGAAAGCAAGGAATATGGGATCCAGTTATATCAGCTACACAGGAACATTCCTTAATGAAAACAAAGAGGTACATACAAAATGTGGATTTTACTTGAATTCCCAACAAGAAAAATGTGAATATATGGACAGAAAATATGGAGAAGTTTTCTACTGTATCAAGTTACCAGCAGTACCTTGTGAGGCATTCATATCATTAAGGAGTGCGAACACACCTTATACATACCTCACCAAGGAGAACAACACTCTGTTTACCACGTAAGTACTTCCAAAGATTACTTTTTTGTTTTAGGCATAGTTTGTATTTACGTTTATGAAGATGGTGCTGAACATTAAAAGGTATAGCCATGTTTTGGAAAGAGGATCAATCATAAAAAGTAGAATTCAGACTATTTAAAGTAAACCTTTGGGCTAAGTTGGACTATTCAAACTGACCATATGTTAAAAAGTACATAAAAAGGAGTTACAGAAAGAAAATAATTTATACTGTATATACAGCCTCAATTGAAATATAACTTTTTCTGTTTGGTCTTCAAAGCCACTCATAACATTGAAAGACCAATAAGGAGACTTGGGAGACAGGAAATTAGCCAGGCTTGATTTTCCTTTGATTTCTGGATTAACTGCCTATTACTTGTTTTTTTTTTTTAGTGAAGGTAACTTTGCTTATTCATTTGTTTTAAATGCTCCATTTGACATGTGACAGGTTTAATTAATTATTTATTTGCAAAATTTTATAAGAACAACCACTTTTATTCAAAATTTGTGGACATTTTCATTTACATAGCAAAAAAAATAAAAATCCCAGTGGTGAATAAATACCACCAAAATAAAGCTTTATCTGTCTCAAAAAAATGGTAAAAAATTCATATGGGTACAGTGCTGCATGACCGCGCAATTGTCATTCAAAGTGTGATAGAGCTGAAAGCTGAAAATTGCCTTGGACAGGAAGGGGGTAAAAGTGTCCGGACAGGAAGTGGTTAAAGGTCGCATTGTCATGTTTTTACTGATTGTACATCTTATCTTATCCATGCTAATATCCCCAAGAGGGGAATGTCCTCCTGGGGGTATAAAGTATGTGACTGGGTTTTACTAAATAGGAGAAAAATCTCCTGAGAGCTACTTGGGTAGAGATCACCTATGGTTACCATAATGGGACTATGGTCAGAGATAACAAGATCAGACAGATCTGAATCACTTAGCATAGGAAATAATGAACAGTGAGCTAAAAAAAAATAATCTATTTGAGAAAAGGAATTGTGAGGTGCAAAATAAAATTTGTCTGCCTTCTATGTGGGATGTGAGAGCTGCCTGATATCCAAAAAGTCCAGGGAGGTGAATACCTGAGAGAGTAGGGTAGGTGCAGACTTACCTGTGGACACAGATCTAGGACTAGGGGAGTGGTCCTCCACGTCCTCCAAGGGTTCCATAACTGAATTGAAGTTCACCCCTCCTACTAGATGAAGGTTTTTGGGAGCACTAATGACGCAAGTGGAAAGATCTTGAAAGAAGGGGGTGCCTGGGGTGTTGGGAGCATAGATGTCACTAATAGGAAGATCATAATTGACAATAGATATATAAACTGCCGGCTTCCATCCCTCTGAATCTGCATCAATAGTTCTCAGTTTGTAGAAAATATTTTTATGCAATAGAATGATCTCTCCAGCTTTGCGATTCACAGCAGACGAACCACAAACTTCTCCCACCCATAGTTTATGTAGATGGTTGAAAATGCCCTCAGAGAGATGTGTTCCCCGCAGTAAGGCTACATCAGCTCTAAGGCGCTTCAAGTGTCATGCACTTGTTGGGTGATCGCAGAACTTTTACATTTCATGAGATGATACGCACGATTAGGTACCCAAAGGAACTACCAACATAGAGCCATCTACATTATAGGACACTAGACACAATTGGCTGCTTAGGATGAATGGTAGACTCATCTCACCCATGAAATAGACAGAGTATTAGAAGATACAGTTGGAAGGAAACTCAGAAGAGGAGTTAGAAAAATGAAACAATAAATCAACCAAATACCAAGAATACCAGAAAAACTATGGACTCCCTTTTTGTCCCACATGAAAGGTTCACCATAGAAAAAACTCCTAGCAAATTCCGAGCTCCAAAAAAAACAACAACAAATTACTGTAGACAGTAAAACAACCATTTATAACCTGCCCAAAGGTCAGGAGCTAGGAGACGCATAGGAAGGACATTTTAATTGAACAGACAATCATGTCCCAGGTCATCAGTCACAGCTGCAGAGGAAAGAAGTAATGGGAGACTTCCTCCATTACTTAGGGAGGGAGAGAGGCGAGGAAGAACAGAGGCACAACACTAATAGCTGTGCCGTGCCCAGGGGCGGACTGACCATTTGGAAACTCGGGCACTGCCCGAGGGCCCGGGGTCAGTAGGGGGCCCCATGAGATGCCCCTGGTACCTTTTTCATAGGCTTTTTTGAGTTTGGGCAAAGACACAGGGGCCCCATGTTCCCCTATTGCCCGGGGGCCCCGTGAGTTGTCAGTCCGCCCCTGGCTGTGCCATTAACAGAACAGTGGGCAGCAGACAGACACTAACTGAGACAACTTACCTCCACAACTTACCAACTTGCTGGTCCTGACCTGGTCTCCCTCTGCCCTAGGCCCCTATAGTTGCTGTGCAGATGGCTGTTTTGCTAGTTCCACCACTGGTTAGGAGACTAGGGAGTAGAGATGAGAAAATATCATTCTAAACTGAACTTGTCCTTTAATATCTACTTTCAAGAACAAAAATGTAATATATTGTAATTTTACAGTCTTCAGGTCCGCTGGCAGCTTTATTTTTCTTTTTTTTAGGCTAAAACATTTTCCTCAGGTACAGATTATACTTGTTGATTCTGCTAGAAATCACATGTACTGAATAGCAATCTCAATACCAGTTCTCTTCTGTAAACTACAAGACCCTTACCCTTTGGTATGGAGATAAGGAGGTGTTTGCAGCCTGGGGTGACAACAGTGCTTCCCCATAGACACAGCACGGTGAATGAGCATTTTCACTCTAAGACAGAAAGTGTGCTACTGACAGGTTTACCAGGTGAAAATAAAGAAGAAAAGACTCTGAAAAGGCAAACTAATGCAGCCACCACATATAAGAACTGGTAAACTGCAATATATTACATGTTTGCTCTTGGGTTTAGACAAACTTTTTGGGGGTAAGCATACATTGAAGGATATCAGCAGGGCTTTTTTTTCTCAAAGAATAAGTGCAGGAACTCCCCCTTTTGAGTCACCCCTTGTATCCAAGCACTGTCTCTTGGTTCTACCCCGTACCCACCTTCCAGTTCTACCTCTTTTAGAGAATAAAGAAACAAAGTATCATTTTGTATTGTATAGAGTTTGATAATGATAATAGATCCTCTGCAACCAGCAACAATATTATGATTATTAATATTATACATTATTTATATAGAGCCAACAGTTTTTGCAGAGCTTTACAAAATGAAGGCAGACATTACAGTTACAATACAATTTGGTACAAAAGGAAACAGAGGGCCCGGCTCCTGGGAGCTTACAATCTAGGAAGAAGGGTTGAGTGATAGAAAAGACAATAGCTGTGGGGGGGATGAGCTGATGGAGGAAATAAAAGGCAGTTTACTGGTTAGAGCAGGATAGGCTTCTTTAAAGAGAAAGGTTTTCAGGGATCGTCTAAAGGTGGATGGATTAGGAGATAGCTGAACAGATGGAGGTAGGGAGTTCCATAGGATGGGAGAAGCTCGGGAGAAGACCTGGAGGCAAGCATGGGAGGAGGTGACATGGGAACGAGAGAGCAGAAGGTCATGGGAGGATCGAAGAGAACGGTTTGGTTGATATTTTGAGACCAGGCTGGTGATATAGCTGGGAGAAGAGTTGTGGATGGCTTTGTAAGTTGTTGTTAGTATTTTGAATTTTATTCATTGGGCGAGTAGAAGCCAGTGGAGGGATTGGCAGAGAAGGGTAGCAGACACTGAACGGTTGGTAAGGTGGATGAGCCTGGCAGCAGTATTCATGATGGACTGGAGGGGGGGTAGCCTATGTAAAGGTAAGACATTGAGGAGGGAGTTGCAGTAGTTGAGGCGAGAGATAACCAGGGAGTGAATTAGGAGCTTTGTGGTATCATTGGTTAAAAAGGGGCGTATTCTGAAGATGTTGCAGAGGGTGAGGTGGCATGATTTGGACAGGGATTGGATGTGAGCCTGAAAGGATATCCAGGGTTACCTCTAGCACCCTGGCATGCAGGGATGGGTTGATAGTGGTGCTATTGATCCTGAGGCACGTGGGGGAGGAAATATTATAAGCTCAGTTTTGGATAGATTGAGTTTTAGGAAGTGGTGTGACATCCAGTCTGATATGCCGGTTAGTAAATCGGTGATACGTGTGGAAACTGATGGGCTGAGCTGAGGAGTAGAGAGATAGATTTGTGTGTCATCAGCATAGACATGGTATTGGAAACCATGGGAAGCTATCAGCTGACCTAATGAAGAAGTGTAGATCGAGAAAAGGAGAGGTTCAAGGACAGAACCTTGGGGGACCCCCACAGTAAGAGGAGTAGGAGAGGAGGAAGTTGAGTTGTAAGTGACACTGAAGGTGTAAAAGGCAGTGGAGAGGTCCAAGAGTTAGAGTACGGAATAGTGACCTATTGGTTTTAGAGGTTAGCAAGTGGTTTGTGAGTTTTAGAACAGTTTCTGTGGAGTGTTGTGGACAAAATCCAGACTGAAGGGGATCGAGAAGGTTATTCTCAATAAGGTGTCAGCTCAGCCGGTTGTAGGCTAGATGTTCAAGGAGTTTGGAGGCAAAAGGGAGTAAGGAGATGGGTCTTAGGTTGCTAAGATTGATTTCAACAATAGACCCCCCTAGCAACAAAATATCCCGCTGCAACAATAGATCCTCCAGCAGCCAACAATAGACCCATCCCAGCAACAATTGAACCCCCCAGAAAAAATAGACCCGCCAGCACTACTCATTACCTGTCACCATTACAAACATTCAGTGCTGGAGGTGCCGGAACAGCGATCCCCCATGTTCCTTCTGAAAAAAAGCCCTGGACATCAGTACCACTGAAGTACTAAATGTATTTCTTGTTTTGTTTTTTTTTTTCATTTTTTATAATTAAAGGTCCAACATTGGCAACGAAATTCCCAAGCAAGTTAGAAGTATTGACGTTTTAAAATGCCCAAGTAAGTCTGCATTTTTATATTATTTTTATTGTTGGTAAATTGAAAGGAGATTGTATAGTCAGATGCATTGTCTGTGGTCAGCTTTTTCATCTTTTTGCTAAAATCAATTAGCTAAGTAAATGTTCACTTTGCAAGGTGTATGTTACTAAATAAGGAGAGTCTTTGTTCACTTTGAATCACCCGATTAAGTGATTAAAGGAGTAATAAAAACATGATTTTTGTTAGCACAGGCAATTGGTTGCTATACCATCTGTAGCTATGCCCTAGCGGGAACACCCAATGCGACCTACCACACATAAACTAACCACACCACTGACATATCCTAATGTTTGCTTAGGATGGAGTGGGGAAAGGTTACAGCCTTTACCCTTTTTTTTTAAAGGGGGTAATTCTTCCCAGTGACCACAAGTGTGAGGAGCATTCTTCCCACTGATCATCACACTAATGTATTATGAGTTGTAGATATAATAATTTTTAGCAGGAGCTCCCAGAGACCAGAAAGGTATTTCAAGGGTTCCTCTGTGTTGAAAATGTCGAGGAAGTCTGGTCCAATGGTTCTCTGTATCTTTCAGCTCCAGCTGTTCAGCACTACACAAGCTATCTGCTGCAGTCACAGAAGTGAACATGTACAGCAGTGACTTAACTGCTGGCTGTAAGTGGTAGCTAATATAAAATTATACATATAATTCCACTTCATGTTCCTTGCATACAAATAAATAAACACATGTAGCACTACCCCCTTAGGAGTCGCTGACCTTTGGGTCCCCCTATAGTTCTGCACAGCCAAGCAACACACATTTGCACACTGGAGACAGTAACCAGTCCTTGAGCTTGGTTTTGATGTTTTATTAAGGGGTATTGAACTTGGATGGGGTTGAGGGGTGCATGGGATGTTCAAGGAACTGTGAACTGCGAGGACAAACTCCTTAGCAACTATGTACAAGTCTATGAATAAATGAACGTCTCTCCTCCGAGAGCATTCCAGTCCTCTCGTGTACCTCTTCAGACCCCAGATGAATTGTCCTCTTACCTGGATGTACTGAGGGTATTCCCTGGGCAAGGGGACCCAGAAGCTGACAACTTAAACAGTCCCAGCTGAGGAGCTAGTTGGGCTTTCCACATGACTGCCCTCTCTCCAATTTTGGCCCAGGGAGTATAAGATTACTCACACTGATCTTCCTGATAACTTATTGGGTCAGTGGCTGCTTTCAGGCCTTTCGCTGGGCTGGCTCCTTCCCTCCTGCTCAGGTTGTCCCTCCTGGAAGATGGTGATACAGTGGAGACTCCCTTGTCCAGCACCCCCCTGTAGGTAGGCTCCTTCCCTGGGCCCCCTCTCAGGCTCCACACTTCAGCCTCTCACTCTATCTTCCACTCAACACACTGACTGACATTCCCAGGCCCTCTAATTCTTAAGGGTTGCCTTCATCACCATGCCCAACCTCCTTCCAGGGGATTGGCCACGGTCCCTCAAGCACAGAGATCATAGATTCCTTCCACCCTACATCTCTGCTCCAGAAAGCTCTCAGGTTTCTGGAGAGGTGGGAGAGCTCCAGAATCTCTGACCCTCAGAACCTTCCTAGCCTGTCCTGAGGTAACCTATGCCTCACTTACAGGCTTACTCATTCCAGGCTGCTACTCAGCCTCTGACTGACGAAAAAAAAATTCTAGCTAACCTGGAGGGTGCAACACAAAGTTTGTAGCAGGACCCCCGTCAAGATTGTATTGCTGTCTGAGATTTCCCTTCTCTCTTTGTCTTCATGGCAATTTTCCTAGAACATGAAGTGAGTCAGAATCAACAATTTTACAGTTGCCACCAGAACAAGAGTAGATGGGAGCCTATAAATGTCATAGATTAAATCCTCTCAGTTTGGGGAGATATCCACTCACTTCTTGTTATGTCTCAAGAGCAGGAAATAAAGTGAACTCTGACCAATGACGACACATCTGTTAGAGGTTCTAACCTTTCTTTACTCTTTTTGAAACACAAAAAAAATTGGCTGGAGTTCCACCTTGATATTTCATTATAGATTCCCTATAGAATTTATAATTACACTAATTTGTACTTAAAAAAAGACCAAAAGAGCTTTTTGAACTTAACAATAAACTTATTATGTTAACACAATTCTTTTTCAGAAACTTCTATGAAAGTGACTTCAAAATGCCAAATTGGGACCTCTCTTCCCTTCCCTAGCGATTATTTCCTGCAGAACCAATGGTTCCCCACACATTGTAAGCTTTCTTCCTTTGAGCCCTTGATAAACATAAATAAATGTTTGGCTGGCAAAATGATATATTTGATGGGCGATTCAACAATTCGTCAATGGATAGAATTCTTCCCAAAAGTCATAAAGAGTAAGTATCCACGTTGATATTTTAAAGCATAACCCCCGGGAATGCAGGATTTAAATAGTGGGCTTCTAATGGTCTCCAGGTGACACATTGTTAAGAAGTCTACTTCTTCACCTAAAAGTGGTATAAAACCCAAACACAAAAAGGTACAATTTTGCAGTGTACCAATTCTTTAATGTGCTGGCTGTGTTACTTTTCTATTTTTTTTTTTTTACTTGGAGGTCCGACCAGTAATACACTTCCTGTCTTAGGGTGTTTCCATCCTGGATGGGGGAGACACTTTGGACAACAAATGAATCAAAATAAACTCATGTGCTGCTATAAAATCTAAAAAATAAACAAGAGACTAGAATTAGGGAACTACTACTATAAGTGAACTCAGACGCTAAAAACCAAAACATAATTTATAAAAAAAACAGTGGTGCGGTGCTCCTAACTGTATGTCCTATTAAAAAAGTAGTGTTTTATTAATTCATAATAAAACCTATATATAATATATCACAAAGTATAAATAAATAAACAAATAAATCCAGAAATTATTGTACTGTATATGGTGCAATCACACAATATAAAGCATATATATAAAAAAACGTTTTATATATATATATATATATTGCAAAGAGTGTACCCTAGGCTGCTCTCCAGTGTGTGTCACACATAAATATGTGTTAAGTGATCTTTTCCACATATACATTACTATAAATCATGTTCTCTTGAAACATCCAGTGCATAAAGTGTCCAACATATTCAACCTGAAAAATGATAATGTGCTCCAGTTTTTGATCCAGAATATCACCAACCCACCAACAGTGCAGTGCCAACTTACCTTAACCACTTGCTGACCAGCCGTAATACATATACTGCACCTGGGTGGCACCTACAGGAAAAATCACGTAGATGTACGTCAGTTTACTTGCTATGGTTCACATATGGTTCACCACAGATTGTAGGAAACAAATTCATTTGATTCCCCCATCCACATAGTCAGTGTTGATGGGGGAATCCCTCCCTTGAAGCTATTGTGTGCTTCAGGCTGGGGGATATGGGGAGCCATCCCTGCCAGGAGAACACAATTATTATTGCTAGTGGCTATAGCCGTTGGCAATAATTGCATGCTAGAAATGGGACATGACAATCAACGGTAGATCTTCTTAAGGTCAGTGTCAAGACCAGGGGTGGGCAAACTTTTTGACTTGAGGGCCGCAATGGGTTCATATATTGGACCCGGGGGCCAGACCAAGAGTAGATGAATGATGTGTATGTATCATCCATAGTAAGTATAGTAATATTCCCCCATAGTAAGCATAGCAATTAATCCCCCATATAGTAATTCATCCCCCATATAGTAATTCATCCCCCATATAGTAATTCATCCCCCATATTAATTCATCCCCCATAGTAATTCATCCCCCATAGTAATTCATCCCCCATATAGTAATTCATCCCCCATAGTAATTCATCCCCCATAGTAATTCATCCCCCATATAGTAATTCATCCCCCATAGTAATTCATCCCCCATATAGTAATTCATCCCCCATAGCAATTCATCCCCCATAGTAATTCATTCCCCATAGTAATTCATTCCCCATATTAATTCATCCCCCATATTAAGTCCCCAAGTCCCCCCAGTGTCAAATCACTTACCTTTGCTCCGCGCGTTCCGGTGTAGCATGAAAATCTGTCTCCTATGAGGATCTGTCCCCCTCGACGTATCTGCGCATGTGCCAGTTTCAGGCATTAGCAGCCGATCGGCGATCTCCGGCACATGCGCAGATACGTCGAGGGGGACAGATCCTCATAGGAGACAGATTTTCATGCTACACCGGTCTTCAGGGCGGACTGTGAGAGGAGCCCAGCGGGAGCCTAGCTCCGCGGGCCGGATTAAAAGGTCCGCCGGGCCGTATACGGCCCGCGGGCCGTAGTTTGCCCATTGCTGGTCAAGACCATTCTTGCAAGACAAGGCATCCAGTAAAGGTGGTGTTATGTGTCTAAACAACAAAAGGACCAGCCTTTTAAGATACACAATGACATGCAATATTTAAAACCTGCTTTTTATTTACAACTGGAAGTAAAACATACATGTAATACATTAAAAGAAAGGAGGTTCGCATGTCTATTTGATAGCTAATGATCTCATTTAGAGAGTTTAGTCACACTCCCAGTCCTAGTTTCTACAATCACATATGTTATGTTAATACACAATATACACTCACCGGCCACTTTATTAGGTACACCTTGCTAGTGTCAAGAAAATATTAATTAAACCGACACCACCAGCCTGATCAGCTGACATAAGGCAAGATAGAGCCATGCTTTCATGTTGTTTACGCCAAATTCCGACCCTACCATCTGAATGTCGCAGCAACCAGTTTGCCCATTCTCCTCTGATCTCTGACATCAACAAGGCATTTTTGTCCACACAACTGCTGCTCACTGGATATTTTCTCCTTTTCAGACCATTCTCTGTAAACCTTAGAGATGGTTATGCATGAAAATCCCAGTGGATCAGCAGCTTTTAAAATACTCAGACCAGCCCATCTGGCACCAACATCCCTGCCACATTCAAAGTCACTTAAATCCCCTTTCTTGCCCATTGTAATGCTCGGTTTGAACTTCAGCAAGTCGTCTTCACCACGTCTACATGCCAAAATGCATTGAGTTGCTGCCATGTGAACGGCTGGTTAGCAATTTGTGTTACCAAGCAATTGAACAGGTGTATCGGTGAGTGTATACACATTGTACTGTATATTGTACTCAATCGTTATAGTGACAACATAATTAGGACATCAAACTGGGAGTGGAAATAACTCTCAGCTGGACGCTTCTCCTGGAAAAGAATTCTGCTTCCTCAGGAGTATGAATAAGGTATATATTATTTCACCTGGAACCATGCTACCAAGTGATTCCGGGGCAAATGCCATGATAGTGCCAAGGAGATACAATGGGATAAAAGACTGCACTAATACAAAACTTCAAACTACAAAACAAAAGTGCATGAGAATGGGGGCCAGTTCATAGGATTTTTGGACCTAAGTATTAAGGAGGTACTGGATAGATGTGGTCTCAGTAAGCCTTATACATATTACTGAGCCACCATTGGACCTAAGTATCCAGAACGTACTGGAGAGATGTGGGCTTAGTAAGCCTTATACATATTGCTGAGCTATCACCATTGTCTATAAACAGTAAGAAGCAAACATGAGCAAGGAAAAAACCTTAGCTCTAAATCCCTCAAACTATTGAAAATGACGGTTCCTGATCTATTATAACCAAGTAAAAAGGGTTCTAGTCCACAGGGGCCAAGTAATATTTTCCTTGGTGTAAAAAGGGAAGGGGGCGGTCTGGTATGGTGCTCACCCCTACAAGGCAATGTTATTTGTCTGGCTAATCTCATGAGGGCCACATCAACTAAGGGGGCTGACTCCAGATGCTAAACATCCTCATTCCATGAAGCTTCCCCATCCTGCTTTGGAGCAACATTATTAAAAAAATATATTAGGAAGTCTTCATGGCTTTAAGCCACTTCAGTGTCCAATCAATTTACCTGGTTATCAGTTGTAAAAAAACACCTTTCATTGGAAAGGGAAAATCAGACTCCTTGTTAAGACATAATAAAGCTCAACTGCAGGAATCAGAAAAAAAATCTACACTTCAAGTAGTTTCCCCCCACAATGCAAGGGTTAATTATTGTTGCTTATTATGTCTTAAGGGTAAGATATATCCAGCACTGTCCTCTTCTCCACAAATCTCCAATCTGTAGGCTGCCCCTTGGCGTTCCCCTGTACAATGCAAGGCTACAGGCTTTAAGTGTATATGGAGAAGGCAGGAGTGCAACGTGGCTGGGAGCACCTTAGAAAAGACTGTTGGAATGCAGAATATGCATTTTTCCTTTTTCTGGCACCCCTAGACATAACGAGCATTCAAAGGAGAAGTTCACTTTTGGGTTTCACCCATATTCAGGGTGTGACATGTAAAATGTTACAATTGTACCAGCCCCCGCACCCCCCTGATCTTCCATTGTGACAGCTAGCGTGGGATCTTCTTTTGAGTTGGACGATAAAGGACAGCTTAACTGGTAATAATGCATAGCATCTTGCATTTCTCATTGTGCTTTTCTACTTTGCTCTGCAAACCACTATTCACAAGCCTTCACAGTTCACCAATTCAAATAGGATACTTAAAATTCTTTATTATTTTATGTTTGGCGGTCAAGGCCAATGTGCTTTGGCTAGTACCAGTCTAATTATTGTATAATAAAACAGGGCAGGAAGACACATGCTCAAGCATAACCAGAAGCACCAGGTAGTGTTGCTGGCGTGATAACCTTTTAAGAACATAAGAAGGTTTGTGGGAGGTTGGGTTGCAGAGGTGCTTTCTCTTGTCCTGTGTCAAGGTCCTACCTTTTCCCAGAGGTTATGTTACTCCATGTGCTGGCATCCATCTTGGATTTCTGCAGAGCATGGTGGGAATCTTTTATGCCTTCAGGTCTCTGAGGTCCATCCCCCAGAGGGGCGTGGCTGATTACATATAAGCCTGTGGTCCGCACATGCTCTTTGCACTTGTGTCTTGTGTCTTTGTGTTGCTACAGCTCTGTTCTGACTCTCGTGACTCTCCTGGGATCTGACTCGGCTTGTGACTCGACCATTCTTTGTGTTCTCCTTTGATCTGACCCTCCGTTGCTGAACCCGGCCCGTGACCTGTGATTCTCGTCTGCTGTCCTGTACCGTTTTGTCCCGTTGTTGTCGACCCGGCCTGCCCGACTACTCTATTGTCCTTTCCATCAGCTACACGCCATTGGTGGCGGCCATTACTGCAACTGGGGTGTCTCAGGGGCCGCAACCTGGTTCCTGGCTGAGTCAAGTCCATCCCCACCATCAGGGGCCCTGGTGAAGGGCAGCCTGGGACTTAGACTCCGCGCCCTGAGGGACTTTGGTCTGTGGGTGGTGGTTGTCGTCAGCCAGTGCGTTACATTGTTGTTAGGCCTGTCTGTTTGTTCCTCAGCTCCTGCCCTGACATCCTGCATGGGCAAAGTGACAGCCAAGGATTAGGATTAGACTTTAGGGAGTGAGGTGTTATTTTAGGTATGAAGCAGTTTAAGCATTACATGTTAGGGTTGAAATGAGTGTTTTAGGGGAAAGGTGAGCAATTATTTTTGGGGGGTGGATTACGGACCATGGTCAGCTCATATAGGACAGATTACAGGTGGGGATGGAGTGCTGTTTATTGGGGCACTGGCATAAATCCTGGGTGAGTTTTGATGCCTAATGTACCCTTTACAAATTGCTCAAAATAGCAAATCATGGGCAGAAAATATTTATTGAATTTAAATAGTTAGGTTTATCCTGACTGAGCTGCATTTGTTTAACTTTAAATCACTGTATTATTATTCGTGTTGAGGTTTTATAGTGTTTTGGTACTGTTTCTCAAAAAATTTGAAAACTAGTCTTCTGCTTAACAATAAATCAAGATTTATGTGGTGGATTTTTGCCAAAGTCTGAAAAAAATGGACTAAAAAATATGCTTTTTATAACACATAACCATTTGCTTTTTTTTTTTTAACAGATCTGAAATTTTTTAACACCCATATAGCTGGTTGGCATAATACCTACGTGGCATTTGACTTACAAAACAACATCTACATTCAGTGGAAGAAACATGGACATCCATTTGTAACTATGAACTATTTCAATGTCAAAGATCACTCCTACATTGCCAATGAACTCGATCGGCTTGGTGGTGGCTCTAATACAGTTGTTGTGTTATCTTTAGGACAGCACTTCCGGCCCTTTCCCTTTCCCCTGTTCATCAAAAGGCTTCTCAGCATAAGAAGAGCAATAGAGAGCTTGTTTTTACGAAGTCCAGATACAAAAGTTATCATAAAGTCTGAGAACATCAGGGAGATTAACCCTGATGTAGAGAGATTTAGTGACTTTCACGGATATATTCAGTACCTTTTAGTAAAGGAAATCTTCAGTGGACTCAATGTTGGGATGATAGATGCTTGGGACATGACCACAGCAGTTTGCTCTAGATATGTCCATCCGCCGGAGCATGTTGTCAAGAGTCAGATCAACTTGTTTTTGTCATATATCTGTTAAAGACTTTTTAAATATATGTTTCATTTATTTTACTTTTAATATGAAAAAATGTATTGTTAAAGCTAAACTCCCTGCAAACAATTAAATTCCCAGTTATGTAGTATGGTATGGCTGATTTAATCTGCTATAGGATTTATGCTTTGGCCAAGTCATTCTGGATTTACAAAGCCCTGTGAGGCCTACTTAGTGACATCAGTTTTCTCTACTGCAAATATCCACGACAGTTAGGTCACATTGCTGCCCCAGTTCGTGATTGGATAGTGAGAGGGGACAAGCAGCATTCTGGATTTCCCTGTCAGTAAAGGCAGTATACTTGATTGGCTCCTAGTGCCCTTCCCTCACAGTCTGAAATCTACTGTGTAGTGACTGGGTGTGCATGTGTGCAACAGACCTGGATGACTACATTCTAGACCTGCTAACCATCTACTCCAAACATGGGATAGACTAACAAAGCCAAGGCCAAACCACAAAAACCAAAAACCAAACCTGAAGCTTCAGTGTAGAACTACTGAAAAGATGGAACTGGCTCTACCTGTTAATGTAAGTACTAGAATCCAAGAGTTCTGAAGATGGCCTCATGTAGTTCCCTTCAGCATTACAAATGCCCTGCCCTGGAGCAGAGGCTCCTCTGCTAGACAAAATCAGAGGTAACATTCAGGAGGAAATAACTGCTACTTGCAAATTATCAATCGAACTTCTCAAAGATCTCCAAGACCCTGATGACCACAAGTCCCTTTTGGAACACAGCATGGACAACACCACAGTTTTGGATGGTCACAAGAGCAGCCTGGAACAACTACAGGCTGAGCTTCATACCCTCTGCAATCAGCTGGAGGATGCAAGAACACCATCAGCTGTAGCAACATAAGGATATGCGATCTACCGGAAAGTGTGGTTGATCTTCAAGATTCCATCCTATCTCTTGTAGAGGAACTGGTGCCTGAAATGCCAGCTGAATGCCTGGAGATGGATCAGGTCCATAGTGCCTGATAGTTTACACCCACCCCGGGGATGTAGTGGTGACATTCTATTACCAGGTAACCCTCAAAGCATCTAATCTTTTTTCCAGGCTCATCAATATCAGATTTTTTCAGACCTAGCTCAATCAACCAACATCAATAGATCTATGAAACCCCTTCATCAAACCCTTCAGGCCCACTGAATCCATTATAGATGGGGTTTCCCATTAAAGAAGTCAAGCAATTCTTACTGGATCTCAGTCTGCTAACGCTATTCAAACCATCGTCTCAGCATCGCACCTCTACTGGTACGAAATGGCTGGCTAAATCTTCTTTACCACAACAGAGCATGAAGGAACAATTCTCAAACAACCGGAGATCCCAAGCTATGGTACCCTAAAGCATTTAAACTGACCAACAGACGAGGAAGGATGCATACATTATCCTTCTGATTGAGCTCTCAATCTTTCCTTTAACCCTTGTTAACGTAGTCCTTTTCCTATACAGCTGATTTATGGCTGACAGCATGTGTTTTTGATGTTCATATTCAGGCCTTATGGTTTTGATTTGTACACTAATTTCTGCTTTGGCCTGGATGAGATGCTTAGAATGTCATTGACCTCCCATTCCCATTTTGGGTCTAGGCATTACTCTTATTGCCATTTCGGTTAGAATTTTACAATCTGTTACTTTTATACTCTTCTTCTATGGTGCATGGACAGATTGATCATTATGTGTTGATATGAGCCACTACCAGGGGCGGACTGACCATTTGGAAACTCGGGCACTGCCCGAGGGCCCAGGGTCAGTAGGGGGCCCCATGAGATGCATACAAAAAGGGGGATTTGTGAAAAGAGATTCACAGAAAAGCGGCTACATAGTGAACAGAACGTGACACTCAGAAAAATTTCCAAAAATTATGCTTTATTACACATATATAAATATGACATATGGGCATTCGCCCTGGTTTACCATCACCTTAGTATGAGACAATACACACAGACCTAAAACCATATAAAATGACACCAAAACCGGTCTGAATGCATGTGCAGCAGAAAAAATGACTACAAGAGTCTAATGTCCCTGTAGCACAGACACATAGGTGAACACTTCCCAAAGGAGGTGTATCCAAAAATTATACCATAGGCATACCATAATATGAAATATAATAGATTAAGCTATTACCATGATGGTAAATCCCAATCAGGGAATCCAAAAATTAAACTATGGATATGAATATCACATGTATGCAATGCAGCAAGCACAATATGCGTCAAAAAGAGAACATCAAGCCACAGGCCTGTATGAAGGAAGACATAAATGTCAAAAATATATAATGCAGTACATTCCTGTGCCGGCACAAGTGGTTGGGGCCCATTCATCTGTAATATAAACAGCTGTTTCCTAGAGCTCTTGAATGAGAATATGCCCCATAAATTCCCAGGATGGAAGAAAAGATGCACAAAGCAGCACTCTGCTTGAAATGGTTTCTTCACCACTATATGTGGACTACACACCACTTTTCGTAGGAACAACAAGACACATCCCAATAGATCTTCTGCCTGTTGAAATATATATGGTATATCTTGTTTCCTATACAAAGCACCATGATGTCCCCATCCTGTAGTGAAACAAACAATATGTGGGAAGTCACTGACAGAGCTTACACTCTATATAGGATATATAGGTCATATAGATCACAGAGGACCATATATCTAATGTCCTGTAACAATCCACTCACCACCTGTGCTGTGGATCATAGGAATGAAAGAGAAGTCCTTCATAGATACTGCCATACAGGGCTAAAGAGGCCAAGGAACCACCGCTGACATCCGCCGATATACCGCGGGTTCCAGCCCCTTCTTGGCGCTTGTGCTGCTTAAGCTTGCCTCATGGCATGTGAAGATGGCTTCCTCTTTATGGGTCAGCGTGCGTTCCACCTAATGCGCATGACCGGAAGTGACGTATCTGACGTATGACGTCAACGCGTTTCGCCGATGGGCGTATCTCACTCAGCTTCGTCAGGACCAATGAAACAACTGCATTTCAATTTCCTATTTATAGTGGGTAAAGACCCACCCATTTATGCAAAAAACCAGCCTGCAGTTATTCCTAATGGAAGAAAAAAGGGGGCTAAATACTTAGCACAGCTGCTGGTCATTATTGAATATAATTAAAAAGACAGACGGCTGGAGACATCAGAGAGGGGAGAGGCTTAGCAATTTTAACAATGCATATATTGATCAAGGGGTCATGAATTAAATATACTAGTCAATTGAAGCACTTATCACATTCTAACCAGAAGATGGCGATATTACTCAGAGAATCAACAAGTCTATTTACTGAGTCAAGTTTCTTAGAAGACAATGTAAATTACCATAAGACACCACAAGATGGCAATATAACCTGAGAATTCTCATTGAGGGTTATTTCAACGAAAATACCCAAATTTTCAAATATCCATCCTATGGTGTGGTTATTATTAAAGAAAGGAGGTACAGAGGAAAAATTAACTCAACAATCAACCCTTTTACATTTTTTTAGAGCTATATTTAAACTCATAGCATAAGATCATCCATATTGTTGTTATTATTTCCAAATACACACAGGCTTTTTTTGGGGTTATTTGACATAAAGTCCAACTGTTTGTGAAAACAAGAACAAAAAAATACCATGAATTAGCCACCATATGGCAATAAAAAAGGTACATAGCTATATGAAACTATTTTTCCAGAAATACTTGGAGATCACATTCCACATTTAACCCCTTAGGGTACAATGTATCAAGTTTATATATCCAGTATTTTTCCTTTTTAAGCAATTCTCTGTCAAAATCACCTCTCCTTTGTGGAAAGTGCAGTGCATAGAAACCTTTTACTTTTGTACCGTCCAGTTTACCTCCATGATATTTAACATAATGTTGGGCAAGATTACTATCAGGGTCATTTGATCTAATATCTCTAAGATGTTCACCTATTCGTACTTTAAGTTGTCTTTTGGTCTTACCAACATACATCTTTTTACAGGGACAGGTTAAGATGTATAATACTCTCACTGTAGAACAATTTATGAGGCTCTGAATTTTATAATGAGTGTTATTTCCTGAGTCATGAAAGGAATCCGTACGATCCACGTATTTACAAATTTGACATTTTCCACATTTAAACATCCCCTTGGTACGTGATTTTAACCATGTTGTTTGTTTTAATGGTTGATAATCTGAATGAATAAGGAGGTCACCAAGATTTGGTGCTCTTCTTGCTACCATCTGGGGGCGTTCACCTACAATCTTACTCAACCTGGGGCATTGAGTTAAAATCTTCCAATGTTTTTCTAATATCAATTTTACATCTTGCCATTGGGCTCCAAATTGGGTTATCATTCTAACAGGTTGATCACTTAATTTGGCCTTCACATCCTTTTTGGGAGATAATAAATCCTCGCAGTCAGTTTGATATGCCCGTCTCCGAGCATTTCTAATTTGGGAGTGGGAATATCCCCTTTCCCTAAATCTTCTATAGAGGTCCTGAGCCTCCATCCTAAAGTCATTAATATTTGAACAATTTCTCCGACATCTTTGTAAGGAGTCTTCCATTCTCAAGTCTAATCTCCAGATCCAGAAAAGAAATACATCTTTCATCAAATATATACGTAAGTCCAATGTTGAAGGAGTTCTGATTTAACTCTCCCAGAAACAGTTTTAATTCCTCAGATGTTCCTCGCCATACAAGGAACACATCATCTATATATCTTAACCAGATCTGGACATTTGCAAGAAATCTTGATGATCTGAAGACAACCTGCTCCTCCCAAAACCCTAAGTGGAGACATGCGTAGGCTGGAGCCCACGGTGCTCCCATACTAGTGCCTCTAGTCTGTTGATAAAAGGTATTATTAAATTGAAAAAAATTATGTTTTAATGCAAAATCCAATAGCTCACTGATAAATTCATTCTGTCCTCCCAAAGTAGGATATGTTTTATCAAGAAAATAGGAGACTGATCTCACACCACATTCATGTGGGATAGAAGTGTAAAGTGATTCCACATCTATTCCCACTAGAATGGAATTATCATTGATAATCATGTTCTCAATCTTAGCCAACACATCTTTAGTATCCCTTACATAGGAGGGAAGATTAGGGACCATGTCTTTAAGAAACAAATCTATATATTTCCCTGTTTTATCTAGGGGACCATTGATGGCTGAGACAATAGGTCTACCTGGAGGGTTTTCTTGATTTTTATGTATTTGAGGGATAATGTAAAAAGTAGGGTGATTAAATTCTTCAGTTCTCAGATACTCATATTCTTTTCTCGTTAACAAACCCACTTCTCTTCCTAGTGTTAAGATGGAATTTAGTTTCTTTGCCACCATATGAAAAGGATTCGTGGTCACTTTCCTATATGTGGATGAGTCACTCAATAAACGCTTCACCTCCCTGACATAGTTTTGTTCATTCAAAATCACTACATTACCCCCTTTGTCACTTCTCTTAATAACAATATCCTTGGTCTTTTTTAGTTCTTTAAGAGCTTTTCTTTCTTTTTTAGTAAGATTATCACCAATTGGCATTTTCCACTCAAGGTTTTTAAGATCATCAGCAACAAAATCTAGAAATGTCGAGATCCTCATATTTGAACGAATTTTCGGCATTTTCGTCGATCTAATATTTAGATCAACCTTTCTAATTATATTACTGCAATTATCAAGATCTATTTCGCTCTCATCACCATCCTCATTTTCCTCTATGAGAGATATCAACATATCTAGCATCTTGCGGTCCTCCATGGACGGGTCAGAGGCCATATCCTCCAACATAGTGGGATTGCCATGTATCATTCTCAAGAAAACTTTTCTTAGAAATAAATTAACATCTTTAAATACCTCGAACTCGTCCATGGGGGTCACTGGTGAAAAGGACATACCTTTATTCAATAAAGAAATATGTTCCTTTTTGAGTGGAAAATTAGCCAAATTGATTACCTTTTTATCATGGATATTTTCTTCTACTACCTCCTCTGACTTCTTGTTCTGCCCTTGTCCTCCTGATGTTTGTTTTTTAAGGATTCCTCTACTTTCTTTTTGGATCCTCTTCCCATCTGTAATTGATTGATACGAGGAGGTTCTCCATTTTGTTGGTCTAAAAAAGAAACAGATTTTCCAAGATTTTCAGAATCACTTTCACTGGACATGGTTTCTCCCATTGATCTAGAGTGTGAACGAAATACTCTTCGTTTAGATCGACTTCTACTTCTTTTTATAGTGAGATCAAATATCTCACCTGTTTCCCAATCTTTTAGATCGCGTCTAAATTTAGTTTGTTTAGTGGTTCTAAGATTTTTTTGTACTTTTTCAACTTCCTTTTTCAATTGCTCATTATATCTTTCAAAATTCTCCTGATTTTTAAAGGGATCTAATCCAGATGCACTTTTACTAATAGCCTGATCCAATTCTTCAAGTTGTAATTTTTCCTCCTCGACAATAAGTTTCATACCATTGATCCCATGTTCTATGCACAGCACTTTCCATTTCTCCAAAAACCTTTCATTATGTAAATGTTCAGCTGGAACTACCTTACTTCTCAAACCACGTGGGATAATACTCTGTCTAATGTAAGCTTCCAGGAAACATACATCCCATTTCCGATTAAGACGTTTAATGACTAGCTTTTTATGTTCCCGAAACTTAATCTTAATATCCTCATCTTCAGTAGATAGATTTGAGCCTTCTGCTACAAAGGCTTGATGCATTTCTAACTCCACCTCCTCTCCTGGTATAAATGCCATGAATATAAGCCCCTCCACTCAATGTGCTCCAACCGTCTTAAAAATAGTAATAAAACACTCATCAACTGGGGTGATGGCGAACCAAATTACCAAAGTCAAATAACCTCTATACGAACAGGTCCATAGGAACCCAAAAGACACATATGCTAAAGATAGTTATTAAGAGGTTGTTAAATAAATTATCGTGTCACCCAATATTTGGTCTCCATTCAGTAGCCAAAAGAGGCATACAAAAAGGGGGATTTGTGAAAAGAGATTCACAGAAAAGCGGCTACATAGTGAACAGAACGTGACACTCAGAAAAATTTCCAAAAATTATGCTTTATTACACATATATAAATATGACATATGGGCATTCGCCCTGGTTTACCATCACCTCAGTATGAGACAATACACACAGACCTAAAACCATATAAAATGACACCAAAACCGGTCTGAATGCATGTGCAGCAGAAAAAATGACTACAAGAGTCTAATGTCCCTGTAGCACAGACACATAGGTGAACACTTCCCAAAGGAGGTGTATCCAAAAATTATACCATAGGCATACCATAATATGAAATATAATAGATTAAGCTATTACCATGATGGTAAATCCCAATCAGGGAATCCAAAAATTAAACTATGGATATGAATATCACATGTATGCAATGCAGCAAGCACAATATGCGTCAAAAAGAGAACATCAAGCCACAGGCCTGTATGAAGGAAGACATAAATGTCAAAAATATATAATGCAGTACATTCCTGTGCCGGCACAAGTGGTTGGGGCCCATTCATCTGTAATATAAACAGCTGTTTCCTAGAGCTCTTGAATGAGAATATACCCCATAAATTCCCAGGATGGAAGAAAAGATGCACAAAGCAGCACTCTGCTTGAAATGGTTTCTTCACCACTATATGTGGACTACACACCACTTTTCGTAGGAACAACAAGACACATCCCAATAGATCTTCTGCCTGTTGAAATATATATGGTATATCTTGTTTCCTATACAAAGCACCATGATGTCCCCATCCTGTAGTGAAACAAACAATATGTGGGAAGTCACTGACAGAGCTTACACTCTATATAGGATATATAGGTCATATAGATCACAGAGGACCATATATCTAATGTCCTGTAACAATCCACTCACCACCTGTGCTGTGGATCATAGGAATGAAAGAGAAGTCCTTCATAGATACTGCCATACAGGGCTAAAGAGGCCAAGGAACCACCGCTGACATCCGCCGATATACCGCGGGTTCCAGCCCCTTCTTGGCGCTTGTGCTGCTTAAGCTTGCCTCATGGCATGTGAAGATGGCTTCCTCCTTATGGGTCAGCGTGCGTTCCACCTAATGCGCATGACCGGAAGTGACGTATCTGACGTATGACGTCAACGCGTTTCGCCGATGGGCGTATCTCACTCAGCTTCGTCAGGACCAATGAAACAACTGCATTTCAATTTCCTATTTATAGTGGGTAAAGACCCACCCATTTATGCAAAAAAACAGCCTGCAGTTATTCCTAATGGAAGAAAAAAGGGGGCTAAATACTTAGCACAGCTGCTGGTCATTATTGAATATAATTAAAAAGACAGACGGCTGGAGACATCAGAGAGGGGAGAGGCTTAGCAATTTTAACAATGCATATATTGATCAAGGGGTCATGAATTAAATATACTAGTCAATTGAAGCACTTATCACATTCTAACCAGAAGATGGCGATATTACTCAGAGAATCAACAAGTCTGTGATATCAAAGTACTCATCAAGACATCATTATATTGACTTCTGCATTGTCATAATAGAAAAAAGAAACACCAGAGGGCGCACTCTGAGTGTAGTATTAAAATCACATATATTAATGAACTGAAAGACAAATGGAAACTTACCAGGGGCGGACTGACCATTTTTGGAAACTAGGGCACTGCCTGAGGGTCCAGGGTCAGTAGGGGGCCCCATGAGATGCCCCTGGTACCTTTTTCATAGGCTTTTTTGAGTTTGGGCAAGGACACAGGGGCCCCATGATCCCCTATTGCCCAGGGGGCCCCATGAGTTGTCAGTCCACCCCTGGCCACTACCTACTTTTTGACACCCTCACTATTGCTATGACCATGCTAGCAAAATGGTCCATTTATTGAACTCATGTTGTGTGTCTTGGTTTAAACCTCAGTTCTTATATTGTACTTTTTCAGTTAAAGCTGTGTGTATACTGTATTGTTTCATGCTGAGATCAGACTAAAATAGCAGTGGGCCCTGACAACTGCACAACCAGGAGCATATAACTCTGTTCCATTTACTATGCAACAGTTCGGCTGGTGTGGAACGCTGAAAGCTATCCTTGCTGATCCTTTGTAGGTACACTATGTATTTCCTATGGTTATTATAACCTACTATCTTCACCCTGGGTTTGTGTTGCTCCTATTATTAATATGTTTGCATTTTGTTAGGCTTTTTATTGGTCGCTGACTGTTTGCTCAGAATGGCTGTCAAGTGGTAACCCATGCCATACCCCTATCTTCTTCCCCTCCCTTCACCTATTCCCCTATTCCCTAATTCCATACATTTCTGTAGCATGGGACAGACAACTGAACTTCTCAGACCCAAAGAATTCTCAATGCCTAACAGAATGGCTTTCATCGGATCATATGAATACTAATCTACATAATAGAACTATTAGCTTTGGGGAGGGGTCCATTTGAAAGCCTCCTACAAGTCCTGATTTCTTTGATTACTTTTTTCTTAGAGTTTATGGTACTTTTTTTGGGTACTGTACAGAATATAGTCATTTGTGGTTAGATTCCAAAGATGGCATTTCAGAGTCAGATTAAATGTTCAACTTTTGTTTTTGCATACTTATTCTTAAAAGTAGTGCTCAGGGAAAGCATATATGGTGAAGTCTTCCACCACAGTTGATGGTTTAATACCACTATACGTGGCTTGTAAATTGTACTTATTTTATCTCACATGATACTACTTGTACTGTGATATATTTATTTTATCTCACATGTCTGCCTATTCAGATATCTCAACCTACCAAGAACAACCTTCTAAAATAATTTCCTATCCTTCTTGCCCTCCCCTCACTCTCCCTTTCTTCCTCTTCCACCATGTCTTCAGGTTGAATCTTTCTTAACCTCCACCTTACCTACATTCCACTTCCCCTCTTTTCTCGCCCTCCTCCTTCTACCCTCCACCCCTTATAAATTGGTCATTCAGGGCCATATCATTCAGCATGCTTCTTGATCGGGAGAAAAAGGACATCCCATATTGAATATCTTGAAAAGGAACTAGAAATAGCTTCTAAACTCTTGAAAACAGTATTAAGCTCTGGCCATGCTTTATTTTTTTCCTTATTGTTATTGGATCCAAAGTGGTTAATACCTTAATGTGCTAGTATGCACTGTATTATTGCACATTATGACAGAATTACCTGTAAAGCGAAGTCTTCCAGTGGTGTGCTGTGATGGTTCCTGGCGCTTCCATCTTCACCTGGTTTTCCTTCTGGGTTCGGGCTACTTGACCGGCAAGGCCACAATGACGTCACTTCCATGCATGCTCATGGGAGTCACTATCGCAGCACAGTGCTCTCTGCAGTCATAATACAGGCATTGTGCCATGAATGCAGAGTTAAGCACGCATCAGCAAAGGTCATCGTCCAAACCCACAAAACTATCTCATTAGAGCACAGATTTAAAGGTACGAAGTAGCAATACATTTTAAATACTGAAATAAAAGAGAAACTAAAAAGTCTGGGATTAATACCACTTTAAATAGTCAACTCGCAATAGGCAACACGTTGAACTAATACATACAAATTTTTCTCTCCGATCTAGGCATTGTATATGCACATCAAGTCCTCTGCACATCCTAAATCAATTCCAACATGATCTTGCAAAACTATACATTAAATCAAATGAGGCCCCAATGAGTGATATTCTTTCCTTTTTGAAAGAAGACCCTCATTCCTACAATAACTAACGATCAACGAGAGATGCTGGGCGCCGATATAGCAACTGAGGAAGTACTCCAAACTATCAATGAACTTAGCATTCCAGATCTGATGGCTTTTTGGCTTTGTTTTATAAAAAAATATTGTAGCACCTTATCTCACAAATGTATTAAACCACTTGCCTACCGGGCACTTTTACTCCCTTCCTGCCCAGGCCGATTTTCAGCTTTCAGTGCTGTTGAACTTTGAATGACAATTGCGCAGTCATGCAATACTGTACCCATATGAATTTTTTTATCTTTTTTTCACACAAATAGTTTTCTTTTGGTGGTATTTAATTTAATTTTGAAAAAAAAGTTTATCTTTGTTTCTATTATAAAATTGTGCAAACAGGTAATTTTTCTCTTTCACTGATGTGCGTTGATGAGGCTGCACTGATGGGCAGCACTGATGGGTACTGTTGAGGCAGCACTGATGGACACTGATTGGCGGCACTGATGAGGCTGCACTGGTGGGCATTGATAAGATTGCTTCAGTTTGGAGACCACTGCCCTAGTTCATGCTCTGACCTCTTATACGTGTGGAAAACACCAGTAATTTTTTTGTTAGTAGCAATCTATTTCTACATCTTGTATAGCAGGTATTAAAGTGTATGTTTTTGTATTAGAGGCAGGGAGCAGTGGGGCCAGATTTAGACCTTGGGGGGGCTAGGGCACTTCAGGTTCGGGGGGCCTCTTATACACAGAGTTGGTTTACATTCTCAATGACAGTCGCACATTTTTCAAATGCATGACACAATGTCATTCTGAGGTTCCCGCAGTTCGCTTGAGCCACCACAATTTGTTTTAAAAAGTGGTATAAAAAACATTTACAGATGATGACCAGCAAAATATTACTTCCCAAGACACATTTATTAAAAAAAATATGTTTTTAAATTTTTTATTATACATATATTATTTTTTATTTATTATTATTTTATATATTTTTATATTGTTTTGTATAATTTTTGTATAGAGGTGGGGCCCTTCTGTCAGGGGGCCCAAGGCAGTTGTTCCTTTTGCCCCATATAAATCTGGGGCTTGAAATGGCACTAAGTAAATATCCCTAATTTGTCTGGAAAAAACGGGGATGTTCTCAAATTCCACAACCCCTTTGTAAGCAACTGACTGGAAAAGTACTTTGCAGAGAATAAGAATCACATTGTTTCTACGTATAGTTGCACTGCAATATCAGGTTTCACCAGCACATACTTTTATAGCGCTATTAACCCCAAAACCAAAAATGAGACACCGTATATTCTAGCGTACCAGTCATTAGATGTGGTAGCTGCATTGGTTTTTATTTCAAGGCTATTTTTCCTTTTTGCTTTCACCTGGTAATATGGCCAGTAACACACCTCCTGTGCTAGTGTGCCCCCACTCCGTATGAAGGAGTACAGAGGGGACACCTTTGAACAGCAACAATATTAATCTCGGGGAGGGGACTCGAGTGTCCCAGGTGTTAGATGGACTAACAGATTTACATACATTAAAAAACTGAAGCTGAACTCCAGCTAACAAGCTATAATAATTTGCAGCAAACAGTTTTTTTCCATTTGGGATAATGGGTTTACATAAATAAATCTGATCATTGTAAGCACCCCTGCCAATGCCAAATGGTTTGTATCATTACTGTAACTGATATGTCTTGTTCTAGAGCTTGTTGTTCTGAAAAACAACAGACTTACTTGGTGGATCACCAGATGAAGTTGGATGAAAGAAGGACTATAAAAGAAAACTAATGCAAACATCACATCTATGAGTTGGTAAGCTGCAATATAATAAATGTTTACTTTTGGGTTTAATACTACTTTAAATCATAGCTCTTAGACCAGGTAGAACCTGAGAGGAAGGAATATCTTTGGTTAGTGAAATTAACCAACAAACCGTAAATTTCAGGGATAGATGGGAGAAGATGGCTGGATTTGGGTTTGTTAGAAAGCTTAAGCTTTTCCCTGGAACCACAGTTGTTCCATTGCATTAGTGAGAAGTGGGGTTTATTTTTTTGTGAATATGAATATTGATGGGCTTTAGGAGCGTTACATGGTGTCGTTATCTATTTACATGCTATTGATTTTTAAGTTACTATTAGTTGCAATTCATTAGAAAAATGAAAACTCCCTAAAAATCCATACCAGACTCCAACTATGGAGTGTGGCTGGCCAGGAAAGGCATGGTAAACATGTAGACATCTTCTTCTCAACCCTACTGAGCCACATGCCCTCAACAGAGGACAAGGGCCTGTTCCTCACAACCCTACTGGTGGTTGTGGGGGCTACGGATGGGGAACTTAACAGAACATGGAAGCCCCCTTCATGAATGAGTTTGGGGTACATACATAAAAAGTTGTTACCTTAAATTAGACACTCAAATATTTGACAATTCTTTTAGAAAGACAAGTAAAACTCCAAAAAAGTCCCTCATTGTAAGTCCATCGTTAATCATGATGCCCTTCAAATTTCCAGTAATAAAAAAGGCGAACTTGTACACACGACTGATCCTGATGACACCACCAGCTTAATGACCGTTCCCCAAACTGTCACCAGTTATGTAAGGGAAGGGGCTGGGATAGTGTTGACATCATCGCCCAAATATGCCCAGTTGTCATTGATATCCATGCCCCTTTACTTAAGTTGTAGGGATGCTCAGTGTCGTCAGTGGTTCCTAGAGATTACTGGGGTGCAAACACGTACTGCTTCCTTAGGAACCAGTGACAGCGGGAAGCTGGTGTATATAGAAGCAGTAGAAATACTTTACATTAATATATTTTATATGATGCTTGGCTCTTGATTAAGCGGGGACTGAACGGGCAAATGATCTGCTCATCCCTAATGGTCTCCAGAACAGAAATCTTCCAATTGGGAAACCAGTTCTGGTGACAGCTCCCTGAGTAGATATTTTTTCCGACTTTAAATAGATTTGCTGTCACTTACAGTTGTGTTTCCTTGACAGGAAATTAAGGTAAATCTCTAGAATGAGACACAAATGGCCAAAACCTTAAGAGTTCTAACTTTTCCATTTTCATTTTAATGGTAAAAGAAAGATATTTATTTAAAAAAAAAAGTTATATGTTATGATCTATGTACATATGAATGAAAAACTACAGAGAACATTAACAAATATTGCTAAGATTATTTTCACCGAGCTGCTCATAATCACTTATTTACATTTCTAATAAACTGTAATATTCCTTTCAAGGACCTCTGTATTGAAAAATCTTGCAATCAAATCAATGAAGAGAACTTGTGAGAGCTGATACATTGTTTGAGATTTCAGTTCAGTACACAGGACTTTACAAGTGCACTGGCTTTCTTGCAGGATCAACAGGTATTTTTCTCCATGTGCATCTTGTTTGCAACCTAATAGATATTCTTGAGTTGGGAGGGGGAAGAGTGTCTCTACTGTAGTCGGTCCAGCCAATTCTTTATTTATCCCTTTTCTTTCCTTGATCTTCTACTTTCTTTACTGTTGCTTGGACCTTTCCAGCCTTTAGGGTTCTTGATAGCATATCTGGGTGCGATACCTTGGACATTCCAAATTGGATGGCAACTGTACTGTTTACTATTGTCAATATACAGTATTACATTTTTGTTCTTGGATTTTTTGTTCTTGGATCTTGGATAGGCCAATCAACAAAGCTTGGGTCCAAAATGTAATAACCCCCAGTAGCTAATGTAATTTTGTTTTAAAGAAAATCTGTACCGAATGAAAAATGTAGACTGCTATTACTGACCTCTCCATCTGCATCATGCCAATTCAATGGCTTCAGGACTTTGAGGATAGCTATAAAGAGGTATGCAGATCAGGACACTTGATTCTGGTAGCAAGCACATGTGGCTTTGCATGGACCTTCTCATTTCAGTTAGTTATGTTGTTTTTCTGTGGAGGGAGTGAAGATCCAGGATGAAACGTGTTGAATCCATTAGCAACAAACATTAATTTCTTTGTGGTGAAGTTCTATTCTCTTGAATATTTTGGTAATGTTGCACATCTGAAAGACTTATCTGAAATGGTTTCCATAAGCTGTGTGGGTTTTAAACTAATTGCTGCAATGTATGACCAAGCATCTAAACTAGTTGAGTCCTTTCTGTTGATGGGGAACCACTTTTTGATCCAACAAAAAGATACACTTGGAGAGGTATATTTTTATGTGTAGGAAGGCAGAGAGGCAGTAGAAAAATAATTGGTCTAGGTCTCAAAATTGTGGGTTCCTTATAAAGCTACATGTGGGTTCCAGCGAAACCTCTTTGTTCTGCAGGGGTAAATACGGAAAAGGACTGATGAAAGCCAAAGGTGCCAAAGAGTGACATTATTTTCATTTTACTACCAATAAAGTCCAAATACTTAATTACATACAGTATGCAGTCTATTGCAAGCCATTTGCTGATAACACACCCTAATTGATCACACACTCCAAAACATTAGTATGTTTGTGTCTCAGAGCGGCAATCCTCAATAATGGATATGGAAAAAGCTTAATGAAAAGATGGAAAGCTATGGAGCATTGAGTTCTTCCCTCCCAAAGCAATCATGCCAAAATGTAAGCTCTACTCACTAAATTGTGGCTTACATTTAGTTAATGGTTGTTGCTCTTAGAGGAATCTATGGCCTTTTTTGTTCTCGTTGTATACTGTGCCTGCAACATGTTGATGGTCTCATCCTACATACAATATCATCCCATTACTAACTGACATCTGCAATTCTTACTTTGACGTTGCATTGTCTCCTTTGTTCTTACAATGCTGACTTTGATATTTTCTTGCTATGACAATATGACATCAAAACTCTGTGATATTATAGTACTCATCAAGACATCATTATATTGACTTCTGCATTGTCAATAATAGAAAAAAGAAACACCAGAGGGCGCACTCTGAGTGTAGTATTAAAATCACATATATTAATGAACTGAAAGACAAATGGAAACTTATCCGGGGGCGGACTGACCATTTGAAAACTAGGGCACTGCCTGAGGGTCCAGGGTCAGTAGGGGGCCCCATCAGATGCCCCTGGTACCTTTTTCATAGGCTTTTTTGAGTTTGGGCAAGGACACAGGGGCCCCATGATCCCCTATTGCCCGGGGGGCCCCATGAGTTGTTAGTCCGCCCCTGCAACTTACACTTGTTTTGAAAAGAATGCCCTTATCATATGACTTCAGTCAGGCATGGTGGTTACCCTCTCATCAGTAGCAGTATTGGAGGATCCAGATCAGACAGTGGAGAGTTGGGTATGCCAGAGATATCAGAAGCCTCAGACAGCGTGGTAACCAGTGAGGAATGATGCCACATGCTGGAAAGTGTGAAAGGGGCGTGGCTGTGTTTTGAGCTCACTCAGCTTTTTTGTCAAGACTGATCCTACCATCCAAAATGCAGGTCTTAAATAGCTGGTAGGACTATAAGACCCAATTAAACTACCAGCAATGATGGCACTTTATACTGACTATAAATGTCACCAAGGCACTATTTGGTATGCAAATGACTATATAAAATGCTGATGCAGTTATAAAGGAAGTATCAAGTATTAATACTGAGACTGCTGTTGGGTGCCGCCATCTTAGATGTGATGTTGGCAGCCACAGCAGACTAAAAGCTTCAACTCAACTGACACTGTATAGTATTCCCTTTCACTGCTTCCCCAGCAGCTACTTAAACATTTATGTAGAAAAAAGGACAACCATCGGGGGGACATCCCATACACATGTAGGGGGCATGAGTGTCTCTAGGGGCCCCAATCGGGGTAGGGTTGCCACCTGTCTTCACACTCCCCTTCAATTGTAAGCTCCACTGTTCCCTGGCAGACTGGCACTATTTGGGTGGTCCCACCAATCACTCGCACCCACACACAGCTGTAGGCCGCGCTCTCCCCTGTTCTCTGGTCCACAGTGAGGCCCTGCCCTGGAACGGTCCTGCTCAGTCGGTGAGGCTCTGGTGTGAATGGTGGGATGTCTGGCATGAGGGAGGGTGCCACGCAGGAGAAGTGCTAGTTGGTGTTGGTAGGAGGAGGAGGGGTTGGTAAGTCCGCTCTCACTATTCAGTTCATCCAGGTGAGACTTGCATGGAGCTGTGCTGGAATGTGTGAGGAATGCAACTGGAGGCCACACAGGGGCGGGCTACATTTGTGATGGTTTAGGCAGCTTATGGGGCCCCCGGGGTCCACACCGTTCTGCTCTTCTATACTGTGTAGGAGGAGCCACAGGGACCACACTGTGCTGCACTTATATTCTGTGTTTTGGGTCCTTGGGCCCCACTCTACTGCTTTCCTACATTGTATTCTAGAGCACCCAGGGGCCACATTCTGCTGCTCTACTGTACTGTGTTTTGGAGCTCAACACTGTGCTGGTCTTCTATGCATTGTCTGGGGGCCACACTGGATGCTAGCAGTATATGGGGTGACACTAGGTTTACCACCTGTCTGGGATTCACCTAGACAGTCCAGGTTTTCAATCATGTGTCGAGGTTTCAGTCTGCTTGAAACCCAGACACCTTACTGTTCTGTGGGCGTACCAAAAGTGAGGCCTCCCTGTCACATCTGGACAGGAGGGTTGGCATTTATTAGAACCATTCACCTGTATTTTCCTGGGTTGAAGAAGTAAGAGGAAATGGGATGGAGGACATGGGACTGGAAGTGGAGGAGCACATGGGATGGAGGAGGAGAATGTGGGATGGAGGAGGAGGGCATGGGATAGAGGAGATGGGACTAGAGAAGGAGAACGTGGGATGGAGAAGGAGGAGGACAAGGGATGGAGGAGATGGGACTGGAGAAGGAAAACTTGCAATGGAGGAGGAAGAGGGCATGGGATGGAGGAGATGGGGCTGGAGAGGGAGAAGGAGGAGGATATGGGATGGAGGAGGAGGAAGACATGGAATGGGGGAAATGAGACTTGAAGAGGAGGCCATGGGATGGGAGAGAAGGGACTGGAGGAGGATAACATGGGATGGAAGAGGAGGAGGACATGGAATGGAGGAGATGGGACTGGAGGAAGGCATAGAATTGAGGAAGAGGAGGACATGGTATGGATGAGATGGGATGGAGGAGGAGGACATGGTGGGACTGCCAGTGGACGGGCCCTAGGGAATGTTGGTGGTCAGGGCTGGGGGCTGGCCATGCCTAAAGCTGTGTAAGGGGCCCAAAAAATTCTGATGGCTGATCTGTGTAGGAAGGTGAGGAGAGTGAAGGAGGAGAAGGCTATGACAAGCAAGGAGGCAAGGAGTGTTAGTGAATTGACATATCCTAGCGAGGTAACATTTTTTTTTAGAAAATTTAAACATAGTAAGCCAATAAAAAAAAACTATAAGTAAGCATTTAAAATACTTGACCACTCTACACGTTTACCTGCAATTTTTTACATCGGTGACAGGATCTCTTTAAACTATGTTCCTTTTGACACAGTATCAGATGCTAGCTGGCAGACCCAGCTGTTGCTGACAGCTCTGGACCCCACTAATGATCAGAAATCAATGAGAGCAATTCCTGATCATGTGATCACTTTATCAGCTATGACATAGGGATCACATAGAAGCTGGAGATTCATACAATGAAAAAGAGTTTTCAGACTACAGATATCACTGCATAAACTGCAATAAAGAAGAAAACTACATACAGTATGTACAAAACCATTATACATTATAACTCATGTACAGGAAATATTTTTCTGTATACATAAGCTCCTGGGTCGACAAGCTTTTATTCAATTCAATAGGGTTTCGCAGTCCCCACCAAGTCCATGGGAATGCAAAACCCACTTGAATCCTGTCAAATGTAGGACAGAAAGAGATCAACTGTAACTATGCTTTAGGATTGTCTCTATTTTAATGTAATAAGGTGGCACAGAATAACAGAAGTAACTTTTTTTTTCAGTTTAGGAAGTTGTGATGATTTCTTCATGGAAACAAATGTTTTTTCTTGCTGTTGCACTCTCGGCTATCTTGCTGATACGCTTTACAATGCATCATCCTGCAAAGGTAAGTACTAATCACTCAGACTGTTAAAGTACATCTAAAGATGCCTGAATGATAGTCTGGGAGCAGTTCCACAGGGGAGAGGAGACATCTCTGCATGTAGTTTGCAACAAACTGAGCTAACTTGCAGACGGAAAATATTTCAAACATAAATCACCAGCGTCAAAATTAAACAAATTAAATATACAAATAAATGCTGCTGCTTTGGTGTGCAAACCCACACCAAAAAAAAAATTAAAACATAAAAACAGCATCTACAGTCAGTGAACAGTCCATGAGCTTGTTTTTTGTTTTTTTTATTAGGGGATGTAACTTGGATAGGGTAATAGGGATGATGGGATTCCCAACTTCTTTTCCTTGAAAGCCGTCAATCTTTGGGGATCAGTAGCAACAGCCCCTTATGGGCTAGGGACTCTCAGCCCATCTGAAAGTTATTTAAAACATAAAAACAGCGCAAAAAAATATTAAGATAGAAAATGATATATCACTCAAAAGTACTATAATAAAATATATATATGTGTGAAATTATAAGTCTTGCTTAATGATTAAAATCAGCATTTTAATTGCATTTAAATGAATCAAAAATGCCACAGCACCAGGGTAATTTCCAGAGATCCCACGGTCAGCAAGAGATGACAGCACAGAGAATCTCCCATACACAAAATGGTTTGCCGGCATTTGTTCCACTCACCGGAAGTGACGTATTGCGTATGGCGGTGGAACCGGAAATGCATCAACGCGTTTCGCCCCTCCTCCAGGGCGTTTTCAAAGATCCTTTGTAAACTCCCTGGAGGAGGGGTGAAACACGTTGACGCATTTCCAGTTTCGCAGCCATACGTAATACGTCACTTCCGGTGAGTGGAACGCATGCCGGCGTGAGGAGTTCCCGAGGGCCATTTTGTGTATGGAAGATTCTCTGTGCTGTCATCTCTTGCTGACCGTGGGATCTCTGGAAATTACCCTGGTGCTGTGGCATTTTTGATTGATTTAAATGCAATTAAAATGCTCATTTTAATCATTAAGAAAGTGAGTGGCTTGGTACTTGAGTATTGAGTATAACCAAGTGTTGCAGTATTACGCTAGATATTTGTTTTTTTCCTATATTGCACTGAGTGTTCTTGGAGAGTGGAGTCTGATGATCCTGAAGATTGGCTATAATTTGGTTTGGAGTGGAGATCTGGAGGCTTACTGACTGGGTCTAGGAACCCAAAAAAACCCTAAAGGTGTTTTTTCACCAGTATCTGGTGAGTGCGGTATATTTTTTGAACACTATCTTTGGTGGAAGCACGTTTCATTTCTTTGGAAAGAGGACTTCAGAGATTTTTTTTATACATTGTATTTAATATTTTTTCACCTATTTGGAGTGGGACTTATAATTTCATATATATACTGTGTATATATATGTGTGTATATATATATATATATATTTTTAGTACTTTGGAGTGATATATAATTTTATATCTTTATATTTTTTTGAGCTGTTTTTATGTTTTAAATAACTTTCAGATGGGTTGAGAGTTCCTAGCCCATAAGGGACTGTTGCTACTGATCCCCAAAGATTGACAGCTTTCAAGGAAAAGAAGTTGGGAATCCCATCATCCCTATTACCCTATCCAAATTACATCCCCTAATCAAGTTACATCCCCTAATAAAAAGACAAAAAACAAGCTCATGGACTGTTCACTGACTGTAGATGCAAGTGTGGAAAATGAGTGTTGCCTAGCTGTGCGAAGCTTAGAGGGATCCAGATACATTGCGGCCCTCAAGAAGGCAGCCCTACACATATTTATTGCTTAATCCACCCTGCCCGCCCCATTGCAGACTAACATTACCTCAAAACCTTGAGCACTTTAAACTGGTATTTATAACCGTATTTATTTATTAATTCCAGAGATCAGATGCAGTTGTACATTCCAGCAATAGAACTGTAAACAATGGAGAAGAAACTGCAACAGTTGCCAGCTTCTCATTAGAGGATGAAATTCAAGCTTCTCTCATCTTCAAAAACATTTCTGTCTTGATTCCTTCCATCACGTTCATCCACAAGGACCACACCACCAGTGCTAAGAAGAGCAGAGCCACCATACTGAACCCAAGAAAAAAGTACTGTGTTGGAGAGACGATAATCGTCCAGATTGAGATGTTTGACTATTTGGGTAACAGAAAATCATATGGAGGAGACTTCATAAGAGCTAGGATCTTTTCTCCAGATCTTCAAGCTGCGGCTTCTGGGAGAATTGAAGATTTTAACAATGGAACCTATCACGTCTATTTCATTTTATTTTGGGAAGGAAAAGTTTTCTTCTCATTGGTCCTCTACCATCCAAGTGAGGCTGTTTCAGCATTGTGGAGAGCGAGGAACTGGGGCTATGGCCTCATTTACTTCAAAGGATTTTTTACGAATGGAACTCATCAAGTGAAGTCCAAATGTGGATTCCAAGTGGATACAAAGAAGGAAATATGTGAATATAGAAAGGAAGGCTATAATGAATCATTTTACTGCGCTAAACCAGACTCTTTCCATTGTGGGTCTTTAATATACCTTCAGTCTTTCAACAGCAGTCTCTCTTTTCTAAGCGAACTTGAAAAATCTCTCTTTGAAAGGTCAGTACATATCTGATAGAAACTGTTTTATTTTTTATCAACAAAAAAAAAATCAATCAAATTAATTTTTTGTGGGACAACAGGGAAAGCAGCAGCACTCTGAAGTGGCATCAGTGGAATAAAATGAAAATTTAATTTTAAACTGGATTACTCAAAATTTTACACAATTTACAAAATGTTACATAACCTTGGCCAGGGAATTTAAATCTGAACTCCAGGTATACAGCTAAATTCATATGTGAAAGGAGCTGTTTTATTTGCCAAATGATTAGTAATGTAACAATTAATACATATTAATATATTGACTTTTTGTTACAATGGTGCATTCATTTGTGTCATTTATATCTGTCTGGAGTTCACCTTTAACCCTTTTCTCTGTCAGAGCCATTTTTGTACACGTTTAAAAAGTCTAGTTGAAGATTAGATAAACCCCCCAAACATTATATATTTTCCAAGAGCAGACACCCTGGAGAATAAACTAGTTGTTGTTCTAATTTTTTATTTCACGCGCTATTAGCATAATGATTTATGAAATGCAAACTTTCAGTAAAAATATACACTAAAGATAGTTTTAGGGCACACAAACGCAATAAATTATCCAATTTTGTAAACTATAAAAGATGAGGTTGCAATGAATAAATGAATAAAATGATACCAGATACTCCAAGGCTTAAAATTGTGTATGTCTGTGGAATGGCGACAAACTTCACTACCCTATGTCTTCCATAGGCAATGCTTTAAATGGCCCGTCAGTTTAGAGTTAGCCATAAATAATGAGCCTAGAATGATTGCTCTCACTCCAACGTGTGTGACGATATTTCAAATGTGTATCGCAATTGACGTTATCATGCGTTTGTTCATAAGTGGGGGGGGGGTTCAAAAATGTTTTTGGGGGTTTAAGTTACACTTTTTTAAAAAAAAGTTCTAAAGTTTATTTTTCATCATATAGTAAACAAAAAGTCTCCAATGTGATGATTTATTTGGGGACAGGTTCTCTTTAATGAGACATCAGGGGTCTAAAAGACCCTTGATGTCTCACCTGCCCTCTATTGAAGCAGACTGCACTACATTAACTTCTTCCGCGGCCATAATGACTGGGGAAAGAGACATCCGAACATAGAAGTGATGTTTTGTTCGTTGCTTCTGCCATGCCCGTCCCAGGTCTGCCGATGGGTATGTGGAAACAGAGACACATTGGGTGGGGGATTGGCTTAGTAAATGCGGGGAAAATTCACTTTGCAAGGAATACACAATTACACTCAAGGATTGATTGGATGATGGAAGTCAGCAGAGCGTCCCTTCATTCACTAAGCCCTGGGGAAAATCCCCTTGCAAAGTGAAAACTCCCCTGCAAACTGAAGAGCCTATTTACCTTTAGCTAGTTGATCCTTCCATGTCAAATTTCTCCATTTATTTTCAGGCTCAGTAATGCAGAGAATACTGTTTAATTCAGCATTAATTATCCATAGATCCCGTCCAATAACCCCATCATTTTGCTCATTATGAATAACCCCGGTTAAGATCTCCAGTCTAAAAAGCTTGATGTTTAGGTATACCTTTTCTTCCATTGTCCATTCTGGACCAATGTATATATGTATATTTTATACCTGACCGATCCCTCTGTAATTTCAAAACACTGTGGTAGCACTCATTGTACCAGATATCAGTGTTATATATGACACTGATATCTACATCAAGTGCTATTACCTGTATATAACACTGATATCTGTACACTGAGTGCTATTCCCTATATATAACACTGATATCTGTACACTGAGTGCTATTCCCTATATATAACACTGATATCTGTACACTGAGTGCTATTACCTATATATAACACTGATATCTGTACACTGAGTGCTATCCCCTATATATAACACTGATATCTGTACACTGAGTTCTATTCCCTATCTATAATACTGATATCTACATCTAGTGCCATTACCTGTATATAACACTGATATCTGTACACTGAGTGCTATTATTTATTTTTTTCAGTTACTTATATAGCGCTGTCAATTTACGCAGCCCTTTACATATATATTGTACATTCACATCAGTCTCTAACCCTCAAGGGGTGTACAATCTAAGGTCCCTAACTTACATTCATACATACACATACTAGGGACAATTTAGACAGGAGCCAATTAACCTACCAGCATGTCTTTGGAGTGTGCGAGGAAACCGGAGTACCCGGAGGAAACCCACGCAGGCACAGGGAGAACATGCAAACTCCAGGCATTCCCTGATATCTGTATACTTAGTGCTATTCCCTATATATAACACTGATATAATTCCAAAAAAGTGCAATATTGATTTTTTTTTTCCAGAAGCAATATTGCTATTGAAATCCCAAAAAACTTTGAAACCATTGGTGTGTATTCATGTACAGGTGAGTAATTCTTCACATTTTACAAATCTTTGAAAATATATTGTATTCTGTTTCAGGGGACTCTGCCAAGGGTTAATCCTGCTGTAACATATGGTATGTAGCGCTACCCTCTCCAGGGCCGCTGAGTTTTTTGGGTCCCCCTAAGCTCTGCACAGCCAGGCAGCACACATTTTCCACACTTTCATCCAAAGCCAGTAAAACAGTCCTTGAGTTTTATTTTTGTTGTTTTATTAGGGGTTAACAACTTGGATGGGGTCTAGGGGTATATGGGATGCCCGATGAAAATGTACAACTTTGGAGGACAAAAAAATCAGCACACAGTCTTTGCAAGGAGCACTTGGTCCCCTTAGGTGAACCTCCTCAGACTCCAGATGAAAATCAACTCATCCACCTGGCTATCTTGAGAGTGTCCCAGAGAAAAGGATTCCGAGACATACTAATTAAGTGGTCATAGGGAGAACTAGTTGGGTATTGCACCAGACCGCCCTCTCCACTCTTTGGCCCAGGATATGTAGAAGTACTCACACTGTCCTGTTCCTGTAGTTTAATGGGTTACAGCTGCTTTTAGGCCTTACGCTGGGCTGACCCCTTCCCTGCTGACAAGCTGTCTCTGCTAAGTAGGCTATCCTTCTGTCCAGCTTCAGCCTGTAGGCAGGCTCCCTCCTCTGGGCCCACTCCCAGGCGCCACACCAGCAGCACCTTCCTTCACTCCATTTTCTACCCGACTCCCCTGTTGACCAGGCTCCCCTATTTAAGGGCTGTCCTAGCCAACATGCCAGGCCTGCTGCCTGAGGATTGGCCAGATTCCCTCAAACATGCAAATCCAGGCCAGATCCATGCATCGGATCAAGAGAGCAGCTGCTAAAATACCATAAAATAGCAGCAAACAGATATTTGAAGCTGCTGGTGCCTCTGGAGTCCCACGGACATCAAGGTGTAGAGTCCTCCAGAGTCTTGCAAGTGTGCATAAACCATCTATTCGGCCACCACTAACCAATGCTCACAAGCAGAAACGGCTCCATTGGGCAGAAAAATACATGAAGACTAATTTTCAAACAGTCCTGTTCACTGATGAGTGCCATGCAACCCTGGATGGTCCAGATGGATAGAGTAGTGGATGGTTGGTGGATGGCCACCCTGTTCCAACAAGGCTGCGACGTCAGCAAGGCAGTGGTGGAGTCATGTTTTGGGCCGGAATCATGGGAACAGAGCGGGTCGGCCCCTTTAGAGCCCCGAAGGTGTAAAGATGACCTCTGCAAAGTATGTGGAGTTTATGACTGACCACTTTCTTCCCTGGTACAGAAGGAAGAACTATGCTTTCCGTAATAAAATCATCTTCATGCATGACAATGCACCATCTCATGCTGCAAAGAATACCTCTGCATCAATGGCTGTTATGGGGATAAAAGGAGAGAAAGTCATGGTGTGGCCTCCATCCTCCCCTGACCTCAATCCTAGTGAGAACCTTTGGAGCATCCTCAAGCAAAAGATCTATGAGGGTGGGAGGCAGTTTACATCCAAACAGCAGCTCTGGGAGGCTATTCTGACATCCTGCAAACAAATTCAAGCAGAAACTGTCCAAAAACTCACAAGTTCAATGGATGCAAGACTTGTGAAGCTGCTATCAAATAAGGGGTCCTATGTTACAATGTAACGTGACCTGTTAAAATGTTTAAAAAGTTAAAATGTTGTTAAAAGTTTGATTGAAATAGCTTTTGATTTCAGTAAATATGCTGCAAACACAACAAATGACAATTTTCAGTTCTTTACAACCTATAAAGTGTTTTGAAACTTGCTGTGCGTAATAATTTGGAACAGTGCATTGGAAGTGTTTTATGTTTAACAAAAATCCTGTTATCATTAGGAGGTTTGTTCAATAAAATGTGAATTGTACTCTTAAAGTTGATAACATGAGAATTATGCTGACTGTTATTTACATCAATTATTTAGGTAAATGAGAAAAATATCATTTGCATAATAATTTGGAACACGGTGTAGTACATTCATATCAGTCCCTAACCCTCAAGGGGCGTAAAATCTAAGGTCCCTAACTCACATTCATACATACACATACTAGGGCCAATTTAGACAGGATCCAATTAACCTACCAGCATGTCTTTGGAGTGTGGGAGGAAACTGGAGTACCCAGAGGAAACCCACGCAGGCACAGGGAGAACATGCACACTCCAGGTTGGTATTTGAACCAATGACCCTAGCATTGTCCCTTTGCATTGATTCAGTCAAGTTGGGCATCCCATAATCTCTATTACCCTATCCAAGTTATTTCCCTTAATAAAATAATGAAATCCAAGCTCATGGACTTTTCACTGACTATGAATGCAAGTGTGGAAAATGTGTGTTGCCTGGCTGTTTGAAGCTTAGGGGGCCTAGAAACACAGCGGCCCTCAAGAGGGTAGCACTGCACCTATATATATAGAGAAGTAGACTGGGAGGTGGACAAGTAGAAGGGAAAGAGAAATAAATCCAGAGTAGATCAGACGACACCAATAGGTGAACACAGAAGGCAGCAGCACAGGTGAATAGAATCACAGGTCTAGCTGAACCATTGCATTACGGGGGTAAGGATTTCACATGCAGGAAACTGCAGATTAAACTGTGACATATTGAACTGGACTCAGAACCAAAGACTAGGAACCCCTTCCTGCCCGGCCTATTGTACGATGACGGCTGAGTGGGAACCCTACTATCCTGGATCGCCCCATGACAGATCACTACACCGGCCCGCTGCCATTGTCACGTGCAGGGGCGGACTGACCATTTGGAAACTCGGGCACTGCCTGAGGGCCTGGGGTCAGTAGGGGGCCCCATGAGATGCCCCTGGTACCTTTTTCATAGGCTTTTTTGACTTTGGGCAAGGACACAGGGGACCAATGATCCCCTATTGCCCGGAGGCCCCATGAGTTGTCAGTCCGCCCCTGGTCACGTGATTGCTGAGACCAATCACAGCAGATCACATGACAGTTGTAAACAATGAATGGCTTCCTTTCATGCCATTTACGGCTTACAACTGTAACCATCTCTCTCAGTCTGCGGACACGTAGGTTATTGTCCAATGGGCTGAAAAATCTCTGTGCAGGGTGAGGCTGGGAGTGATACTGTCATATACAGTGGCAGGTCAGAGACACCGTGGCTGTGATAAACTAAAATAGATTGTAAGCTGTGTGGCTAGTTTAACTCCTACTCCCGGGACCTAGTCATCCCATAGACCGTGGACAATTATATATAGATGTTACTTATTTCTGTACTCCCATTGCTGTAGTCTGCAGTCTTCAGTGTCCCATGTTGATATTATTACCTTTCCTTCCAGGATACTCGTGGCAAATATTAAAAATTATTTTAATCAGGGCTGGGGCAAGGGGTGGGCAGGAGGGGTGGCTGCCTTGGGCACTGTGGTATCATGTGAGGTGGGGAGGCACCACAAGGAGATTGGGGGAGGAGTTTTGTGTTGGGAGGGGTAGGCAGGGGGTAAAAATTATTTAGGAAGCTGTGCCAGAATTGGTGATTTGGAGAGATTTGTGTTGGGAGGGGAATTTTATTTTCTCGTGGGGAACTTGTACTAGTAGGGATGAATGGGGGGTATTTGTGCTAAGAAGAGAAATTTGGGGGGGAAGGTGCTAGGATGGGGGATTTGGAGAGAGGAATTTGTGATGGGGAGGATTTGGAGCTGGGGAAGAGGATTTGTGCTCAGAGGGGAGGTTTGAGGGGTTCAAGGAGGAGGATTTTTTTTGGGGGGTGAGAGGATTTGTGCTGGGGGGGAGAAGAACATATTTATAAATCCTGTGGCAGGTAGGACAGATCATCAATTTTTATTTCTGCTTCTATTTTCACAGAATCTCCTCCTCCACCTCTAGAACAATGCAAGATTGGGATGGTACCTCCATTTCCCAGCGGATTTGTGTTACAGAATCAATGGAGACCCGTGTTCTGCCACATCGCCAACTTCACACTCCATGAACAAATGTACGCCTGTTTAAATGACAAGATGATATATCTCATGGGGGACTCTACTGTACGACAATGGTATCTGTACTTAGAAAAAACATTTAAAGGTAAAACTATTATTTCATGCAGCTGCTCAGAAACAATTGAGAACTGTCCGTGATTTTTTTTTTTATTTGCACTAAAATACAATTTTTCAGAAGATTTCGGGGTGTGTCCGCTCCTTCAAGGTCCAAGCAGTACTAATACACAGAGTTTTAGCACTAATCATCTCATGCAGTTGCTCAAAAATACAATTTTTTAAAATGATTTGCTTTAAAAAGCAGAAATCTGCCTAGTGAAATCAGTGAAAAGTAACTACAATTGAATGAGCCGGGCCCTCTGTTTCCTCTTGTACCAAATTGTATTGTAACTGTAATGTCTGCCTTCATTTTGTAAAGTGCTGCACAAATTATTGGTGCTATATAAATCCTGTATAATATAATGCCTGTAGTTGAGTTTTTCATATCACCATTGCTTTGTGTACCGTCTTAAAGAAAGAACACCTTCAATAGTGCATTCTACAGCATTTACTGTGTTGACATTATGCAAAAAATTACCACTATTGTTCTATGCATTGGCCTCCACTATTGTTCTATGCATTGACCTCCACTATTGTTCTATGCATTGACCTCCACTATTGTTCTATGCATTGACCCCCACTATTCTTCTATGCATTGACCTCCACTATTCTTCTATGCATTGACCTCCACTATTGTTCTATGCATTGACCTCCACTATTGTTCTATGCATTGACCTCCACTATTGTTCTATGCATTGACCCCCACTATTCTTCTATGCATTGACCTCCACTATTCTTCTATGCATTGACATCCACTATTGTTCTATGCATTGACCTCCACTATTGTTCTATGCATTGACCCCCACTATTCTTCTATGCATTGACCTCCACTATTCTTCTATGCATTGACATCCACTATTGTTCTATGCATTGACCTCCACTATTGTTCTATGCATTGACCTCCACTATTCTTCTATGCATTGACCTCCACTATTCTTCTATGCATTGACCTCCACTATTGTTCTATGCATTGACATCCACTATTGTTCTATGCATTGACCTCCACTATTGTTCTGTGCATTGACCTCCACTATTGTTCTATGCATTGACCTCCACTATTGTTCTATGCATTGACCTCCACTATTGTTCTATGCATTGACATCCACTATTGTTCTATGCATTGACCTCCACTATTGTTCTGTGCATTGACCTCCACTATTGTTCTATGCATTGACCTCCACTATTGTTCTATGCATTGACCTCCACTATTGTTCTGTGCATTGACCTCCACTATTGTTCTATGCATTGACCTCCACTATTGTTCTATGCATTGACCTCCACTATTGTTCTATGCATTGACCTCCACTATTCTTCTATGCATTGACCTGCACTATTCTTCTATGCATTGACCTGCACTATTGTTCTATGCATTGACCTCCACTATTGTTCTGTGCATTGACCTCCACTATTGTTCTATGCATTGACCTCCACTATTGTTCTATGCATTGACCTCCACTATTGTTCTGTGCATTGACCTCCACTATTGTTCTATGCATTGACCTCCACTATTGTTCTATGCATTGACCTCCACTATTGTTCTGTGCATTGACCTCCACTATTGTTCTATGCATTGACATCCACTATTGTTCTATGCATTGACCTCCACTATTGTTCTATGCATTGACCTGCACTATTGTTCTATGCATTGACCTCCACTATTCTTCTATGCATTGACCTCCATAGGCCCAGTCAGTCTGAACAGTGTGGTCACTTGCTGACTTGTCACCATCTAAAGGCAGCTTAAAATGATACTAAAGGTTCAGCTTTAAAAAAATATAACAAACATGTCAATGCTTTTGCACAGAGCAGCCCCCTTCTTCCTCTTTTCAGGTTCCCCGCCGGTGTTCCTGGTCCCTCCCCCCTGCTGAGTGCCCCCAGAGCAAGCAACTTGCTTGCTCTGGGGGCACTTGTGCGTGCTTGCTCTTGAGCCGCCTTTGTCCCTAAAACACACAGAGCACGGCTCGGCCCTGCCTCCAATCCCTCCTTACTGGCTGTGATTGACAGTCAATGGCTCCCACTGCTGTGTCTCAGCCAATAAGGAAGGAGAGACCCAGGAGAGTTACTGCTCTTATGCACATTGCTGGATCAGAATTGGGCTTGGTTATGTATTAGGGGGCTGAGGGGGATGCTGCACACAGGTTTTTTACCTATATGCATAGAATACATGAAGATAAAAAACCTTCAGCCTTTACAAGCACTTTAACTCTTCTATAAGACACAGAAGTTGGATCCAACACTATTTTACTTCAGAAAAGTGAAATACAAAAGATGTTTTTTTCAGTCCTTTGAAATGTACGAAGATATTGACTGTCTGTGGGCTCTGTCTGTGAGAAGAACGAAGGCCTCATTCACATCTGAGCATCCTGTAGTCCACAGTTCCAAAACATGCTCAACATCAAAAATCCCAAGGTTGCCAGTTGTACCTGTTCACATGACCAGCATAGTGTTGTTTGAAGCTTGTAGCTTGAAAAAGTACACAAGCTTCTTGTGAGCTACAAGTGTCACACATTTGTAGCCTCAATAGACTTCAGCAGTGAAAGTGCTTGAAAAACACAGAAACTCACTAAAATATAAAAATAAAATAAAAAACACATACAAAATGCATATATTGATCATTTTGTTTCTGGCTTTCAAATTGCCCAAAAAAATGCTCGAACCTCAGACATGAGTAACCTAATACAGTTTAATACAAAAACAACAATTTAAGAAATACATATAGGTGGGACAGAATATTCACCTTTAATCCAGAGCCATCCCTCGCAGTAAGGCCTTGTTTAGACTAGCAGTTGGAGGGGAGCAAAAATGTGCGGTTGAGTCATGTTTTTGCGACCCGCCAACCGACCCCCTTAGGCTCCATTCACATCTGAGCGAAGCATTTTATGCATTTTTTTTGTGCATTTTGTCACACGTTTCTATGTGCGCTTGAAAACATTTGTGCATGATTTGTTCAGGCGTTTTTGTAACCCCTGAATATGGGTTGAACGGGTAACCTATTACGAAAGGTGAACTTTGATTCTTTAAACTGTCTAATATAAAAAGAATTGTGTTCCAAAAGGAAACCGTTTTCAGCTGATGGTCTACATTGTTGCCCTGTTTGCACAGACACTAAAACAACAAGGATACCATCAATGTTCAAACACAGTTTAAGCAATGCACTTTTTTGTATTTTTTTAAACCAGGATTGAAACGATTTGATCTACATCGGACAGGATTGGAGTCAATGGTGCTATCAGTTGATCTGCAGAGGAACATCAAGCTACAGTGGAAGAAGCACAGCCATCCATTTGTTGCAAGTCGGTTTTACTTAGTAAAAGATGATTTTTATGTAAGTGAGCAAATAGACTATCTGGATGGAGGTCCACACTATGTCATCGTTATCTGCCTGGGCCAACACTTCAGACCTTTCCCCATTCACCTCTTCATCAAAAGAGTTATTAGCGTACGCAAAGCTTTGGAACGTCTCTTCTTGCGGAGTCCGGACACAAAGGTTATCATTAAAGCAGAGAACACCAGAGAGACAAATATAAATGCCGAGAGATTCAGTGACTTCCATGGCTACATTCAGTATCTTATAGTGAAGGACATCTTCAGGGATCTTCAGGTTGGTGTGGTCGATGCTTGGGACATGACCACAGCCTACAATACAGATGATGTTCATCCTCCAGAAAATGTTGTCCAAGACCAAATACATATGTTTTTAACGTATATTTGCTAGTTTAGAGTAGTTGCTGATTGAAACCATAAAAATAGGAGAATGACTGGAACAGAAGGACACAGGTTACTTCCCAACAATCCGTAAAATATAACTACTAATAATACTTGATAAAACTCTCAGGGCAGTGTTGAATACTAGCTTGGTTGGCAACTAAACTGAGAAGCTGAAGAAGAAGGAATTACTCCTATGGCATTTTTTGGTTCAGGGTTTGGATGCTGAAAGCAAGTGAACATAAAACTTTGCAGTCCCTGACTATAAACTTTAATAAAGACTAAACCTCCACAACCCCCTAAATATACATATCAGGCACTTATACTTGATGACTAAATTGTATGCCCCCCCCTAAATTCCAGAAAAAAAACACTGCTATATATGACATTCAGTCCTGCTGACTGAGCTAAAAGTCCAGCTTATAAGCTAATGTCCAAACCTGAAAAGTTTAGTCCAACCCAGTCCAAACCTGGGTTCCATCCAATTTGAGAGTTCATCCCTAGTCCAAAGATTTTGTATTTGTTATCTATAGAGAAAGGTGGAGTATCTGGCTGCATGTCCCCAATATTAAATTCAAGAGCAAATTACCCCCTTTGTTATCTATGAAATAGTTTTTATTATAGAAGATGAATTGTAAATACTTTGTCTTGCTTCAGGAACCAAAGTTCCTAGCAAATATCCCTGGTGAAGAGGACAGTTTTTGCCTAAAGACACATTGACTATACAGCTCTACACACAATAAACATATCTGTGATTGAGGTTGACACGCCTGCCTTTTGTCATCGACCTTTCTCCACTCCAGCATGAAGCTGAGGGCTCATTGAATTGGCTTCTAAATTCACTTTATTATGTATTTAGTATACCGAAGCGTGGATATGTAGAGGAAGCTACCTGGTTCTTTCTCAAGACTTGATGGTATCTTTACCTCTATTCATAACAATGAAAAGTGTTGCAATGGGAGAGTTTCCCATAATTCCTATCTAGTGAAACCATTGCCTTTATACCAGTAAGTAAAAGGAAATCTCTGGATAGGATAGTATTGTAGTAAAACCTGAAAGGGGTCTGAAGTCATGATCCTCTACCGATCTATCAAAATTAAAAAAAATAAAAAATAAAAAATTTGGCTTGACATAAACTCTAACCTCTATGTGATAGGTTCCTCAGCATTCAAGCTACTTCAGTTGCATAATTATCACTCATGGAAAAAGGCAGAAACGGGACAGACTAAAACATTTAATGTGAAAACGGCTTAATGTAGCTTAACGTACCATAATGTGCCTAAATCTCAATCAATTGACTTGAAACTTCGCACAGCCCAAGTTCTCAATGTCCCAAACATGTCCTGGAAGTTTCATAGATTTCAGCCTTCCACAAAGAAAATGGGGGACATTAAGCTTGTTTTTTGGGGAGCTTAATGTAGCTTAACGTACAAAAAAGAGCTTAGATGTTGACCAATTTCCCCCAAACTTCACACAATACAAGACTCTATCTATGTCAACATATTCTGAAAATTTCAGGTCATTTGGTAAATCACACCAAAAGTTATTCACATTAAGCTATATTTGACAGTGCTAAAACATTTAATGTGAAGAGCTTAATGTAAAAAGAGCTTAACGAACCATAATGTGCCTAAACCTCAATCAATTGACTCGAAACTTTGCACAGCCCAAGTTCTCAACATCCCAAACATGTCCTAGAAGTTTCATAGATTTTGAACTTCCACAAAGAAAATGGGGGACATTAAGGTTGTTTTTTGGGGGGCTTAATGTGGCTTAACGTCCAAAAAAGAGCTTAGATGTTTACCAATTTCCCCCAAACTTCACAAAATACAAGAATCTACATCACGGGTACTGAATTAAAATTCATGGAGGTCCAGTTTTTAATCCTTTTTTTCTGCAGAGTTCCAAATCTCATTTTTATTCTATGACTCAGGTCATTAATGTCACAGACCCTTTTCAATGAATGTCCTCAGTCCCCCTTTTCCAATTACACCCCTCTATATATCACAACTCCTTTTCACATCAGAGCCCCCAAAATTACAGCCACACTTACATCACATCCCCTTGCAATCATAACCCCATCACAGTCGCCTTTGCAATCACAACCCCCCACATAACAGCTCACCCCCTCTTGACATCACAGCCCTCCTCCTCACATCACAAACCCTTCATATCACAGCCCCCCTTTCACATCACAGCCCACCCATAATACAGCTCCCCCATCTTACATCGCAGCCCACCATATCACAGCTCCACATCTCGCATCAAAGCTCCCCCTTCTCACATCACAGCCCGGCATATCACAGCTCCCCCTCCCGCATCACAGCTTCCCCTTCTTACATCACAGCCCCCCATACCACAGCTTCTCCCTCTCACATTATTGCCCCACTCTCACAAAACTTTATATTACAGCACCCCCCCATTCTCATCACAGCCCCTTATATCACGGCTCCCCATTCTCACATCACAGCCCCCTATATAACATCACAGCCCCCCATATCACAACCCCCATATCACAGATTCTCCCTATCACATCACAGCTCCCCAAGTATTACAATTCCCCTCTCTCACAGCCACTCATATCAGAGCTCACTCCTCACAGCTCCCTCCTCTCACTTCCCTGCCCCCCATATCACAGCTCCCTCTCTGACATCACAGACCCCCCCCCATAATCTCCCCCTAGCTTAACTCAGTGTTGTGGCAGGGAGAGTGGCAAGTTAGACTCCTCTTCTGGGTGTGCACACCTGCTGCTGCCACTAGGCTCCGTGCCTCCCGCCCTCCTCCTTACTGTGGGTTCAGTGGTGGACAAGTGCATTGGGGGGAAGAGGTTGGGCATACTCCTGTACACCTTACTTTCCTCCAACCCACTCTGCTGTGACTTCAACAGCGGTGGCAGGTGAGTGAATGTGGGGGGGGAGGGGATTCAGGTCCTCCTTGCTGTGGGTTCAGTGGCGACAAGTGTACTCAGGGGGAGGGGTCGGGCAACTGCTGCTCCTCCTGTAGACCTTCCATTCCTTCCGCCCGCTCTGCTGCAGTGGGCGGGTGCATGGGGGGGTCCAGGTCCTCGTCCACCTTGCCATTTCTCCCACCCTCTGCAGGACAGTAATCCTTAACATCTGCAGTGGTGGAGGAAATGAGTCCGCTCAGGCTGCTGGGTGATACGGCTGAGGTCTAGACTGAACTATCACTTGGTCTGTGTACAGACCGCAGTCCGCCATTTAGTGAAACCTGCTCTACATGTACCAACAAATTGGGAAAATTTCAGGTTGTTTCATAAAACATGCCAAAAGTTATTCAGAGAGGGAGGGAGAGGGAGAGAGAAAGAAGGGGGGGGGGGGGAACGAGACTCTCAATGCCACTACATATCAAGGCTTGACTGGCTCCAATTGCTCAGCTCACAGCACAAGGAGACGAAGCAAAGTGATCACTAAAGCCTGTCAGCCTTTCCCGTACTCTCAGTTGTCAGTAAAGGCAGAGAAGGGCTGTTGGTGCAGAACAGCAGTGGAGGCAGAATTTTCATGGAGGATATTGCAGTGTAGGATGTTCAGCTGCTTTCTCCAGCTGCTTGCTCTGCCCCCCCCCCCCCCCCCCCCCCCCCCCATCTCTAGTTACATTCTCTTGTTCCTCCAGCACAGAATGCCATCCTCTGTCTCTCTACTCCTAGATTGTAAGCTCGAAAGAGCAGGGCCCTCGAACCCCTCGTGTATCACATTGTATTGGTATTGTTCTGTCACATGTTCTGTCCCCCTTTGTAATGTACAGCGCTGAGCGAACTATTGGCGCTTTATAAATACTGTATAATAATAATAAATAATAATTCCTGGCTCCCCTAATCACTCACAGCTCTCAGACTCTTCCATAGTCATGGTAAGCAGGGCAGACAATGGAGGAGGTGGAGCAGCTCAATAGAATAAAGTTGGAGCCTCCTGGCTGTGAATTCTGTGGCTTTGCATATACATCACTGGTTGCTAGATACCAGGCGGTCCTAGCAACCAGTGATTTCACTGGGGGACATTGGGCAGCGGCTACCAGAACCAGAAAGCTGGTCTTCCGAAAGCTGGTCTTTGGATGGTACAGCAAACAGAGGATTTTGAGCCAGCTGTGATGCTACCCCAATGAGCAGGCAGCAAGGGTTACAGACTCCCTTGGATGCAGCCTTCAGAGCAGCCCAAGGGGGCTGTCATTCCTAGGACACCACCTCCATGGACGGTACAGACCGGCGGTCTGTGTATCCTGGTCCGCCCACTGCAACAAGCAGGGATGGAAATACATCCCTGCTTGCTGGAGAACAGAACTACAGATGGGATGTACCAAGACCAGTGTCTGTGGGAATAGGAAGGCATAGCAGTGATCAGTCTTACTAGAACAACTACTCAGATAACAAGAATATGGATTACATATTCAGGGAAGGCAGGAGATAAGCAACAAGAACATGTAAAAAAAGATTTTGCCCAGAGTTCTCCTTTAAATGTTAATAATCTTTAGTCTGTTTTACCAAACAACCTGAGATTTTTATAATATGTTGGCATAGATAGAGTCTTCTATTGTATACATTTTGAGGAAATTGGATAACATCCAAGCTCTCTTTTGTACTTTAAGCCACAATTAGCTCCCCTAAAAATAAGTACAGCACCTCCCTGACCCCCAGAGGCATAGCGTGGACCCTCAAAGGCAGGGAAGGCTGACATCTTGTTTTCGTGCAGATCCTAGGCCTGTGAAGGGATGTGCGATCAAAGAAAAGTTAGGCGCCAGTCAGTTTAAGTACATCTTTGAATTCTTTATTGGGGAACTTCATAACTGGGAGATAGGACATAGGGTTTAGAACATTCATGTCAAATCTATATTAGAAAAGAACTCCAGACTCACCAGATCCTTTCAGTATTTCACAGTGCAGAATCAATAGGAGCACAAGCCGGCACTGGTTATTAGAGGAACAGCTAAATATGGATAGTCATGTGATCTTCAATAGGTCAGACAGACTTGCCCCTTAGGTCCATTCTAGTACCAGGTACCTCCAGTAGCCATCCAGCTTCTCTCATTTTCCTCCTCAATCAGCATGTGAGGCCCCTTCTTGAGGCCTAGTCAAACCTTTCCCGCACATAAGCATTACCTCCCCAGGCCAAGCCTGGAGGTAGACTGTACTAAGATTGAGCACATAGCAATTCTCATGAATATATACAGTGGATATAAAAAGTCGACATACCACTATTAAAAAAGTCAGGTTTCTGTGATGTAAGAAAATGAGACAAAGAAAAATAATTTCAGAAAAATTTCTACCTTTAATGTGACCTATAAACTGTACAACTCAGTTGAAAAACATATTGAAATCTTTTTGGTGGAGGGAAGTAAAAATAAAAGACTAAAATAATATGGTTGCATAAGTGTACACCCCCTTAAACTAATACTTTGTTGAAGCACCTTTTCATGTTATTACATCACTCAGTCTTTTTGGGTATGAGTCTATTAGCATGGCACATCTTGACTTTGCAATATTTGCCCACTCTTCCTTACAAAAACTCTTCAACTCTGTCAGATTGCGAAGGCATCTCCTGTGCACAGCCCTCTTCACATCACCCCACAGATTTTCAATCAGATTCAGGTCTGGGCTCTGGCTGGCCCATTCTAAAACTTTAATCATCTTCTGGTGAAGCCATTCCTTTGTTGATTTGGATGTATGCTTGGGTCGTTGTCATGGTGAAAGATGAAGTTCCTCTTTATGTTCAGCTTTATAGCAGAAGCCTAAAGGTTTTGTGCCAATATTGACTGGTATTTGGAACTTGGAAGAATGCACTTCCCAAACATGCACCACAAGCCAGAAATCCCCAGTGATTAGCTGGTGAGCTACAAACACACACTCAAGTCAATTGATTGAGGTCAATTTTCAGAATTTGTTGCCATAGATAGGGTCTTCTAATGTGTGAAGTTTGGGGGGAGATTGATCAACATCTAAGCTCTTTTTTGTATGTTAAGCTACATTACGCTCCCCAAAAAATGTCCCCCATTTTCTTTGTGGAAGGCTGAAATCTATGATACTTCTAGGACATGTTTGAGACGTTGAGAACTTGGGCTGTGCTAAGTGTCAAGTCAATTGATTGAGGTTTAGGCACATTATGGTACGTTAAGCTCTTTTTACATTAAGTGGTTCACATTAAATGTTTTAGCACTGTAAAATATAGCTTAATGTGAATAACGTTTGGTGTGATTTACCAAATGACCTGAAATTTTCAGAATATGTTGCCATAGATAGGGTCTTCTAATGTGTGAAGTTTGGGAGAGATTGGTAAACATCTAAGCTCTTTTTTGTACGTTAAGCCACATTAAGCTCCCCAAAAAAACAAGCTTAATGTCCCCCATTTTCTTTGTGGAAGGCTGAAATCTATGAAACGTCTAGGACATGTTTGGTAAGTTGAGAACTTGGGCTGTGCAAAGTTTCAAGTCAATTGATTGAGGTTTAGGCACATTATGGTACGTTAAGCTCTTTTTACATTAAGCTCTTCACATTAAATGTTTTAGCACTGTAATATATAGCTTAATGTGAATAACTTTTGGTGTGATTTACCAAATGACCTACAATTTTCAGAATATGTTGCTATAGATAGAGTCTTCTAATGTGTGAAGTTTGGGGGAGATTGGTCAACATCTAAGCTCTTTTTTGTACATTAAGCTACATTAAGCTCCCCAAAAAACAAGCTTAATGTCCCCCATTTTCTTTGTGGAAGGCTGAAATCTATGAAACTTCTAGGACATGTTTGGGACATTGAGAACTTGGGCTGTGCAAAGTTTCAAGTCAATTGATTAAGATTTAGACAGTTTATTACACGTTAAGCTACATTAAGCCATTTTCACATTAAATGTTTTAGTCTGTCCCGGCAGAAACTACCCATAATTGGCACCCAAGGAGAAAGGCAGAAATTTCATTAATCAAGAAGGATGTCTTTGGCCTCCACTTCACCTTGTCCCTATGCAAAGCCAGAAGAGGTTCCTTGCAGGATAAGGTCGCTCTTTCAAATGCTCAAATCATTGTTGGCTGCAGAAGTCTTACTGCCAATTGTCCATGCCTTGTCTAGCAGGATGCCACAGCAATACTTCTGGTTGTTCCTCAATGGTTGATGAATGCCACTGCAATGGTTAAATCTGGATTTGAGGACCTTCCAGGAACACAGATCAATGTTGTGCATCCCAGCTATAAGCTGTGAGCTACTTCAGTAGCAAAATTAGCACCCATACCTCGCACAGGCGCCACCTGTCTGCAGACCTATCTCCGTACATCAGCTGTGCTTCTGGGTGGACCACCAACCAGCACTCCTACAGGCGACCTGTGCCACTTTGGGCCTGACACCCGCTGTCAGGGAAGTCTGGAACTTAGCCGCAAGGGAAGCCCTCTCTCCATTGGCCTCCATCACCAGGTACGTGATAGCAAGACTTCTGGTTGCTCCTCAGTGGTTGATGAATGCCACCGCAGTGGTTGAATTTGGATCTGAGGACCTTCCAGGAATACGGATCAATGTTGTTCACTCCACCTATAAGCTGTGAGCTACTTCAGTAGCAAAATTAGCACCCAAACCGAAAAGGCCAAAGTTGACCTACTTCAGCAGCAGGTCCTGCCCTTTCTGCACTCCCTTCTTGCTAAAGCATCCAAAATGTCTGCCTTTTCGGCCCACCCATTGGCCTGGCCCTGCCTAGAGATGCCTGCATATAGCTGCAGCAGTTTTCAGGCCCCTTCCATATACTGTGACTATTGGAGTGACCAAAGCCTTCTGGTACTGTTGAAATTTGAGCACTGCCAGCCCTCTCCTACGAACCCATCACTGTGATGAGCCGCTTTACTGGCCAATTAGAATGTTAGAGATGTGGGGGGGGGGGCAGTCAATAGTCACATTTTTATTCTTCACAGATTTAATTTTATATATGCCAGACAAGCATTATATATTGTTAATTCACTGATTTATGTAGACAGGTACTAAAGTCAGAAGGAAAACGTCATCCTCAGGTATATTTCTGTAAAAAAGTGCTTATGACACTGGCAAATCACGTAAAAAAAGTACATTTCTGTTTCTTTGAGAAGAAACTGTTTAGGTCTGTTTTTTTATGATTTGCTACTATTTGATAATTAATTTAAATGTTTTTAAAATGGATCTAAACTAAAGAATAAAAAATGTAATTTATGTTGAAGCTGTCTGGTTTGTAGACATGGTGACTGCATTACAAGGAATTATTGAGAATGGAGCAGGTAGGGATTCAGCTGAGCTACCACATAATTATACACGTATATGTGCTGAAGGGGTGTAGGATTATAATAAAATGTTGATAGTTCCAAAAATATCTGTGCCAGCTTCTCAACGAGCCTGAAGTAATCTCTGCAATATGTAAAGGGAACAGAAGAGGGCGCCAACTAAGTGCAGTATAAGGAAAATAAACAAGTGGCAACTCGCAAGGTGCATAAGGATAAGAACATGACATCCACTCCGCAGTTAGCACACTGAGGCTCAACAGCTGACCACACTAGGCGGATGACGTGCTCTTAATCTTCTGAGTTGCCACTTGTTATTTTTAATAAAGTATTTTGCTATATACTGCACTTAGATGGCGCCCTCTGCTGTTCCCTTTACATATTGCAGAGATTACTTCAGTCTCGCTGAGAAGCTGGCACAGATTTTTTTGGAACTGTGAACTTTTTAGTATAACTCCCTTTATGGTGACTGCATTCATTTTCTTTTTAACTTTTTTTTAGCCTTCATTTTCACCTAGGGATCCTGATAGTAACACATTGTCTGTCCTAGGGTGACACTGTTCTCTTGTATCTTTGGAAAACAATGCTGTCCTCCTAAAATAGGGAGTGGGTTAGGAATACAGAGCCCCCCACCACCACCACCCACACTCCTCCTCATCCCTATGACATAGGGGATATGCATTTTGTATTCTACAGGCAGAATTGGGCGGGGCTTATAAAAATGCTTAACAGCAGTGTGCACAAGGAATTAGGAACTTACAGTATGTATATATGGAGATCGATGTTTACTTCTTTTGCAAAAAAATAATAAAGAGATTTCTTAAAAATAATTACTGTGTGCAGTTCCTTCAGATTTTCCAAGGATAGCAATATACAGAATATAAAGCTTTAATTGTCTAAACGTTTTTTAAACACGTTCCAGCTATGTTTACAACAGAAACCTCTGAAACCTTTGAGCTTTTATAGTTCACACTGGGAATATTGCAAATAAATGTATTAATGATTGCACAAGCCAAGATGGCCTTAGTAGTGAAGCATAGGGATCGCCAGGGCTATGAATAAAGGGGGGCACTGCCAGTCCTCCTGTATGGGGCCCAGGTTAGGAGGGGGGCCCCGGCAGCTGGATGAATCAGATGTGGGCAGAGAGGGTGAGCGGCATGGTGGGAAGCAGATGAGGGAAGCCAGCAGCACTGTGGGGGCGGGGGCACACAGAGGGGCCTGGGCAGCAGGGGAAAACATATGGTGCACAGGGAGGGTGATGGTGCATGCAGGGGGGCAATTACTGGAACTGATCCCCTGTATGGCTCTCTCTGCAGAAGCTGAAAGCTGGCTTCTTCTTCTTTCCCTCCAGCTGACTTTCAGCTGCTGCAGAGAGAGCCAGACAGGAGTTCTGTTCCAGTAATTCCCCCCCTGCCGCATCCATCACCCTGTGCTTCCTGATTCCCCCATCTTCTTCCCACCAGCAGCTGCAAGCACACAATATGATCTTTCAGGATGGAGAGTGGGGGAAGGGTCTTTTAAATATGTCACATTTATCAGCCCCTTCCTTTCCTGAATGAACACAAGAAGTGATCAGAACCAATCACTCACAGTGTTCCTTCATAATTGAAGCATAGTAAACTATGTTTTTGTTTGTGGGGGTGGCCCTGTTAGGTTGGCTGTATGGGGCCCCGTGGTTTCTATCAGAAACCCTGGGGATCACCCTGGACTTTGGAAGATTTTCAAAGAAATCCCATTTTTGGTGACAATGCTAATGCAGTATTATTTTAGTGCTTGGAAATCCCACCATTGCCTGACTCGGGGGATGCTTACCACCTTAAAGAAACTTCTTGCTGCTTGAAGTAATTCTTATATGTAAGGTTCTAGGTTCCTACGTTGTGCTGATGGAGGTTATTTTGGAGCTCACCTGGAGGGTTCCTGGGTGACCACTTAACACAGCAATGATTTTGATGGCCACATACCTATTGTGATCACAAGGGCGTCTTCCAGAGTCTCATCTCCACTGTAGAAGAAAGTATTGTCCAAAACACATTGGGATTGAAGAGAACTGTACCCAATATGCCTTGATCACAATTTGTAGCCTCATGTTTGATTTTATCTTTGTTTTTAGTAGGTTTCAAATAAAATAAATTTTATGTAATTGTATGTGTGGACATGTGGAATGCCTGAAAAGTCCCATCCAAATCTAGAATGTTTTTGTTAGAAGCAGGGCTTTGTATCTCAGAGAATAGGTGAAGCAACTCCCACTTCTGGAATCACCCCTTGTCTCTGCCCCCTACCCACCTCTGAGCACAGTCCCTTGGTTCCACCCCCTACTCATATCTCATTACTACCCTTTTTAGAGAGTACAGAACCAACCCACCACCAACAATAGATCCCCTCAAGAGCAATAGACCCCTCCCCCAGGAACAATGGACCCCCTAAAAATACTACCCCAGGAACAATGGACTCCCTAATAAAATCCTACCCCAGAAACACTGTATCCACCCAGCAGCAACAGATCTCCCAGCAACTATCATCAAGAGACCTCTCCTTCAACAGAAGATCCCTCCCAGCAACAATTGAACCCCCAGCAACATAAGACCCCCCTAGCAACCATGGATTCCCCAACAGCAACAATTGAACCCCCAGCAACATAAGACCCCTAGCAACAATAGATTCCCCACCAACAACAATAGACTATCCCCAGCAACAATAGACCCCATTCAAAAATAGATCCCCACCAGCTACAATAGATGCCCCAGCAGCCAGCATCAATAGACCCTCCAGCACACCCCAGCACCCCTTGCCATTACATACCTTCAGTGTGTGTGCACAAAGTGCATGTTTGGGGCCCTGTAAGACTGTCAAATTGGGACCAGTGGCTGTGCCTGTACAGCCACTATGTCCCAATAGACGTGAATGGGACTGCCTGCATGCGTATGTGCGGAACACCTACATGTACAGATACAGTCAGGTCCAACAGATTCCAAATGCAAATAGCACACTTGAAATGAACTCTGGACCTTTTATCTGCTCATTGTAATTGGGATAATGAGGGAATAACACACACCTGGCCATGAAACAGCTGAGAAGCCAATTGTCCCATTACTTTTGGTCCCTTAACAAGTGGGAGGCACATATGCAAACTCTTGTAATTCCTACACCGTTCACCTGATTTGGATGTAAATACCCTCAAATTAAAGCTGACAGTCTGCAGTTAAAGCACATCTTGTTTGTTTCATTTCAAATCCATTGTGGTGGTGTATAGAGCCACAAATGTTAGAATTGTGTCGATGTCCCAAAATTTATGGACCTGACTGTAGGTACATCTGAGTGAATAAGGCCATATAGAGCAAAACAAGGGATTTACTTAAATCCTGCTGCTACGGGGAGCAGGAGGAGCTGCAGTGTGTAAACTAAAGGTAAGTGCCTACATGGGACTATGGACTATACTCTTGTGACGACGATGGTTGCGGATGATTGGCTCAGCACTGACACATTATCCTTCATAACATTTTTAGTCAATCAATATAAAACATTGCCTATTCATATTTACATTTTCAGCCAGCAGGTGGCGATCCTGTCTTCATTTTACATGTTTACCTGTCTATTCATATTTTCTCTGTTAAAAAAAAAAAAATGTAATGGGTTGTCATCATTTTGTCTGCTCCAGTTTCATATATTCCCTCATTGTTGTTAATGTTGAGTTAATGGCTGATGCTCTAAGAGGCACCATGCACTTTTTTCTTCTCTTTTTTTATATTGTACCTGCAACATGTTGATACTGTCTGTGTGAGTATGCCATAACTGACATTAACATTTTTACTTTGATGTATTAATGTTTGCTTTGTGCTTAAAATGCTGACTTTGATATTTTGATATTTTCTTGCAATGACATCAAACTTCTGTGACATTGCATTACTCATCATGACATCATCATACTGATTCCTGCTTTGTTCATCCCATTTTACCATACCCACATCCCAGACTCTGACATCTCACCATTCCATGGGGAATACCAATAGCAGCTATACCCCGACAGTGCCAACTATGACATCAAGATGCTCTCTGCAGACTCATTCCTGGACAGAGACTCCAAGTCTCGAAACCAGAAGCAAGACCATCAGAAATCATTTTGGAAGAAACTCAGCAATTTTGTTTTAAGAACGTCAAATGACTAAAATATGTCTATTGATTGGGTGCTATGGATTACTGTACTTTGCGCTTTTTGTAACCTCTACAAATCACTAGATATCGCCAGACAAAGCCCCAATGGTTAACGACTCCCAGGTGATGTCATTTCGCACACTTTGTAGCAGGGGCGGACTGACCATTTGGAAACTCGGGCACTGCCCGAGGGCCCGGGGTCAGTAGGGGGCCCCATGAGATGCCCCTGGTACCTTTTTCATAGGCTTTTTTGAGTTTGGGCAAGGACACAGGGGCCCCATGATCCCCTATTGCCCCAGGGGCCCCATGAGTTGTCAGTCCGCCCCTGCTTTGTAGTTATATGTCAACATCGAATTCTTTTTCCCAGACACAAAGTAAATAACAGATTTTTCCTATAACACAGTAATGATGAAAAGATGACTGCGACCACTGAAAGTAACTGGCTCACATGGGATGTGACAGAGCGGGCTGACGCTGGATATGTCGGAGTGTGCTGAGTACAGGAGAGCCATGCAATGTGCTGAGAGGTGAGAGCTGTGCGACTGGACAGCAGTTGATGAGCTGAGTAGTGAACCCAGCAGTGACCGGCGGTGTTTGAATCAGGAGTGGCAGGAGTGAGAGCTGAGGCTGAGAGGGCGCCTGTGAATACTGAGACCTGGGAGTAACTAGGAGCATTGTGAGTACTTAGGGCTGTGAGTAACGGGGAGCATTGTGGATACTGAAGGTTATGAGTAATCAGGAGCTTTGGGGGTACTGAGGGCAGTGAGTAAGTGGGAACACTATGAGTACTGAGGGCTGTGAATAGTAAGGAAAATTGTGTGTACTCAGGGCAGTGAGTAATTGAGAGCATTGTGTGTGCTAAGGACTGAGAGTAACTGGGATATCATAAGGACTAAGTAACTGGGAGCATTGTGAGTACCGAGGAATGAGCAACTAGGAACATTGTGAGTACTGAGGGCTGTGAGTAACAGGGAGCATTGTGAATACTGAAAACAGTAACTGGGGGCATTATGAGTACTGAGGTCTGAACAATTAGGAGCATTGTGAGTAGTTAACTGGGAGCATTGTAAGTGATGAAGACTGAGTAACAGGAAGCATTGGGAGTGTTGAGGACCGAGAGTAACTGGGATATCATGAGTACTGAGAACTAAGTAACTGGGAGCATTGTGAGTACTGAAAACCGAGCAACTGGGAGCATTATGAGTACTGAGAGTTGTAACTGGGAGCATTGTGAGTACTGACGACTGAGTAATTAGGAGCATTGTGAGTACTGAAAACTGAGCAACTGAGAGCTGTTAGTAACTGATAGGATTGTAAGCACTGAGGGCTAAGAGTAGGGTTGGGTTGGGTGATTAGCAAGTGGGAGCAGAAATAGAGGACACACCAAGGATCGTGTGACAAAGAGGAGGAGGCATGGATGCCAGGTACCGTGTGGTCAGTGAACAGAGGAGAGGACGCTGGGGAGTTTTGTGATTAGAGAGCAGGAGGAGAGGACACCCAAAGCCATGTGATCAGGTGCAGGAGGGGAGGACATTGGGGGCCGTGTAGAGTCAGGAAGGAAGAATAACACTCAATTGTGTAAAATATCATTTCTAATTTCGAGGTCGGCTGAGATAGGTTTTTTTTTTGGGGTGGGGGGATGGGGCAGGGGTGGTGAGAACGGGGGGGCGGGTTTCGAGGTCGGCTGAAATAGTTATTTTCTTGGGGTGGGGGGTGGGGCGAAGGTTTTGAAGTCAGGGGGGCGGGTTTCCATGTCAGATGAGTTAGTTTTTGTTTGGTGGGGGTGGTGAGGTCGGGGGGGGCGAGTTTTAATGTTGGCTGAGATAGTATTTTTTTTGGGGTGGGGGATGGGGCAGGGATGGTGAGGTCGGGGGACCGGGATTCAATGTCAGCTAAGATAGTTTTTTTTTTTTGGGTGGGGGGGTGGGGGGGTGGTTGTGAGGTGGGGGGCGGGTTTCGAGGTCATCAGAGATAGTTTTTTTTGGGGGGTGGGGAGGTGGGGCCAGGGTCTTGAAGTCGGGGGGGCTGGTTTCCATGTCGGATGAGATAATTTTTTTTGTTGGTGGGTGGTGAGGCGGGGGTGGTGAGGTCGGGGGGGCGGGTTTCGAGGTCGGCTGAGATAGGTTTTTTTTGGGGTGGGGGGTTAGGACGGGGGTGGTAAGGTCGAGGGGGTGGGTTGCGAGGTCGGCTGAGATAGGGGTTTTTTTTGGGGTGAGGGGGTTGGGCGAGGGTTTTGAAGTCAGGGGGGCGGGGTTCCATGTCGGATGAGATAAGTTTTTTTTTGGTGGGGGGGTGGGGTGGGGGTGGTGAGGTCGGGAGGCGGGTTTCGAGGTCAGCTGAGATAGGGTTTTTTTGGGGTGGGGGGTTGGGGCAGGGGTGGTAAGGTCGAGGGGGCGGGTTTCGAGGTCAACTGAGATAGTTCTTTTTTGGGGGTGGTGAGGTCGGGGGGGCGGGTTTCGAGGTCGGCTGAGATAGTTTCTTTCTTGGGGTGGGGGGGTGTTGCCAGGGTTTTGATGTCGGGGGTTTCCATGTCGGATGAGATAAGTTTTTTTTTCCCCGTAGCAGCAGGATTTAAGTAAATCTCTTGTTTTTCTCTATATGGCCCTATTCACTCAGATGTACCTATCTGTACAGGTAGGTGTTCCGCACATCCGCATGCAGGCAGTCCCATTCATGTCTATTGGGACATAGTGGCTGTACAGGCACAGCCACTGGCCCCAATTTGACAGTCTCACAGGTGCGGGAACAGGGCCCCAAACATGCACTTTGTTGCATGTTGCAGGGGTGCTGGGGTGTGCTGGAGGGTGTATTGATGCTGGCTGCTGGGGCATCTATTGTCGCTAGTGGGGATCTATTTTTGAATGGGGTCTATTGTTGCTGGGGATAATCTATTGTTGCTGGTGGGGAATCTATTGTTGCTAGGGGGTCTTATGTTGCTGGGGGTTCAATGGTTGCTGGTGGGGAATCCATGCTTGCTAGGGGGGTCTTAAGTTGCTGGGGGTTCAATTGTTGCTGGGAGGATTCTACTGTTGAGGGAGAGGTCTCTTGATGATGGTTGCTGGGAGATCTGTTGTTGCTGGGTGTATACATTGTTGCTGGGGTAGTATTTTTAGGGGGTCCTTTGTTCCTGGGGTAGTATTTTTAGGGGGTCCATTGTTCCTGGGGGAGGGGTCTATTGCTCTTGAGGGGATCTATTGTTGGTGGTGGGTTGGTTCTGTACTCTCAAAAAAGGGTAGTACTGAGATATGAGTAGGGGTTGGAACCAAGGGACTGTGCTCAGAGGTGGGTAGGGGGCAGAGACAAGGGGTGATTCAGAAAGGGGGAGTTCCTTCACCTATTCTCTGAGATACAAAGCCCTGCTTCTAACAAAAACATTCTAGAACTGGATGGGACTTTTCAGGCATTCCACATGTCCACACATACAATTATATAAAATGTATTTTATTGGAAACCTACTAAAAACAAAGATCATAAAAGCAAACAAGAGGCCACAAAATGTGACCAAGGCATATTGGGTACAGTTCTCTTCAATCCCAATGTGTTTTGGACAATACTTTCTTCTACTGTGGAGATGAGACTCTGGAAGACGCCCTTGTGATCACAATAGGTATGTGGCCATCAAAATCATTGCTGTGTTAAATGGTCACCCAGGAACCCTCCAGGTGATCTCCAAAATAACCTCCATCAGCACATCCTAGGAACCTAGAACCTTACATATAAGCATTACTCCAAACAACAAGAAGTTTCTTTAAGGTGGTAAGCATCCTCCAAGTCAGGCAATGGTGGGATTTCCAAAATAATACTGCATTAGCATTGTCACCAAAAAGGGGATTTCTTTGGAAACCTTACCAAAGTCCAGGGTGATCCCCAGGGCTGCTGATAGTAACCATGGTGCCCCATACAGCCAACCTAACAGGACCACCCCCACAAAAAAAAAAAAACAGTTTACTATGCTTCAGTTATGAATGAACACTGGGAGTGATGGGTACTGATCAATCCTTGTGTTCATTCAGGAAAGGAAGGGGCTGATAAATGTGACATATTTACCAGACCCTTCCCCCACTCTCCATCCTGAAACATCCTATTGTGTGCTTGCAGCTGCTGGTGGGAAGAAGATGGGGGAATCAGGAAGCATGGGGTGATGGGTGCGGCAGGGGGGAATTACTGGAACTGATCCCCTGTCTGGCTCTCTCTGCAGCAGCTGAAAGTCAGCTGGAGGGAAAGAAGAAGAAGCCAGCTTTCAGCTTCTGCAGAGAGAGCCATATAGGGGATCAGTTCCAGTAATTGCCCCCCTGCCGCATCCATCACCCTCCCTGTGCACCATATGTTTTCCCCTGCTGCCCAGGCTCCTCTGTGTGCCCCCGCCCCCACAGTGCTGCTGGCTTCCCCCATCTCCTTCCCACCATGCCGATCACCCTCTCTGCCCATATCTGATTCATCCAGCTGCTGGGGCCCCCCTCCTAACCTGGGCCCCATACAGGAGGACTGGCAGTGCCCCCTTTATTCATGGCCCTGGCGATCCCTATGCTTCACTACTAAGGCCATCTTGGCTTGTGCAATCATTAATACATTTATTTTCAATATTCCCAGTGTGAACTATAAAAGCTCAAAGGTTTCAGAGTTTTCTGTTGTAAACATAGCTGGAACGTCTTTAAAAAAACGTTTAGACAATTAAAGCTTTATATTCTGTATATTGCTATCCTTGGAAAATCTGAAGGAATTGCACACAGTAATTATTTTTAGGAAATCTCTTTATTATTTTTTGCAAAAGAAGAAAACATCGATCTCCATATATACATATGTGAATAATTATTAAAAAAAAAAACCCTCACATGCACAGAATTTTGAAATAAATAAACATCTGTAGTATTTCCTAAACAGGAACATAAGTTTACGTTTAAGTAAATCCTTAAAATGAACTCACTTTTATAGCAGTTAATTTTTTTTTTTTATAAGTTTTTATTAGTTTCAATATCTCAATATTACAAACTTTCAATTATCACATCGTTCAACAAAACAAAACAAAAAAAACTTTTTCCTTTTCTCATTGCACCAAAGTGCATATGCCTGATGAAGGGGTCCTGAGAGACTCCGAAACGTTGCCTTGCTGTAACTATGTGATCATTCATTAAAAAGTTTGGACCCATATTGGTGATCGTCGGTGTGATGGTGACATTCTCCCTTGCTGATTCTTTTCGGTTCCAGCCGACTGTCGCTGCATCACACACTTATACACACCGCCATCTTTAACGCAGGAACGTGTGCGTTTGGATTGTACACTTGCATAGATACATAAGTAGCCTCCTGTTTCCCTCTTCTAAAATTACAAACTACAGATGGAGAAGAGAAGAGAAGGGGGGGGGGGGGGGAGAGAGAGAAAAAAATTGGAAGTATTTTGGTATTTCTATTCTGTAAGTGTTGATCCTGCCAGTTTTTAATTCCTTGTGCACTCTGCTGTTAAGCATTTCTATAAGCCCTGCCCAATTCTTCTGTAGAATATAAAATGCCTATCCCCTATGTTATAGGGATGAGCAGAAGTGTGTTTGTGTGTGTGTGTGTGGGGGGGTTCTGTATTCCTAACACACCCAGGGGCAGACTGACCATTTGGAAACTCGGGCACTGCCCGAGGGCCCCGGGTCAGTAGGGGGCCCCATGAGATGACCCTGGTACCTTTTTCATAGGCTTTTTGGAATTTGGGCAACAACACAGGGGCCCCATGATCCCCTATTGCCAGGGGGCCCCATGAGTTGTCAGTCCGCCCCTGAACACACCCCCTATTTTAGGAGGACAGCATTGTTTTCCAAAGATACAAGAGAACATTGTCACCCTAGGACAGACAATGTGTTACTACCAGGATCCCTAGGTGAAAATGAAGACTAAAAAAAAGTTAAAAAGAAAACTAATGCAGTCACCATAAAGGGGGTTATACTAAAAATTCAGAATTCCAAAAATATCTGTGCCAGCTTCTCAAGGAGACTGAAGTAATCTCTGCAATATGCAAAGGGAACAGCAGAGGGCGCCAAGTGCAGTATATAGGAAAATACTTTATTAAAAATAACAAGTGGCAACTCAGAAGATGCATATGATTAAGAGAACATTGTCACCCCAGGACAGACTACCAGGATCCCTAGGTGAAAATGAAGGCTAAAAAATAGTTAAAAAGAAAATTAATGCAGTCACCATAAAGGAAACAGCAGAAGTATATTGGAAAATACTTTATTAAAAATAACAAGTGGCAACTCAGAAGGTCCATATGATTAAGAGCGCGTCATTAGCCTAGTGTGGTCAGCTGTTGAGCCTCAGTGTGCTAACTGTGGAGTGGATGTCATATTCTTATCCTTATGCACCTTGCGAGTTGTCACTTTTTTATAATAAAAGTATTTTTCTATTTACTGCACTTAGTCGGCGCCCTCTTCTGTTCCCTTTACATATTGCAGAGATTACTTCAGGCTCGTTGAGAAGCTGGCACAGATATTTTCGGAACTATCAACATTTTATTATAATCCCACACCCCTTCAGCACATATATGTGTATAATTATGTGGTAGCTCAGCTGAATCCCTACCTGCTCCATTCTCAATAATTCCTTGTATTGCAGTCACCATGTCTACAAACCAGACAGCTTTAACATAAATTACATTTTTGGTTCTTGAGTTTAGATCCATTTTAAATACATTTAAATTAATTATCAAATAGTAGCAAATCATAAAAAATCAGACCTAAACAGTTACTTCTCAAAGAAACAGAAACATGCATTTTTTTTACGTGATTTGCCAGTGTCATAACCACTTTATACAGAAATATACCTGAGGATGACATTTTGCTTCTGACTTTAGTACCTGTCTACATAAATCAGTGAATTAACAATATATAATTGTCATGGATCCACCCACACGCCACGCCCACAGGGACTAGCTAACCATGTGCGGCTCTGACAGGGGGTAAAGAGGGAATAAAGGGGACCTAACTTTAAATATATAAAGGGCAGCACAGTGGCTAAATGGTTAGCACTTCCGCCTGGCAGTACTAGGGTCGTTGGTTTGAATCCCAGCCATGGCACCACCTGCCTGGAGTTTGCATGTTCTCCCTGTGCCTGGGTGGATTTCCTCCAGGTACTCCGGTTTCCTCCCACACGCCAAAGACATGCCGGTAGGTTAATTGGCTCCTGTCTAAATTGTCCCTAGTATGTGTATGTATGAATGTGAGTTAGGGACCTTAGATTGTACAACCCATGAGGGTTAGGGACTGATGTGAATGTACAATATGTATGTAAAGCGCTGTGCAAATTGACAGTGCTATATAAGTACCTGTAATAAATAAATAAATATAAAACCGTATAAAAGATCAGCCATGATACCTTTTCACAGCCCACACTACCTTTGGCCACCACCAGATGGAGACTTCACTCCAATCCAGCTGGTCGACCACACACTGGCAGATACAAATCTTATATACAATCTGGTGCACTGACTAGAGTTGAGGAGCAGCTTAGTAATTACACACCCTTCTAAGGTCCCTCCAGCTACCTACAACTTGAACCCCGGTGTTAATTACCCTTCCACTGTCCACGCACCCCCCTCCACCAGACACACCACAAAAGGTAGCCTGCCACCACCCAACAGTTTATCCGCAGAATGGTCTGCTGGGACACCACACACACACAGATCTCCTTCTGGCCAATCTGTTACCTTTTCAATCTGCACACAATCTGCCCACACACAGTGCAATTGCATACAGATTGGCAATGAGCTTGACCGAGCATTTAAAGGCACTAAAATACAATACAATCTAATCTGATCTAATCTGATCTCTCCAGTCTAATCTCTCCGAAAATATGAGCACGTGCTTAAATAGACAGAATTCAGTAATTAATTTTAAGATTTAATTTCCCAAAGTGGGCAGTGCATAAAATATGTACAAAATATAAAAGGTTACAAACAATACAAAAAATACAAGAAGACACACAAATGACTATTCACTATAAAATAAAAGGGAATAAAAGACAGAAGTAAAACTTTACCAGGATTTACCCTGCGACTGGAGCAAGTCAGAGAATCAGCAATCCGTTGGTCGATCGAACCAGCTCCGTACGAATAGCAAATGTCCCAATGCCCGGTTACTCCTTTTATGGGGTAATGGACGTAGGCGGGACATTAGTCCTCGACCAATTGGGCTGGGCCTGTACCTGCCCACAGGATGTTCTGGATGTTGACCTGTTGACCTGCCCAAGTTCAATTGGGCCAAGACCGGCTTGAAACACTAAGTCAGGGATTGGATTTCCGACACCAGCGCATCAGTCCGATCGCGACAGTACCAAACACCATCTGACTGTCGCCATCCAGCGCCACCTAACCATTTCCTGCATTTTCCTGACCTTCTGACTAAACCACAAATATGATTTTTAGTGCCGATGTAGCGCACAGAATGCCCTACAAGAAGGTAGCGTGTTCATCTCTCTGCAACTAATATTTTAGCTTTTATGAGAGATTAAACATACTTCTTTGATGTATGTATATTCCTTTTAGAGCTTTCAATGTCAGGCAGACAACCCGTCTGCTGTCATTTCCTCTAAACCTTCTTACATTTTTTGTTCTTGAGTTTAGATCCATTTTAAATACATTTAAATTAATTATCAAATAGTAGCAAATCATAAAAAATCAGACCTAAACAGTTACTTCTCAAAAGAAACAGAAACGTACTTTTTTTTTACGTGATTTGCCAGTGTCATAACCACTTTATACAGAAATATACCTGTGGATGACATTTAACTTCTGACTTTAGTACCTGTCTACATAAATCAGTGAATTAACAATATATAATGCTTGTCTGGCATATATAAAATGAAATCTGTGGACAGCAAAAACTTGACTATTGCCTGCCCCGCCCACATCTCTAACAGTCTAATTGGCCAGTAAAGCAGCTCATCACAGTGATGGGTTAGTAGGAGAGGGCTGGCAGTGCCCAAATTTTAACAGTACCAGAAGGCTTTGGTCACCCCAATAGACACAGTATATGGAAGGGGCCTGAAAACTGCTGCAGCTATATGCAGGCATCTCTAGGCTGGGCCAGGCCAATGGGTGTGCTGAAAAGGCAGACATTTTGGATGCTTTAGCAAGAAGGGAGTGCAGAAAGGGCAGTAGGTCAACTTTGGCCTTTTCGGTTTGGGTGCTAATTTTGCTACTGAAGTAGCTTACAGCTTATAGCTGGGATGCACAACATTGATCCGTATTCCTGGAAGGTCCTCAGATCCAGATTCAACCACTGCGGTGGCATTCATCAACCATTGAGGAGCAATCAGACGTCTTGCTGTGGCATCCTGCTAGACTAGGCATGGACAATTGGCAGTAAGACTTCTGCAGTCAACAATGATTGGAGCATTTGAAAGAGCAGCCTTATCCTGCAAGGAACCTCTTCTGACTTTGCATAGGGACAAGCTGGAGTGGAGACCAAAGACATCCTTCTTGATTAAGGCAATTTCTGCCTTTCTCCTTGGGTACCAATTATGGGTAGTTTCTGCCTTTTTCCATGAGTGATAATTATGCAGCTGAAGTAGCTTGAATGCTGAGTAATCTTATCACATAGAGGTTAGAGTTTATGTCAAGCCACATTTTTTATTTTTTTTTTTTCATTTTGATAGATCGGAAAAGGATCAAGATTTCAGACCATTTTCAGGTTTTACTACAATATTATCCTATCCAGAGATTTCCTTTTACTTACTGGTATAAAGACAATGATTTCACTAGATAGAAATTATGGGAAACTCTCCCACAGCAATGCAGATAGACATAAAAATGCCTTTATGTAGGGTAGGGGAAAGGCTAGAACTCCTGTTAGCTTTATATTGCTATGAATAGACGTGAAGATACCATCAAGTCTTGAGAAAGAACCAGGTAGCTTGCTCTACATATCCACGCTTCGGTATACTAACTACATAATAAATGTGACAAAAGTGAATTTAGAAGTCAATTCAATGAGCCCTCAGCTTCATGCTGGAGTGGAGAAAGGTCGATGACAAAAGGCAGGCAAGTCAACCTCAATCACAGATATGTTTATTGTGTGTAGAGCGGTATAGTCAATGTGTCTTTAGGCAAAAACTGTCCTCTTCACCAGGGATATTTGCTTGGAACTTTGGTTCCTGAAGCAAGACAAAGTATTTAAAATTCATCTTCTATAATAAAAACTATTTCATAGATAACAAAGGGGGTAATTTGCGCTTGAATTTAATATTGGGGATATGCAGCCAGATACTCCACCTTTCTCTATAGATAACAAATACAAACTCTTTGGACTAGGGATGAACTCTCAAATTGGATGGAACCCAGGTTTGGACTGGGTTTGGACTAAACTTTTCAGGTTTGGGCATTAACTTATAAGCTGGACTTTTAGCTCAGTCAGCAGGACCGAATATCATATATAGCCGTGTTTTTTTTCTGGAATTTAGGGGGGGCATACAATTTGCTCATCAAGTATAAGTGTCTGTTATGTATATTTAGGGGGTTGTGGAGGTTTAGTCTTTATTAAAGTTTATAGTCAAAGACTGCAAAGTTTTATGTTCATTTGCTTTCAGCATCCTAACCCTGAACCAAAAAATGCCATAGGAGTAATTCCTTCTTCTTCAGCTTTTCAGTTTAGTTGCCAACCAAGCTAGTATTCAACACTGCCCTGAGAGTTTTATCAAGTATTATTAGTAGTTATATTTCAAGTATTGTTGGGAAGTAACCTGTGTCCTTCTGTTCCAGTCGTTCTCCTATTTTTATGGTTTCAATCACCAACTGCTCTAAACTAGCAAATATAAGTTAAAAACATATGTATTTGGTCTTGGACAACATTTTCTGGAGGATGAACATTATCTGTATTGTAGGCTGTGGTCATGTCCCAAGCATCGACCACACCAACCTGAAGATCCCTGAAGATGTCCTTCACTATAAGATACTGAATGTAGCCATGGAAGTCACTGAATCTCTCGGCAGCTATACTCGTCTCTCTGGTGTTCTCTGCTTTAATGATAACCTTTGTGTCCGGACTCCGCAAGAAGAGACGTTGCAAAGCTTTACGCACGCTAATAACTCTTTTGATGAAGAGGTGGATGGGGAAAGGTCTGAAGTGTTGGCCCAGGCAGATAACGATGACATAGTGTGGACCTCCATCCAGATAGTCTATTTGCTCACTTACATAAAAATCATCTTTTACTAAGTAAAACCGACTTGCAACAATTGGATGGCTGTGCTTCTTCCACTGTAGCCTGATGTTCCTCTGCAGATCAACTGATAGCACCATTGACTCCAATCCTGGCCGATGTAGATCAAATCGTTTCAATCCTGGTTTAAAAAAATACAAAAAAGTGCATTAATTAAACTGTGTTTGAACATTGATGGTATCCTTGTTGTTTTAGTGTCTGTGCAAACAGGGCAACAATGTAGACCATCAGCTGAAAACTTTAATGAACAAAACAAGTGCTTTCCTTTTGGAACACAATTTCTTCTATATTAGTTTAAAGGATCAAAGTTCACCTTTCGTAATAGGTTACATGTTAACCCCATATTCAGGGGTTAAAAAAACGCCTGAACAAATCGTGCACAAATGTTTTCAAATGTACATAGAAACGTGCGACAAAATGCGCAAAAAAATGCACAAAAATGCTTCGCTCAGATGTGAATGGAGCCTAAGGGGGGTCAGTTGGCGAGTCGCAAAAACATGACTCAACCGCACATTTTTGCTCCCCTCCAACCACTAGTCTAAACAAGACCTTACTGCGAGGGATGGCTCTGGATTAAAGGTGAATATTCTGTCCCACCTATATGTATTTCTTAAGTTGTTGTTTTTGTATTAAACTGTATTAGGTTACTCCTGTCTGAGGTTTGAGCATTTTTTTGGGCAATTTGAAAGCCAGAAACAAATTGATCAATATGTGCATTTTGCGTTTTTTATTTTATTTTTATATTTTGGTGAGTTTCTGTGTTTTTCAAGCACTTTCACTGAAGTCTATTGAGGCTACAAATGTGTGACACTTGTAGCTCACAAGAAGCTTGTGTACTTTTTCAAGCTACAAGCTTCAAGCAACACTATGCCGGTCGTGTGAACAGGCACAACTGGCAACCTTGGGATTTTTGATGTTGAGCATGTTTTGGAACTGTGGACTACAGGATGCTCAGATGTGAATGAGGCCTTCGTTCTTCTCACAGACAGAGCCCACAGACAGTCAATATCTTCGTACATTTCAAAGGACTGAAAAAACTTCTTTTGTATTTCACTTTTCTGAAGTAAAATAGTGTTGGATCCAACTTCTGTGTCTTCTAGAAGAGTTAAAGTGCTTGTAAAGGCTGAAGGTTTTTTATTTTAATGTATTCAATGCATGTAGGTAAAAAACGTTCTGTGTGCAGCATCCCCCTCAGCCCCCTAATACATAACCAAGCCCAATTCTGATCCAGCAATGTGCATGAGAGTAGTGACTCTCCCGGGTCTCTCCCTCCTCATTGGCAGTGGGAGCCATTGACTGTCAATCACAGCCAATAAGGAGGGATCGGGGGCCGGGCCGAGCCATGCTCTGTGTGTTTTAGGGAAAAAGGTGGCTCGGGAGCAAGCACGCACAAGTGTCCCCAGAGCAAGCAACTTGCTCTGGGGGCACTCAGCAGGGGGGAGGGACCAGGAACACCGGCGGGGGACCTGAGAAGAGGAAGATGGGGGTTGCTCTGTTCAAAAGCATTGACATGTTTGTTATATTTTTTTAAAGCTGAACCTTTAGTATCATTTTAAGCTGCCTTTGGACAGTAACAAGTCAGCAAGTGACCACACTGTTCAGACTGACTGGGCCTATGGAGGTCAATGCATAGAAGAATACTGGAGGTCAATGCCTAGAAGAATAGTAGAGGTCAATGCATAGAATAATAGTGGAGGTCAATGCACAGGACAATAGTGGAATTCAATGCATAGAAGAATAGTGGAGGTCAGTGCATAGAACAATAGTGGAGGTCAATGCATAGAAGAATAGTGGAGGTCAATGCATAGAAGAATAGTGGAGGTCAATGCATAGAAGAATAGTGGAGGTCAATGCATAGAAGAATACTGGAGGTCAATGCTTAGAAGAATAGTGGAGGTCAATGCATAGAAGAATAGTGGAGGTCAATGCATAGAAGAATAGTGGAGGTCAATGCATAGAAGAATAGTGAAGGTCAATGCATAGAACAATAGTGGAGGTCAATGTATAGAACAATAGTGGAGGTCAATGCATAGAACAATAGTGGAGGTCAATGCATAGAACAATAGTGGAGATCAATGCATAGAAGAATACTGGAGGTCAATGCTTAGAAGAATAGTGGAGGTCAATGCATAGAAGAATAGTGGAGGTCAATGCATAGAAGAATACTGGAGGTCAATGCATAGAAGAATAGTGAAGGTCAATGCATAGAACAATAGTGGAGGTCAATGCATAGAACAATAGTGGAGGTCAATGCATAGAACAATAGTGGAGGTCAATGCATAGAACAATAGTGGAGGTCAATGCATAGAACAATAGTGGAGGTCAATGCATAGAACAATAGTGGTCATTTTTTGCATAATGTCAAAACAGTAAATGCTGTAGAATGCACTATTGAAGGTGTTCTTTTTTTAAGATGGTACACAAAGCAATGGTGATATGAAAAACTCAACTACAGGCATTATTATTATACAGGATTTATATAGCACCAATAGTTTGCTCAGCGCTTTACAAAATGAAGGCAGACATTACAGTTACAATACAATTTGGTACAAGAAGGAACAGAGGGCCCGGCTCATTCAATTGTAGTTACTTTTCACTGATTTCACTAGGCAGATTTCTGCTTTTTAAAGTTACACATTTAAAAAATTTTATTTTTGAGCAACTGCATGAGATGATTAGTGCTCAGTGTATATTAGTACTGCTTGGACCTTGAAGGAGCGGACACACCCCTAAATCTTCTCCTGAAAAATTGTATTTTAGTGCAAATAAAAAAAAAAATCACGGACAGTTCTCAATTGTTTCTGAGCAGCTGCATGAAATAATAGTTTTACCTTTAAATGTTTTTTCTAAGTACAGATACCATTGTCGTACAGTAGAGTCCCCCATGAGATATATCATCTTGTCATTTAAACAGGCGTACATTTGTTCATGGAGTGTGAAGTTGGCGATGTGGCAGAACACGGGTCTCCATTGATTCTGTAACACAAATCCGCTGGGAAATGGAGGTACCATCCCAATCTTGCATTGTTCTAGAGGTGGAGGAGGTGATTCTGTGAAAATAGAAGTAGAAATAAAAACTGGTGATCTGTCCTACCTGCCACAGGATTTATAAATATGTTCTCCCCCCCCCCAGCACAAATCCTCCCACCCCAAAAAAACATCCTCCTCCTTGAACCCCTCAAACCTCCCCTCTGAGCACAAATCCTCTTCCCCAGATCCGCTGGGAAATGGAGGTACCATCCCAATCTTGCATTGTTCTAGAGGTGGAGGAGGAGATTCTGTGCAAATAGAAAAGCAGAAATAAAAATTGGTGGATCTGTCCTACCTGCTACAGGGTTTATAAATATGTTCTTCGTGCCCCCCCAGCACAAATCCTCCCTCTTCCCATATGCCCCAGCACAAATCCTCCCCGCCCGAAAAAAAAATTCCTCCTCCTTGAACCCCTCAAATTCCCCCTCCGAGCACAAATCCTCTCCCTCTGCTCCAAATCCACCCTCCCATCACAAATTCCTCTCTCCCAATCCCCCATCCTAGCACCCCCCCAATTTCTCCTATTAGCACAAATCCTCTCCCCCCACTCCAAATCCCCCCCATCACAAATTCCTCTCTCCCAATCCCCCATCCTAGCACCCCCCCCCCCCCAATTGCTCCTATTACCTCCCAATCATCCCTACTGGTACAAGTCCCCCCCTAGAAAAAAACAATTCTTCTCCCAACACAAATCTCTCCAAGTCACCAATCCTGGCACACCTTCTTAAATTTCCCTTCCTAAAATAATTCTTACCCCCTGCCTCCCCCTCCCAACACAAAACCCCTCCCCCCAATCTCCTTGTGGTGCCTCCCCACCTCACATGATACCACAGTGCCCAAGGCAGCCGCCCCTCCTGCCCACCCCTTGCCCCAGCCCTGATTAAAATAATTTTTAATATTTGCCACGAGTATCCTGGAAGGAAAGGTAATAATTATCAACATGGGGCATTGAAGACTGCAGACTACAGCAATGGGAGTACAGAAATAAGTAACATCTATATATAATTGTCCACGGTCTATGGGATGACTAGGTCCCGGGAGTAGGAGTTAAACTAGCCACACACCTTACAATCTATTTTAGTTTATCACAACCACGGTGTGTCTGACCTGCCACTGTATATGACAGTAACACTCCCAGCCTCACCCTGCATAGAGATTTTTCAGCCCATTGGACAATAACCTACGTGTCCGCAGACTGAGAGTGATGGTTACAGTTGTAAGCCGTAAATGGCATGAAAAGAAGCCATTCATTGTTTACAACTGTCATGTGATCTGCTGTGATTGGTCACAGCGATCACATGACATTGGCAGCGGGCCGATGTAGTGATCTGTCATGGCGCAATCCTGGGGGGATGTCATATGATGTCCTCCCAGGATAGTAGGGTTCCCACTCAGCCGTCATCGTACAATAGGCCGGGCAGGAAGGGGTTCCTGGTCTTTGGTTCTGAGTCCAGTTCAATGTGTCACAGTTTAATCTGCAGTTTCCTGCATGTGAAATCCTTACCCCCGTAATGCAATGGTTCGGCTAGACCTGTGATTCTATTCACCTGTGCTGCTTCTGTGTTCACCTATTGGTGTCGTCTGCTCTACTGTGGATTTATTTCTCTTACCCTTCTATCACTACTTGTCCACCTCCCAGTCTGCTACTCTATATATATAGATGCAGTGCTACCCTCTTGAGGGCTGCTGTGTTTCTAGGTCCCCCTAAGCTTCAAACAGCCAGGCAACACACATTTTCCACACTTGCATTCATAGTCAGTGAACAGTCCATGAGCTTGGGTTTCGTTATTTTATTAGGGGAAATAACTTGGATAGGGTAATAGAGATTATGGGATGCCCAACTTGACTGAATCAATGCAAAGGGACAACACTAGGGTCGTTGGTTCAAATACCAACCATGGCACCACCTGCTTGGAGTGTGCATGTTCTCCTTGTGCCTGCGTGGGTTTCCTCTGGGTTCTCCGTTTTCCTCCCAAACTCCAAAGGCATGCTGGTAGGTTAATTGGCTCTTGTCTAAATTGGCCCTAGTATATGTATGTATGAATGTGAGTTGGGGACCTTAGATTGTACACCCCTTGAGGGTTAGGGACTGATATGAATGTACAATATATATATATGTGTGTGTAAAGTGCTGCGTAAATGGACGGCACTATATAAGTACCTGTAATAATAATAATAACTTCCTTCTTATTTATAGAAACAGATCCTGGATTTTCCTTGAAAGCCAGTCTTTGCAGATCAGTAGCAACTGCTCCTAGGGACTAGGGACTCTCAGCCCCCTCTGAAAGGTAGCTTAGCTTGCTGTAACTACATACATAGATACAGTGGGGATCGAAAGTTTGAGCACCCCAGCTAAAAATTTGTATTAATGTGCATAAAGAAGCCAAGGAAAGATGGAAAAATCTCCAAAAGGCATCAAATTACAGATTAGACATTCTTATAATATGTCAACAAAAGTTAGATTTTATTTCCATCATTTACACTTTCAAAATAACCGAAAACAAAAAAATGGCGTCTGCAAAAGTTTGGGCACCCTGCAGAATTTATAGCATGCACTGCCCCCTTTGCAAAGCTGAGACCTGCCAGTGTCATGGATTGTTCTCAATCATCGTCTGGGAAGACCAGGTGATGTCAATCTCAAAGGTTTTAAATGCCCAGACTCATCTGACCTTGCCCCAACAATCAGCACCATGGGTTCTTCTAAGCAGTTGTCTAGAAAACTGAAACTGAAAATAGTTGACGCTCACAAAGCTGGAGAAGGCTATAAGAAGATAGCAAAGCGTTTTCAGATGTCAATATCCTTTGTTCGGAATGTAATTAAGAAATGGCAGTCATCAGGAACAGTGGAAGTTAAAGCAAGATCTGAAAGACCAAGAAAAATATCAGACAGAACAGCTCGCAGGATTGTGAGAAAAACAATTCAAAACCCACGTTTGACTGCAGGATCCCTCCAGAAAGATCTGGCAGACACTGGAGTTGTGGTACACTATTCCACTATAAAGAGATACTTGTACAAATATGGTCTTCATGGAAGAGTCATCAGAAGAAAACCTCTTCTACGTCCTCAACACAAAAATCATCGTTTGAACTTTGCAAATGAACATATAGACAAGCCTGATGCATTTTGGAAACAAGTTCTGTGGACCGATAAGGTTAAAATTTAACTTTTTGGCCGGAATGAGCAAAGGTACGTTTGGAGAAGAAGGGGCACAGAATTTAATGAAAAGAACCTCTGTCCAACTGTTAAGCATGGGGTTGGATCAATCATGCTTTGGGGTTGTGTTGCATCCAGTGGCACAGGGAACATCTCACGAGTAGAAGGAAAAATGGATTCAATAACATTTCAGCGAATTTTGGATGGTAACTTGATGCCATCTGTGAAAAAGCTGAAGTTAAAGAGAGGATGGCTTCTACAAATGGATAATGATCCTAAACACACCACGAAATCCACAGGGGATTACATCAAGAGGCGTAAACTGAAGGTTTTGCCATGGCCTTCACAATCTCCTGACCTCAACATAATTGAAAATCTATGGATAGACCTTAAAAGAGCAGTGCGTGACAGACAGCCCAGAAATCTCAAAGAACTGGAAGACTTTTGTAAGGAAGAATGGGCAAAGATACCTCAAACAAGAATTGAAAGACTCTTGGCTGGCTACAAAAAGCGTTTACAAGCTGTGATACTTGCAAAGGGGGCAGTACTAGATATTAACTCTGCAGGGTGCCCAAACCTTTGCAGATGCCATTTTTTTGTTTTCGGTTATTTTGAAAGTGTAAATGATGGAAATAAAATCTAACTTTTGTTGACATATTATAAGAATGTCTAATCTGTAATTTGATGCCTTTTGGAGATTTTTCCATCTTTCCTTGGCTTCTTTATGCACATTAATACAAATTTTTAGCTGGGGTGCCCAAACTTTCGATCCCCACTGTATATTATATTGCCAAAAGTATTGGTCGCCTGCCTTTACACGCACATGAACTTTAATATTCCCCCAGTCTTAGTCCGTAGGGTTCCATATTGAGTTGGCCCCACCCTTTGCGGCTATAACAGCTTCAACTCTCTGGGAAGGCCATCCACAAGGTTTAGGAGGGTGTCTATGGGAAGGTTTGACCATGCTTCCAGAAGTACATTTGTGAGGTCAGGCACTGATGTTGGGGGAGGAGGCCTGGCTCACAGTCTCCATTCTAATTCATCCCAAAGGTGTTTTGTCGGCTTGAGATGAGGACTCTGTGCAGGCCAGTCAAGTTCCTCCACCCCAAACTCACTCATCCATGTCTCTATGGAGCTTGATTTGTGCACTAGTACGCAGCCATGTTGGACATTGAAGGATCCATCCCCAAATTGTTCCCACAGGGAGTATGAAATTGTCCAAAACATCTTGGTATGCTGACGCCTTAAGAGTTCCCTTGAACAAAAGGTATACCGCTCAGGCAAACAATCCAGATCAATCCACAACAGGTGCAGGCTCTGGCTCGCCACCACATATGATGCAACAGGAAGAAGGGTCAGCCGCACACTGGAGGATAGTTGAATATAGTGTGTATTTATTGATCCATAGGACACACAAAACACCAGGACATGAATACAGGACTTGTTAACGCATTTTAATCATTTACTAATGTGGCTTCTTAGCCCATATCTTCTTGGGATATTTACTCACTTTTATCTGTGTTTTGTATTCTATTTTTCATTTAAAATTCTTTCATATTAATTTTTTCACAATTATATTTATCCATTTTGTTTCTCCTTCTTTGTTTATCTTTTTATTTTACTTCATTTTTCTTTTTTATTTTCTTCCTTTTTTGTTGTTCTTTGAGATCACTACTTTTGATACAATGGTTTGATATGTCTTGTTACAATGTATTAGTAGGCGTACCCTCAGGATTCTGGAGTGCTGATTAGGACAGGTGTTCTTTATTAACTAATACCTATATAAGACAGCACTTTTGTTGTTTTCTTTGTTGTGATTAAGCACAAGATCGTGTGAAACGCGTTAACAAGTCCTGTATTCATGTCCTGGTGTTTTGTGTGTCCTATGGGTCAATAAATACACACTATATTCATCTATCCTCCGGTGTGCGGGTGACCCTTCTTCCTGTTTTAAGAGTTCCCTTCACTGGAACCAAGGGGTCAAGCCAAACCCCTGAAAAAAAACTCTACACCATAATCCCCCTGCATCCGACGCTTTGCATTGCACTTGGTGATGTAAGGCTTGGATGCAGCTGCTCGGCCATGGAAACCCATTCCATGAAGCTCTCTATGCACTGTTGTTGTGCTAATCTGAAGGTCACATGAAGTTTGTAGGTCTTCAACTATTGACCTCGCTCTGTCATTTTACATGGCCTACCACTTCCTAGTTGAGTTGCTGTTGTTCCCAGTTGATTCCACTTTGTTATAATACCACTAACAGTTGACCGTCAAATATTTAGTAGCCAGGAAATTTCACAGATGGACTGTGCACAGGTGACAACCTGTCACGGTACCAGGCTTGAATTCATTCAGCTTCTGAGAGCGACCTATTCTTTCACCAATGTTGGTAGTAGCAGTCTGCATGCCTAGGTGCTTGATTTTATACACCTGTGGCCATGGAGGTGATTGGAACACCTGAATCCAATGATTTGGAGGGGTGTCTCAATACTTTTGGCAATATAGTGTATCTCCTCTTCCCTGTAGAACTGTTCCTAGCTCCACAATCTGCAGACAATACCAGCCCTCCTGGCTGCTCTGAAGATCTCTCAGGACAAGGATAAAGGGTTAAGCACAATGCTGTCCTTTGAAAGCTTGCTACACGTGGCAGTCTTTCCTTATGAATCCCCAGGTGTGCTGATGTACTCACTCTGTCCTCTTTGCTCCCACTGCTCCAAAGCCTTGATCCTGTTCATACCATGAAGATAAGTGGATCTTCCTGAGCTAGCCCAGAGGCCATCCCCGCTAGACCTAGGGGACCCCTTCCAGGCCACCGATAGCCTCCTCAGCACTCCTTCTTCCACCTGACTCCCCTACCAGCCTGACTCTACCATATTTATGGGTTGGTCTCACCACTCTACCAGGGCTCCAAATCTGAGATTGGTTAGACTCCCATAAACATGCAAATTAGGTCCCCACCCCTTCCACCCACTGGCTTCTGGAAGGTTCCATGGTCCTCCAGAACCAGGTGGAGGTAATAGAGTCCCAACTTATTAAGTCATCCAGCCTGACCTGCAGTAACCCAACCTAATTACAGACTCACACAGTTACCAGGAGTCATACACAATAAATGTACCTACACTACCCTAGTAGCACACTAGAGGGTGCCACATAGACATGCTTGATGCAACTCCAGTTGCCTGAGCAACTTCCTAGTTTCTCTTTGCTCCTGGTTTGCCTTGTATTCCTTTTATTCTGTGTATTGACCCTGGCTTTGTCTACTGTTTTCACTTGCGGACATACATGGGGACCGCAAACTGGTTCCAATTTGCTGCAAGCCCAACCCCACCATCAGGGGCCTTGGTGAAGAAGCAAACCGGGGCTTAGACTTCGTGCCCTGGGGAACCCCAGGCTGGATTTCTACAAGGGCTCACTACCATAGAATCCTGGCAAAGTATAGCAAAAAATATCAGAATCTTTGGCCCTCAGAATGATTCTCAGCATAAGTGCATTATTGGAAATGGGAATCTGCACTGGCTACTGATTACTTGGCGCAAGATACTCAGACATCCACAAGACCTGCCTCATGGCCTTCAGCTTTGTGGCCCTAGACTGTCCAGTATTCTACCAGTACTGAGAAGAAGCATTTATGCCAAGGAGATTTGCTTTATGGTCCCCAGCTGTGAGGCCCTAGCTTGGTAAAGAATTAGCTCATGGTCTTCAACTGTGAGGGCTCATACTGTCCACTATTCACTATTAGATGCTGAAGAACCTTGATTCATGGTCTTCAGCTGTGAAGTGTCAGCTTATTCAGAAAGTTACCTCATAGTCTTCAGCTGTGAGGGGTTCTAGCATTGTCAATACTAGCACATACCAAAGGAGAAGATTGTCCTCCAACTGCTATGTGTTACATGTTTGGAGTGTCCCCCCTAATGCCCTCTCCTGTTACAAGTTCTTCAGCAATAAACCTCAAAAAGACAATGCCTAGACCAGGGGTCCTCAAACTTTTTAAACAGGGGGCCAGTTCACTGTCCCTCTGACCGTTGGAGAGCCGGACTATAGTTTAAAAAAAAAAACTATGTACAAATGCGGACACAGTGCAGGAGATGACCAGAGACTGCGGACACAGTACAGGAGATGACCAGAGACTGCGGACATACAACGGCGGTGGGAATACTAGGCCGGCCAATCCATAAGCCGCACAGACATTTCCCCCCCAAGTGTGTCTTATGGAGCGAAATAGTGCCCCATCATTGGTGTCAGTGGGAGGAATAGTGCCCCATCATTGGTGTCAGTGGGAAGAATCGTGCCCCATCATTAGTGTCAGTGGGAGGAATAGTGCCCCATCATTGGTGTCAGTGGGAAGAAACGTGCCCCATCATTGGTGTCAGTGGGAAGAAACGTGCCCCATCATTGGTGTAAGTGGGAGGAATAGTGCCCCATCATTGGTGTCAGTGGGAAGAATCGTGCCCCATCATTGGTCTCAGTGGGAGGAGTATTGCCCCATCATTGGTGTCAGTGGGGGGAGGAATAGTGCCCCATTGTTGGTGTCAGTGGGGGGAGGAATAGTCAGTAGAAATCAGCAGCCCCTACAGCTGTAGCACTACAAAAATAACACACCTCCGTAGTTTAGAGGAATTTTTGAGAACTGTGTTATGATTATCTAGGAGCTAGAAAACATCAGGTGTCATTGTCTCAAGTTCAGGTTATTACCTGCGAGACATTTGGTGGCACCTTACTTCTGACTATAGTCTCATCCTCAGAAAAAGAAATAAATATAAATAAGGGAGTTAATATGAATCTTTCATAGGTAAATCTGCATAATGAAAATATTTGAAGATTAAATGTTCAGTTTCTTGTATAAGCCCAAACATGACTGATTCTCGTGGGTCCCTTGAGGAAAGATGGAAATACAAAAGTGTAGGGTAAAAAAAAAGAGTTTTTCCTGTAGTGCTCTCTAGTTTAGGTAGGATTTTTGTGTTTAGTTAGAGGCTTGCTAGAAGCCTGGGTATGAGTCAGCCTGGGAGAGAGTCAATAAGGTTACTTCAGGTTAGGCTGGAAAGCTCTACAGGTCAGGGCTTATGGAGCCCTCCCACCCTTCTAAAAACTCCTGGCACTTTCTAGAAGAGGTTGGAGGAGGGGAGGAGGCATGGATTATGGAGCCCTCCCACCCTTCTAGAAACTCCTGGCACTTTCTAGAAGAGGTTGGAGGAGGGGAGGAGGCATGGATTTGCATGTTTGATGGAATCTGGCCAATCCTCAGGCAGCAGGCCTGGCATGGTGGCTAGGACAGCCCTTAAATAGGGGAACCTGGTCAGCAGGGGAGTTGGATAGAAAATATAGTGAAGGAAGGTGCTGCTGGTGTGGAGCCTAGGAGAGGGCCACAGAGGAGGAGGCCTGCCTACAGGCTGAAGCTGGACAGGATAGCTTACTTAGGAGAGACAGCTTGTCAGCAGGAAAGGGGTCAGCCCAGCATAAGGCCTAAAAGCAGCTGTAACCAGGGGCGGACTGACAACTCATGGGGCCCCCAGGCAATAGGGGATCATGGGGCCCCTCTGTCCTTGCCCAAACACAAAAAATCCTATGAAAAAGGTACTAGGGGCATCTCATGGGGCCCCCTATTGGCCCCGGGCCCTCGGGCAGCGTCCGAGTTTCCAAATGGTCAGTCCGCCCCTGGCTGTAACCCATTAAACTACAGGAACAGGACAGGGTGAGTACTTCTATACATCCTGGGACAAAGAGTGGAGAGGGCAGTCAGGTGCAATACCCACCTAGTTTTCCCTGGGACTAATGAATTAGTATGTCTCAGAATCCCTTGCTCAGGGACACTCTCAAGACAGCCAGGTGGATGAGCTGATTGTCACCTGGGGTCAAATATTTGTAAAACGTGAAGACTTACTCACCTGTACATGAATACACACCAATGGATTTAAAGTTTTTGGGGATTTCAATAGCAATATTGCTTCTAGAAAAAAAAGATCAATATTGTACTTTTTTCGGAATTCATGACAATTCAGAAGAATTTTTTCTCTTTTGTATTATAAGTAATTTTTCTACATAAAGAGGGCAGGTGAGACATCAAGGGTCTTTTAGACCCCTGATGTCTCATTAAAGAGAACCTGTCCCCAAATAAATCATCACATAGGGGACTTTTTGTTTACTACATGATGAAAAATAAAGTTTAGAAAAAAACATTTAAAAAAGTATAAAACAATAAAGTTACTCCAGTGCACTTAAACCCCCAAAAACATTTTTGAATCAACCCCCCCCCCCCACTTATGAACATACTCATGAAAATGTCAATTGTGATACACATTTTATATATTGTCGCACACGTTGGAGTCATCATCTAGCAATCATTCTAGGCTCATTATTTATGGATAACTCTAAACTGATGGGCTATTTAAAGCATTGCCTATGGAAAACATAGGGTAGTGAAGTTTGTTGCCATTCCACAGACATACACAATTTTAATGCAAACCATAGACGGGTTGAAAACCGGCCGTTTAAAAAAAAAAAAAAAAAATTGGTTGTTTAATATGGCGACGTTACCACCAACGGTAAAAAAAAAATCATCCGATTGTTGTCCCGTCTACAGCCGGCATTTAATTACTTCTGTCCCTTGCAGAGAGCTCCGCTATTATATTTGACATGAAAAAGTATAGCGGTTGCAATATTGTATCTATTTGTATCCATTTTGGATACAGATGTTTTTATTCGGATACAAATAGATACAATGTTGCAGCCGCGATACTTTTTCATGTCAAATATAATAGCGGACTGGAATTCCTATTCTTTTTCTTCTTTTCCTTCTTCTTTTTCTTCTTCTTCTTCTTGCAGGTCATGGCACATGTGCAGATTTTTTATTGGTAAAAATATCGGCCAATTTGCCTATCATTGCCATGAAAATCGGCCAATTTTTTTCCAACTTTACTGATAAAAAAAGTGCCAAAATCCTGAAAAATGGCTGACCAATTAACCCACTAATGGTGCGAAAATCAGCCGATTTTTTTTTCAGTCGAAAAATCGGCTGATTTTCGACCCCTCTGTGGCCTGCATAAGCCTTGGAGTATTTGGTATCATTTTATTCATTTCAACCTCATCTTTTATAGTTTATAAAATTGGATAATTTATTGCGTTTGTGTGCCCTAAAATTAACTTTAGAGTATTTTTTTACTGAAAGTTTGCATTTCATAAATCATTATGCTAATAGCGTGTGAAATAAAAAATTAGAGCAACAACTAGTCTATTCTCCAGGGTGTCTGCTCTCAGAAAATATATAATGTTTGGGGGGTTTATCTAATCTTCAACTAGTCTTTTTAAACGTGTACAAAAATGGCTCTGACAGAGAAAAGGGTTAAAGCTGAACTCCAGACAGATATAAATGACACAAATGAATGCACCGCTGTAATAATAAGTCAATATATTAATATGTATTAATCGTTACATTACTAATCATTTGGCAAATAAAACAGCTCCTTTCACATATGAATTTAGCTGTATACCTGGAGTTCAGATTTAAATTCCCTGGCCAAGGTTATGTAACATTTTGTAAATTGTGTACAATTTTGAGTAATCCAGCTTAAAATAAAATTTTCATTTTATTCCACTGATGCCACTTCAGAGTGCTGCTGCTTTCCCTGTTGTCCCACAAAAAATGAATTTGATTGATTTCTTGTTTTTGTTGATAAAAAATAAAACAGTTTCTATCAGATATGTACTGACCTTTCAAAGAGAGATTTTTCAAGTGCGCTTAGAAAAGAGAGATCGCTGTTGAAAGACTGAAGGTATATTAAAGACCCACAATGGAAAGATTCTGGTTTAGCGCAGTAAAATGTCTCATGATATTCTTCCTTTCTATATTCACATATTTCCTTCTTTGTATTCACTTGGAATCCACATTTGGACTTCACTTGATGAGTTCCATTCGTAAAAAATCCTATGAAGTAAATGAGGTCATAGCCCCAGTTCCTCGCTCTCCACAATGCTGAAACAGCCTCACTTGGATGGTAGAGGACCAATGAGAAGAAAACCTTTCCTTCCCAAAATAAAGTGAAATAGACGTGAAAGGTTCCATTGTTAAAATCTTCAATTCTCCCAGAAGCTGCAGCTTGAAGATCTGGAGAAAAGATCCTAGCTCTTATGAAGTCTCCTCCATATGATTTTCTGTTACCCAAATAGTCAAACATCTCAATCTGGACAATTATCGTCTCTCCAACACAGTACTTTTTTCTTGGGTTCAGTATGGTGGCTCTGCTCTTCTTAGCACTGGTGGTGTGGTCCTTGTGGGTGAACGTGATGGAAGGAATCAAGACAGAAATGTTTTTGAAGATGAGAGAAGCTTGAATTTCATCCTCTAATGAGAAGCTGGCAACTGTTGCAGTTTCTTCTCCATGGTTTACAGTTGTATTGCTGGAATATGGGACTGCATCTGATCTCTGGAATTAATAAATAAATACGGTTATAAATACCAGTTTAAAGTGCTCAAGGTTTTGGGGTAATGATAGTCTGCAATGGGGCGGGCAGGGTGGATTAAGCAATATATATGTGTAGGGCTGCCTTCTTGAGTGTTTCTGGATCCCTCTAAGCTTCGCACAGCCAGGCAACACTCATTTTCCATACTTTCATCCAATAGTCAGTGAACAGTCCATGAGCTTGTTTTTTGTTTTTTTATTAGGGGATGTAACTTGGATAAGGTAATAGGGATGATGGGATTCCCAACTTCTTTTCCTTGAAAGACGTCAATCCCTGAAGATCAGTAGCAACAGCCCCTTATGGGCTAGGGACTCTCAGACCGTCTGAAAGTTAGCTCAGTTTGTTGCAAACTACATGCAGAGATGTCTCCTCTCCCTTGTGGAACTGCTCCCAGTCACAAGGAAACATAAAGGATTTGGGAACTCTTTAGACTATCATTCAGGCTTCTTTAGATGTACTTTAACAGTCTGAGTGATTAGTACTTACCTTTGCAGGATGATGCATTGTAAAGCTTATCAGCAAGATAGCCGAGAGTGCAACAGCAAGAAAAAACATTTGGTTCCATGAAGAAGTCATCACAACTTCATAAACTGAAAAAAAAAGTTACTTCTGTTATTCTGTGCCACCTTATTACATTAAAATAGAGACAATCCTAAAGCATAGTTACAGTTGATCTCTTTCTGTCCTACATTTGACAGGATTCAAGTGGGTTTTGTATTCCCATGGACTTGGTGGGCACTGCGAAACCCTATTGAACTGAATAAAAGCTTGTCGACCCCAGACCTTATGTATACATAAAAATATTTCCTGTACATGAGTTATAATGTATAATGGTTTTGTACATACTGTATGTAGTTTTCTTCTTTATTACAGTTTATGCAGTGATATCTGTAGTCTGAAAGCTCTTTTTCATTGTGTGAATCTCCAGCTTCTATGTGATCCCTATGTCATAGCCAGGGGCGGACTGACCATTTGGAAACTCTAGCACTGCCCGAGGGCCTGGGGTCAGTAGGGTGCCCCATGAAATGCCCTTGGTACCTTTTTCATAGGCTTTTTTGAGTTTGGGCAAGGACAGAGGAGCTCCATGATCCCCTATTGCCTGGGGGCCCCATGAGTTGTCAGTCCGCCCCTGGTCATAGCTGATAAAGTGATCACATGATCAGGAATTGCTATAATTGATTTCTGATCATTAGTGGGGTCCAGAGCTGTCAGCAACAGCTGGATCTGACAGCTAGCATCTGATACTGTGTCAAAAGGGAACATAGTTTAAAGAGATCCTGTCACCGATGTAAAAAATTGCAGGTAAATGTGCAGAGTGATCAAGTATTTTAAATGCTTACTTATAGTTTTTTCTTTCCATGAATTATTTTGTATTGGCTTACTATATTTACATTTTCTAAAAAAAATGTTACATCTCTAGGATACGTCAATTCACTAACACAGCTCCTTGCTTGTCATAGCCCTCTCCTCCTTCACTCTCCTCACCTTCCTACACAGGGCAGCCATCAGAATTTTTTGGGCCCCTTACACAGCTTTTGGCCTGGCCAACCCCTGGCCCTGACCACCAACATTCCCCAGGGCCCTTCCTTTGGCACTCCCACCATGTCCTCCTGCTCCTCCATCCCATCTCGTTCATACTGTGTCCTCCTCTTCCTCAATTCTATGCCTTCCTCCAGTCCCAGTTCCCCAATTCCATGTCCTCCTGCTCCTCCATCCCATGTTCTCCTCCTCCAGTCCCTTCTCTCCCATCCCATGGACTCCTCTTCCAGTCTCATTTCCCCCATCCCATGTCTTCCTCCTCCTCCATCCCATGTCCACCTCCTTCTCCTTCTCCAGCCCCATCTCCTCCATCCCATGCCCTCTTCCTCCTTCATTGCAAGTTTTCCTCCTTCTATCCCATCTCCTCCATCCCATGTCCTCCTCCTCCTCCTCCATCCCACATTCTCCTTCTCTAGTCCCATCTCCTCTATCCCATGCCCTCTTCCTCCATTCCACATTCTCCTCCTCCATCCCATGTGCTCCTCCACCTCCAGTCCCATGTCCTCCATCCCATTTCCTCTTCCTTCTTCAGTTCCATGTCCTCCAACCCAGGAAAATACAGGTGAATGGTTCTAATAAATGCCAACCCTCCTGTCCAGATGTGACAGGGAGGCCTCACTTTTGGTACGCCCACAGAACAGTAAGGTGTCTGGGTTTCAAGCAGACTGAAACCTTGACACAATTGAAAACCTGGACTGTCTAGGTGAATCCCACACATGTGGTAAACCTAGTGTCACCCCATATACTGTTAGCATCCAGTGTGGCCCCCAGACAATGCATAGAAAAGCAGCACAGTGTAGGGCCCCAAAACACAGTACAGTAGAGCAGCAGAATGTGGCCCTTGGGTGCTCCAGAGTACAATGTAGGAAAGCAGTAGAGTGTGGCCCCAAGGGCCCAAAACACAGAATATAAGTGCAGCACAGTGTGGTCCCTGTGGCTCCTCCTACACAATATAGAAGAGCAGAACGGTGTGGACCCCGGGGGCCCCATAAGCTGCCTAAGCCATCACACATACAGCCCGTCCCTGTGTGACCTCCAGACCTAACCGACTGAGCAGGACCATTCCAGGGCAGGGCCTCACAACAGGGGAGGGTGGGACCTACAGCTGTGTGTGAGTGCAAGTGATTGGTGGGACCACCCACATAGTGCCAGTCTGCCAGGAAATAGTGGAGCTTACAATTTAAGGGGAGTGTGAAGACAGGTGGCAACCCTACCCTGGTTGGGGCCCCTAGAGACACTCGAGCCCCTACATCTGTATGGACTGTCCCTCCGATGGTGGCCCTTTTTTCTACATAAATGGTTAAGTAGCTGCTGGGGAAGCAGTGAAAGGGAATACTATACAGTGTCAGTTGAGTGAAAGCTTTGAGCCTGCTGTGGCTGCCAACATCACATCTAAAAACCCAACAGCAGTCTCAGTATTAATACTTAATACTTCCTTTATAACTGCATCAGTATTTTATATAGTCATTTGCATACCAAATAGTGCCTTGGTGACATTTATAATCAGTATTGCTGCTAGTTAAATTGGGTCTTATAGTCCAACCAGCTATTTAAGACCTGCATCTGGATGGTAGGATCAGGCTTGACAAAAAAGTTGAGTGACCTCAAAACACAGCCACACCTCTTTCACCCTCTTCACACCTTCCGGCATGTAACATTATTCCTCATTGGTTATCACACTGTCTGAGGTTTCTGACATCTCTGACATACCCAACTCTCCACTGTCTGGTCTGGATCCTCCACTACTGCTACTGATAAGAGTGTAACCACCATGCCTGGCTGAAGTCATATGATAAGTGCATTATTTTCAAAACAAATGTAAGTTGCCATTTGTCTTTCAGTTCATTAATAAATGTGATTTTAATGCTACACTCAAAGTGTGCCCTCTGGTGTTTCTTTTTTCTGTTATTGACAATGCAGAAGTCAATATAATGATGTCTTGATGAGTACTATGAGTACTATGATATCACAGACTTTTGATGTCATATTGTCATAGCAAGAAAATATCAAAGTCAGCATTGTAAGAACAAAGGAGACAATACAATGTTAAAGTAAGAATTTCAGATGTCAGTTAGTAATGGGATGATATTGTATGTAGGATGAGACCATCAACATGTTGCAGGCACAGTATACAACGAGAACAAAAAAGGGCATAGATTCTTCTAAGAGCAACAACCATTAACTAAATGTTAACCACAATTTAGTGAGTAGAGCTTACATTTTGGCATGATTGCTTTGGGAGGGAAGAACTCAATGCTCCATAGCTTTCCATCTTTTCACTAAGCTTTTTCCATATCCATTATTGAGGATTGCCACTCTGAGACACAAACATATAATAATGTTTTGGAGTGGGTGATCAATTAAGGTAAAATGGCTTGCAATACACAGCATACTGTATGTATTTAAGTATTTGGACTTCATTGGTAGTAAAATGAAAATAATGTCACTCCTCTGCACCTTTTCTTTCATCAGTCCTTCTTTTCTGTAGTTACACCTGCAGATCAAAGAGGTTTCGCCGACACCCACATGTAGCTTTCTAAGGAACCCACAATTTTGAGACCTAGACTAATTATTTTTCTGCTGCCTCTCCGCCTTTCTACACTTAAACAGATACCTTTCCAAGTGTATCTTTTTGTTGGATCAAAAAGTGGTTCCCCAACAATAGAAAGGACTCAACTAGTTTTAGATGCTTGGTCATACATTGTAGCAATTAAGGTTTATTGTTTAAAACCCACACAGCTTTCAGGGAACATTCCAGATAAGTTTTTCAGACGTGCAACATTACCAAAATATTCAAGAGACTAGAACTTCACCACAAAGAAATTAAAATTGAAGAGGTCCATGCAAAGCCACGTATGCTTGCTACCAGAGCTAAAAGTCCTTATCTGCATACCTCTTTATAGTTTTCCTCAGTCTTAAAGCTATTGAATTGGCATGATGAAGATGGATAGGTCAGTCTACAGTACATATTTTCATTCTGTACAGATTTTCTTTAAAACAAAATCACATTAGCTACTGGGGGTTATTACATGTTGGACCTTTGTTGATTGGCCTATATCTACTGTAAATCCAAATCCAAGTATACAGTATATCTACTGTAAATCCAAGAACAAACATATAATACTGTATATTGACAGTAATGTCGCCGTCCAATTTGGAACGTCCAAGGTATTGCGCCCTAACATGCTATCAAGAACCCTAAGGGCTGGAAAGACCCAAGCAAGAGTAAAGAAAATAGAAGATCAAGGAAAGACAAGGGATAAAAAATAATTGGCTGGACTGACTCCAGTAGAGACACTCTCCCTCCCAAACCAAGAATATCTATTAGGTTGCAAATGAGACATTAGTTGTCCTTGTTTCGGGCTAAAAAAATTGCACATGGAGAAAAATACCTGTTGATTCTGCAAGAAAGCCAGTGCACTTGTAAAGTCCTGTGTACTGAACTGAAATTTCAAACAATGTATCAGCTCTCACAAGTTCTCTTCATTGATTTGATTGCAAGATTTTTCAATACAGAGGTCCTTGAAAGGAATATTACAGTTTATTAGAAATGTAAATAGGTGATTATGAGCAGCTCGGTGAAAATAATTTTATCAGTATTTGGTAATGTTCTCTATAGTTTTTTATTCATATGTACATAGATCACAACATATAGGAACAGTCATTTTTTTTGATAAATACTTTTCTTTTATCAGTAAAATGAAAATGTAAAGCCTAGTTTTACATACAGTTTGTAAAAGTTAGAACTCTTAAGGTTTGGGCCATTTGTGTCTCATTCTAGAGATTTACCTTAATTCCCTATCATGGAAACACAACTGTAAGAGAGAGCAAATCTCTTCAAAGTGGGAACAATTATCTACTCAGGGAGCGGTCACCAAAACTGGTTTTCCCATTGGAAGATTTCCCCTCTATTTCTGTTCTGGAGACCATTAGGGATGAGCAGATCATTTGCCCATTCGGCCCCCGCTTAGTCAAGAGCCAAGTATCATATAAAATGTAATATGTAAAGTATTTCTACCGCTTCTACATACTACAGCTTCCTGGTGTCACTGGTTTCTTAAGGAAGCAGTAAGTGTTTTCACCCCAGTAATCCCTTGGAACCACTGACGACATTGAGCATCCCTACCACATAAGTAAAGGGGGATGGATATCAGTGACCATTGGCCATATTTGGGCAATGATGTCAACACTATCCCAGCCCCTTCCCTTACATACCTGCTGACAGTTTGGGGAACGGTCATTAAGCTGGTGGTGTCATCAGGATTACTTGTATGTACCGATTCGCCTTTTTCTGGAAATTTGGAGGGCATCATGATTGACGATGGACTTACAATGAGGGACTTTTTTGGAGTTTTACTTTTCTTTAAAGAATTGTCAAATGTTTCAGTGTATAATTTAACCCCTTGCCTACCAGGCACTTATACCCCCTTATTTACCAGGCCAATTTTCAGCTTTCAGCACTGCCGCACTTTGATTGACAATTGCGCGGTCATGCAACATTGTACCCATATGAAATTTTGATCATTTTTTTCTCACAAATAGAGCTTTCTTTTGGCGGTATTTAATCGCCGCTGGGCGCTTTACTTTTTGCGCTATAAATAAAAAAAAGTGCAAAAAATTTGAAAAAAAACCAAAACGTTTCTTTGTTTCTATTATAAAATTTTTCAAACAGGTATTTTTTCTCCTTCACTGATGTACGTTGATGGGCAGCACTGATGGGCACTGATAGGCGGCACTGATGGGCACTGATAGGCAGCACTAAAGGGCACTGATAGGCAGTACTAATGAGGTGGCACGGATAGGCGGCACTGATAGACAGCACTAATGAGGTGTCACGGATAGGCGGCACTAATATGCAGCACTGATAGGCGGCACTGATAGGTGACACTGATGATGGGTACTGATAGACGGCACTGACTGGCATCACTGCTGGGAACTGACTGGCGGCACTGACTGGCACAACCCCTGGGCACTGACTGGTGGCACTGACTGGCAGCACTGCTGGGCTGCACTGGTGGATGACACTGGTGGGCAGCACTGGTGGGTGGGCACAGGTGGGTGGCACTGGTGGGCACAGGTGGGTGGCACTGGTGGGCACAGGTGGATGGGCACAGGTGGGTGGCACTGCTGGGCACAGGTAGGTGGCACTTCTGGGCACAGGTGTGTGACACTGCAGAGTGGCACAGGTGGGTGCACTGCTGGGCACAGGTGGGTGCACTGCTGGGCACAGGTGGGTGATCTGCTGGGCACAGGTGGGCGGAGCTAGTGGGCGCACTGCTGGGCACAGGTGGGAGGAACTTGCGGGTGGTACTGCTGGGCACCGATCATCAGGGCACTGATCATCAGTGCCCTGATGATCGGTGCCGATCCTCGCTCTGACAACTGCCGGTTCTCGGCAGTACTTTCCTCACGATCTGACAGCGTGAGGAAAGTGCAGCCGAGAACCGGCACTTGCATTTCCCTCTGATCAGCGTGTCATTGGACACCGCTGATCACGTGGTAAAAGGCCGCTGTGATCGGCCTTTTACCACATCACGTGATCAGCTGTGTCCGTAGGACACAGCGATCACGGAGATCGCCGGGTGCGCGCCCCCTGGGGCGCGCAGGAGAGCGCGTTCTGGGAGGCCGTCATATGACGTCCACCCAGAACTGGCCAGCCGCAGTGCAGCCGTCATTCGGCTATCTGCGGTCGGCAACTAGTTAAGGTAACAACTTTTTTTGTATGTACCCCATACTCATTCATGTAGGGGGCTTCCATGTTCCGTTAAGCTCCCCAACCACAGCCCCCACAGCCACCAGTAGGGTTGTGAGGAAGAGGCCCTTTTCCCCTCTTGAGGGCATGTGGCTCAGTAGGGTTCAGAAGAAGACGTCTACATGCTTACCACGCCTTTCCTGGCCAGTCACGCTCCATACTTGGAGTCTGGTATGGATTTTTTAGGGAGGTTTCCTTTTTCCAATGAATTGCAACTAACAGTAGCTTAAAAGTCAATAGCATGTAAATAGATAATGACACCATATAATGCTCCAAAATCCAGTTAATATTCATATCCACAAAAGAATAAACCCCACTTCTCACTCATGCAATGGAACAACTCTGCTTCCAGGGGAAGGCTTAAGCTTTTTAACAAATCCAAATCCAGCCATCTTCTCTCATCTATCCCTGAAATTCCCTGTTTGTTGGTTAATTTTACCAACCAAAGATATTCCTTCCTCTTGGGTTCTACCTGGTCTAACAACTATGATTGGGTTATTAAACCCAAAAAGAACCCAATTATTATATTGCAGCTTACCAATTTATAGATGTGATGGCTGCATTAATTTTCTTTTATAGGCCTTCTTTCATCTATTTTCATCTAGTGATCCACCAAGTAAGTCTGTTGTTTTTCAGAAGAACAAGCTCTTGAACAAGACATATCAGTTACAGGAATTATACAAACCATTTGGCATTGGCAGGGGTGCTTACAATGATCAGATTTATTTATGTAAAACCATTATTCCAAATGGAAAAAAACTGTTTGCTACAAATTATTATAGCTTGTTAGCTGGAGTTCAGCTTCAGTTTTTTAATGTATGTAAATCTGTTAGTCCATCTAACACCTGGGACACTCTAGTCCCCTCCCTGAGACTAATAATGCTGCTGTTCAAAGGTGTCCCCTCTGCACTCCTTCATACAGAGTGGGGGCACACTAGCACAGGAGGTGTGTTACTGGCCATATTACCAGGCGAAAGCAAAGAGCCTAAAAATAAAAACCAATGCAGCTACCACATCTAATGATTGGTAAACTAGAATATACGGTATCTCATTTTTAGTTTTGGGTTTAATATCACTAAAAAAGTATGTGCTGGAGAAACCTGATATTGCAGTACAACTATACGTAGAAACAATGTGATTCTTATTCTCTGCAAAGTACTTTTGCAGTCAGTTGCTTACAAAGGGGTTGTGGAATTTGAGAACATCCCCATTTTTTCTAGACGAATTAGGGATATTTACTTAGTACCACTTCATGCCCCAGATTTATATGGGGCAAAAGGGACAACTGCCTTGGGCCCCCCCTACACAAAAATGATATAAAAATATATAAAATAATACAAAATAAATAATAAAATATGTATAATAAAAAAAACATTTCTTTTATTAACCACTTCCAGTCCAGCCCATGTATACAAACAGCCGGATGGGAGCAGTGCAGGGGCGGGTGGCCAATTATAAACAGCCTCCCCACCCCCTGCTTGTGCACGCTCCCTGGGAGTGCACAGCACCGCGATCCGGTGCCCGCTGTGTCCTCCGGACACAGTGGAACACCGATCGTTGTACAGGACCTCTGTGTGAGGTCCCGATCATGTGATCACTGATTGGCTAATCAGTGATCACATGAAGAGTAGTAAGCAAGGTACAAGGCTATTCAGCCTTGTACCATGTGACAAGCTGTGACCAATCACAGCTCACACAGTATTTCTCAATGGCTGCAAGAATGCAGCCAGAGAGAAAGAGAAATGATTGCTTTTACAGCCTTTATGGGTGTAAAAGCAATCAGTGTAAAAAAATAAAAACAAATCTTCATAACCCCCACAAGTAGTACAGTGTCACTACAGTGACACTGTACTGCTAGGATGACAGTATGTAAAAAAAACCACATAAACAATAATATAAAAAAATAAAATAAAAATGTTAACTTTTTTGAAAAATTATAATTTTTGGCTATAAACTAATTTCAGTTATTATTTTTTTACTAAAAAGATAACCGAATAAATTTTGGCCAAGATTTATGAAGAAAGAATATTTATTTGCAAAATGTTATAAGACAAAACACTTTTTAAAAACTTTTTGGGATTTTTTCATTTATATAGCAAAAAAAAAAAACCCAGTGGTGAATAAATACCACCAAAATAAAGTTTTATCTGTCTCAAAAAAAGCTAAAAAAATTAATATGGGTACAGTGTTGCATGACCGCACAATTGTCAATCAAAATGAGATAGCGCTGAAAGCTGAAAATTAGTCTGGACAAGAAGGGGCTAAAAGTGTCTGGACTTGAAGTGGTTAAATGTGTCTTGGGAAGTAGTATTTTGCTGGCCATCACCTGTAAACGTTTTTTGTAGCACTTTTTAAAACAAATTGTGGTGGCTCAAGGAAAGTGTGACCTCAGAATTACCTTGTGTCATGCATTTTAAAAATGTGTGACTGTCATTGAGAATGTAAACCAACTCTGTGTATAAGAAGCCCTCCGGTCCTGAAGTGCCCCGGTCTCCTCAAAGTCTAAATCTGGCCCCACTGCTCCCTGCCTCTAAAACAAAAACATACACTTTAATACCTGCTATACAAGATGTAGAAATAGATTGCTACTAACAAAAAAGATTACTAGTGTTTTCCACACGTATAAGAGGTCACAGCATGAACTAGGGCAGTGGTCTCCAAACTGCAGCCTGGGGGCCATATGTGGCCATTTGCTTGCTTCTATCTAGCCCTTGGGGCACAATTCCTGTCACTGATACCAACAATAACGCACTATTCCTACCAATGTCCCACTGCCAACAATGATGGGGCACTATTCTTCCCACTGGTATCAATGGTGAGGCACTATTCCTCCCACTGGCACCAATGATGGAGCATTATTCTTCCCACTGGTATCAATGATGGGGCACTATTCTTCCCACTGGCACCAATGATGGGGTACTATTCCTCCTACTGACACCAACGGTAGGGCACCATTCTTCCCACTGGCTCCAATGATGGGGCACCATTCCTTCCCCCCGATGCCAACAGTGGGACACTATGCCTCCCACTAATACTAATAATTAGACATTGTTTTCTCCCATTGATGCCAAGGAATTTTGTACTCTCATTGGGCACAGTCTGGCCACCTCAAAGTCTTAAGAACAGTAGAGTGGCCCTTTGCTTAGAAACTTTTGAAATAGGGTACAGGGAAATGTAGGCACAGGCCAGTGGGTCTGTGGTATAAGAATTTTTCCTGCCCAGTTTCTAAAAGGCAAAGGGGCCACACTTATATTTGCTTCATCAGGGAAATGAAAACCACACAGGGTCACCTTTACTCAATAGGTCACCCGTAAAATAAAAAATGAATATAATTACCTTTCTGCACCCTAGCTGAATTTAATGTATAGTTTTGCAAGATCATGTTGGAATTGATTTAGGATGTGCAGAGGATTTGATGTGCATATACGAGACCTAGTTTTGAGAGAAAAATGATTATGCATTAGTTCAACTTGCCTGTTGCGAGTTGACTGTTTAAAGTGGTATTAATCCCAATCTTTTTAGTTTGTCTTTTATTTAAGCATTTAAAATGTATTGCTGCTTCGTACCTTTAAAACTGTGATCTAATGAGATAGTTTTGTGGGCTTTGGCCGATGACCTTTGCCAATGCGTGCTTAACTCTGCATTCATGGCACAATGCCTGTATTATGACTGCAGAGAGCTCTGTGCTGCAATTATGACTCCCATGAGCATGCATGGAAGTGACGTCATCGTGGCCTTGCCGTTCAAGTAGCCCGAACCCAGAAGGAAAACCAGGTGAAGATGGAAGCACCAGGAACCATGACAGGACAGCACAGCACTGGAAGACTTCACTTTACAGGTAATTCTGTCATAATGTGCTACAATGCAGTGCATACTAGCACATTAAAGTATTAACCATTACGGATCCATTAACAAAAAGGAAAAAAATAAAACATGGGCAGAGCTTAATACTGTTTTCAAGAGTTTAGAAGCTATTTCTAGTTCCTTTTCAAGATATTCAATATGGGATGTCCTTTTTTTCCCAATCAAGAAGCATGCTGAATGATATGGCCCTGAATGACTGATTTATAAGGGGTGGAGGGTAGAAGGAGGAGGGGGAGAAAAGAGGGGAATATGGGTAAGGTGGAGGTTAAGAAAGATTCAACCTGAAAACATGGTGGAAGAGGAAGAAAGGGAGAGAGAGGGGAGGGCAAAGAAGGATAGGAAATTATTTTAGAAGGGCAGTTGTTCTTGGTAGGTTGAGTTATCTGAATAGGCAGACATGTGAGATAAAATAAATACATCACAGTACAAGTAGTATCATGTGAGATAAAATAAGTACAATTTACAAGCCACGTATAGTGGTATTAAACCATCAACTGTGGTGGAAGACCTCACCATATATGCTTTCCCTGAGCACTACTTTTAAGAATAAGTATACAAAAACAAAAGTTGAACATTTAATCTGACTCTGAAATGCCATCTTTGCAATCTAACCACAAATGACTAAATTCTGTACCTATATACAGTACCCAAAAACGTACAATAAACTCTAAGAAAAAAGTAATCACAGAAATCAGGACTTGTAGGTGGCTCTCAACTGGACCCCTCCCCAAACCTAATAGTTCTGTTATGTAGATTAGTATTCATATGATCATATGAAAGCCATTCTGTTAGGCATTGAGAATTGTATCCATACATGTTTGGGTCTGAGAAGTCGTTCAGTTGTCTGTCCCATGCTACAGAAGTGTATGGAATTAGGGAATAGGGGAATAGGTGAAGGGAGGGGAATGGTGTGGGTTGCCACTTGACAGCCATTCTGAGCATACAGTCAGCGACCACAAAAAGCCTAACGAAATGCAAACATATTAATAATAGGAGCAATACGAGCCAGGTTCCTGCAAACACAAACCCAGGGTGAAGATAGTAGGTTACAATAACCACAGGAAATACATTGTGTACCTACAAAGGATCAGCAAGGATAGCTATCAGCATTCCACATCAGCAGAACTGTTGCATAGTAAATGGAACAGGATTATTTGCTCCTGGTTGTGCAGTTGTCAGGGCCCACTGCTATTTTATCTTGATCTCAGCATGAAAAAATACAGTATACACACAGCTTTAACTGAAAAAGTACAATATAAGAACTGAGGCTTAAACCTCAATAAATGTACCGTTTTGCTAGCATGGTCATGACAATAGCGAAGGTGTCAAAAAGTAGGTAGTGGCTCATATGTGGCTAGTGTAAACACATTATGATCAATCTGTCCATGCACCATAGAAGAAGAGTATAAAAGTAACAGATCATTGTAAAATTCCAACTGAAATGGCAATAAGAGTGATGCCTAGACCCAAAATGGGAATGGAAGGTCAATGACATCCTAAGCATCTCATCCAGGCCAAAGCAGGAATTAGTGTACAAATCAAAACCATAAGGCCTGAATATGAACATCAAAAACACATGCTATCAGCCATAAATCAGCTGTATAGGAAAAGGACTATGTTAACAAGGGTTAAAGAAAAGATTGAGAGCTCAATCAGAAGGATAATGTATGCATCCTTCCTTGTCTGTTGGTCAGTTTAAACGATTTAGAGTACCATAGCTTGGGATCTCCGGTTGTTTGAGAATTGTTCCTTCATGCTCTGTTGAGGGAAAAAAGATTTAGCCAGCCATTTCGTATCAGTAGAGGTGCGATGCTGAGACGATGGTTTGAATAGCATTAACAGATTGAGATCCAGTATGGATTGCTTGACTTCTGCCGAAGTCATAGTGGTTGTTTTGATAATTTGGATCTTTAATAGGAAACCCCATCTATAATGGATGCAGTGGGCCTAAAGGGTTTGAAGAAGGGGTTTCATTACCCAAAGGGATGATTGGGCTAGGTCTTACAAAATCTGATATTGATGACCCTGGAATAAAAGATTAGATGCTTTGAGGGTCACCTGAGTCACTTTTTACTTAGAGTGGTAAAAGTTGAATTCCACCATTACATCCCCGGGGGGGGGGGGGCAGGGGGTAAACTATCAGGCCCTATGGACCTGATCCATCTCCAGGCATTAAGCTGGCATAGCGGGCACCAATTTCTCTACAAGAGATAGGATGGAACCTTGAAGATCAACCACAATTTCCGGTAGATCGCATATCCTTATGTTGCTACAGCGGGTGGAGCTCTTGGTGTCCTCCAGCTGATTGTGAAGGGTATGAATCTCAGCCTGTAGTTGTTCCAGGATTCTCTTGTGACCTTCCAAAACTGTGGTGATGTCCATGCTGTGTTCCAAAAGGGACTTGTGGTCATCAAGGTCTTTGAGATCTTTGAGAAGTTTGATTGATAATTTGCAGGAAGCAGTTATTTCCTCCTGAATGTTACCTCTGATTTTGTCTAGTAGAGGAGCCTCTGCTCCAGGGCAAGGCATTTATAATGCTGAACTACATGAGGCTGTCTTCAGAACCCTTGGATTCTCCCAACGAATGTCTAGTACTTACATTAACAGGTAGAGCCACCTCCATCTTTGCAGTAGTTCTACACTGAAGCTTCAGGTCCTGCTGTGGTTTGGCCTTGCCTTTGTTAGTCTATCCTATGTTTGGGGTAGATAGTTGGAATATTAGGGTGCAAAAAGATAACGTTTTTGAGGGGATACAATAGTGTTAGCTTCAGCTATGGTTGTTGAGGGAGGCAAAGTGAGCAGAGCAGGCCTAGAAAGAAATGCCCGTAGCGAAAGGAAGGAAAAGAAAATAGCGCAGGGCAGACATGACTAGGTTAAGAGGGGGTTAGTAAAAGCAGGAAAGGGTTAAAAGAAAAAGGTGGGAGTTAGGATATGGGCAAGTTACCTGATTGGTAATTGGGGGTGAAGGGCGGGGTCTTCAACACCTTTGGGTGTGGATGGGTAGGGTCATCAGTTCAGTGCAGGAGGAGACAGCGGAGAGCGAGCTTCCCTCCCGCCCTCCCTTGGGGTTGTGTGGATGTTTTGTCACTTCCCGGGAGTTTTTTGTTTGGGTTATGGGGGCGGTTGTTGGTCTTTAGAGACGACACTTATTTTGAAGCTAAAGATAATGGTTTGGGACCCATCGGTGGTATGGTGTGCCTGGGGTCATTCCAGTTAACCAAGGTTTAACAGGAAGGTGGTGGTTCTGCACTGCAGATGGTATGTTTTGTCTCCAAGCCTGTGCGCTGCGACTGGAGGCCTAGGTTTAATATAGGTTCCGCAGGAGGATATCGGTTTTGGTTTGGTGCCTTCAAAGACCAACAACTTCTCCTATATGTTTCTGTTTTAAGGAATGTTTTGTGTATTGAGTTGAAGTGTTAATAAAAAGCCGTGTTGGCCATTTTACTCCATTCGGTGTTATGGTTTTTCTTTAATGATATGTTAAAGGGGTATGTGAGAGAGTGAGATGGTGGTATAGGGGGTCTTGACTAGCCTATCTCTTGTGCACTAGTCATGTAGCCATCCAGGTCTTTGCACACATTCACCCCCAGTCACTGCACAGTAGATTTCAAACTGTGAGGGAAGAGCACTAGGAGCCAATTAGGTATACTGCCTTTACTGACAGGGAACATTCTGCTTGTCCCCTCTCACTGTCCAATCACAAACTGGGGCAGCAATGTGACCTAACTGTCGTGGATATCTGCAGTAGAGAAAACTGATGTCACTAACCAGGCTTTGCTGTCTCACAGGGCTTTGTAAATCCAGAATGACTTGGCCAAAGCATAAATCCTATAACAGATTAAATCAGCCATATCATACTACAGAACTGGGAATTTCACTGTTTTCAGGGAGTTCAGTTTTAGAAATAATTTTTTTCATATTAAAAGTACAATAAATGAAACATATATTTAAAAAGTCTTTAACAAATATATGACAAAAACAAGTTGATCTGACTCTTGACAACATGCTCTGGTGGATGGACATTTCTAGAGCAAACTGCTGTGGTCATGTCCCAAGCATCTATCATCCCAACATTGAGTCCACTGAAGATTTCCTTTACTAAAAGGTACTGAATATATCCGTGAAAGTCGCTAAATCGCTCTACATCAGAGTTAATCTCCCTGATGTTCTCAGACTTTATGATAACTTTTGTATCTGGACTTCGTAAAAACAAGCTCTCTATGGCTCTTCGTATGCTGAGAAGCCTTTTGATGAACAGGGGAACGGGAAAGGGCCGGAAGTGCTGTCCTAAAGATAACACAACAATTGTATTGGAGTCACCACCAAGCCGATCGAGTTCATTGGCGACGTAGGAGTGATCTTTGACATTGAAATAGCTCATAGTTACAAATGGATGTCCATGTTTCTTCCACTGAATGTAGATGTTGTTTTGTAAGTCAAATGCCACGTAAGTCTTATGCCAACCAGCTATATGGGTGTTAAAAAATGTCAGATCTGTAAAAAAAAAAATATAAAAGCAAATGGTTATGTATTATAAAAAGCATATTTTTTAGTCCATTTTTTACAGACTTTGGCGAAAATCCACCACAATGACATAAATCTTGATTTATTGTTAAGCAGAAGACTAGTTTTCGAACTTTTTGAGAAACAGTACCAAAACACTATAAAACCTCAACACGAACAATAATAAGTTAAAGTTAAACAAATGCAGCTCAGTCAGGATAAACCTGTATTTAATTCAATAAATACTTTCTGCCCATGATTTGCTATTTTGAGCAGTTTGTAAAGGGTATATTAGGCATCAAAACTCACCCAGGATTTATGCCAGTGCCAATAAACAGCACTCCATCCCCACCTGTAATCTGTCCTATATGAGCTGACCATGGTCCGTAATCCACCCCCCAAAAATAATTGCTCACCTTCCCCCTAACACCCTCATTTCAACCCTAACATGTAATGCTTAAACTGCTTCATACCTAAAATAACACCTCACTCCCTAAAGTCTAATCCTAATCCTTGGCTGTCACTTTGCCCATGCAGGACAAGAGAAAACACCTCTGCAACCCAACCTCCCACAAACCTTCTTATGTTCTTACAGGTTATCATGCCAGCAACAGTACCTGGTGCTTCTGGTTATGCTTCAACATGTGTCTTCCTGCCCTGTTTTATTATACAACAGGGGCGGACTGACCATTTGGAAACTCTGGCACTGCCCGAGGGCCCGGGGTCAGTAGGAGGCCCCATGAGATGCCCCGGTACCTTTTTCATAGGCTTTTTTGAGTTTGGGCAAGGACACAGGTGCCCCATGATCCCCTATTGCCCGGGGGCCCCATGAGTTGTCAGTCCGCCCCTGTTATACAATAATTAGACTGGTACTAGCCAAAGCACATTGGCCTTGACCGCCAAACATAAAATAATAAAGAATTTTAAGTATCCTATTTAAATTGGTGAACTGTGAAGGCTTGTGAATAGTGGTTTGCAGAGCAAAGTAGAAAAGGCACAATGAGAAATGCAAGATGCTATGCATCCACTTGCCTTCCTGAGCATTTACCCCCCATCCTGAATGGGCGATTTTCTGCGTTACTTTAACTGACAATTGCGCGGTCATGCAACACTGCACCCAAATAAAATTTACGTAATTTTTTTCCCTTTGAAAATTGAGCTTGCTTTCGGTGGTATTTGATTGGCTCTTTGTTTTTTATTTTTTGCCCCATAAAAAAAAAATACCGACAATTTTGAGAAAAAAACATTTTTGACTTTTTGCTATTAAACATGTCCAGTAAAAAAAATGTAAAAATCAAATTTCGTCATAAATTTAGGCCAAAATGTATTCTGCTACATGTCTTTGGTAAAAAAAAAAAAACCAATACGTGTAAATTAATTGGTTTACATGAAAGTTATAGTGTTTACAAATGGCGGTATATATACTGGAATTTTTTTTTTAATTTTTACTAGTAATGGCGGCAATCAGCGACTTAAAGCAGGACTGCTGTGGGCATTCTGACACCGGAGGGAACTGACTTGGTGTCACTGACATCCCCAGTGACACCAATACAGTGATCAGTGCTAAAAAAAAAGGTTAAAGTCCAACTCCTGGCACAATAAAAAAAAGATCCCCCGCTAGCTGTCACAATGGGGGATCAGGGAGGTGCAGGGGGGTGGTACAATTGTAGCATTTTACATGTCACACCTTGAATATGTGTGAAACCCAAAAGTCAACTTATGCTTTAAATGCTCGTTATGTCTAGGGGTTCCAGAAAAAAGAACAATACTTATTCTGCATTCCAGCATGCTTCTTCCAGCTGTGTGACTGGTCCTTCACAGCTTCTTCTCTAAGGTGTTCCCAGCCACATCACACTCCTGCCTTCTCCGTGTACAGTTCAGAGCCTGTAGCCCTGCATTGTACAGGGGGAGGAAGAAGGCATGACCTTCGAAATGCGTCAGCTGTACTGAGTGTCCACCCCCATGATGGGATTCGCGCTGGCCTCTTGCCTTTGAAGTCCCTGGGAGGACTTACATGCCTGTTTTTATTCGCTGTTTGTGAGTACCATTCTTTTACTAAATAAATTTTGGTTACTGAGGTAATGCGCAAGGTTGGTCCGCTTCTTCTTGTTTTACTTTACAGTTCTGTTCGGGCTTCCCCAGCCTTGGTTTGGAGCTGCACGAGCTTGTATGCCCCGGTGGTTGCTTTGTTGGGATTTGATCTACTCACCACCGGCCTGGGTCCCGGAGCGCAGGAGAAATTGCATTTAGTCCATTGTACGGGGGAACGCCAAGGGGTATCCTACAGATTGGAGCTTTGTGGAGAAGAGAACATGCTGGGTATGTCTTACCCTCAAGACATAATAAGCATTCAACACTTGCATTGTGCGGGGAAACTACTTCAAGAATAGATTTTTTTCCTGATTCCTGCAGTTGGGCTTTAACAAGTCTTAACAAGAAGTCTGATTTTCCCTTTCCAATGAAAGGTGTTTTTTTTATAACTGATAACCAAGTAAATTTATTGGACAGTGGAATGGCTTAAAAGCCATGAAGACTTCCTTATATATTTTTTTAATAATGTTTTTGTGCCCTTTGTTTAGGGCTGAAATCTTTATTTATAAACAACTTTCTTGGGGAACCTGCTGGTCACCCATAGTTCTTTGTTGATGGTTTCAACCTGCTGCAGGCTCATACAGCCTCTACACCATTGCCCCCATACTACGCATGCTTCTCTTCTTCTAAGTAAGCCATGTGTTCACACGACTTACTGTAGATGAAATCCCCTTAATAATCTCACTACAGCCCAGGTTGGGGCAAGGCTAATCCAGTGACATCCCTCAGCTTTTTTATGTCCTCCTCCCAGGCCATGCAAAGTGGATTGGAGCTGTCAGTCAAGGATCTGATCTGCCCTAAGACATTGATGAGGGGGACCAGATCCTTGACTGACAGCTCCACTCTGCTTTGCACGGCCTGGGGGAAGAGCCTAAAAAAACGAAAGGACATCACAGGACATGTGACGGACTTCAGCTTAGCCCTGCCCCAAACATGGGCCGTAATTAGTTAAGAGATTAAGGGATTTCATCTACAGTAAACTGGGTGTACCGACTTCCCCATTTATGGTTGGTATTCATGGCACACAAATGATGAAGAGTATATCCAGCATTTTACAGCATTCCCAGCTATCAGTGGGACTATGTTAGGCCATTGCCAAGCTATCAGCAGATGGTTTCAGAATCAATCAGATTGTGTACAATGTGTGCATCAACCACCCTGCAAAAGAGGTCCAGGATGCGTGAATGGGGCAGCCATTGTAAGTCTGATACTGATGTTCTCTTTTTTCTTTCTACACCTCTGGGTTTCTGTTTTTCCTTTGCTCTAGTCTTTGCAGCCACTGAAACACACGTGTGTTTCACTGACACAGCGTGTATTGTTCCAAGGTTCCAGGTCACACCTACACAGGACCTAGAAGGGATTCTTGATGGAGCACGTGGGGTGGCCACTGGCTGTGTATTTCCAAGCCAAGGCTTGGTTCGTAAATGTGCAGTACAGATGCGTCTGCCAGCAGTGATGTCACATCCTGGCAGGTTATTTAAATGCAACAGGTTTCTTTCTCTTTAGGGATTGACCATGGAGACCAGCATTGCTATGCTATACATTCTTCAGGCCTGTGGTTTGTTCTGAACCAGATTAGAGACTTGTTTTTCCTGTTGTCTGTTTTTTTCTTTTCTATCCTTGCTGCTATCTGCTGGGCATTTTTTTATCTTTTGTCCTCCTTGGCAAGTGTTTTGGCTTTTGGCGTGAGACGTGCATCATGGATCTGTCACCATCCCCATGTTGCCAGGTCCTGCATAGCAGCCCTTCCAGGTCTGAAGGCCATTAATCTTTCAGAGAGCAAAGGGACCCTCTTGGATGTTCAAGGCACAGGTTTTCATCCAAGTCATCTCGTCCTAGGTCTTTTTCCAGAACTAGATATCACAGATCTTCTGCTAGATCAATCTGGTATGGAAGAAGCTCTAACTCTTCCTCTAGGCAACACTCTCTCCATCATCATGACTGCCTTGGACCTGGTACTTGCTGGATATGTGGAGGTTGGGCCTTTTTGGGGAAAACTGTGCAAATCTGGTTTAACTCAGGTGGCAGGAGATAAAGAGGACGATTACCAGCAGGTATTTACTCTCATCAAGCAGGTAAAAAAGGACACTTTAAAAAGGGTGAAAAACGAGATGCCCTGCACAGGACTCAGCCACAGTGGCAGCTAATTTACATTCAAGAACCAGTCTTTCTGGAATAGAGCCTTGTCTGGTTAACTACCCCTCTCCAGAAACTTTCAAGGATTAAGAGGTGCAAGAGGACACAATATATGGGGGCTTCAACTTCTCCCTTTGGTGAGGGTTGTTGCAGATGTCTTAAAATTATAGTTTCCTGTGGAATCTCCAGTAAACAAACCAGAAATATTTAAGGCACCTTAAAAAGAAATGCTGTAGCTTTTCATTGTTGTTGGACATTAAGGATGTCATTTTAGAGAAATGGAGTAGGACCATGAGGAAAATGTTGCTCCAAAGCAGGATTGGGAAGCTTCATCCCTTCAGAAACAAGGATGTTTAGCATCTGGAGTCAGTCCCCTTAGTTGATGTGGCCCTCATGAGATTAGCCAGACAAATAACATTGCCTTTTAGGGGTGATCACCATACCAGACCGCCCCTTCCCTTTTTACACCAAGGAAAATATTACTTGGCCCCTGTGAACTAGAACCCTTTTTACTTGGTTGTAATAAGATCAGGAACAGCCATTTTCAATATTTTGAAGGATTAGAGCTAAGGGTTTTCCTTGCTTACGTTTGCTTTTTACTGTTTATAGACAATGGTGATAGCTCAGCAATATGTATAAGGCTTACTAAGGCCACGTCTCTCCAGTACGTTCTGGATACTTAGGTCCAATGGTGGCTCAGTAATATGTATAAGGCTTACTGAGACTACATCTATCCAGTACCTCCTTGATACTTAGGTCCAAAAATCCTATGAACTGGCCCGTATTTTCGTGCAGTTAAGTTTTGTATTAGTGCAGTCTTTTATCCCATTGTATCTCCTTGGCACTATCATGGTATTTGCCCCAGAATCACTTGTCAGCATGGTTCCAGGTGAAATAATATATACCTCATTCATACTCCTGAGGAAGCAGAATTCTTTTCCAGGAGAAGCGACCAGCTGAGAGTTATTTCCACTCCTAGTTTGATGTCCTAATTATGTTGTCGCTATAATGATTAAGTACAATAAACAGTACAACGTATATACACTTAGCGGCCACTTTAATAGGTATACCTGTTCAATTGCTTGGTAAAACAAATTGCTAACCAGCCAATTACATGGCAGCAACTCAATGCATTTAGGTATGTAAACGTGGTGAAGACAACTTGCTGAAGGTCAAATCGAGCATCAGAATGGGGAAGAAAGGGGATTTAAGTGACTTTGAATGTGGCATGGTTGTTGGTGCCAGACGGGGTGGTCTGAGTATAAAGTGTGTGTATATTGTGTATTAACATAACATATGTGATTGTAGAAACTAGGACTGGGAGTGTGACTAAACTCTCTGAATAAGATCATTAGTTATCAAAGAGACATGTGAATCCGCTATCTTTTAATGCATTACATGTATGTTTTACTTCCAGTTGTAAATATAAAGCAGGTTTTAAATATTACATGTCATTGTGTATCTTAAAAGTCTGGTCCTTTTGCTTTCCTTTTGTTGTTTAGAGACATAACACCACCTTTACTGGATGCCTTGTCTTGCAAGAATGGTCTTGACACTGACCTTAAGAAGATCTACCGTTGATTGTCATGTCAGATTTCTAGCATCCAATTATTGCCAACGGCTATAGCCACTAGCAATAATCATTGTGTTCTCCTGGCAGGGATGGCTCCCCATGTCCCCTGGCCTGGAGCACACAATAGCTTCAAGGGAGGGATTCCCCCATCAACACTGACTGTGTGGATGGGGGAATCAAATGAATTTGTTTCCTACACGATTTGGTGAACCATAGCAAGTAAAATGACGTACATGTTGTGATTTTGCCTACAGGTGCCACCCAGCTGCAGTATATGTATTACGGCTGGTCAGCAAGAGGTTGAGGTAAGTTGGCACTGCACTGTTGGTGGGTTGGTGATATTCTGGATCACATGATCATTTTTCAGGTTGAATATTTTGGACCCTTTATGCACTGGATGTTTTAAGAGAACATGATTTATAGTGATGTATATGTGGAAAAGATCACTTAACACGTATTTATGTGTGACACACACTGGAGAGCAGCCTAGGGTACACTTTTTGTAATATATATATATATATATATATATATATATATATATATATATATATATATATGTGTGTGTTTATAAAAAACTTTTTTATATATGCTTTATATTGTGTGATTGCACCATATACAGTATAATCATTTCTGGATTTATTTGTTTATTTATGTATGCTTTTTGATATATCGTTAGGTTTTATTTTGAATTAATAATACACTACTTTTTTAATAGGACATACAGTTAGGAGCACCGCACCACTGTTTTATTATAAATTATCTTTTGTTTTTTAGCGTCTGAGTTCACTTATAGTAGTACTTCCCTAATTCTAGTTTATTTTTTAGATTTTATAGCAGCACATGAGTTTATTTTGATTCATTTGTTGCCCAAAGTGTCTCCCCCATCCAGGGTGGAAACACCCTAAGACAGGAAGTGTGTTACTGGTCGGACCCCCAAGTAAAAAAAAAAATAGAAAAGTAACACAGCCAGCACACTAAAGGAATAAAGAATTAAAATATTGTACCTTTTTGTGTTTTGGTTTTTACCACTTTTAGGTGAAAAAGTAGACTTCTTAACAATGTGTCACCTGGAGACCATTAGAAGCCCACTATTTAAATCATGCGTTCCCAGGGATTATGCTTTAAAATTTCAATGTGGATACTTACTCTTCATGACTTTTGGGAAGAATTCTATCCATTGACGAATTGTTGAATCGCCCATCAAATATATCATTTTGCCAGCCAAACATTTATTTATGTTTATCAAGGGCTCAAAGGAAGAAAGATTACAATGTGTGGGGAACCATTGGTTCTGCAGGAAGTAACCGCTAGGGAAGGGAAGAGAGCTCCCAATTTGGCATTTTGAAGTCACTTTCATTGAAGTTTCTGAAAAAGAATTGTTTTAATATAATAAGTTTATTGTTAAGTTCAAAAAGCTCTTTTGGTTTTTTTCAGTACAAATTAGTGTCACTATGACTTCTACAGAGAATCTATTAAGAAATAGCAAGGTGGAACAATATTTTTTGTGTTTCAAATAGAGTAAAGAAAGGTTTGAACCTCTGACAGATTCTTACTGCTCTCTGTGTCCCCATTGGTCAGAGTTCACTTTATTTCTTGCTCTTAGGACATAATAAGAAGTGAGTGGATATCTCCCCAAAACTGAGAGGATTTAATCTATGACATTTATAGTCTCCCATCTACTCTTGTTCTGGTGCCAACTGTAAATTTGTTGGTTCTCACTCACTTCATGTTCTAGGAAAATTGCCATGAGGACAAATAGAGAAGGGAAATCTCTCTGGTAGGAACTCAGACAGCAATAAAAACTTGCAACAAACTGTGTAACACCATCAAGGTTAGCTAGGAAGTTTTTTTTTTGTCAGTCAGAGGCGGAGTAGCAGCCTGGGGTGAGTCAGCCTGTGAGCGAGGCAGAGGTTACCTCAGGACAGGCTAGGGAGGTTCTGAAGGTCAGAGTTTCTGGAGCCCTCCCATCTCTCCAGACACATGAGAGCTTCTGGAGGAGGGATGGAGGAGGGGAGGAAGCTCTGATCTCTATGCTTGAGGGACCTTGACCAATCCCATAGCAGGAGGTTGGGCATGGTGACCAAGGCAACCCTTAAGAATCAGAGAGCCTGAGAATGTCAGTCAGTGTGTCAAGTGAGAATCTGGAGTGTGGAGCCTGGGAGGGAGCCCAGGGAAGAAGACTACCTACAGGGGGGTGCTGGACAAGCGAGTCTCCACTGTACCACCATCTTCCAGGAAGGAACAACCTGAGCAGAAGGGAAGGAGCTAGCCCAGTGAAAGACCTGATGGTAGCCACTGACCCATTAAGTTATCAGGAAGGGCAGTGTGAGTAATCTTATACCCACTGTACAGATAAGGATAGAGGGCAGTTATGTGGAAAACCCAACTGACTCCTCAGCTGGGACTGTTTAAGTTGGCAGCTCCTGGGTCCCCTTGCCCAGTAAATACCCTCAGTACAGCCAGGTAAGAAGAGGATTCATCTGGGGTCTGAGGAGGTACACGAGAGGGCTGGAATGCTGTCAGAGGAGAGACGTTCATTTGTTCATAGACTTGTACATACCGTAGTTGCTAAGGAGTTGGTCCTCGCAGCTCACAATTCCTTGGGCATCCCATGCACCCCTCAACCCCATCCAAGTTCAATACCCCTTAAAAAAACATCAAAACTAAGCTCAAGGACTGGTTACTGTCTCCAGTGTGCAAATGTGAAGGAAAAATGTGTGTTGCTTGGCTGTGCAGAACTATAGGGGGACCCAAAAATCAGCAACTCCTAAAGGGGTAGTACTACATGTGTTTATTTATTTGTATGCAAGGGACATGAAGTGGAATTATATGTATAATTTTATATTAGCTACCACTTACAGCCAGCAGATAAGTCACTGCTGTACATGTTCACTTCTGTGAATGCACCAAATAGCTTGTGTAGTGCTGAACAGCTGGAGCTGAAAGATACAGAGAAACATTGGACCAGACCAGGGGCGGACTGACAACTCATGGGGCCCCCGGGCAATAGGGGATCATGGGGCCCCTGTGCCCTTGCCCAAGCTGAAAAAAAACTATGAAAAAGGTACCAGGGGCATCTCATGGGGCCTCCTACTGACCCCGGGCCCTCAATAGGGGATCATGGGGCCCCTGTGTCCTTGCCCAAACTCAAAAAAAGCCTATGAAAAAGGTACCAGGGGCATCTCATGGGGCCCCCTACTGACCCCGGGCCCTCGGGCAGTGCCTGAGTTTCCAAATGGTCAGTCCGCCCCTGGACCAGACCTCCTCAACATTTTCAACACAAAGGAACCCTTGAAATACCTTTCCAGTCTCAGGAAGCTCCTGCTAAAAATTATTGTATCTACAACTCACATCAGTGTGATGGTCAGTGGGAAGAATGCTCCTTACACTTGTGGTCACTGAGAAGAATTAACCCCTTAAAAAAAAAAAAAAAAAAAAAAAGGCTGTAGCCTTTTCCCACTCTATCCTAAGCAAACTTTAGGATATGTCAGTGCCTGGTGTGGTTAGTTAGCTGCTTATGTGTGGTAGGTTGTATTGGGTGTTCCCGATATGGCATAACTACAGGTGGTACAGCAACCAATTGCCTGTGCTAACAAAAATCATGTTTTTATTACTCCTCTAATCACCTAATTGGGTGAGTCAAAGTAAACACAGGCTCTCCTTATTTAGTAACATACACCTTGCAAAGTGAACATTTACTTAGCTAATTGATTTTAGCAAAAAAAAAACCAAAATGTCTGCGCACATATCCGTAAAACTGACCACATCCTTTCAATTTACCAACAATAAAAATAATATAAAAATGCAGACTTACTTGGGCATTTTAAAACGTTAATACTTCCAACTTGTTTGGGAATTTCTTTGCCAATGTTGGACCTTTAATTATAAAAAATAAGAAGTACATTTACATCCAGTGCTTTTTTTCAGCGGGAACATGGGGGAACACACCTCCAACACTGAATGTTTGTAATGGTGACGGGTAATGAGGTGTGGTGGAGGAACTATTGTTGCTGGGATGGGTCTATTGTTGGCTGCTGGAGGATCTATTATTGCGGGGAGGGGTGTATTTTGTTGCTGGGGGGTCTATTGTTGAAAGGGGGGGTGTATTGTTGCTGGCTGCAGGGGATCTATTATCATTTACAAACTCTATACAATAGAATATGATGCTTGTTTCTATATTCTCTAAAAGAAGTAGTACTGGAAGGTGGGTACGGGGTAGAACCTAGGGACAGTGCTTGGATACAAGGGGTGACTCAAAAGGAGGAGTTCCGGCAACTATTCTTTGAGAAAAAAAGCCCTGCTGATATCCTTCATTGTATGTTTACCCCAAAAAAGTTGGTCTAAACCCAAGAGCAAACATGTAATATATTGCAATTTGCCAGTCCTTATATGTTGTGGCTGCCAGGGGCGGACTGACCATTTGGAAACTCGGGCACTGCCCGAGGGCCCGGGGTCAGTAGGGGGCTCCATGAGATGCCCCTGGTACCTTTTTCATAGACTTTTTTGAGTTTGGGCAAGGACACAGGGGCCCCATGATCCCCTATTGCCCGGGGGCCCCATGAGTTGTCAGTCCGCCCCTGGTGGCTGCATTAATTTGCCTTTTCAGAGTCTTTTCTTCTTTATTTTCACCTGGTAAACCTGTCAGTAGCACACTTTCTGTCTTAGTGTGATAATGCTCATTCACCGTGCTGTATCTATGGGGAACCATTGTTGTCACACTAGGCTGCTCTCCTGATATGGATTACAAACACCTCCTTATCTCCATACCAAAGGGTAGAGGTCTTGTAGTTTACAGAAGAGAACAGGTATTGAGATTACTATTCAGTACATGTGATTTCTAGCAGAATCAACAAGTATAATCTGTACTTGTAGAAAATGTTTTTAGCCTGAAAAAAAGAAAAATAAAGCTGCCAGCAGACCTGAAGACTGTTAAATTGCAATATATTACATTTTTGTTCTTGGATGTAGACATTAAAGGACAAGTTCAGTTTAGAATGATATTTTCTCATCTCTACTCCCTAGTTAAATAGTTAGTCTGGCTGAAAAAAGACATATGTCCATCCAGTTCAACCATTAAAATAAAAAAAAAAGTTATAATCCTACAACCACAGTTGATCCAGAGGAAGGCAAAATAACCCAGCAAAGCATGATCCAATTTGCTCCTGCAGGGGAAAAAATTCCTTCCTGATCCCCCAAGAGGCAATTGGATATTCCCTGGATCAACCTTAACTATAAATGTTAGTATCCAGTTATATTCTGTGTTTCTAGGAAAGAATCCAGGACTTTTTAAAGCAATCCACTGAGCTGGCCAGCACCAACTCTTCAGGGAGTCTATTCCACATTTTCACAGCTCTTACTGTGAAGAAACCTTTCCGTGTTTGGAGATTAAATATCTTTTCCTCCAGACTTAGAGTGCCTCCTTGTCCTCTGTGATGATCTCAGGGTGAATAACTCTACACTGAGTTCACTATATGAACCACTGATGTATTTATACATGGAGATCATATCCCCCCCTTATGTATTATACATGGAGATCATATCCCCCCTTATGTATTATACATGGAGATCATATCCCCCCTTATGTATTATACATGGAGATCATATCCCCCCTTATGTATTATACATGGAGATCATATCCACCCTTATGTAATATACATGGTAATCATATCCCCCTTATGTATTATACATGGAGATCATATCCCCCCTTATGTATTATACATGGAGATCATATCCCCCTTATGTATTATACATGGTAATCATATCCCCCTTATGTATTATACATGGAGATCATATCCCCCCTTATGTATTATACATGGAGATCATATCCCCCCTTATGTATTATACATGGAGATCATATCCCCCCTTATGTATTATACATGGAGATCATATCCCCCCTTATGTATTATACATGGAGATCATATCCCCCCTTATGTATTATACATGGTGATCCTATCCCCCTTATGTATTATACATGGTGATCATATCCCCCCTTATGTATTATACATGGTGATCATATCCCCCCTTATGTATTATACATGCTGATCATATCCCCCTTTATGTATTATACATGGAGATCATATCCCCCCCTTATGTATTATACATGGTGATCATATCCCCCCTTATGTATTATACATGGAGATCATATCCCCCCCTTGTGTATTATACATGGAGATCATATCCCCCCTTATGTATTATACATGGAGATCATATCCCCCCCTTATGTATTATACATGGAGATCATATCCCCCCGTATGTATTATACATGGAGATCATATCCCCCCTTATGTATTATACATGGAGATCACATCCCCCCTTATGTATTATACATGAAGATCATATCCCCCCTTATGTATTATACATGGTAATCATATCCCCCCTTATGTATTATACATGGTGATCATATCCCCCTTATGTATTATACATGGTGATCATATCCCCCCTTATGTATTATACATGGTGATCATATCCCCCCTTATGTATTATACATGCTGATCATATCCCCCTTTATGTATTATACATGGAGATCATATCCCCCTTTATGTATTATACATGTTGATCATATCCCCCTTATGTATTATACAAGGTGATCATATCCCCCCTTATGTATTATACATGGTGATCATATCCCCCCTTATGTATTATACATGGAGATCATATCCCCCTTATGTATTATACATGGAGATCATATCCCCCCGTATGTATTATACATGGAGATCATATCCCCCCTTATGTATTATACATGGAGATCACATCCCCCCTTATGTATTATACATGGAGATCATATCCCCCTTATGTATTATACATGGAGATCATATCCCCCCTTATGTATTATACATGGAGATCACATCCCCCCTTATGTATTATACATGAAGATCATATCCCCCCTTATGTATTATACATGGTAATCATATCCCCCCTTATGTATTATACATGGTGATCATATCCTCCTTATGTATTATACATGGAGATCATATCCCCCCTTATGTATTATACATGGAGATCATATCCCCCCTTATGTATTATACATGGAGATCACATCCCCCCTTATGTATTATACGTGAAGATCATATCCCCCCTTATGTATTATACATGGTAATCATATCCCCCCTTATGTATTATACATGGTGATCATATCCTCCTTATGTATTATACATGGTGATCATATCCCCCCTTATGTATTATACATGGTGATCATATCCCCCCTTATGTATTATACATGAAGATCATATCCCCCTTATGTATTATACATGGTAATCATATCCCCCCTTATGTATTATACATGGTGATCATATCCTCCTTATGTATTATACATGGAGATCATATCCCCCCTTATGTATTATACATGGAGATCATACCCCCCCTTATGTATTATACATGGAGATCATATCCCCCCTTATGTATTATACATGGAGATCACATCCCCCTTATGTATTATACATGAAGATCATATCCCCCCTTATGTATTATACATGGTAATCATATCCCCCCTTATGTATTATACATGGTGATCATATCCTCCTTATGTATTATACATGGTGATCATATCCCCCCTTATGTATTATACATGGTGATCATATCCCCCCTTATGTATTATACATGGATATCATATCCCCCCTTATGTATTATACATGGAGATCATATCCCCCCTTATGTATTATACATGGAGATCATATCCCCCCTTATGTATTATACATGGTGATCATATCCCCCTTATGTATTATACATGGTGATCATATCCCCCCTTATGTATTATACATGGATATCATATCCCCCCTTATGTATTATACATGCTGATCATATCCCCCTTTATGTATTATACATGGTGATCATATCCCCCCTTATGTATTATACATGGAGATCATATCCCCCCCTTATGTATTATACATGGAGATCACATCCCCCCTTATGTATTATACATGAAGATCATATCCCCCCTTATGTATTATACATGGTAATCATATCCCCCCTTATGTATTATACATGGTGATCATATCCCCCTTATGTATTATACATGCTGATCATATCCCCCTTTATGTATTATACATGGTGATCATATCCCCCCCTTATGTATTATACATGGAGATCATATCCCCCCCTTATGTATTATACATGGAGATCACATCCGCCCTTATGTATTATACATGAAGATCATATCCCCCCTTATGTATTATACATGGTAATCATATCCCCCCTTATGTATTATACATGGTGATCATATCCCCCCTTATGTATTATACATGGAGATCATATCCCCCCTTATGTATTATACATGGAGATCACATCCCCCCTTATGTATTATACGTGAAGATCATATCCCCCTTATGTATTATACATGGTAATCATATCCCCCCTTATGTATTATACATGGTGATCATATCCTCCTTATGTATTATACATGGTGATCATATCCCCCCTTATGTATTATACATGGTGATCATATCCCCCCTTATGTATTATACATGAAGATCATATCCCCCTTATGTATTATACATGGTAATCATATCCCCCCTTATGTATTATACATGGTGATCATATCCTCCTTATGTATTATACATGGAGATCATATCCCCCCTTATGTATTATACATGGAGATCATACCCCCCCTTATGTATTATACATGGAGATCATATCCCCCCTTATGTATTATACATGGAGATCACATCCCCCTTATGTATTATACATGAAGATCATATCCCCCCTTATGTATTATACATGGTAATCATATCCCCCCTTATGTATTATACATGGTGATCATATCCTCCTTATGTATTATACATGGTGATCATATCCCCCCTTATGTATTATACATGGTGATCATATCCCCCCTTATGTATTATACATGGATATCATATCCCCCCTTATGTATTATACATGGAGATCATATCCCCCCTTATGTATTATACATGGAGATCATATCCCCCCTTATGTATTATACATGGTGATCATATCCCCCTTATGTATTATACATGGTGATCATATCCCCCCTTATGTATTATACATGGATATCATATCCCCCCTTATGTATTATACATGCTGATCATATCCCCCTTTATGTATTATACATGGTGATCATATCCCCCCTTATGTATTATACATGGAGATCATATCCCCCCCTTATGTATTATACATGGAGATCATATCCCCCCTTATGTATTATACATGCTGATCATATCCCCCTTTATGTATTATACATGGAGATCATATCCCCCCCTTATGTATTATACATGGTGATCATATCCCCCCTTATGTATTATACATGGAGATCATATCCCCCCCTTATGTATTATACATGGAGATCATATCCCCCCTTATGTATTATACATGGAGATCATATCCCCCCCTTATGTATTATACATGGAGATCATATCCCCCTTATGTATTATACATGCTGATCATATCCCCCTTTATGTATTATACATGTTGATCATATCCCCCTTTATGTATTATACATGTTGATCATATCCCCCTTTATGTATTATACATGTTGATCATATCCCCCTTATGTATTATACATGGTGATCATATCCCCCCTTATGTATTATACATGGTGATCATATCCCCCCTTATGTATTATACATGGAGATCATATCCCCCTTATGTATTATTCATGGAGATCATATCCCCCCTTATGTATTATACATGGAGATCATATCCCCCTTGTGTATTATACATGGAGATCATATCCCCTCTTATGTATTATACATGGAGATCATATCCCCCTTATGTATTATACATGGAGATCATATCCCCTCTTATGTATTATACATGGTGATCATATCCCCCCTTATGTATTATACATGGAGATCATATCCCCCCTTATGTATTATACATGGAGATCATATCCCCCCTTATGTATTATACATGGAGATATATCCCCTTATGTATTATAAATGGAGATCATATCCCCCCTTATGTATTATACATGGTGATCATATCCCCACTTATGTATTATACATGGAGATCATATCCCCCCTTATGTATTATACATGTTGATCATACCCCCCCTTATGTATTATACATGGTGATCATATCCCCCCTTATGTATTATACATGGAGATCATATCCCCCTTATGTATTATACATGGAGATCATATCCCCCCTTATGTATTATACATGTTGATCATATCCCCCCTTATGTATTATACATGGAGATCATATCCCCCCTTATGTATTATACATGGAGATCATATCCCCCCCTTATGTATTATACATGGAGATCATATCCCCCTTATGTATTATACATGGAGATCATATCCCTCCTTATGTATTATACATGTTGATCATATCCCCCCTTATGTATTATACATGGTGATCATATCCCCCCTTATGTATTATACATGGAGATCATATCCCCCCTTATGTATTATACATGTTGATCATATCCCCCCTTAATCTCCTCTTCTCAAAAGAGAATAAATTCAGTTCCTCTAATCTTTCCTCATAGCTGACCTCCTCCATGCCTCTTATCAGTTTGGTTGCCCTTCTCTGTACTTTCTCCAGTTCCCTAGTCTCCTAACCAGTGGTGGAACTATTAAAATATCCATCCGCACAGCCACTATAGGGGCCTAGGGCAGAGGGAGGCCAGGTCAGGACCAACAGAGGTAAGTTGTCTCACTTAGTGTCTGTCTGCTGCTCGCTGTTCTGTTAATGGCAAGGCACACCTAATAGTGTTGTGCCCCTGCTCTTCCTCACCCCTCTCCCTCCCTAAATAGTGGAGGAAGTCTCCCACTACTTCCGTCCTCTGCAGCTCCAACTGATAACATGGGACATTATTATTATTATTATACAGTATTTATAAAGCGCCAATAGTTCGCTCAGCGCTGTACATTACAGAACATGTGACAGAACAATACCAATACAATGCAAAACATGAGGAGATCGAGGGCCCTGCTCTTTCGAGCTTACAATCTAGGAGGGAGGGGGTGGTGGCACAGTAGGAGATAGCTGTGGGGGATGGAGTGGTAGGAAGAGTGGAGGAGGTCGGCAGGTTAGCAGGGGGTGGGGTAGGCTTCCCTGAAGAGATGGGTTTTCAGGGTGCGCCTAAAGGAGAGGAGAGTAGGTGATAATCTGATGGGTTGGGGCAGGGAGTTCCAGAGGATGGGTGACACCCTGGAGAAGTCCTGGAGGCGGGCATGGGAGGAGATCAGGAAACTAGAGAGAAGGAGGTCTTGTGAGGAGCGGAGTGTGCGTGCTGGGTGGTACTTTGATATTAGGTCATTGATGTAGTTCGGGGCAGTATGGTGGACGGCTTTGTACGTCGGTGTTAGGATTTTGAATTTGATCCGTTGGGCAATCGGAAGCCAGTGGAGGGATTGACAGAGGGGGGGTGGCGTAAATGGAGCGGTTGGAAAGGTGAATCAGTCTGGCAGCCGTATTCAGGATCGACTGAAGCGGGGATAGCCAGCGGCGAGGCAGGCCAGTGAGGAGGGAGTTGCAGTAGTCGGGTCGTGATATGATGAGGGAGTGGATGAGCTGTTTAGTGGTTTCTGGGGTTAGGAACGTGCGGATTTTTGGCGATGTTGCGGAGGTGGAGTCTGCACGAGTTTGTTAAAGATTGGACTTGGGGCTGGAAGGATAGGTTGGAATCCAGAATGACACCAAGTACTCTGGCCTGCGGGGCGGGTTTGATGGTGGCGTTGTTGGATGTGATGGAGAAGTCAATGGGGGGTGGTGTGCGGGCTGGAGGGAAGACAAGAAACTCGGTTTTGGAGAGGTTCAGTTTAAGGAAGTGGAGCGACATCCAGTTTGATATATGTCGCTCAGTAGGTGTGTGATTCAGGCGGAATAGGGACATGCTTGTTCATTTAAAATGTCCTCCCTGTGCGCCTCCTAGCTCCTGATCTTTGGGCAGGTTATAAACGGTTGTTCTACTGTCTACATTACTCATTTTTTTTTGGGGGGGGGGGGGCATTGCACCCTTATTCTCTGTCATAGGTGAGAAGCTTGGAATTTGCTAGGATTTTTTTCTATGGTGATTCTCTCATGTGGGACAAAGGGAGTCAGTGGTTTTTTCATTTTTTTAACTCCCCTTATTAGTTTCATTCCAACTGTATCTTCTTATACTCTGTCTATCTCATGGGTGAGATGAGTCTACCATTCATCCTAAGCAGCCAATTGTGCCTAGTGTCCTATAATGTAGATGGCTCTATGTTGTTAGTTCCTTTGGGTACCTAATCCTGCATATATTCTCATAAAATGTAACAGTTCTGCGATCACCCAACAAACGCATGAAGGTGTTGTGACACTTGAAGCGCCTGATGTAGCCTTACTGCAGGAAACACATCTCTCTGAGGGCAATTTCAACCATCTACATAAACTATGGGTGGGAGAAGTTTGTGGCTCTGCTGTGAACCACAAAGCTGGAGAGATCATTCTATTCCATAAAAATATTTCCTACCAACTGAGATCTATTGTTGTAGATTCAGAGGGATGGAAGCTGACAGTTATTATATCTATTGCTAATCATGATCTTGCTATTACTAACATCTATGCCCCCAACACCCCAGGCATCCCCTTCTTTTAAGATCTTTCCACTTGTGTCATTAGTGCTCTGAAAAATCTTCATCTAGTAGGAGGGGGGAACATCAATTCAGTTATGGAACCCTTGGAGGACCACTCCCCTAGTCCTAGATCTGTGTCCACAGGTAAGTCTACACCTACCCTACTCTCTCAGGTATTCACCTCCCTGGACTTTCTGTATATCTGTCGCCTCTCACATCCCACATAGAAGGCAGACACCTTCTACTCCGCACCTCATGATTCCTTGTCTCTTGTAGATTACTTTTTTAGCTCACTGTCATTGCTTCCTATGTTAAGTGATTTGTCTGATCTTGTTATCTCTGACCATTATGGTAACCATAGGTGATCTCTACCCAAATAGCTCTCAGGGCTGTTGGAGATTTCCCTCCTATTTGGTTAAAACCCAGTCACATACTTTATACCCCCCCCCCCCCCCCCCCCCCGAGGACATTTCCCTCTTGGGGATATTAGCATGGATAAGATAAGATATACAACCAGTAAAAACATGACAATGCTACCTTTAAACACTAATCTATTTAACAACTAGGCACCTAGCCATATTTTAGCAGTCTGGCTAGTAGTCTCAAGAAATCCCCACCCTACATCCCTTGTCTATGTGCTGGAAAACATCCACAGTAAATATTTATTAGCCAGGGCATGCCCACCAGGATGCCTAGAAACAGTTCCACATCCTTGTATACATAAAGTACAATACACCGCTCATTTCTAAATGTCCCATCCCAGATCCAGCTCGGATCTAGGTTACCAAATGGTACATCTTCAACAGAATTAATATTAGCATGGATAAGATAAGATATACAACCAGTAAAAACATGACAATGCGACCTTTAAACACTAATCTATTTAACAACTAGGCACCTAGCCATATTTTATCAGTCTGGCTAGTAGTCACAGGATATTTTATCAGTCTGGCTAGTAGTCACAGGATATTTTATCAGTCTGGCTAGTAGTCACAGGAAATCCCCACCCTACATCCCTTGTCTATGTGCTGGAAAACATGTCCACAGTAAATATTGATTAGCCAGGACGTGCCCACCAGGATGCCTAGAAACAGTTCCACATCCTTGTATACATAAAGTACATTACACCACTCATTTCTAAATGTCCCATCCCAGATCCAGCTCGGATCTAGGTTACCAAATGGTACATCTTCAGCAGAAATAATATAAAAGGGTAATAACATAGTGTTGGCATTAGCAAGGGTAAAAGGGACAAATGCTGCATTATCCAGTTCTCGAGGACCAGCCAGGGCAAGATAAGAAATATGTTGCTGCTCTCTTAAAAAGGTAAGTTGGAACTTGGGTGGGTGGTGGGGGTTTGGAAGAAAAGAAAAGAAAAATTTCTAAAGTGAACCCATCCTTTAAGGTAAACGTGGCAGATTGATGAAACAATGCATAACTAGAAGTTATCTTCACTAACAACCTCACATGAAAACAATTGTTAGATCAAGTTTAAATGCGGGTGTAGATATATCAAAATACTACAGCCAACTCTGGAAACAGCTCTATTTAATTAATTCTCTCATTTTTATTACTTCAGGAGCTCTCTAGGTGCAGATGAAAGCTGTTGGTATAAAAGGAAATGCACTTCTGGCTGTCTGTTGGATCAGATGGGGTCTATGAGGGACACCATTCCCCACATTTTGCCTCCACCCTTTCACTCTACTCTGCCATTCACAAAGCACAGCACAGTGATGATGATAAGATCTCAGACAATAGGACCTGTGAAAGAACTACAAATCCCACCTGCCAATGTGGCAGACAGATTTGTAGTTCTCAGTGCAACACAACTGTGGTTAATACCACACTCACAGTCCATTGCCACCAATTTCAGCCCTCTATGTGAAAGTCCATGCCTCGATATGGAGAAGGAACTGGAGCAAGAGTCTGAAGGAGCCTGGGCATTGTACCCATGATCCACTGCTTTGCAGGCTCATTACACAAAAAATAATGCATAGATTATGACAGTACAGATCTTTTACCCCCGACTACAAAGCTCCCCCTCAGTACAGAGCTCCTTCTAGTACAGAGCTTTATTTACAACTCCTCAGTGCAGAGCTCTTCCCTCAAACCCCACTACAAAGCCCTTAAACCCCCCTCAGTATAGAGCTCTTCTTTCAAGCCCACTACAAAGGTTTTCCCCTCATCCCCCAAGTACAGAGCTCTTCCGCCAACCCTTCCCCCAATTGGTGGGTAACACATCAGTAAAGAGCTCTGCCCACAAACCCAAATACAAGGCTCTTCTCCCATATTCCCTGAGGACAGAGCGCTTCTCTCATACCCAATGTAGAGCTCTTTACTCAACCCTGCTACAATGATCTTCCACATCCCCCCCAGTACAGATCTCTTCCTTCAGTCCCTCCTACCCCATTATAAAGCTCTCCCCCCCCCCCAGAACAAAGCTCTTTCCCTATCCCCCCAGTACATGGCTTTTACCTCACCCCTACACTACAAAGCTCCCTCCCTTAGTACGGAGCTCTCTCTCTAATACCCCCTCACTCCCAGTAAAGAGCACTTCCATTACTTTTCCATCTACTCACCCAGTCCTCAGTGCAGAATGAGCCATTGCCACAGTGCTGGGCTCTGCAGTCATGCAGCAGGGCAGGGAGTGCTCTGTGTGAGCCCAGGAGAGGTGCGCTGTCACTTGTAAACACAATGGAAGCTGGCTTCTATTCTTACAATAATTGACAGAGGATTCCGGATTCTATACTTACAATAAGTGACAGAGGATTCCGGCTTCTATACTTACAATAAGTGACAGAGGATTCCGACATCTGTGCTTACAATAAGTGACAGAGGATTCCGGCTTCTGTGCTTACAATAAGTGACAGAGGATTCTGGATTCTGTGCTTACAATAAATGACAGAGGATTCCGGCTTCTGTGCTTACAAAAAGTGACAGAGGATTCCGGCTTCTGTGCTTACAATAAGTGACAGAGGAAGCCGGCTTCTGTGCTTACAATAAGTGACAGAGGATTCCGGCTTCTTTGCTTACAATAAGTGACAGAGGAATCCGGCTTCTGTGCTTACATTAAGTGACAGAGGATTCCGGTTTCTGTGTTTACAATAAGTGACAGAGGATTCCAGCTTCTGTGCTTACAATAAGTGACAGAGGATTCCGGCTTCTGTGCTTACAATAAGTGACAGAGGATTCCGGCTTCTTTGCTTACAATAAGTGACAGAGGAAGCCGGCTTCTGTGCTTACATTAAGTGACAGAGGATTCCGGTTTCTGTGTTTACAATAAGTGACAGAGGATTCCAGCTTCTGTGCTTACAATAAGTGACAGAGGATTCCGGCTTCTGTGCTTACAATAAGTGACAGAGGATTCCGGCTTCTCTGTTTACAATAAGTGACAGAGGAAGCCGGCTTCTGTGCTTACAATAAGTGAGAGAGGATTCCGGCTTCTGTGCTTACAATAAGTGACAGAGGAAGTCGGCTTCTGTGTTTACAATACGTGACAGAGGATTACGGCTTCTGTGCTTACAATAAGTGACAGAAGAAGCCAGTTTCTGTTCTTACAATAAGTGACAGAGGAAGTGGGCTTCTGTGCTTACAATAAGTGACAGTGGTGAGCACAGGGCCATTACCTCTTCCCTTGCAAAACTCCAACCCCTTGCTCCACACACCCTTTTATTAATCTGAACTTCACCCCAACATCCGTCCATCCTAAATTCCATACCCCATCTATGCATTTCAATTTTAAGTCCCACCATCAGCCCTAACTCAGCCGACAGTTCCAAGTGCTGTCAAGGTCAGGTTAGTATCCACTTTCCACTACAACTGTTCTTCAACATAAATTCTCACTATTTCTTCCTTCCCCTTTCTCCAGCGGTCACCCTCTGCCATTTCACTCCTTTCACCTACTCTTCTCTTCCCTCACTTTATTGCTAATCTCATTCCCTGTCTGTACCAGTTACTTGGTCTCTTTGCCTTTATGTATCTGCACCAATGTTACAAAATAATCCTGCTTAAAGCATATCTATGGTCAAAATATAGAATTATATATTCATTTGCACATTGTATTTCAATTATGTCTTTCTAGCCTACTCTTATTAATCTGAACAATCTTGAAGCTTGTGAATTTTGTGAAGATGCCCACACATTTATGTCTTTGAATTCTGTGACACATTCACTATTCCCTGGTCCCTGTGTAGTAGGCACTGCTGTGTCACACATTTCACAGAGGCTGCCTTCTGAACTACAGGTGAGTTCAAGGTGATTTTTTTGTGGACAAACTCTGCAGGTCAGATTACTTGATCACTTAAAATTGTATTAGTTCCTTTGATATTTGTTCTAATTTTGTTAACACGCTTCAGTAACCTATTTTTGAATACTATGATAGTTAAAATGGTATTGCACCAAACACAAACATTATATTGCAGCCTACCAATTTTTAGATGTGGTTGCTACATTCGTTTTCTTTTTAAGGCTCTCTTTACTTGATTTTCACCTGGTGATCTAGTCAGTATGTGTGTTGTTTTTCAAATGAACAAGCTCTCCTGCAGATGCAGTAGAGGGTTGGGACAAACCATTTACCAATGACAGGGGTGCTTACAATGGTCAGCTTTTATTTATTTATGTAAAACATTTATCTCAAAAGGATAAAACTGTTGCTGTAACTACTTATAACGTGTTAGGTGAAGTTCAGCTTCAATTTGTTAGTGTATTTAAATCTTCTATTACATTTAAAACTACCCTAACCCCAGATTAACACGGCTGCCGTTCTAAGGTGCCCCTGTGCTTTTTCATCTAAAGTAGAGGCACTCTAACGCTGCCATAGACGGATCAATTTTTTTTGATTAGCCAGCTAACTGATGAAAAAAAAAAACCAAACCAGATCCCCCATCCACACATTCGAGGTGGATGGAGGAATTCCCTCCTCCACTGTGCTACTGTATTCTGACAGTGGGACTCTGCTGCCAAAATACACTGATCAGCACTGCAGCCAATTGGCAGGTGCTGTTCGAGCAAAAATATACTATCAGTCCCATTTGAGAGGAGTTGATCACTGGATCAATTCCTTCCAAATGGGAACTGCCATACATGGATCAAACATTGTTTGGATCCTGCTGAACCAGCTGAATTGCAATCCATGTATAGCCAGCTTAATACAGGAAGTATATTACTGGTCAGGTGAAAACATAAGGAAAAAATACTAAAAAGAACAAAACAATGCAGCCACCACTTCTGATTGCTAAGCTGCAATATTTGACATTTTTGGTTTTGGGTTTAAGACTGCTTTAAGTCTAAAAATATAACCATATGCAGGACATAAATATGGACTCTACTGAATAAAAGGTATTTTTAACAAGCATTGATTCTGGGCTACACCATGGCTAAATGGTTAGCTCTTCTGCCTGGCAGTACTAGGGTTGTTGGTTTGAATCCCAGCCATGGTACCTCCTGCCTGGAGTTTGCATTTTCTCCCTGTGCATGTGTTGGTTTGCTCCTACACTCCAAAGACATGCTGGTAGGTTAATTTGATCCTGTCTAAATTGGCCCATGTAAATGAATGTGAGTTAGGGACTTTAGATTGTACACCCCTTGAGGGTTAGGGACTGATGTGAATGTACAATATATATGTAAAGCGCGGCATAAATTGACAGCGCTATATAAGTACCTGTAATAAATAAATTCACCTTGATTGTCAGTCTAATGGAATCCACTGCCATATTTAACTACATGAACATTTTATGGGTATTACGTACTATATTGTTATATGAATTTTTTGGACATATACCACTACATGTTTAGGCGAGATATTTATGGTATGTCATACTTTTCCTTGTTCTTTTGCAGATAGCCCTGAAAAAAGCACAGACTTTTACCCTGAAACTCCTTTGGCTGTATTTGGAGCTCTTAAACAAAAAATAATTACAAAAAGCCATAAACCAAGACCCAGAGTTTATTATCTGTTGAGCATCCTTTTTGTGTTGATCAGAGAGGTAGCAGCCTAGGACCAGAAGAAGGTCCATATACACTATACCTTCATCACAGATCAACTCTTTTGAAGGAAGACACACTCCATTGGTTATCCATGAAGCTCACTTATGTTGGTGCAACTCTATCACACATGCAAAAATGTAGAGTGGTCAACGAAACAATAGGAGAAGGATAACTTCCAATGGGGAAACTTGCTCAAGTAACCAATGTCTAAAGCTGTCCATAGATGAATCGAAATTCAGCCAGTTGGCAGAGTCTGTTGGAAATTTTCCATTTGATCAGCGGCTGCAGCGCTGATCAGTGTATTCTGACAGCGGAATCGTCCAGAGACTCCTGACCAGGGGCGGACTGACCATTTGGAAACTCAGGCACTGCCCGAGGGCCCGGGGTCAGTAGGGGGCCCCATGAGATGCCCCTGGTACCTTTTTCATAGGCTTTTTTGAGTTTGGGCAAGGACACAGGGGCCCCATGATCCCCTATTGCCGGGGGCCCCATGAGTTGTCAGTCCGCGCTGCTCCTGACTGTCAAAAAACAAAAACACAGAGAGGAGGATTTCTCCATCCACCTCACCTGTGTCATTCTGTGGCCACCCTAAGAGGGAATTTCCCCTCACTGGCTTTCTTTTTACTTTCTTTTTGTTTTTTTTTAACTCTTTAAGGATGTAATGAAATGTTTTTTACAAATATTCTCTTTTGAAAGCAACTGATTTCCCCTTCTTAGCTTTGTGTAAAACTATCAACAGCTTCAGAATCTAGAGCTGGCCATAGATGCATAGATTGATTTTCAAACAAAAATGTGACCCAAATGATCAGAAAAACAAACAAACTTTTGAAACTCTACCCATGTATGGCCAGCTTAAAACTACAACCATTTCTCTAACTATTCTTTTCAAGGTAGGATTATATACAGTATCTAAACCCATTGAAGGGGAAAAGTTCTGATGTCTTTGTAGAGACCACCAGCCAAATACTATGCTAGTCACAGAACACTTACCCGTGAATACATTCCAATGTAGAATGTGGTCTATAAATTAAACCTGTCACCTGCATGGGCATGTCAAATGGAGAATTTAATACAAATGTATAAGCAAGTTACACTATATTGCCAAAAGTATTGGGCCAGCCCTCCAAATCATTGGATTCAGGTGTTCCAATCCCCTCCATGGCCACAGGTGTATAAAATCAAGCTCCTGTGCAATAAGTCCACCCGTTACATTTCCTTGCTACTAAATATTCCACGGTCAACTGCTAGTAGTATTATAACAAAGTGGAAGCAGCTGGGAACAACAGCAACTCAGCCACGAAGTGGTAGGCCACGTATAATGACAGAGCAGGGTCAGCGCATGTCGAAGCACACAGTGCGCAGAAGTTGCCAACTGTCTGCAGTCAATAGCTAAAGACCCCCAAACTTTGTGTGGCCTTCAGATTAGCACAACAACAGTGCATAGAGAGCTTCATGGAATGGGTTTCCATGGCCAAGCAGCTGCATCCAAGCCAACATCACCAAATGCAAAGCAAAGCGTTGGATGCAGTGGTGTAAAGCAAGCCGTCATGGGACTCTAGAGCAGTGAAGACGTTCTCTGGAGGGATGAATCACACTTTTCTGTCTGGCAATCCAATGGATGTGTCTGGGTTTGGCAGGTGCCAGGACTGCTTTGTGCCAAGTGTAAAGTTTTTTGGAGGGGGGATTATGGTGTGGGGTTGTTGGGCTTGGCTCCTTAGTTCCAGTAAAGGAATCTCTTAAGGCGTCAGCATCCCAAGACATTTTGGACAATTTCATGCTCCCAACTTTGTGGGAACAGTTCGGGGATGGCCCCTTCCTGTTTCAACATGACTGCACACCAGTGCACAAAGCAAGGTCCATAAAGACATGGATGAGCCAGTTTGGAGTGGAGGAACGTGATTGGCCTGCACAAAGTCCCGACCTCAACCCCATAGAGACTGTGAGCCAGGTCTTCTCGTCCGACATCAGTGCCTGACCTCACAAATGTGCTTCTGGAAGAATGCTCAAACATTTCCATAGACACCCTCCTAAACCTTGTGGACGGCCTTCCCAGAAGAGTTGAAGCTGTTATAGCTGCAAAGGGTGGGCCAACTCAATATTGAACCCTATGGACTAAGACTGGGAAGCCCTTAAAGTTCATGTGCATGTAGAGGCAGGCGTCAAAATACTTTTGGTAATATAGTGTACCTTCATTAAGAAAAAACAAATAACAGGGCAGGTGATCCAGAGACCAAAGGAAAATCTGAACGGTTTCTATAAAAATCAAGCCTGGCTAATTTCCTTTCTGTCTCCCAAGTCTCCTTATTGGTCTTTCAATGTTATGAGTGGCTTTAAAGACCAAACAGAAAAAGTTAAATTTCGATTGAGGCTGTATATACAGTATAAATTATTATTTTCTTTCTGTAACTCCTTTGTACTTTTTAGTATAGTTTGAATAGTCCAACTTAGCCCAAAGGTTTACTTTAAATAGTCTGAATTCTACTTTTTATGATTGATCCTCTTTCCAAAACATGGCTATACCTTTTAATGTTCAGCACCATCTTCATAAACGTAAATACAAACTATGCCTAAAACAAAAAAGTAATCTTTGGAAGTACTTACGTGGTAAACAGAGTCTTGTTCACGTTGGTGAGGTATGTATAAGGTGTGTTCACACTCCTTAATGATATGAAAGCCTCACAAGGTACTGCTGGTAACTTGATACAGTAAAAAACCTCTCCATATTTTCTGTCCATATATTCACATTTTTCTTGTTGGGAATTCAAGTAAAATCCACATTCTGTATGTACCTCTTTGTTTTCATTAAGGAATGTTCCTGTGTAGCTGATAAAACTGGATCCCATATTCCTCGCTTTCCACAATAGAGCTGCCCCTTCACTGGGATGCATTAGGAGAATGGATATTTGTACTTGTCCTTCCCAAAATAATTTAAAATAAATATTGTAAGTTCCATTATTGAAGTCCTTGATTCTCCCAGAAGCTCCAGCTCCAAGCTTTGGTGAAAATATCCGGGCCAGTAGGAAGTCTCCTCCATAAGTCTTCCTTTTTCCCAGATAATTGAACATCTCAACCAGGACAATCAAAGTGTCTCCAACACAATAATTGGGTTTATAGTTCATGATTATTGCTTTGCTATTCAGTGCGCTGGTGGTTTCATTAAAATACATGGTAACATTTTGGGGAATTGTACAGTGTATCATAGTCATTATTTCAGCTATTTGTTGGTTGATGGCTTTGGGTTCTGTTGCCATGTACCCAATGTGTTCAAAGGCAGGTGGCAGATCATTTGTTACATTGAAAAAGTGTACATTTGAAGGCTGATGGGAAATCATAAACATTTCTACTGTTACATACTTAGCTTTACCCGCAGACACAATTTAAGTGAAGGTCTACAACGAAGAACCTACCTGTCTGAAGTGTAGATGAACGAAGTAGCTAAACAGCACCATAACGACAACTGTACAACACAAAATGATCATATAACCTTTTCTGCTTGATTTGAACATTCTATTGGTCTCCTGAAACACAAGTGAGGTGTACAATTATAGGGAGATCCTAAAACAATGGCTAACCCAATGTGTAAGCAGCTTTCATCCTAATTGCCTTTTGATGGTTAATGTCCCGTTCCCATGCTCTTTTGCTCTTTAAGGTTTCTCCTAATAAGTCATGGGCACAATACTTGTTCTGTGTTTAGAATGTGAGGTTAATTAATGACTAGAAAAAAAACACATACAAACTGGAATGATATAGGAAATCCAGCAAGCCTCATTGTTACATTGTGACCTTTCTGGGCAGAATTCACATATTGAATCATAGCTTTAACAAAGGATACATTAATCTGAACAATACTATTTCCCTATTGCAGGGTGTTTCTGGGCTGTTTTGTGTAAAATGTCTGTTGATGTAAAAGCAGTTGTAAAAAGCACTAGGCTAGAAACTTTTTATAAACAGGCCAACTATGTTAGACGAAAATTACTTATCAGTGGGGTAAAAGGATATCGAGGGAGATCTTTAACCAATACACTTGGCTTTTTATGTCGGGACAGTAAGATAAAACCTTCTTCTCATTTATAATACAATAACTAATGGTAAACATAGCTATGAGATAATATGTTTAAAAGACAACTGTACGTTTGGCATGGCCCCACCCTATTGGTACATCCTACCTGGTCTGATAATTACTTCTGCCCATGTTCCAGTGATCTTCACTGTGCTGCCCTGCCTGGAGGCACATGAGCTTTCTTCATATAGCAGACTCAGTAACTGTGAGAATTTCACTGGTCACCAGCTACAGTGAAAAATACAGTATATCTGCTTTATTGCTATGACAATAGATTTTGATATCGCTTCAATATTTCCTGCTTTGGTCACACTGGTACTGCAGGAACCATTACTGGCTCCAGCCTCCTCCATCGCTGTCATCTCCTCTACTGGTTTTTCTGGGTCCCACTGTGATCTTCTTCAGCCATTGGACTAATGTAACTCCTGAGCACACATACAAGACTTACATTATCTGCCACAACTGGCCCAGTGGGGGGTGATTCACTATATGCTGCTTAACCCCAGTGGGAGAATTCCCGATCACTAAATGTTATCTTTGAATGGTATGAGGAAATAGAAGATAAGATATTGAGCAAGTGTGTTACAGGTGTAACTCATGGCATAATGATAGGGAATATACTACAAACATATTGTACAGAAAGCAGCAGTAGGGAAAACTATTTAAGCTGGCCATACATGGAGTGACATGCAACCGGTCCTGATGAACCATACAGAATTCATTCAGTGGGTGGCCCTGTTGGCCCCTTCCACTCAAGTCCCTTGCAGGGCAAAAAATTGTCAGCAGCTGCATTTGGTATTTGGGTATTTAAGTGGCTGGTAGTCCTGGCTGTTAAAATACAATCGTCATAGTGGAAGATTTATCAAAATTTATGTATATGGCCAGCCTTAGGGACTAATAAATTCTGTCTGTTCTCATAATAACTATTTGCTGAAGAAATGACTGCGGTCATCAGCCAGCATGCAGTGATTTATGTTAGCAGAGTTTCCTCAATGCTATACAGGGAACACCAAGCAACTCGTCTCAGTCTTTGCACCAAAGGAGCTTACATGTCCCACCACAGTCATACACTATTAATATTATATATGTATATAGCTTTGACATATTCTGCAGTGCTGTATAGAAAACACTGAGCTGGTCACTGAGCTCTGTATCAGAGGAACTACCACCATTGTCTCATAGCCCTCTTATAATAGGTCTATACTTAAAGGTGAATGTCAGGCAAAACCAACATTGTCTATAAAAAAAAAAAGTAAATGTTTGCTTGAATCTTGCTTTCTTTTGTGTATTTCCTCCTTTTCCTATTTATGTGAAGCAAGCCTGCAATAAAACCTCATTTTGAGCTAAAACTTTTTTTCCCACCCACCTCTAACCCATCCTACTAGCCATTTTTTCCCCTTGCCTTGCAAAGCCAGATGTAATCCCCTTTTCAGGTCTCTCGTTGCCACCAATTCTGGATGGTGAAGACCAAGAATCCAGTGTTGCAAATGGAACCTTAGAGAGTTGGTCCCCTTCCTTCTTCCTGTGATGAAGTTGTCCTCTTCTAGATCCTCAGAGGACAGCTGCTGGACATCCAATAGGAAGTGTCCAAGTGTAGCACCCCTCTAGATAGCTAGGGGGAACTAGCTTGTTTTTTAGCTAGAAAGACTGAGTAGCAGCCTAAGCTGGGCCAGAGGGTTAATTTTGGGTCAGGGCTGGGCATCTCTGCAGATCAGTTCTTTGACACCTCCCCCGGCTCTAGAAACTTGGAGAATATTCTAGAAGCAGTGGACGGGGGTGAGGAGGGGCTAATCTGCATACTTAGGGGATCCTGACCAATCCGCAAGCAGGAAGCTTGGCATGGGTTCAGAACAGCCCTTACGTATGATTGAGCCTGATCAGCAGCAGGAGAGTTCGGATGGAAGATGTGGGAGAGGAAGAGATGCAGGAGCCTGGGAGGGGGTCCAGTGGGAAGTGGCCTACCTACAAGCTGGGACCTGGACAGAAGGATCACTCAGCCTCACCAGTCCCTGGAGGGAGGACTACCTGTGGAGCCAGGAAAGGAGCCAGCCCAGCAGAGGGCCTGAAGGCAGCCACCGACCAAGCCAGCTCACAGACAAGGGCTGAGTGAGTAATCTTACACCCCTTGGGCCACTTAAGGGGAAGGACATTCTGGTGGGAAACACCTTGCCCAGGACTTGCCTGGGACTGTGTAACTTAAAGTGGTAGCCACTGCATCCCCTTGTCCAGTGATTTTCCCAGATAGCCGGATGAGAACAGGATTCACCTGAGGTCTTGGGTGGTACACCAGGAGAGGCTGAAGAGCTCTCCACCGGAAGAGTTTTGCTGTAAAGAGACTTGTACATAGTTGCCAGAAAGTCCTCAGTTTACTGTTTTTTTGGCATCCCATGTGTGCAAGCATGAACTCAGAATGACGTTGTGCCATGCATTTCATGAAGTCTAAATCTGACCCTACAAGGGATTGTAGTTTAAGGTTATTTAAAAAGGGGCATTTAGATAGGATTTTTTTTGGTCCAGTGATCAGAGGGAAGGTGAAAATGATCCTCAAGTGGGGCTTTAAAAAAAAAAACAACCCTGTTCTTTGCCTCTGTGAAGGGGCTTCCTGTAATAAAGATTGGCCACTGCTGCTCTCTCCCCTTGTGCAGGGCAAATTGTCTTGCTCCGCCCCTTCCTGTAGTTTTCTGGCAGCCTGTAGTGAGTGGGTCCTGTTTGGTCCCTCCCACAGTTCTCCCCTCTGCACAGGCTATGTACAGCACACTGATGCTGTTGCTGCTATTTTTATATAGTAACATTTGGGTTGGCAAAGTTATAATCCCATACCCACCATTGATTCAGAGGAAGGAAAAAAAACCCAGCAAAGCATGATCCAATTTGCTCCTGCAGGGGAAAAAATTCCTTCCTGATCCCCGGAGAGGCAATCGGATATTCCCTGGATCAACTTTACCTATAAAATGTTAGTATCCAGTTATATTCTGTGTATCCAGGAAAGAATCCAGGCCTTTTGAAGCAATCCACTGAGCTGGCCAGAACCAACTCTTGATGGAGTCTATTCCACATTTTCACAGCTCTTACTGTGAAGAAACCTTTCCATGTTTGGAGATCACATTTCTTTTCCTCCAGACGTAAAGAGTGCCCCCTTGTCCTCTGTGATGACCTCAGGGTGTATAGCTCTACACCGAGGTCACTATATGAACCACTGATGTATTTATACATGGAGATCATATCCCCCCTTATGTATTATACATGGAGATCATATCCCCCCTTATGTATTATACATGGAGATCATATCCCCCCTTATGTATTATACATGGAAATCATATCCCCCCTTATGTATTATACATGGAGATCATATCCCCCCTTATGTATTATACATGGAGATCATATCCCCCCTTATGTATTATACATGGTGATCATATCCCCCCTTATGTATTATACATGGAGATCATATCCCCCCCTTATGTATTATACATGGAGATCATATCCCCCCTTATGTATTATACATAGAGATCATATCCCCCCTTATGTATTATACATGGAGATCATATCCCCCCCTTATGTATTATACATGGTGATCATATCCCCCCGTATGTATTATACATGGTGATCATATCCCCCCTTATGTATTATACATGGAGATCATATCCCCCTTATGTATTATACATGGTGATCATATCCCCCCTTATGTATTATACATGGAGATCATATCCCCCCTTATGTATTATACATGGAGATCATATCCCCCCTTATGTATTATACATGGTGATCATATCCCCCTTATGTATTATACATGGAGATCATATCCCCCCTTATGTATTATACATGGAGATCATATCCCCCCTTATGTATTATACATGGAGATCATATCCCCCCTTATGTATTATACATGGAGATCATATCCCCCCTTATGTATTATACATGGAGATTATATCCCCCCTTATGTATTATACATGGAGATCATATCCCCCCCTTATGTATTATACATGGAGATCATATCCCCCCTTATGTATTATACATGCAGATCATATCCCCCCTTATGTATTATACATGGAGATCATATCCCCCCCTTATGTATTATACATGGAGATCATATCCCCCTTATGTATTATACATGGTGATCATATCCCCCCTTATGTATTATACATGGTGATCATATCCCCCTTATGTATTATACATGGTGATCATATCCCCCATTAATCTCCTCTTCTCCAGAGAGAATAAATTCAGTTCCTCTAATCTTTCCTCATAGCTGATCTCCTCCATGCCTCTTATCAGTTTGGTTGCCCTTCTCTGTACTTTCTCTGGTTCCCCAATGTTCTTTTTGTGAATTGGTGCCCAAAACTGAACTGCATATTCCAGATGAGGTCTTACTAATGATTTGTACCGGGGTAATATGATATCTCTCTCTCTGGAGTCTATACCTCTTTTAATACAAGAGAGGATTTTGCTCGCTTTAGAAATCGCAGCTTGGCATTGGATGCTATTATAAAGATTGTGATCTACCAGATCCCCCAGATCCTTCTCCACCATTGATTCCCCCAGTTGTACCCCCCCCTAGTATGTATGATGCATGCATATTCTTAGCCCCCAAGTGCATAACCTTACATTTATCAACATGAAATGTCATTTGCCACATAGTTGCCCAATTATACAGTGCCTTGAGAGTTCAGCGTTAAAGTAATTGTAAAAGTAGAATACATACCTGAGCCCAATCATGATCCAGCAATGTGCACGAGAGGCAAGGCTCATTGGCTCAGATACAGCAGAAGGAGCAATTGGCTCCCCCAATCAGAGCCAGTGATGAGGAGCAGGGGGCGGGGCTGAGCCCCATTTTGTGTGTCTTATGGAGCAAGCACACATGAGTGCCCTTAGAGAAAGCGGCTTGCTATGGGGGCATCTGGCGGTGGGGGGGTGGTGGAGCCCAGAACACCGGCAAGGGACCCCAGAAGAGAAGGATTGGGGCTGCTCTGTGCAAAATCATCACACAGAGCAGGTAAGTATGACATGCTTGTTATTTAATAAAAAAAAAAAAACTTTTAGATCACATTAAGTCTCAGTTCAACAGTCACGTGTGGCTTTTCTTTTACTGTTGCATCTATAGGACAGGAAGTGAAGGGAAATCTCCCCAGAAGGACACAGGTTGAAAAAATAAAGAACTCAAAGGTTTAACCCCTCCCTTTTTGACTCAAAAATGAAAGCTTTTGGTTTTACATACCCTTTGAAATCTTCCTTACTTCGTTCAGTATTTAGTTATACTTCAGACACTGAAGTAAACGAGTAAATTGCAATCTATTACACAGAGATATTTTCTATCTATATTTTTCTACTTTGCTTTAATTTTTTTCCAGCTTGATTTATTAGTTGTTATTCTATATGCGTTCAGCACTGCGTCTTTTTATATACTAATATATTAGTATTGTTGCTTAGCTACTATATTTTATCCCTCTAGACTGACTCATGCCAAAGGGCAATTAATAGATTGCATTAATTAATTAATTAATGTATTGTATATCCCAGAGCGACATGCATTACACTATGGACATTACAAAGTAAGGGTGTTAAAGCAGGGGTAGGCCACCTTTGAGAGGTAGAGATCTACCTAAACAACATCAAAATTTCCAGGGTTTGGCACCCTTTTTTAAAAAAAAGAAATGAACTAGCGAGGCCTTACTAAATAGTAAGGAAAATGTAGACAAATATTATAAAACAAATATCACTGTAAAAATATAAACTTAATCTACCTTAAAAGTGGACAGTGTCCATCAGTAGAACAGTCAACAGTGTCATCAGGGCACCAGACAGCATGTGGACGGTGTCAGTAGAGAAGTCAATGGTGTCAATAGGACAGAGGTTGGTTTTAGAAGGGCAGAGGACGGTGTAAGTAGGGCAGAGGATGGTGTAGGTAGGGTAGAGGTTGGTGTCAGTAAGGCAATGAACTTTGTCAGTAGGGCAGAGGATGGTGTCAGTAGGGCAGAGGACAGTGTCAGTAGGGCAGAGGACAGTGTCAGTAGGGCAGAGGGCAGTGTCAGTAGGGCAGAGGACAGTGTCAGTAGGGCAGAGGATGGTGTAGGTAAGATAGAGGTTGATGTCAGTAAGGCAATGAACTTTGTCAGTAGGGCAGAGGACAGTGTCAGTAGGGCAGAGGACAGTGTCAGTAGAGCAGTGGATGGTGTAGGTAGGATAGAGGTTGGTGTCAGTAAGGCAATGAACTTTGTCAGTAGGGCAGAGGACATTGTCAGTAGGGCAGAGGACAGTGTCAGTAGAGCAGTGGATGGTGTAGGTAGGGTAGAGGTTGGTGTCAGTAAGGCAATGAACTTTGTCAGTAGGGCAGAGGACAGTGTCAGTAGGGCAGAGGACAGTGTCAGTAGAGCAGAGGATGGTGTAGGTAGGGTAGAGGAAAGTGTCAGTAAGGCAATGAACTTTGTCAGTAGGGCAGAGGACAGTGTCAGTAGAGCAGTGGATAGTGTAGTTAGGGTAGAGGTTGGTGTCAGTAAGGCAATGAACTTTGTCAGTAGGGCAGAGGACAGTGTCAGTAGGGCAGAGGACAGTGTCAGTAGAGCAGTGGATGGTGTAGGTAAGGTAGAGGTTGGTGTCAGTAAGGCAATGAACTTTGTCAGTAGGGCAGAGGACAGTATCAGTAAGGCAGAGGACAGTGTCAGTAGAGCAGTGGATAGTGTAGTTAGGGTAGAGGTTGGTGTCAGTAAGGCAATGAACCTTGTCAGTAGGGCAGAGGACAGTGTCAGTAGGGCAGAGGGCAGTGTCAGTAGAGCAGTGGATGGTGTAGTTAGGGTAGAGGCCAGTGTCAGTAAGGCAATGAACTTTGTCAGTAGGGCAGAGGACAGTGTCAGTAGGGCAGAGGACAGTGTCAGTAGGGCAGAGGACAGTGTCAGTAGAGCAGTGGATGGTGTAGTTAGGGCAGAGGACAGTGTCAGTAAGGCAATGAACTTTGTCAGTAGGGCAGAGGACAGTGTCAGTAGAGCAGTGGATGGTGTAGGTAGGGTAGAGGTTGGTGTCAGTAGGGCATTGGACAGTAGTCTTTTGATTGTTATTTTTTATTATTTTATTTTTTTATCAGTTTTTACTTTTTTTTTTTTTTTTTAGGAGACCCGTTGGGGGGTGGGGGCTTTGGTGAAATATGAGGGATCTCAACAGAATACTGATGTCTCACTTTTGAGACAGAGAACGAAGATTTTGTACTGTATTCTCATTCTCCATCTGTGCAGTTCCACAGAATGAATAGGGATGGCACCATAACTGGTGGCTTTACCGTGTAAATGCTTGGTAATGCTGCCAGGTGCTTGTTGTGCATGTGATGTCACCACGCTGCTATGTGGTGATGTCATTGCACCAGTCCCGCCCAATGCATGGAGTGGGGCAATGTCGTCCCACCTTCCTTATCTGTAGCAGCCATGTTCTTGGGATACAAGTACCTCTGACGCAGCTGGTGCTTACCGGCAACTCTGCTCCATCTTTGGTGCTTTTGTAAATCCCCCACCACCACCACCAGATGACCTTTTGCATTTGAATCTACATGGATAGAGTGGACTGATAATTATATATTTTCTTATATGTACATTTAGTTTATGGTAACATCTATGATGCATGGACATGCTTACCGTGGGTGGACTTTTGCTCAAGTAACATGTATTTTGGTGGGCTATACCAACAGCCATTCCACTGCTCCTATATGGATTATGTAAGGAGAGCATGGCAAGAGAGAATCTTGTAGGGTTGCACCATCATTCTTCTACTGCTATTATGTGTGCTGGCTTTACCAGTTGACCTCCAGAAGGTTTCACCTTTCATGATCAGGGCATTGTTTTTTTTTGCTAGTCAGCACTACGCTAATTTAACTGGCAATTGCTCAGTCATGCAACACTGTACCCAAATGACATTTTTGGCATTATTTTCACACAAATAGAGCTGTCTTTTGGTGACATGCAATCCCACTGGCTTTTTCATATTTTGCTATATAAACGAAAAAATACCAGATATGTGGTGTGCATATATGTGTATTATGGTTTTGTGCTGCCTTAGGCAAGACTATATCGGGAACCCCCATCTAAATTTGTCCCTCCCTTTGCTGTTTAAGATCCACCTCTTCAGGACAGTAGCATGATGGAGGGCAGTGTGACATGGGGTCACGGGACAGGAGGGGGGCAGCGTGATGGGGGGTCGTAGGACAGGAAGGGGACAGCGGGACAGGAGGGGCAGCATGGTGGGGGATATCACGACAGGAGTAGACCATCAGGACAGGTGGGAGGGTAGCAGGACAAGAGGGAGGCAGTGTGACAGGGGGAGGGCAGCATTATGGGGGGGCAGCATGATGGGTGGGGAGGCAGAGGGACAGGTGGGGGGCAGAGGGACAGGTGGGGGGCAGAGGGACAGGTGGGGGGCAGTGTGACGTGGGGCATGGGACAGGATCGGGCAGCGGGACAGGAGGAGCGCAGTGGGACAGGAGGAGGAGAACAGAGGGACAGGAGGAGTAGTAAGACAATGTGGGAGACAGGAGAGGGTAAGTGGAACAGGTGTGGGGCAGCGTGACAGGGGGCAGTCTGATGGATGGGGGGCAATGGGATGGGGAAGGGAAGTAGAACAGGTGGGGGGCAGTGAGTCGGGGGGACAGTGAGACAGGAGTGGGGAAGCACCAGTTCTCCAAGCACTTACCTGTCCAGCAGCAGCTCCTCCAGATGGTGTCAGCATCACTCAAGGAGGGGCGCCTGTGTCCCATCTCCCACAAGATCTCCGGCGGTGGCTGCAAAAGAGCGGGGGGCTCCTCCACCATGACCTTGTCCTTTTCTTCTTCCTCCTCCGCTGGCACCTTCTGGCCATCCTGCACATCTCGGCGCACACTGACAGCGGGCCCTGGCCCTCACGCTCTCCAAGTGCACACTGGGGATCCACCCACCACTCTGCTCTCCTCTGCAGCCGGTCCCTTGGCCCTGGTGTCCCTCCTTGTGTGTCGGCTTGGCTGTACCCTCACCGATGGTGACCCTGCCGCTGACAAACACAGTGTCCCCTCGGGGACTCGGGGGGAGTGCCGCCCCCTGTAAACTGCCACCCTAGGCAAACGCCTTTGCTATTTACTAGTAGCTTTATAGTGAGTTTACATCTGGCAGAGGCTGTAGATTTCTTCACTGGATCAAAATCAATGTTCTCTCTTCACCGTGATTGCTGTGCGTTGTATTCCCACGGACACTAATACATTTTATATATATATTTTATGGACTACATTTATTTCACTTTATGTGGTGCACTTAACTGTTTCACTGGACATTAATTAATTTATTTAGCGCTGCACTTTTATACCATATACTTTATAGGTGTTGTTACCTTTACCTCGTGTGCTAGCTACTTTTTATTTGATTCTAGCACTCGCCTATATACAATATATTTACAATTAATATACACTTTTTGTGTATTTTCTTTTAAACAAAGATGTAGCAGAATACATTTTGGCCTAAATTTATGATGAAATTTGTTTTTTTTATATGATACAGTATGTTTTATAGCAAAATGTCAAAAATATTTTTTTTTCAAAATTGGGGTTTTTTTTCTTTATAGCAGAAAAAACAAAAAACGCAGAGGTGATCAAATAACACTGAAAGAAAGCTCTATTTGCGGGGAAAAAAAGGACATAAATTTCATTTATACACAGCGTTGCAGGATCGCACAATTGTCAGTTTAAGTAATGCATTGCCGTATCCAGGGGCGGACTGACAACTCATGGGGCCCCCGGGCAATAGGGGATCATGGGGCCCATGTCCTTGCCCAAATTCTAAAAAGCCTATGAAAAAGGTACCAGGGGCATCTCATGGGGCCCCCTACTGACCCCGGGTCCTCGGACAGTGCCCAAGTCTCCAAATGGTCAGTCCACCCCTGGCCATATCGCAAAAAATGGCCTGGTCAGGAAGGGGGGTAAATATTGCAGAGTGCAAGGTTTGCAAATAAAAAATATTTCTTTATAAATGTAGCCCAAAATGTATTCTGTGACATTTCCTTGGTAAAAAAACCCAAATCAGTGTATGCTATTTAGTCTTTCAAAGAGTCTACAAATTAGGGTATATACAGTCAGGTCCATAAATATTGGGACATTGACACAATTCTAACATTTTTGGCTCTATACACCACCACAATGGATTTGAAATGAAACAAACAAGATGTGCTTTAACTGCAGACTGTTAGCTTTAATGTGAGGGTATTTACATCCAAATCAGGTGAACGGTGTAGGAATTACAACAGTTTGCATATGTGCCTCCCACTTGTTAAGGGACCAAAAGTAATGGAACAGAATAATAATCATAAATCAAACTTTCACTTTTTAATGTTTGGTTGCAAATCCTTTGCAGTCAATTACAGCCTGAAGTCTGGAACGCATAGACATCACCAGACGCTGGGTTTCATCCCTGGTGATGCTCTGCCAGGCCTCTACTGCAACTGTCTTCAGTTCCTGCTTGTTCTTGGGGCATTTTCCCTTCAGTTTTGTCTTCAGCAAGTGAAATGCATGCTCAATCGGATTCAGGTCAGATGATTGCCTTGGCCATTGCATAACATTCCACTTATTTCCCTTAAAAAACTCTTTGGTTGCTTTTGCAGTATGCTTTGGGTCATTGTCCATCTGCACTGTGAAGCGGCGTCCAATGAGTTCTGAAGCATTTGGCTGAATATGAGCAGATAATATTGCCCGAAACACTTCAGAATTCATCCTGCTGCTTTTGTCAGCAGTCACATCATCAATAAATACAAGAGAACCAGTTCCATTGGCAGCCATACATGCCCACGCCATGACACTACCACCACCATGCTTCACTGATGAGGTGGTATGCTTAGGATCATGAGCAGTTCCTTTCATTCTCCATACTCTTCTCTTCCCATCACTCTGGTACAAGTTGATGTTGGTCTCATCTGTCCATAGGATGTTGTTGCAGAACTGTGAAGGCTTTTTTAGATGTCGTTTGGCAAACTCTAATCTGGCCTTCCTGTTTTTGAGGCTCACCAATGGTTTACATCTTGTGGTGAACCCTCTGTATTCACTCTGGTGAAGTCTTCTCTTGATTGTTGACTTTGACACACATACACCTACCTCCTAGAGAGTGTTCTTGATCTGGCCAACTGTTGTGAAGGGTGTTTTCTTCACCAGGGAAAGAATTCTTCGGTCATCCACCAGAGTTGTTTTCCGTGGTCTTCCAGGTCTTTTGGTGTTGCTGAGCTCACTGGTGCGTTCCTTCTTTTTAAGAATGTTCCAAACAGTTGTTTTGGCCACGCCTAATGTTTTTGCTATCTCTCTGATGGGTTTGTTTTGTTTTTTCAGCCTAATGATGGCTGGCTTCACTGATAGCGACAGCTCTTTGGATCTCATCTTGAGAGTTGACAGCAGCAGATTCCAAATGCAAATAGCTCACTTGAAATGAACTCTGGACCTTTTATCTGCTCATTGTAATTGGGATACTGAGGGAATAACACACACCTGGCCATGGAACAGCTGAGATGCCAATTGTCCCATTACTTTTGGCCCCTAACAAGTGGGAGGCACATATGCAAACTGTTGTAATTCCTACACTGTTCACCTGATTTGGATGTAAATACCCTCAAATTAAAGCTGACAGTCTGCAGTTAAAGCACATCTTGTTCGTTTCATTTCAAATCCATTGTGGTGGTGTATAGAGCCAAAAATGTTAGAATTGTGTCGATGTCCCAATATTTATGGACCTGACTGTATATTGTATATTTGAAAATTGATCAAACCTGATGTACTGACAGACTGTCTCATTTCTTGAGGCTCTAACCTGCTGAGACCAGGGGCGGACTGATCATTTGGAAACTTGGGCACTGCCCGAGGGCCCGGGGTCAGTAGGGGGCCCCATGAGATGCCACTGGTACCTTTTTCATAGGCTTTTTTGAGTTTGATCAAGGACACAGGGGCCCCATGATCCCCTATTGCCCGGGGGCCCCATTAGTTGTCAGTCCGCCCTTGGCCGAGACATTATATATATATATATATATATATATATATATATATATATATATATATACACCCCTCAAATGACCCCTTTTCAGAAAGTAATAAGAGGTATGGTGAGTTTTTTTGTAAATTTTTTAGGAAAATGAAGAAATGAAATAAAATTTGTTTTTCTTTCACATTTTTTTGTTTTATACTGTCATGCAAATACAGCGCCTATGGGAGTGGTGCGCTGCATACCCCAGCCGACATGCCAGTGAGCGCGTGCCATGCAGTGTACATTTACATGGCCGAGCCTTGGCAGGCTGCAAGTGGTTAATCTTTGCATTTGAAATTCTCTTCTTTTAATTTTCCACTACTACTCTTTGTGCCTTTTTACGTCTGTTTATGAAACTTTCCTCCTGCTTATGTAGCTTTATGTCTACTTTTATGGGATATATCAGATGTTTCTGTTTGCTAGTTGAAGATACCTTCTGGACTTTGATTAGGCCTCCTTCAGCTTGTAGAGTTTAACTATTCAGCACATGTTGGTAACTACGCAGCATATACCCATCATAAGTAATGCATTCAAGGTGGAAGTAAGAGCATCATGGTCCTGGTGCTGAGGATTCTGGTGTCTTTTTATGGAAAGCAATGGCGGCAGTGGAGCAGATTTAGGAGTGGCGTCATATCCCAGCTCTCCTCTTACTGGTCGCCCTCCTGCTTTTCCAGGAGCCTGTGCTGGCATGTGCCCAAACTTGAAAGGGTGGGCGCACCAGCCTAGTGCATTACCTTAAAAAATATATTTATTAAATGATAAAAGTAGGTATTGTACTCACAAAATGACAATACAGTCAAAGGCACATCATGAAAGAACAGCTCTGTCTAATCCTCACTATGTGCCTGTCCGTAATGGGAACTCTGGACCTCCAACAGGCTGACGCGTTTCGAGGACTTGCCTCTTCCTCAGAGCCAACTCTTCCCATTACGGACAGACACGTAGTGAGGATTAGACAGAGCTGTTCTTTCATGATGTACCTTTGACTGTATTGTCATTTTGTGAGTACAATACCTACTTTTATCATTTAATAAATCATTTTTTTAAAAGGTAATACACTAGGCCGGTTCGCCCTCTGTTTGTTTTTCTCTGCTCAGACTTCCCCGGTCATTTGAGGGCAGCAAGGCCTGCATATCCCAAGAAATTCGTGATGTGGTCCTATCCATACAGAGTCCATCCCTAAGCGTAGGAGTATCTAGGTTTGCCGCAATGCGCACATTTAAGCACTCCTGACCAATCAACATGAAGAGGGCCGCCTCCTCAAGTACAGGCCTCTATACATGTATTCCAAGACAGCTTCTAGCCAAGACTATAGTACAAACTAGTTACCTGGCTTTCCTGTTAGTTAATAAAAAGTAAAAGTGTTACTAAACCCCGGACCCTGCATTCACTCTATCTGGTCCCCCACAATACACAGAGCATGGAAATGCAATTATTTTAGTAAATATAAATGGCTAAATACCTTTTCTCATCAGCAGTTTAAGCAGTCTTGTGGCTTCTATCAATTTCCAGCAGAGCACTGGTTAAAGCTTGTAGGAGGAGTTTTCATTCTGCTCTAGGAGAATGCAGGATCCCTGACCTCTGTCTGGACAGTGCTGATTGGCCGTTTGCTGATCAAATAGACCCTCCCAAGAAAAAGAAAAACCTCTCTAGCAATACACACCAAACTGAGCATGTACAGAGTGACTCCACAGATATGTCTTATCAGGAAATAAGAGGGAGACACTGGAAGAAGAGGAGGATCAGAGAAGTCAGGATCAAACATCCTTTTTACACAATGCAGAGGATTAACCCCTTAGGTTTCACAGGGAGTATAACAAGCATGCTTTACTGCATAAACAGACTGATTTTGCTGTTGTGGGTTTAGTAACACTTTAAATCTCAGAATGCATTCTATTCTGATGGAAACCAATAAATGCTACCCAGCTGGATCAGCTATTATTGAATATTTCCACTCAGTTGTGGAGGTGGCTGTTAACTGCTCCATAAAAGATAAGTTCACCTTTATACAAAAAATTATAAATGCACATTTTTTGAAGGTAAAAACAAGTCGACAGCTGCTAAGGCTGACGGAACTTGTAGTTTCTCATTCACAGAACACTGCACCAACTCGGCCACATTTTATTAAAATTTGACAGCTAGCGAGGGAGGAGAAGATCCCCTGCTAGCTGTCAAAGCTGAATATGGGTGTAACATGTAACATGTCATGAAAGGTGAACTCATCCTTTAAAAATTTCCTTGACACTGCTAAAGGGGGACGTAGTGGACTTCCACAAAGCTGGGACACATTCTCAGGCTGCTTCCAGGAGTTGGGCTGTAAAAGAAGACTTGTAACGCTTCAATGGCACCACATTGACCTGCAACAGATAGCAGATAGGGTTACTCCCTAGGTCCACCATTGTGAGTTGATGAATTACTTTACATACTTCTGCCCAGAAAGGGTGAAGTGTTGAGCAGTCCTAGAAAATAAGTTAAAGATCCCAGGTCTTGCTGACACTGCCAACAGGTAGAGGAAATCTGTGCAACCTGCTTATGAAATGCCATCGGTTCCTGATACCAACGCTTCAAGAGCTTGTAGCTTTGTTCCTGGAACCTATTGGCCAAGGATGCTCGATGGGAACGCAAAATAGCTCCTTATCTGGGGTGTAGTAAGTGTGATATGTAATTCAGCTTCCCATTTACGGTTATAAGGAGGGACATAATCCTCATAGTCTCAAAAGAGGAAAGTGGCTTTCATATTGTTTGGCTGGTAGCAAAGATCTAAGAAAGTGTCTAACTTGAAATGCTGCTAGAGGCTCCAGTGGAGACGAGAGCATCATTTGGATCTCTGTCGTGCCCCTCCAGTCTTGGTTTAAAATAAAATGTTGGATTCTGCCCTTCCCTGCCTCTAAAAGATGTTGTAATTGTTTACTGTCCCTACTAACAGAGAAGTCTGGAGGCGCTATTACAGAAAAGAGAGGTGAAGGGTCTGGAGATATTGTTGTAGACCTAAAAGTGCTGCCTACAACCTTGTGAGTAGGCCCAACCATTGGATGCGTTTTACGGTTTTTCCATGCAGCTGGGGGATGGCAAAGTAGAAAAAGAAATGGGGGAACATTCTTGTTCTGCTGAAACCCACTGCTTTAATGGTGGTTGAGAAGTCTGGTCAGATGAGAAGCTCTGTAACACATGTCCATCTCTGGAAGACCGATACCACCATTTACCTTCGGCATGGACAAAAGAAAATAACTTAAACACGGATACTATAAGCATTGCCTATGGACAATTTTGGGTACCGAAGTTTGTTGCCATTTCATGATCTCGTGCAATTTCAATATTCGAATTGTTTGCTTTTTTTTACTCAAACCAACCACATTTTATATGTTACAAAAACTTGTAATATGTTAAATTTGTATGTCCAAATATCAACATTTGTGTATTTCTTACTGAAAATATGCATCTGATAACACGTGCGCTCATATCATATGACAAAAAAATTACAACTACCGCCATTTTATTCTTCAGATAAATATATTATGTATAGGGGTCTTAATAAATCTTGTTCATTTTAACACTTGCCCATGTGCAAAAAAAAAAGCACAAAAACAGGGAAAAGTTTAAGGACAGAACTCTGCTTCTAGGTGTACGTGGCACCGAGGAAGGAAGACCAATGAACAACAAGGTCATGTATAGGATAAATGATATAACATAGTCAGGGGCGGACTGACAACTCATGGGGCCCCTGGGCAATAGGGGATCATGGGGCCCCTGTGTCCTTGCCCAAACTCAAAACAGCCTATTAAAAAGGTACCAGGAGCATCTCATGGGGCCCCCTACTGACCCCGGGCCCTCGGGCAGTGCCCGAGTTTCCAAATGGTCAGTCCGCCCCTGTCTATAACTGACCTCCAACTCCCACCTCAAGATTTTTCAGTATATAGCTTTTACATTATGTCCCTATACTAGCAGGTTGTATGTTCTAGCAAGCAGGACCCTTACACTCTATTATTATTACTACAGGTAGTTCTATAGCTCCGTCAATTTTTGCAGCACTTTACATATATATTGTACATTCACATCAGTCCCTAACCCTCAAGGGGCGTACAATCTCAGGTCCCTAACTCACATTCATACATGCACATACTAGGGCCAATTTAGACAGGAGCCAATTCACCTACCAGCATGTCTTTGGAGTGTGGGAGGAAACTGGAGCACCTAGAGGAAACCCATGCAGGCACAGGGAGAACATGCAAACTCCAGGCAGGAGGTGCTGTGGTGAAGATTTGAACCAATGACCCTAGTACTGCCAGGTGGAAGTGCTAACCATTTAGCCACTGTGCTGCCCGACACTCTATCTGTAATGTACATACAGTATGTTGGCCCTAAGCCAATTTGTACAGCAATAATAAGATATATAAGAAAATATAATAAAATACAAACTCAAAAAAGCCTATGAAAAAGGTACCAGGGGCATCTCATGGGGCCCCCTATTGACCCCGGGCCCTCAGGCAGTGCCCCAGTTTCTAAATGGTCAGTCCGCCCCTGAACATAGTTTATTGATCCTATTGTTATAGTAGGTCACACCTTTGTTAACTGTTATTTTCCAGCAAAACATAGAAACACCAGATGTATGCTAAACAACTGAGAAGAGCAAATACTTCTTTTTAACTATGCATACATACATGCAGATCGGTGTTATATGTGTGAACACTGTGCGACATCAAAGCAAGCAAATACTGTATTACAAACACTCTAGATCTGAAATCCAAATGTCCATGCCAAGTATCAACTATTTTCCACAAAAACAAACTTTTTTTTAAACTGTAGTATCATAGATCTCACAATGACAAGCTTGTCCTTTATTAAAAGTGTCTAGTTTTAACATCTGGGAGAGACAGTAAAAGTAATGTTCTCAACAATGTAGATTTTACTCACAGACTGCTATCACTGCAGAATCCTCTTTAAAAAGGTGGAGATATTTTCCCTTAAGCAGACAATGTAAGGTTTTCTCAGCTCCGCTCTGAAATTTCTTGCTTGATAATAAATCGGATCAACATCTCTCTCATTGAAGGCTTGCAGAGTGAAATCCAACAGCTGTGTATTCACACTTTGATAGTGCAACCACAATCTCAATAGCATATCCACACCCAGCCTACATGGAAGAACCTCCCACATGGAAGAAAAATATATTTGAAATATATTTTTAAAATATTCTTCTCAAATATATTGACATATATTTGAAACGCTACAATTTTGACCATATTCAATATATTTCAAAATGTATTTTTATATATATATATATATATATATATATATATATATGTGTGTGTGTGTGTATGTATATATATATATATATATATATATATATATATATGTGAATATACAATATATATGTTAAGCGCTGCATAAATTGACAGCGCTATATAAGTACCTGAAATAAATAAATAATAATAAATAAATAATTTAAAATATATATATATACATATATATAATTTTAAATATATGTATATGTATATATATGTATATATATATGTATATGTGTATGTATATATATATATATATATATATATACACACATATATACACATATATATATATACACATATACATGTACATATATATATATATGCACATATACATATATATATACATATACATATATATACATATACATATACATATATATACATATACATATATATATTTAAAATTATATATATGTATATATATATATATATATATTTTAAATTATTTATTTATTATTATTTATTTATTATTATTTATTTTATTACTTATATAGCGCCGTCAATTTACGCAGCGCTTTACATATATATTGTATATTCACACCAGTCCCTAACCCTCAAGGGGTGTACAATCTAAGGTCCCTAACTCACATTCATACATATACATACTAGGGCCAATTTAGACAGGATCCAATTAACCTACCAGCATGTCTTTGGAGTGTGGGAGGAAACCGGAGTACCCGGAGGAAACCCACGCAGGCACAGGGAGAACATGCAAACTCCAGGCAGGTGGTGCTGTGGTTGGGATATATATAATATATACTGTATGTAAAGTGCTGTGTCAATTGGTCAATTGATGGCACTATATAAGAACCTGGAATAAAATTATATATATATATATATATATATATATATATATATACACACTGCATGTTGAAATAAGTTTATTATTTATTACAAAATATATGAAAAATATTTTTAAAAATATATATTGTTTTAAAATATATTCTTCAGATTATTTAACATAAAAAAGTCATTTTAACATATATTTGTAAATGCATTCCAAAAATGTAGATTTGTATTTTTAAAGACATACAGTATATTTGAAATGTATTTTTAAAAATATTTTTCATATATTTTGTAATAAAAACACATTTCAACATGCAGTGTGTGTATATATATATATATTTATTTTTTTAGTAAATTGTAGCATTTCCAAATATATGTCAATATATTTGGGAAGAATATTTTTAAAATATATTTTTCAAATATATTTTTCTTCCATGTGGGAGGTTCCCTCCTATAAATAAACTTTAAAGGCATAGTCTGCATTTTGTTTTTTTTTTGAGTAGTGAAGGCTGCAGAGCATTGCAACCACAATCAGTGTATCACGGGTGCAGCACATATTCTCTTGTGTTGTGTACATTCCACCCCTAGGTGTGTACAGAAGTATAGACCTTTGGGTATGGGTAGGGTTGCCACCTCATCCCTTTAAACACAAACACATATTAATTACACAGGTTCTGTGGCTGATTAAGGTGGTAATTAACTCACTTAGTGCCTTATGTGCAATAAATTAGCCTCAGAACATGTGTAATTAATGTGTTTGGTTTTAGAGGGATGAGGTGGCAACCCGAGGTATGGGGCTGGAGGAAGCAAACAATGGACTACAAGTGCCATAGGGTTGCCACTTCATTCCTTTAAAACCAAACACATATTAATTACACAGGTTCTGTGGCTGATTAAGGTGGTAATTAAACTCACTGAGTGCCTTATGTGCAATACATTTGCCTCAGAACCTGTGTATTTAATATGTGTTCGGTTTTAAAGAGATGAGGTGGCAACTGGAGGTATGGGGTTGGAGGAAGCAAACAATGGACTACAAGTGCCATGACATATAGGCTTGCCACCTCATCCCTTTAAAACCGAACACATATTAATTACACAGTTTCTGTGGCTGATTAAGGTGGTAATTAAACTCACTGAGTACCTTATCTGCATTAACTTAGCCTCAGAACTTGTGTAATTAATATGTGTTCAGTTTTATAGGGATGAGGTGGCAACCCTAGACGACACGGCACTTGTAGTCCATTGTTTGCTTCCTCCAACCCAATACCTCGGGTTGCCACCTCATCTCTTTAAAACTCAACACATATTAAATACACAGTTTCTGTGGCTGATTAAGGTGGTAATTAAACTCACTGAGTGCCTTATGTGCAATAAATTAGCCTCAGAACCTGTGTATTTAATATGTGTTCAGTTTTAAAGAGATGAGGTGGCAACCCAAGGTATTGGGTTGGAGGAAGCAAACAATGGACTACAAGTGCCGTGACATCTAAGGTTGCCACCTCATCCCTATAAAACTGAACACGTATTAATTACATAGGTTCTGAGGCTAAGTTAATGCAGATAAGGCACTAATGCAGGCCATAGACGGGTCGTATATCAGCCGAATTTTCGTCCGCACGAAAAATCGGCCCATAATCACGCCATTAGTGGGGCCAGCCCGCCGGACGTTTTTCGTGGATCTTCTCATTTATTTTTATCGGTCATGCTGGAACATGGGTGGCAGCATCGGCAACAGGGCCGACCGATTTTTAGTTTTACGGACGAAAATTCTGTCGATAAACGGCCCATCTATGGCCTGCCTAAGTGAGTTTATTTACCACCTTAATCAGCCACAGATCCTTGATCTAGGAGCCTTCCTGCTGCGGTGGTAGATGACAATTGTAATCTATGCACAGATCCCTAAGAATGGATGACGTGGCTGTCACACACAGTTGCACTAAACTGAAAAAACCAACAGGAGAAGCACCCTACACCAGCTCATTCCATACATTGGGGTTGCTTTACTAAAACTGGAGAGGGCAAAATCTGGAGCAGCTCTGCATGGTAGCCAATCAGCTTCTAGCTTGAGCTTGTTCAGTTAAGCTTTGACAATAAAACCTGGAAGCTGATTGGTTTCTATGTAGAACTGCACCAGATTTTGCACTCTGCAGTTTTACCAAATCAACTTCTTTGTGTTGCACATTTTCTATTCCACACTGCCTCATTCTATGCTATGCAAGTCGTCATAGACTCTGTTTAACCCCAATAATCCTTGTCCAATATACAGCGCAATGTATGCCATGCCTACTTTTTGACGCATTTTCTTTTTCTCAGGGAAGGTCCCAGCTTTTGATTTTACACATAGGTCCTCTGCATTCAGAAAATGCCCCAGTTTAACCACTTGCTGACCATGCTATAATTACGGCTATAGCGTGGTCGCCCAGTTCTGGGAGGGTGTCATATGACGTCCACCCAGAACAGCGCCCCCCAGCGTGCCCGGCAATCTCTGTGATGGCTGTGTCCTTTCGACAAAGCTGATCACATGTCACAGTAAAGGGCCAATCACAGCGGTCGTTTACCAGGTGATCAGCTGTATCCAATCTTACTTGCCAGTTATCAACAGTGTGAAAGAAGACATCTACACTGATTATCAGTGCCCGAATTATAAGTGCAGCCCTAACAGTGCCCATCACTGGGGGGGGGGTGATGTGAATCGGGCAAAGGAGGACAATACTGTGGGGGGGGGTGATGTGAAGGGGGGGAAAAGGAAGGGAGGACACTACTCTGGGAGTTGTAAAGGGAGCGAAGGTGGACACTACTGTGGGGGGTGGAAGGGGGGCAAAGGGGGACACTACTGTGGGGGTTGTAAAGGGAGCGAAGGTGGACACTACTGTGGGGTGTGTAAGGGGGGCAAGGAAGGACACTACTGTGGGGGTTATAAAGGGAGCGAAGGTGGACTCTTCTGTGGGGAGTGATGTGATAGGGGAAAAGTAGCACACTACTGTGGGAGTTGTAAAGGGAGTGAAGGTGGACACTACTGTGGGGGGTGTAAGGGGGGGCAAAAGGGGACACGAATGTGGGGGGTGTAAGGGGGGGCAAAGGGGGACACGAATGTGGGAGTTGTAAAAGGAGCGAAGGTGGACATTACTGTGGGGTATGTAAGGGAGGCAAAGGAGGACACTACTGTGGGGGTTGTAAAGGGAGTGAAGGTGGACTCTTCTGTGGGGAGTGATGTGAAAGGGAAAAGTAGCACACTACTGTGGGGGTTGTAAAGAGGGCAAAGAAGGACACTACTGTGGGGGATGATGTGAAGGGGGGCAAATGAAAGGAGGACACTACTGTGAGGGTTGTAAAGGGAACAAAGGTGAACACTACTGTGGGGCGTGTAAGGGGTGCAACGAAGGACACTACTGTGGGGGTTGTAAAGGGAGCGAAGGTAGACCCTACTGTTGGGGGATGTAAGGGAGGGCAAAGAAGGACACTATTGTGGGGAGTGATGTGAAGGGGAGCAAATGAAAGGAGGGCACCACTGTGGGGGTGTAAAAGGAGCAAAGGAGGACAATACTGTGGGAGTGTAAGGGGGGCAAATAAAGACACTACTGAGGGGGGTGTAAGGGGTCAAATGAGCACACTAATGTGGGGAGTGTAAAAGGAGCTCCTGTAAAGGCACTAGACCCACCTGATCCCTATTCCCAAATGTGGCATTGCACAGTTCTGTATATATAATCTTGCTAAAATGAATCCTGAGTTAATAGAAGCACCAGAGAAAAGACACGCACACCAACCTGAATAATACAATAGTCTGTGCTAAGTGTTCCCATGCCCTTAAGACCCTCACCTCTTAGTAATGGCTGTGGCTCCAGTACCAGGCAATGGCAGAACTTGAGATGCTCAATCCACATTCAGAAATATAGTTCCAGATAGAGTAGGGAAGGATAAGACCCTCTGTCAAGTTCTTTTGCTGGCTGTGCAAGAGAGAAAGCACTAAAAGTAGAATATATTATATCAACCTTCAATTTTATTGGTTCCATTGTCATAAAAAGCCAATAAAAAGCTGAAAAAAACTCAATCGCTAGAGGATTTTTGATGAGCTGTTAAATAATTTTCTAGGTATTCATTAACTACCCGTCAAACATGTTTGTACACTTTTCACATGCACATCAAAATCTGCATTATTTGTTAGAAATTACTTTACCAACCCCCCCCCCCCCCCCCAAAAAAAAGCAAATCTTTTCTGAAAGCGGAGACCTTGAAGAATAACATGGTGGTAGTTGCAATCTTCATGTTCATTATATTTGCACAGCTGTTTATCAAACGCATAGTTTTAGGAAAAAGTATACTAAAATGAATTTTGGTTCAAACAAACATAACATTATGCCCAATGTTTTCATAAAATATAAAAGATGAGGTTTTGTTGAGTAAATAGATATCAAACATGTCAATACTCAAAATTGTGTTGGACAATCAAATGGAGACAAACTACAGTACCTATAATAAATGAAACAGAATAACGTGCGGCGCTAAAATCAAAGCAATATTCTATAAATTAGTAGATATGCATAAAATACAATAAGAAAAAAACACTGATTGCTAATAAAAGTTCATCAGGTGACTCAAGTGCTCAATAATCATGCATCTTCCTGGACCCGGTGGATGTGCATTTAGGTGTATAAGCAATGCGCACTCACCAGAAAGCACATGTAAATGCGCATTTTATAATTATATGATGTCATCAAATGGTCATCATGGGATGATGGCAGGAATCCATCTTCTGGTTCATAGAAGACACAGACACCAAGTCTTCCTTATTTCAATCAGGTAGCTTCGCTCACTAATCAGTGATGCCACCAACCCAAGGGAATCCTCCACAGCCAGTCTGGACAAGCAATTCCAAGCTGCTCCACTCCCGGTCCCAATCCAGAGAAGTGTCCCAGTCCAACACCTCACATATCCCAAAGTGCTGGTGATAGGGGATACCATCTGTGCATTCTGTAGCAACCAGAGAGGCAAGGGAACCTGAAGATGGATTCCTGCCATCATCCCATGATGACCATTTGATGACATCATATAATTATAAAACGCACATTTACATGCGCTTTCTGGTGAGTGCGCATTGCTTATACAACTAAATGCACATCCACCGGGTCAAGGAAGACGCATGATGAAAGTGATATGCAGTGATAGATAAGGCGGCATAAAAAAGAAGATGGAGAGATTGCTGGAGGATAGAGAGACAAATTCTACATAAAGAGACTGAAATTCCCACTAGAGACTGAAAAAGCTCTACAGAGTTTCATTAAGAAAGTTGCCACTAACGGAGTATTAAATCAGTATAAATCAGAAGGAATAAAGATGTTCAGTCCATGCAGTCTGTAAAATCCCTATTATATATTATTGGAACACCCTGCCGTAATACTGGTTGCAGGATGGTAAATGAACACAAGATGGCAGTGTCCTGCAGCCCAGTTATACAGACCTTGTTGAAAAGCTTTGTGGGATTTGCAGGCTGAATTGCAGGACTTCTTTGTTTCACAGCGAGCTAGCAAACTGTATTTCTCAGAGGAGCTGGTGGATGCCTGGAGACAGATAAATACAGAAGCCCGGGAATCGGTGGACAGGAAGTGGATGGAGAGAGATGGAAAGCAGGTGTGAGGAGAAGGCTGTGTCCTGGAGGTCCAGGCTGGGCCAGGCTGCAGAGAGTGCAGGAGAGAGAAAGAACCGCTAACATCATTGACAAGTCAGGCTGACAGCTCTGCAAGCAGACAGACCAGAGTGCTGTCATCTATATTGTTCTGTGAAGGAAGAATCAAGGGAACACAGGGGCCCCCATCTACAGAAAGAGACTATCTGCTACCTGACCAAGGCCACAGATCGGGTGAGAGAGCTCCATACCTAAACCATCTACTTGAAGTTACTTAGCATGGTAGCTGTTATTTCATGCACATATTTTGCTGTCATTTTACTGTGCTTTACCTCAATATGACCAAAATATCAGTTCATTCTAAACTGTGTGTCTGTTTTATGGTTGCAAGGGTCCTTCTGGCCAAAGGTCTAAGGTGGTGTCAGCAGGAGCTGGGCTTCCAGAGCAGGCTCAGGAAGGACAGGGAACCCAAAAATTACTCAGCGGCCCTCAAGGGAGTAATGCTACACTATGTACCAAAAATACACAGAGATAGGGTCAATCCCCCCAGGCAGACCATTAGTGAATGGGATAGGTTTTGTGACATTTCACCTGGGGGAATACACTATATTGGCAATGTATTGGGATGCCTGCCTTTACACGCACATGAACCTTAATAGCATCCCAGTCTTAGTCCGTAGGGTTCAATATTGAGTTGGCCCGCCCTTTGCAGCTATAACAGCTTCAACTTTTCTAGGAAGGCTGTCCACAAGGTTTAGGAGGGTGTCTATGGGAAGGTTTGACCATTCTTCCAGAAGAACATTTGTGAGGTCAGGTACTGATGTCAGACTAAAAGGCCTGGCTCACAGTCTCCACTCTAATTCATCCCAAAGGGATTCTATCGGGTTGAGGTCAGGACTCTGTGAAGGCCACTGTGCGCTTCAGCATGCACATACCCCACTCTGTCATTTCAATCCTCAGGGTAGGACTGAGGAAGTCACGTGATCAGTGTGACGCAACATGTCGGTGCGCGAGGAGGATTCTGGAAAGCGCGGTGACGTCATTTCCGGCGTGGTGGCCATATTTGAAACCTCTATATCTATTACCCATGCAAGGCAGGCATAGCATGAGGTGAAAGAGCCATATATGTGCATGTTGTGCATGTTATAAGAAAGATGAAGAAGAATGTGAGTAGATATCTTTCTGTATAATTTATTTATTAAATGCGGTTTTACACTATGGGAGTCTTCTGTTTATGTATGAACCGGAGAGGAATATAGAGTATATCGCGGTTGAAAAGATCCTGAGATACAACAGAGTGGTGTTTGTTCCTTGAGGCAAGGTGTCCCTGTGAGATCTATATAAGGAGGAACCGGAGGAGCAGCTGGGTATAGAGCATACATCGCTGGGGAGGATCCTGTGATAAACCAGAGTGGTGTTTGTGTCCCAAAGCGAGTTGGCCCTGTGGGGTCGATGTAAGGAGGTGAGGGGCCATTGCAGCTATTATTGGATATACACAGTGTGGACACTGGATGGCACTTGCATGAAGATTGTGTATGAAATACACTATATATATATATATATATATATGGACATGTTTACACAGAGTGTTGGTTTTTAGATTATCTGTGCTATATAGGTTATTAGGTCACTTGGTCACTTTGAATATTCCCTTATAGGTAACACATTGATTGTACTTTATTGAGCAATATTTGTCACTTTGTCACTTTTATGTTTCGGTGCAATACACGTGTTACACTTTATTTGCAATTTTGCACATGTATATGATATATATTGATTTGAATATTAATTGATTAATTTTATATATCTGTCACGTGGTTACTTTTGTTGTTTCCTGGTGGAATACACGAATTACACTTTATTTGCACTGTTGCACAGACATTTATTGATTTGATTATTTTATTTATTTATATATACTGTATGTTTATTTAGTATGTAGCGCTGCACTATTTATTTATTTATTTATTTATGTATTAATTAGGTGATCTGAGGTGTGAAGGTGCAGGAATGGAGGTGATCCAAGGTGTGAAAGTGCAGGATTTGGTGTGAGCTGAAGTGTGAAGGTGCAGTAATTTGGGTGATATGAGCTGTAAGGGTGCAAGAATTGGGGTGATCAGAGGGGTAAAGGTGCAGGTACAGTATTTGGGTGATCTACGGTGTGAAGGTGAAATAATTGGGGCTGATCTGAGGCCTGAAAAAATTGGAATTGAGACTGTCTGAGGTGTGAAAAGGCAGGAATTGGAGTGATCTGAGTTGTGAAGGTGCAGGAATTGGGGCTGATCTGGGGTGTGAAAGTGCAGGATTTGGGGTGATCGGAGGTGTGAAGGCGCAGGCATTGGGTGATCTGAGGTGTAAAGGTGCAGGAATCTGGGCTGATCTGAGGTGTGAAAGTACAGGAATTGGGGCTGATCTGAGGTGTGAAGATGCAGGAATTGGGGTGATCTGAGGTGTGAAGGTGCAGGAATTGGGGCTGATCTGTAGTGTGAAGGTGCAGGAATTGGGGTGATCTGAGGTGTGAAGGTGCACGAATTGGAGCTGATCTGAGGTGTGAAAGTACAGGAATTGGGGTAATCTGTGTTGTGAAGGTCCAGGAATTGGGGTGATCTGAGGTGTGAAGGTGCAGGAATGAGGGCTGGATTATGGTCTGGAGGAGCAGAGATTGCGTTTGATCTGAGAAAACTTTATTAAGGTGACCACTATCACCTCACACTTCATTTTCAACTGTATTTTTCACAGAAGTCCATGGTTGACATATTCATTTCAACCTTACTTACCTCACAGTACGTGTTCTGGAAAAGGGATAAGTTACCATTTACCATCCTTGAAAGCTCAATGCTTTCATACTAATTTTCAAATAGTTTACAGAATTTACTGTCTTCCTTTTGATGATTGTGTTTGTAAAGTTGAGGTTTTATTATATAACTTGCACTCTCAATTTCTTCAAAAACATTTTTCGGCACACCATGCTGAAAAGGTTACCTACCCCTGGGTTAAAGTTTAGTTGGCCACATAGTTATTTTTGGTATGATGGTCTCTTTTATAATCCAAACATGGTGTAGCCATGGAAGTAAAATGCACCCCAAGTGTGGCCAATTTATTTATGAATTCTCTTATATAATTACATTTATATAAGAGAGTTAATGACCTTTTTATTATGATTTGGAAAGGTATCATTGATTAAGTTTTTTAAAATGTTTAATAACAATGATAGGACTATTTTTTTAGTTAAAAATATGATCAGACATGGATACAATGCTTTCACTTAGAAATATATGTGGAAGGGAATGAATTTATAAAGCTTGGCTGAAAGTTCCAACAAAAAGGGGGTGGGGAGCCAAAATTACACTCTGCGAAGCTCAGTGAGGAAAGCTCTGAGAGTTTGTTGGAGGGAAGAGACACAACCCCCATTCACACAGCTCACAGGCACAGAGCTGAGGCTGTCAATCTGCTGGAACTCCCTCTCCTGTCACCATTTCTTTCTTGGTGTCAGGAATACTTGTCAGAAGTGATTCATGCTAATAGCAGAGGAAGGAAGCAGCAGATAGAAATAACACCTAGGGTTCTTAATTGAGACAAGTACACAGTATAGAGTGGGGGTCACAAGCCGTCAATTGCGATCTACCAGTCAACCGTATGCAGCCAACAGATAGATTGTGAGAATGACCAAGCATTTGGCCATCTTCATGGAGGGTCCCCAGATTCAGCCAAACAATTCCACAGTGATATCCTACAAGGAACCTCTTTTGATTTTGCATAGGGAAAAGTGGGGAGAAGACCAAATACTTCCTTCTTTGCCTTTCTTGTAGTTTACGTGCTTTTCCTTGGGTGATAATCTTGGGTAATTTCTGCCTTTTCTCCTTGGGTGATAATCTTTGGTAATTTCTGCCTTTTCTCCTTGGGTGATAATCTTTGGTAATTTCTGCCTTTTCTCCTTGGGTGACAATCTTTGGTAATTTCTGCCTTTTCTCCTTGGGTGATAATCTTTGGTAATTTCTGCCTTTTCTCCTTGGGTGAAAATCTTGGGTAATTTCTGCCTTTTCTCCTTGGGTGATAATCTTGGGTAATTTCTGCCTTTTCTCCTTGGGTGATCATCTTGGGTAATTTCTGCCTTTTCTCCTTGGGTGATCATCTTGGGTAATTTCTGCCTTTTCTCCTTGGGTGATCATCTTGGGTAATTTCTGCCTTTTCTCCTTGGGTGACCATCTTTGGTAATTTCTGCCTTTTCTCCTTGGGTGATCATCTTGGGTAATTTCTGCCTTTTCTCCTTGGGTGACCATCTTTGGTAATTTCTGCCTTTTCTCCTTGGGTGATAATCTTTGGTAATTTCTGCCTTTTCTCCTTGGGTGATAATCTTGGGTAATTTCTGCCTTTTCTCCTTGGGTGAAAATCTTGGGTAATTTCTGCCTTTTCTCCTTGGGTGATAATCTTGGGTAATTTCTGCCTTTTCTCCTTGGGTGAAAATCTTGGGTAATTTCTGCCTTTTCTCCTTGGGTGATCATCTTGGGTAATTTCTGCCTTTTCTCCTTGGGTGATAATCTTGGGTAATTTCTGCCTTTTCTCCTTGGGTGAAAATCTTGTGTAATTTCTGCCTTTTCTCCTTGGGTGATCATCTTGGGTAATTTCTGCCTTATCTCCTTGGGTGAAAATCTTGTGTAATTTCTGCCTTTTCTCCTTGGGTGATCATCTTGGGTAATTTCTGCCTTTTATCCTTGGGTGATCATCTTTGGTAATTTCTGCCTTTTCTCCTTGGGTGAAAATCTTGGGTAATTTCTGCCTTTTCTCCTTGGGTGATAATCTTGGGTAATTTCTGCCTTTTCTCCTTGGGTGAAAATCTTGGGTAATTTCTGCCTTTTCTCCTTGGGTGATCATCTTGGGTAATTTCTGCCTTTTCTCCTTGGGTGATCATCTTGGGTAATTTCTGCCTTTTATCCTTGGGTGATCATCTTTGGTAATTTCTGCCTTTTCTCCTTGGGTGAAAATCTTGGGTAATTTCTGCCTTTTCTCCTTGGGTGATAATCTTGGGTAATTTCTGCCTTTTCTCCTTGGGTGATCATCTTGGGTAATTTCTGCCTTTTCTCCTTGGGTGATCATCTTTGGTAAATTCTGCCTTTTCTCCTTGGGTGATCATCTTTGGCAATTTCTGCCTTTTCTCCTTGGGTGATCATCTTTGGTAATTTCTGCCTTTTCTCCTTGGGTGATCATCTTGGGTAATTTCTGCCTTTTCTCCTTGGGTGATCATCTTTGGTCATTTCTGCCTTTTCTCCTTGGGTGATCATCTTTGGTAATTTCTGCCTTTTCTCCTTGGGTGATCATCTTTGGTAATTTCTGCCTTTTCTCCTTGGGTGATAATCTTGGGTCATTTCTGCCTTTTCTCCTTGGGTGATAATCTTGGGTAATTTCTGCCTTTTCTCCTTGGGTGACCATCTTTGGTCATTTCTGCCTTTTCTCCTTGGGTGATAATCTTTGGAAATGTCTGCCTTTTCTCCTTGAGTGATAATCTTGGGTAATTTCTGCCTTTTCTCCTTGGGTGATCATCTTTGGTAAATTCTGCCTTTTCTCCTTGGGTGATCATCTTTGGCAATTTCTGCCTTTTCTCCTTGGGTGATCATCTTTGGTAATTTCTGCCTTTTCTCCTTGGGTGATCATCTTGGGTCATTTCTGCCTTTTCTTCTTGGGTGATCATCTTTGGTCATTTCTGCCTTTTCTCCTTGGGTGATCATCTTTGGTAATTTCTGCCTTTTCTCCTTGGGTGATCATCTTTGGTAATTTCTGCCTTTTCTCCTTGGGTGATAATCTTGGGTAATTTCTGCCTTTTCTCCTTGGGTGATCATCTTTGGTCATTTCTGCCTTTTCTCCTTGGGTGATCATCTTTGGTCATTTCTGCCTTTTCTCCTTGGGTGACCATCTTTGGTCATTTCTGCCTTTTCTCCTTGGGTGATAATCTTTGGAAATGTCTGCCTTTTCTCCTTGAGTGATAATCTTGGGTAATTTCTGCCTTTTCTCCTTGGGTGATCATCTTTGGTAATTTCTGCCTTTTCTCCTTGGGTGATAATCTTGGGTAATTTCTGCCTTTTCTCCTTGGGTGATCATCTTGGGTAATTTCTGCCTTTTCTCCTTGGGTGATCATCTTGGGTAATTTCTGCCTTTTCTCCTTGGGTGATCATCTTGGGTAATTTCTGCCTTTTATCCTTGGGTGATCATCTTTGGTAATTTCTGCCTTTTCTCCTTGGGTGAAAATCTTGGGTAATTTCTGCCTTTTCTCCTTGGGTGATAATCTTGGGTAATTTCTGCCTTTTCTCCTTGGGTGATCATCTTGGGTAATTTCTGCCTTTTCTCCTTGGGTGATCATCTTTGGTAAATTCTGCCTTTTCTCCTTGGGTGATCATCTTTGGCAATTTCTGCCTTTTCTCCTTGGGTGATCATCTTTGGTAATTTCTGCCTTTTCTCCTTGGGTGATCATCTTGGGTAATTTCTGCCTTTTCTCCTTGGGTGATCATCTTTGGTCATTTCTGCCTTTTCTCCTTGGGTGATCATCTTTGGTAATTTCTGCCTTTTCTCCTTGGGTGATCATCTTTGGTAATTTCTGCCTTTTCTCCTTGGGTGATAATCTTGGGTAATTTCTGCCTTTTCTCCTTGGGTGATAATCTTGGGTAATTTCTGCCTTTTCTCCTTGGGTGACCATCTTTGGTCATTTCTGCCTTTTCTCCTTGGGTGATAATCTTTGGAAATGTCTGCCTTTTCTCCTTGAGTGATAATCTTGGGTAATTTCTGCCTTTTCTCCTTGGGTGATCATCTTTGGTAAATTCTGCCTTTTCTCCTTGGGTGATCATCTTTGGCAATTTCTGCCTTTTCTCCTTGGGTGATCATCTTTGGTAATTTCTGCCTTTTCTCCTTGGGTGATCATCTTGGGTCATTTCTGCCTTTTCTTCTTGGGTGATCATCTTTGGTCATTTCTGCCTTTTATCCTTGGGTGATCATCTTTGGTAATTTCTGCCTTTTCTCCTTGGGTGATCATCTTGGGTAATTTCTGCCTTTTCTCCTTGGGTGATAATCTTGGGTAATTTCTGCCTTTTCTCCTTGGGTGATCATCTTGGGTAATTTCTGCCTTTTCTCCTTGGGTGATCATCTTTGGTAAATTCTGCCTTTTCTCCTTGGGTGATCATCTTTGGTAATTTCTGCCTTTTCTCCTTGGGTGATCATCTTTGGTAATTTCTGCCTTTTCTCCTTGGGTGATCATCTTGGGTAATTTCTGCCTTTTCTCCTTGGGTGATCATCTTTGGTCATTTCTGCCTTTTCTCCTTGGGTGATCATCTTTGGTAATTTCTGCCTTTTCTCCTTGGGTGATCATCTTTGGTAATTTCTGCCTTTTCTCCTTGGGTGATAATCTTGGGTAATTTCTGCCTTTTCTCCTTGGGTGATAATCTTGGGTAATTTCTGCCTTTTCTCCTTGGGTGACCATCTTTGGTCATTTCTGCCTTTTCTCCTTGGGTGATAATCTTTGGAAATGTCTGCCTTTTCTCCTTGAGTGATAATCTTGGGTAATTTCTGCCTTTTCTCCTTGGGTGATCATCTTTGGTAAATTCTGCCTTTTCTCCTTGGGTGATCATCTTTGGCAATTTCTGCCTTTTCTCCTTGGGTGATCATCTTTGGTAATTTCTGCCTTTTCTCCTTGGGTGATCATCTTGGGTCATTTCTGCCTTTTCTTCTTGGGTGATCATCTTTGGTCATTTCTGCCTTTTCTCCTTGGGTGATCATCTTTGGTAATTTCTGCCTTTTCTCCTTGGGTGATCATCTTTGGTAATTTCTGCCTTTTCTCCTTGGGTGATAATCTTGGGTAATTTCTGCCTTTTCTCCTTGGGTGATCATCTTTGGTCATTTCTGCCTTTTCTCCTTGGGTGATCATCTTTGGTAATTTCTGCCTTTTCTCCTTGGGTGACCATCTTTGGTCATTTCTGCCTTTTCTCCTTGGGTGATAATCTTTGGAAATGTCTGCCTTTTCTCCTTGAGTGATAATCTTGGGTAATTTCTGCCTTTTCTCCTTGGGTGATCATCTTTGGTAATTTCTGCCTTTTCTCCTTGGGTGATAATCTTGGGTAATTTCTGCCTTTTCTCCTTGGGTGATCATCTTGGGTAATTTCTGCCTTTTCTCCTTGGGTGATCATCTTTGGTAATTTCTGCCTTTTCTCCTTGGGTGACAATCTTTGGTAATTTCTGCCTTTTCTCCTTGGGTGATAATCTTGGGTAATTTCTGCCTTTTCTCCTTGGGTGAAAATCTTGGGTAATTTCTGCCTTTTCTCCTTGGGTGATCATCTTGGGTAATTTCTGCCTTTTCTCCTTGGGTGATCATCTTGGGTAATTTCTGCCTTTTATCCTTGGGTGATCATCTTTGGTAATTTCTGCCTTTTCTCCTTGGGTGAAAATCTTGGGTAATTTCTGCCTTTTCTCCTTGGGTGATAATCTTGGGTAATTTCTGCCTTTTCTCCTTGGGTGATCATCTTGGGTAATTTCTGCCTTTTCTCCTTGGGTGATCATCTTTGGTAAATTCTGCCTTTTCTCCTTGGGTGATCATCTTTGGCAATTTCTGCCTTTTCTCCTTGGGTGATCATCTTTGGTAATTTCTGCCTTTTCTCCTTGGGTGATCATCTTGGGTAATTTCTGCCTTTTCTCCTTGGGTGATCATCTTTGGTCATTTCTGCCTTTTCTCCTTGGGTGATCATCTTTGGTAATTTCTGCCTTTTCTCCTTGGGTGATCATCTTTGGTAATTTCTGCCTTTTCTCCTTGGGTGATAATCTTGGGTAATTTCTGCCTTTTCTCCTTGGGTGATAATCTTGGGTAATTTCTGCCTTTTCTCCTTGGGTGACCATCTTTGGTCATTTCTGCCTTTTCTCCTTGGGTGATAATCTTTGGAAATGTCTGCCTTTTCTCCTTGAGTGATAATCTTGGGTAATTTCTGCCTTTTCTCCTTGGGTGATCATCTTTGGTAAATTCTGCCTTTTCTCCTTGGGTGATCATCTTTGGCAATTTCTGCCTTTTCTCCTTGGGTGATCATCTTTGGTCATTTCTGCCTTTTCTCCTTGGGTGATCATCTTGGGTCATTTCTGCCTTTTCTTCTTGGGTGATCATCTTTGGTCATTTCTGCCTTTTCTCCTTGGGTGATCATCTTTGGTAATTTCTGCCTTTTCTCCTTGGGTGATCATCTTTGGTAATTTCTGCCTTTTCTCCTTGGGTGATAATCTTGGGTAATTTCTGCCTTTTCTCCTTGGGTGATCATCTTTGGTCATTTCTGCCTTTTCTCCTTGGGTGATCATCTTTGGTAATTTCTGCCTTTTCTCCTTGGGTGACCATCTTTGGTCATTTCTGCCTTTTCTCCTTGGGTGATAATCTTTGGAAATGTCTGCCTTTTCTCCTTGAGTGATAATCTTGGGTAATTTCTGCCTTTTCTCCTTGGGTGATCATCTTTGGTAATTTCTGCCTTTTCTCCTTGGGTGATAATCTTGGGTAATTTCTGCCTTTTCTCCTTGGGTGATCATCTTGGGTAATTTCTGCCTTTTCTCCTTGGGTGATCATCTTTGGTAATTTCTGCCTTTTCTCCTTGGGTAATCATCTTGGGTAATTTCTGCCTTTTCTCCTTGGGTGATAATCTTTGATAATTTCTGCCTTTTCTCCTTGGGTGATAATCTTGGGTAATTTCTGCCTTTTCTCCTTGGGTGCTATTATGGGTAGTATCTGCCTTTTCTCCTTGGGTGCTATTATGGGTAGTATCTGCCTTTTCTCCTTGGGTGCTAACTATGCTGCTGAAATAGCTCAAGTACTGAAGATCCTTGTCCCATAACTAGTTACGTAGTTAGTCTGGCTAAAAAAAAGACAAAAGTACATCCAGTTGAACCTTTAAAAAAAAAAAGTTAATCCTGTACCCACAGTTGATCCAGAGGAAGGTAAAAAAACCAGCAAATCATGATGCAATTTGCTCCTGTAGGGGAAAAAAATTCCTTCCTGATCCCCCGAGAGGTAATCGGATATTCCCTTGATCAACTTTACCTATAAATTTATAACTTCTTCTAGGGGTTAAAGTGTGTGTCTAGCCAAAACTATTTTTTGTTAAGTTCTGAATAGAAAGGAAAAGGATCAAGGTTTCAGAATTGCTTTCAGGTTTTATTACTATCTGGGGAGAGATTTCCTCCCTTTTAATTGGTATGATGACAATGATTTTGCTAGACAGGAAATGTGGAAATTTTCCTGCAGCAGTAACGCAGAAATGCCTATTTGTAGAGTAGGGAAGAGGCTAGAGTTCCTGTGTATTTTTAGCTTTTTGTTACAAATAGACATAAAATATGATTATAGAAGAAAGGAGATGAGCATTAAAGGCCCCTACTATACACCAGGGGTGTATTTACCACAAGGCAAACAAGGCATTTGCCTAGGGTGGCATTTTTCAGCGGGGGCAGCACTGTTCAGAGCTGTGAAGGTGAGTGTCTTTCTCTCTCTCACCAGGGAGCAGGGGCGGACTGACCATTTGGAAACTCAGGCACTGCCCGAGGGCCCGGGGTGAGTAGGGGGGCCCCATAAGATAGCCCTGGTACCTTTTTCATAGGCTTTTTTGAGTTTGGGCAAGGACACAGGGGCCCCATGATCCCCTATTGCCCAGGGGCCCCATGAGTTGTCCCACCAGGGAGGATGGTGTATGGGAAGCAGTGGTAGTGGAAGGCTCTCTTGGGTGGGAGGCAGGGGTGTTATTGGTCAATGTCAGGCTCTCTCTGGGGGCACTGATTTTTTTGTTGCCTAGGGCAGCACAAAACTTAAATACACCACAGCTATACACATTTGGGTTTTGGCATACCAACCGTATAATAAGTGTGACAAAAGTGAGTTAAAAGTAAATTTAGCAAGAACTCAATTTTTTTAAAATATATTCTTCAGATTTGATTTAACATATAAAAAGTCATTTTAACATATATTTTACATATATGTGTAAATGCATTCCATAAATGTAGATTTGTATTTTTAAAGACATGCAGTATATTTGAAATGTATTTTTAAAAATATTTTTCATATATTTTGTAATAAAAATGCATTTCAACATACTGTATGTATATATATATATATATATATATATATATATATATATATATATACTGTATATATATATATATATATATATATATATATATATTTTATATATTGAATATGGCCAAAATTGTAGCATTTCAAATAAATGGCAATATATTTGGGAAGAATATTTTTTAAATATATTTCAAATATATTTTTCTTCCATATGGGACCACTGGACCTGTTGTCCTTAGAAAGTGAAAGTAAACAACAGAGAAGATACAGAGAATCCAGAAAGTTGTAGAAAGAGATGGCCAAGTGACAGGCAGAACTCACAACATGAAAGGAGACTGGTTTGTCAGAAATAACTATTGTTTATATTGCTATTAAAATTCTGATGTTATAAAATGAAAGAGTATTTTGTGATCATAGACATCCTTAACCTCCCCGGCGGTATGATTATTTCCGATTTTTGGTGCTGAAAGCGGTACATTTTTTTGCATGGAAATATGTAGTTTTTTATTGTAGGCTGTAATTTTTAGGAATAACTCCCTGAAATCTGTCCGAACAAGAGTCTAGTAAACATTCCGCATATGATAAAACTTGAAACACGAAATCATAAATTATAATTTAATTCATAATCATAAAAAATAATAATATAATAATAATAATACATTTAATTCAATAATATAATCCAACCAAAAACACTCAAATTTGAAATACAGAGGCAAACTCGCACATCGCTGAGCAAAGTCGCAAAATCGTTTTCAGTGTCTGATGACGGATTTCCCCACAAATCATTATCACTCAATTCTGCAAGTGGTTCTGATTTACTATCGCTGTTCTCTAGCTGGTCTAAAACCGCTTTTGACATAAAGGGACGGTTTTTGGACGCCATGGACTTTTCTAAGTTTCCAGGCAGAAAGAACAGTCAAAATGTAGGCAGGGCACAGGACAAAGAACGCGGGACAAAATGTATGTGAAATGCATTGAAACAGCAATGTTTTACTATATAATAATCATTTTTAAAAAAATGACATTTTTTTAAAATTCCAAATTTGCCGCCGGTTCCGGCGCCCGTACGTCCCGACGTCACAGGGACCGGAACACGGAAGCCGGATGCCGGCATCAGCCGGAGGAGATGGCCAGGAACGCTGCAGGGGACACATCGCGGGAGCGCAGGACAAGGTAAGTGCTGCAGGGACTCCCTGAGCAGCGCCGCATGGTAAGCCCGAGTGTAGCTCGGGGTTGCCGCTCTTGGTACTGAAATTTTACCCAGAGCTACACTCGGGAATACCGCCAGGGAGGTTAAAGTAAAGTTTAGAATCAATGACAGACTTGTGCAGAGTAATGTATTCTTCTTCAGCTTCTCAGTTTAGTTGCCAATTAAAGCTGGCCATAGATGAATTGAAAATTGGCCGGTTCACCAAGGACCAGCCAATTTATGGATCCAGCTATGGCCGTTCCTGCTCGTGAGAAGGCGATCTAATGATCGGCTTCTCTCAAACAGGAATGTTGGAAATTTTTCACTTGATCAGTGTATTCTGACAGCGGAAACGTCCCTGCTGTCAGAATACAGTACAACAACAGGGAGCATTCCCCCATCCACCTCGCTTGTGCGGATAGGGGAATAAAAAAAAAAAAGATGCACGGCAAACTGGTGTTTCTGGGCCAAAATTGTATTTATTTTTTGTGTAAAAAACACTAAAAATGCAAACGCGGAAAAATGTGGCTAAATGCTAATGTAAAACGCTATAAAAACGTGCGTTTTTACCGTGACTTTATACAGCTAACGCTACTGGCGTTTTTAAAATACCAAATGTGCACAAGGACTTGTCATCCAGTGAGCTGTCTGATGCTCTTTTCAAGAGAGCTCGACTATGACCGGCTTTTTTCTTGCCAGATCTGCCATTCATAGAAGCTGTACTACAGCATTTATGAATGACACAAGATTTCTGATTGGTGGATGGGAGGATAACTGAAAGATCTGCTCCCTCCATTTATAGATCCTGTGTCATTCATAGAAGCTATTGTACGGCTTCTTTGAATGATGGATCTGGCAGGAAGGGGTGGGCATAGCATAGTCGGGCTATCTTGATGAGACCTCCTGGCAGTCCTTTAGTTGCATCACTCCTCCCCGCCCTCTGTACACTGGAAGATTACATTGGCATGAGTAGGGGGGTGAATAACGGACAGTATGATCCCTCAAAGTTGAAGACCATGAGGTCATTTTTTACCAAGCTAGGGCCTCACAGCTGGGGACCATAAATCAAATCTCCTTGGCATAAATGCTTCTCCTCAGTACTGGTAGAATACTAGACAGTCTAGGGCCAGAAAGTTGAAGGCCATAAGGCAGGTCTTTTGGATGTCTGGGTACCTTGCACCAAGGACACCCACATGGAAGAAAAATATATTTTAAGTATATTTTTAAAATATTCTTCCCAAATATATTGCCATATATTTGAAATACTACAATTTTGGCTGTATTCAATATATTTAAAAAAAAATATATATATATATATATATATATATATATATATACACACACTTTATGTTGAAATGCATTTTTATTACAAAATATATGAAAAATATTTTTAAAAATACATTTTCAAATATACTGTATGTCTTTAAAAAAACATTTAATCTACATTTTTGGAATGTATTTACAAATATATGGAAAAATATATGTTAAAATGACTGTTTTATATTTTTATATGTTAAAAAATCTTAAGAATATATTTTATAAATAAATATTTGTAAAAATATTTTTCATATATTATGTAGCGCATTTCAACATGCAGAATATATATATATTTATATATATATATATATATATATATATATATATATATATATATATATATAGATAGATAGAAATATATTTTAGAATATATTGAATATGGCCAAAATTGTAGTATTTCAAATATATGTTAATATATTTGGGAAGATTTCAAATATATTTTTCTTCTATGTGTAGAGTGAGGAGGATTTCTACTAAAAGAAATAGAATCAACTCAAGGGACACATCATACTAACTGGAAGTCACGTCTCTTGTGCTGATTTTGTGTTTTTGCCTGTATTTGGGCTTTTAACGTTGCCCTGAGAGTTAAACAAGTATTTGTAATACTTCCATTTCTAGTAGCCTTGAACAGTAGCCAGTACCTTTCCTACCTAGCAAATATACGTTAAAAACATATATATTTGGTCTTTGACAACATTTTCTGGAGGATAAGCATTTTCTGTATTGTAGGCTGTGGTCATGTCCCAAGCATCGACCACACCAACCTGAAGATCCCTGAAGATGTCCTTCACTATAAGATACTGAACATATCCATGGAAGTCACTGAATCTCTCGGCATTTATATTCGTCTCTCTGGTGTTCTCTGTTTTAATGATAACCTTTGTGTCCGGACTCCGTAAGAAGAGACGTTCCAAAGCTTTGCGCACGTTAATAACTCTTTTGATGAAGAGGTGGATGGGGAAAGGTCTGAAGTGTTGGCCCAGGCAGATAACGACGACATAGTGTGGAGCTCCATCCAGATAGTCTATTTGCTCACTTACATAATGGTCATCTTTTACTAAGTAAAACCGACTTGCAACAAATGGATGGCTGTGCTTCTTCCACTGTAGCTTGATGTTCCCCTGCAGATCAACTGATAACATCATAGTCTCCAATCCCTCTCGATGTAGATCAAATCGTTTCAATCCTGGTTTGAAAAAACACAAAAAAGTGCATGGTTTAAACGGTGTTTGAACCTTGAGGGTACCTGTGCTTTTTTAGTGATTGTACAAACAGGATCTAAAATCTTAAATGAAAAAAATAAATGTCTTCCTTCTGGATCACAATGCCTTGCATATAAAACCCTTTAAAGCAGAAGTCCAAACTAAGGACATCTGGAAACAGCAAAGAATTACTGTGGAGGATGGCTCTGGATTAAGACTCGGTTCACACCTATGTGGTTTGCGTTTGTTCCATTTCTGCAGTGGTTTTTGCGCACTATATGCTTTTCTGCAGCATCTCCATTGAAGTCTATAGAACCAAAAATGCAATGTTTTGTGTTTAAAAAAAGTTCTCGACCCTTTCCAAAAAAAGCACCAGGTGAAAATGCGGAGATGTGACCCTGTCCCATAGCAAATCATGTTAAATGGACTACTGTGCATTTCTGCAAAACGCTGCAGAAACAGGCGTGAACCTAGACGAAAGGTGAATGTTCTGTGCCACCAATATGTATTTTTTATGTTGTTGTATTGAACTGTATCTGGTTACTATTCTTCTGATGTATGCTGACATCTAGTGGTGGTTTTAGGCCACTATAACAATGTTTATGTGATTTGGTATCTCCTGCTGTCCTCCCCTCCTGTTCAGTCCTAGCAAAACCCTCTCTGTTTGTCCTATTTTCCCTCAGTTATTGCTTTTACACCTGAGCTGAGTATCATTTTGCAGGTTTTGTTTTTTAGCAGTCATACAGGCATGTGTAGCATGATGGCGCCGACCAAGCAGGAGCTCCATAGTCACCTCACCGGTATATAGGGGGAGCGGAGTCTACAATAGTTTCAAGTCTTGTAAGCATGATATGAGCAAGGATGTCACTCACTCCTCTGTGACCAAGCCCCATGGGCAGGGCGAAACGCGTCGGTAGCCATGGCCGGAGCGATGGCTGAAGCCATTTTTACACTAGATTCCACAAGCGGTTAGAGTGGCATCCTTGCTCACATCAGTCATACAGGCAGTTTTACTAAATTTATCCAGTCTGAGATTTGAGCATTTTTTACTAATGTAAAAAAATATTTGATAAGTGTGTTTTTTTGCCTCTATTGATGTCTATCAGGACCAACAACACTGGAATCTTGAAGCTCATGTACTTACACGTTACAATCTTCAAGCGACACCACGCTCAAGTGTGAAAAGGCACAAATGAAAAAAACAATGGGATTTTGAATGTGGAGCGTTTTGGAGCTTTGGGCCCAGGTGTGAATAGGGCCTTCGTTCTTCTCAGAGATCATTTTTGTTTTCTTCTACTTCAAAAGACTGGCAAAATATCTTCTGTACCGCCCTTATCAAAAGAAATATTGTGCTGGATTCAACTTCTGTGTCTTACTGAAGAGTTAGGCTGCATTTGGATGATGCCAAGTCAGCAGGTGGCCATACTATTTTGACAGACTGGGTCTATAGAGGTCAATGTATAAAGCAGTGGTCTCAAAACTGCGGCCCGGGGGCCAGATGAGGCCCTTTGCTTGCATAAATCCGGCCCTTGGGGCACTTTTACTCCCTCTGATAAAATACACTATTTCTCCCACTGACACCAACAATGGGGCATGATTCCTACTACTGACGTCAATAACAGGACATTATTTCTCCCATTGACACCAATGATGGGGCACTATTCTACCCAATGACAATAATGATGGGGCACTATTCCTCCCACTAACACCAATGATGGGGCACTATTCCTCCCACTAACACCAATGATGGGGCACTATTCCTCCCACTGACACCAATGATGGGGCACTATTCTACTCAATGACAACAATGATGGGGCACTATTCTACCCAATGACAATAATGATGGGGCACTATTCCTCCCACTGACACCAATGATGGGGCACTATTCTTCCCACTGACACCAATGATGGGGCACTATTCCTCCCACTGACACCAATGATGGGGCACTATTCCTCCCACTGACACCAATGATGGGGCACTATTCCTTTCATTAACACCAACACTGAGGCAATATTTCTCCCACTGACAACAACAATGGGGCACTATTCCTCCCACTGACACCAATGATGGGGCACTATTCTACTCAATGACACCAATGATGGGGCACTATTCCTTCCACTGTCACCAATGATGGGGCACTATTCCTTCCACTGACACCAACAATGGGGCACTATTCCCTTCATTAACACCAACACTGAGGCAATATTTCTCCCATTGATAACAACGATGGGGCACTATTCCTCCAACTGACACCAGCAATGGGGCACTATTCTTTCTGCTAACACCAACACTGGAGCACTATTTCCCCCACTGACACCAACACTGGGGGACTATTCCTCCCACTGACACCAAAGATGGGGCACTATTCCTTGCCCTAATACCAAAGATGCACTTTTTACTCCCACTGATGCCAGGACAATTTCTCTCCCAATGGCCACAGTTCGGCCCCCCTAAAGTCTGAAGGACAGTAAACTGGCCCTTTGTTTAGAAAGTTTGGAGACCCCTGGTATAAAGCAATAATAACTTTAATACGTAGTGTCAATGCATAAAGCCACATTTGAAACAGAACAGTAAATATTGCAGCAAAAAATGATTTTTTCTTTTCAAGAGAGTGCACAAAGCAAAAGTGATGTAAAAAACGAATATAACAGAAGGCAGCAGATTTCTTATTAGATTTTTGACTATTCTGGGTTACTTGCATATTTCTGCTTTTATAATTGAAGTATTGTAAAATATATTTTATATTTGAGCAACTGCATGAAATAACACTTTATTATTACCTTTAAATGTTTTTTCTAAGTACAGATACCATTGTTGTACAGTAGAGTCCCCCATGAGATATATCATCTTGTCTTTTAAACAGGCGTACATTTGTTCATGGAGTGTGAAGTTGGCGATGTGGCAGAACACGGGTCTCCATTGATTTTGTAACACAAATCCGCTGGGAAATGGAGGTACCATCCCAATCTTGCATTGTTCTAGAGGTGGAGGAGGAGATTCTGTGAAAATAGAAGTCAAAATAAATAATGGTGACCTGTCTTACCTGCCACAGGATTTGTAGTTATGTTCTTATAGTCTCATGATCCGAAGACACCAGCCAGACTGATCTGAAGACCCCTGCCAGACTGATCTGAAGACCCTTGCCAGACAACATAGTCTGTCCCTAATGGAAACTGCAAGTACTATGGACAATGGGGATGCTGTGCAAGGATATAGATTCTGTAGCCTAATGTTGTCTCTTTGCCATCCATATTTGAGGACAGATTGAAAGGGATTTTTCTTTAATGACCACTGGCAGGTTTAGGCCCCCGTTGGATCCATGAGGCTGCTCTCTGGGAGGAAGAAAAATACACATGCACGCCAGGTCTTCCAGAGAGCAATCCAATTCTTTATTCACAATTTCCTCCTTATATATGGTAAGTTGTAACAGGAGAACATAGAATGGAATTTCACTGAGTAATTTGTTAAGGCTATGTACATGACATCTGAAACAATTCATATCTCCTCCACTCTTCCTACCACCCCATCCCCCACAGCTATCTCCTCCTGTGCCACCACCCCCTCCCTCCTAGATTGTAAGCTCGAAAGAGCAGATACAGATATATCACATTGTATTGGTATTGTTCTGTCACATGCTCTGTCCCCCTTTGTAATGTACAGCGCTGAGCGAACTATTGGCGCTTTATAAATACTGTATAATAATAATAATAATATCGCACAGATCTTGAATCAATTACAAGAAACCAATGGTATTTTCCCTTAAAGCAGAAGTGGTTAACTTTTAACTGTATCATAGCAGAAGCAGGTGCTGTTAGTACAAATAAATAATTGGTTACTTTTCATGCTTTGAGCAAAGATAGATTTAAAGGATGAGTGGCTGCTGTTCTATAGCACGTAACTGACACACACACAACTATACATTTGATTATCTAGAAAAAATATAAAATAGAGAAGCAAAATGGAGTATATATATAAAAAAAACAGAATGTAGGGCGAGGAACATACATTTCCCTTCACAGATGGAACGGTTGAGACCCTATAGAGGATGTTGGATAAAAAAGAAAAAAGAAATTCACCCTAAGTTACAGCAGGACTAACCCTGAGTGGAGGTGTCCTCTGAAAACAAATGTAATTGTTAAAAATGTACTCTTTAAAAATTTTTTTGTAATATTTGAAGGACTACTCACCTGTACATGAATACACGCTAATGGATTCAAAGTTATTTGGGATTTTAGTATAAACATCGCCCCTGAAAAAAAATGTAATTAGTGTATTTTATTGGAATTCACCATAATTCATAGAAATACTTTCTTATTTATGTAATATTAAAAGGTTGTAGTATGTAACCTTTTTAGAACCAACACATAATTTTTTTAAATCGAAGTTATTTATAAATCTTATTAAATGCCATTTATTTACATGTTCATTAATTTTTTTTCTTTGCAGTATATAAAAGAGGTATTAGGAGTACTTTGCTTGTGATTAACAGCTGATTTGTAATGTAAGTACATATTTTAGATGAGGGAGCACAGAGAATGTTAAAGGGCAACTACAGTGCACCCCTGGGTTGCTAGAATGCAGGTGGCTCTTGCTTACTAATATCATTGGTTGCTAGAATGCAGGTGGCTCTTGCTGCCTTGTGTCCTTGGTTGCTAGAATAGAATGCAGGTGGCTCTTGCTGCCTAGTGTCCTTGGTTGCTAGAATGCAGGTGGCTCTTGCTGCCTAGTGTCCTGGGTTGCTAGAATGCAGGTGGCTCTTGCTGCCTAGTGTCCTGGGTTGCTAGAATGCAGGTGGCTCTTGCTGCCTAGTGTCCTTGGTTGCTAGAATGCAGGTGGCTCTTGCTGCCTAGTGTCCTGGGTTGCTAGAATGCAGGTGGCTCTTGCTGCCTAGTGTCCTTGGTTGCTAGAATGCAGGTGGCTCTTGCTGCCTAGTGTCCTTGGTTGCTAGAATGCAGGTGGCTCTTGCTGCCTAGTGTCCTTGGTTGCTAGAATGCAGGTGGCTCTTGCTGCCTAGTGTCCTGGGTTGCTAGAATGCAGGTGGCTCTTGCTGCCTAGTGTCCTTGGTTGCTAGAATGCAGGTGGCTCTTGCTGCCTAGTGTCCTTGGTTGCTAGAATGCAGGTGGCTCTTGCTGCCTAGTGTCCTTGGTTGCTAGAATGCAGGTGGCTCTTGCTGCCTAGTGTCCTGGGTTGCTAGAATGCAGGTGGCTCTTGCTGCCTAGTGTCCTTGGTTGCTAGAATGCAGGTGGCTCTTGCTGCCTAGTGTGTCTGATTGCTAGAATGCAGGTGACTCTTGCTGCCTAGTGTGTCTGGTTGCTAGAATGCAGGTGACTCTTGCTGCCTAGTGTGTCTGGTTGCTAGAATGCAGGTGACTCTTGCTGCCTAGTGTGTCTGGTTGCTAGAATGCAGGTGGCTCTTGCTGCCTAGTGTGTCTGGTTGCTAGAATGCAGGTGGCTCTTGCTGCCTAGTGTGTCTGGTTGCTAGAATGCAGGTGACTCTTGCTGCCTAGTGTCATTGGTTGCTAGAATGCAGGTGACTCTTGCTGCCTAGTGTCATTGGTTGCTAGAATGCAGGTGACTCTTGCTGCCTAGTGTGTCTGGTTGCTAGAATGCAGGTGACTCTTGCTGCCTAGTGTCATTGGTTGCTAGAATGTAGATGGCTCGTGCTGCCTAGTGTCCTTGGTTGCTAGAATGCAGGTGGCTCTTGCTGCCTAGTGTCATTGGTTGCTAGAATGTAGATGGCTCGTGCTGCCTAGTGTCATTGGTTGCTAGAATGCAGGTGGCTCTTGATGCTTATTGTCCTGGGTTGCTAGAATGCAAGTGGCTCTTGCTGCCTATTGTCTCTGGTTGCTAGAATGCAGTTGGCTCTTGCTGCCTAGTGTTGTTGGCTGCTAGAATGCAGATGGCCCAAGATGCTTAGGACATGAGCTTGTGACTTACCCACATGCCCCTATTCTTCTGCAGCCAATCAGAGCATGGCCTTCACTCCCACTGCTGCAATGCTCAATGTGGTCTTTAAAGGGGTGACCGTCCAATCAGCATATGACAAGGGGAGGTGCTGCGCGGGGACCTGGCCTATCTGATTTACCAAAAGAAAACAGGCACTTCACTTAGAGGAGTTTTCACTTTACATGGGATTTTTCCCTTAGTCAAGTCAATGAGAAAAGCCAATCATGTGCAATCACAGGTATTCTTAACAAAGTGAATTTACTAAGCAAAAGCATTATCCTTTATGGGGCCGATATGTTCTGACTTTGCCTTTTTACTATAAATATATTTTAAATTTGGGGGGATTCGTTTTATTATCCGCAACTATGTGTCTTTCACAGTCTATTTTCGCTGCCCTGATCGTGCTGTTATATTTCCTATTGCATTTTTTGTAGTGTTGGAAAGCTGAATATGTCCTCTCTGTTTTACATTTTTTTAAAGTGTTACTAAACCCAGGACCCTGCATTCACTATATCTGGTCTCCCACAGTACACAGAGCATGGAAATGCAATTATTTTAGCAAATATAAACTGCTAATTACCTTTTCTCATCAGCAGTTAGAGCAGTCTTGTGACTTCAGCAGAGCACTGGTTAAAGCTTGTAGGAGGAGTTTTATTTCTGCTCTAGGAGGATGCAAAACCCCTGACCTCTGTCTGGACAGTGCTGATTAGCCCTGTGCTGATCACATGCACCCTCCCAAGGAAAGAAAAACCTATCTAGCAATACACACTAAACTGAGCATGTGCAGAGGGGCTGTGGGTTCAGTCTGGGGGGGGCAGAGAAGTCGGGATCAAACAGCCATTGATCAAACAGCCATTGTACACAATGCAGAGGATTACCACATAGAAGAAAAATATATTTGAAATATAATTTAAAAATATTCTTTCCAAATATATTGACATATATTTGAAATGCTACAATTTTGGCCATATTCAATATTATTTCAAAATATATTTCAATAAATACAGTATATATACAGTATATATTGAAATATATTTTGAAATATATTGAATATAGCATTTCAAATATATGTCAATATATTTGGAAAGAATATTTTTAAAATATATTTAAAATATATTTTTCTTCCATGTGGGAATGCAGGGAGCATTCTAATAGAAGGAGATATCAGAGCAAAAAAGGGAAGAGCTCATCAGTGTGTTGCTTCTACTTTCACTGTCTGTGCAGGAGACGTAAAAAAAGTGAAAGTGCAGCACAGAAAGAACAAATCTCCTCCCTTGTCAGAGAGGGCAGTTCTGTGTGGCAGAGTTGTGTAAATCTCAGGACTGGATAGTCAGAAATACAAAAAGCAGTTCCTACATATTTATTTCATCTATGAATTTAGTTGTTTGCTTGAAGTTCAGCTTTAAATTTCTTGGTCAAAGTTGTGTAAAATTTTGTAAATTTGTAAAATTTGGTGTAATCCTGTCTAAAATTTAATTTTATGTCTATGCCCCTGAAAGCCACTTCAAAGTGCTGATGTTTTCCCTGCCATTCAAAAAATACACATTGCATTAATTCCTTTGTATATGTTTTTTGTTCACAGAAATGGAAAACATTTCCATTGCATATGTACTGACCTGTTCAGGAGAGATTTTTCAAGTGTGCTAAGAAAGGAGAGACTGCTGTTGAAAGACTGAAGGTATATTAATGACCTACAATCGAATGATTCTGGTTTAGCGCAGTAAAATGTCTCATTATATTCTTCCTTTCTATATTCACATATTTCCTTCTTTGTATTCACTTGGAATCCACATTCAGACTTCACTTGATGAGTTCCATTCGTAAAAGTCCCTATGAAGTAAATGAGGTCATAGCCCCAGTTCCTCGCTCTCCACAATGCCGAAACAGCCTCACTTGGATGGTAGAGGACCAATGAGAAGAAAACCTTTCCTTCCCAAAATAAAGTGAAATAGACATGATAGGTTCCATTATTAAAATCTTCAATTCTCCCAGAAGCCGCAGCTTGGAGATCTGGAGAAAAGATCCTAGCTCTTATGAAGTCTCCTCCATATGATTTTCTGTTACCCAAATAGTCAAACATCTCAATCTGGACAATTATCGTCTCTCCAACACAGTACTTTTTTCTTGGGTTCAATATGGTGGCTCTGCTCTCCTTAGCACTGGTGGTGTGGTTCGTGTGGGTGAACGTGATGGAAGGAATCAAGATAGAAATGTTTTTGAAGATGAGAGAAGCTTGAATTTCATCCTCTAATGAGAAGCTGGCAATTGTTACAATTTCTTTGCTATGGTTTACAGTTGTATTGCTGGATTGTGGGACTGCACATGAGTTCTGGAATGAATAAAATAGTAATAAATAACAGTTTAAAGTGCTCAAGGTTTTGAGGAAAATATATGCTGCAATGGGGTGGACAGGGGGGATTTAATATTTGGGGAGATAAAGCCCAACTCCAGGTTCTCCCCCCCCCCCATAAAGTTTGCCACACACTGTAAAATGAAATATATTTTAATTTACTCACCTTTTTCTAAAATCTCAGGGTTCTCTTTTTCTTCAGATCTTTTCCTGGTGGTGGGAATTTCTCAGCATAAAGCACCACTAATATAATGAAGTCAGGGACCCTGTATCATGTATAGTATCTGTATCATTATACTGTGCTTGCAAGCTGCCTTCTCCAGGGGCGGGTCCATGACACCCAGCACCCACTGTGTGTCCTCAGTCTTCTGGGTGTCATGCAAACTGGAAGACTGAGGACATCCTGTGGCAGAGAAGAGGTATTGAGAGGGACAAAGCCAGAGAGGTGAGGAGTATTGCAGCCAGAGCTGTTTTAGGGCTTTCAACCATGGCAGATCTTTCTTAAAAAACAGAAGCTGAAAAGCATATTGCCACTGAAGTTCACCTAATGCAGCTTCCTGTGATTTATGTAGCCATGATCAGTGGCGTCCCTAGGGGGGTGCAGGGGGTGTGGGCTGCACTGGGTGACACCATCACAGGGGGTGCAGGATGCCAGCACAGTGACAGCTGCCCCCACCCGGTGTAGCAGTAAAATGAGTATCCCCTGAAGCAACTGCACATGTGCCGATCACCTGCTCTGTGCTAAAGTAGGAGATCGGCTTCTTCGGCCTGAAACCGACACATGCGCAGTTGCTTCAGGGGATACATATCTTCACAGGATACTCATTTTACCGCTCTCTGGAGGGGTGACACCACGTGTTACCGCATTGGGTGACGCTAACTCTAGGGACGCCTCTAGCCACGATACTGCACTCTTCAGAATTCAAAGAAGTGTTGTCACGTCACCACAACTGGCGTGGTTATCAGTATTTTAACTGCTGATCGGGGCAGTTGACAACTCATGGGGCCCCCGGGCAATAGGGGATAATGGGGCCCCTGTGTCCTTGCCCAAACTCAATAAAGCCTATGAAAAAGGTACCAGGGGCATCTCATGGGGCCCCCTACTGGCTGTGCCCGAGTTTCCAAATGGTCAGTCCGCCCCTGCTGCTGATTCACAAACATGTAGCTTCTAGCTTGTGAAATCAGCACCTAACAACATCTAGTCATCCACTGTTTTCTGGATAGACAGCACTGCCTCCATTGCTGAATCCCTCTTACTGTGAGCTGCAGTGTCTGGGAGGGGGAGACACAAATAAGGGAGAAGTCGGGGAGGGCAAAGGAAATTTTTTTATGGGGCTTGAACATCACATAGTAATTGGTTTTGAGATTTGTTTAGATTGTCATACTGGAACCTTTTGTAGCACCCTCTAGTGTGCTACTAGAATAGTGTAGAGTATTATAGGGCAAAATCATTGTGGAGGACTAATGGTAGTTGTGTGAGTCATGTGATTGAGGTCGGGTTATTGCAAGTCAACTGGATGACTTAGGTTGTGGCTCTATCAAAACATAAAAATAATACAGCGCAAAAATTATAACAAATAATAATCATACCATCAGTGATAAAAAAAAATATAAAATAATAATAAAGTCCACTGTCCCAAGTTAAAAATAGTGAAAAAAAGTGTTTCAATAAAAAAAAACAGTGCCAAAGGAAACTCAATGTTCCCACACCATCCGTAATCACCATCCGGTAAAGTCCACACGTACCAAATATGATGGACTCTATCGCCTCCTCGTGGCTCTGTGGGACCATGGGACATCTGTAAGAAGGAAGGGGTGGAGGCCCAATCTTCATATTCATGGGGGTTCTGGCCAGTACCAGGTTTGGAGGCCCTGGTAGAGAGGTGGACTGGCCTTAAAATATGGGAGAGTCAGGATGACAGGAGAATCGGGTGGAAGATGGAGTGCTGAGGAGACGGTGTCTAGGAGGGGTCCCCTAGGTCTGGGGGGGGGGCAGCCTCTAGGCTAGGCACAGGCTGGCTCAGGAGGATACATTCTGTGGAGAGGCATGCATAGGATCAGGCCTGGAGCAGCAGTGGGTGAAGAGGACAATGTCAGTACAGCAGTACACTCTGGGATCTACAAGGGGAAAGACTGCCACACGTAGCAAACTTTCTAAGGACAGCATTGAGCTCAGTCCTTCATCCTTGTCCCTGGAGATCTTCCAAGAAGCCAGGAGGGCTGGTAGAGCTTGCAGGCTGTGGGGATGGAAGCAACTCTGTAGAGGAAGAGTAGACATCCCTGCATGTAGCTATGGGAAGTAAAGTGATTTTTGAGGGCTGCTAGTTCCTCACCCATAAAGGGCATCTGCCACTGATCATCAAGGACTGACGGCTTTCAGGAAAAGAACAGTCCAGGAGCTGCTTTGTACATAGGAAGGAAGTGTCCCCCTTCCAATGTTTCAAGTCAAATTGGGCATCCCATAATCCCTATTCCCCGTCCAAGTTGAGTTCCCCTAATAAAACAACAAAACCAAGCTCATGGACTGGTCATTGTCTTTGCAAGTCTGTGTGAAAATACCTGTTGCCTGGCTGTGTGGAGGGAGGCTTAGGGATACCCAAAACACAGTGGCCCTCACGAGGGTAGCGCTACACTTTATATGTACTTTAATAATTTAGGTAATTAGTACTTACCGTTGTTAAGCGATGCACTCCAAAGCCTATTAGGAAGATGCTAAGTAATGCGACAGCCAGAAAAAACTTTTGCATCCATGTAGTGGTCATCACAGCTTCATGAGCTGAAAGAAATAGGTTGCTTCTGTTATTCTGCGCCACCTTATTACCTAAATTAGAAATATCACAATTAGAGATGAGCGAATCGAAGTAGGCGAAGTGGAATTCGTTTCGAATATTAGGAAAATTTCGATTCGCGACGAATCCGAAAATTAGCAGACTTCGGATGCGCGAATCGAAATTTTTCCAAAAATGGCGGCGACATGTGCGGCGACGGAGCGGGGATCTCTGGGAAGGCGCGCAGACAAGGCGCGCTGACCCATAATGCATTCATTCATGACATGTGATCGCATTAGCCAATCAGCAGCCAGCCAGCCAGCACTGTGTAATGGTCGAGCTATAAATTGCGGCCATTTTAGAATTCTCCATTTGCCTCCAGTCATTCAAGAGAGGCAGACCTGGCTGTATTGAGGGAGAGAGTTAGGGACACAGAAACGTTACTTAGGGCCACAGAAACGTTACTTAGGGCCACAGAAACGTTACTTAGGGCCACAGAAACGTTACTTAGGGACACAGAATTGTTACTCAGGGACAGACACAGAATTGTTACTGAGGGACACAGAATTGTTACTCAGGGACAGACACAGAATTGTTACTCAGGGACAGACACAGAATTGTTACTCAGGGACAGACACAGAATTGTTACTGAGGGACACAGAATTGTTACTGAGGGACACAGAATTGTTACTGAGGAACACAGAATTGTTACTCAGGGACAGACACAGAATTGTTACTGAGGGACACAGAATTGTTACTGAGGGACACAGAATTGTTACTCAGGGACAGACACAGAATTGTTACTCAGGGACAGACACAGAATTGTTACTCAGGGACAGACACAGAATTGTTACTCAGGGACACAGAATTGTTACTGAGGGACACAGAATTGTTACTCAGGGACAGACACAGAATTGTTACTGAGGGACACAGAATTGTTACTGAGGGACACAGAATTGTTACTCAGGGACAGACACAGAATTGTTACTCAGGGACAGACACAGAATTGTTACTGAGGGACACAGAATTGTTACTGAGGGACACAGAATTGTTACTCAGGGACAGACACAGAATTGTTACTCAGGGACAGACACAGAATTGTTACTCAGGGACAGACACAGAATTGTTACTCAGGGACAGACACAGAATTGTTACTGAGGGACACAGAATTGTTACTGAGGGACACAGAATTGTTACTGAGGGACACAGAATTGTTACTGAGGGATAGACACAGAATTGTTACTCAGGGACAGACACAGAATTGTTACTGAGGGACACAGAATTGTTACTGAGGGACACAGAATTGTTACTCAGGGACAGACACAGAATTGTTACTCAGGGACAGACACAGAATTGTTACTGAGGGACACAGAATTGTTACTGAGGGACACAGAATTGTTACTCAGGGACAGACACAGAATTGTTACTCAGGGACAGACACAGAATTGTTACTGAGGGACACAGAATTGTTACTGAGGGACACAGAATTGTTACTGAGGGACACAGAATTGTTACTCAGGGACAGACACAGAATTGTTACTCAGGGACAGACACAGAATTGTTACTCAGGGACAGACACAGAATTGTTACTGAGGGACACAGAATTGTTACTGAGGGACACAGAATTGTTACTGAGGGACACAGAATTGTTACTCAGGGACAGACACAGAATTGTTACTGAGGGACACAGAATTGTTACTGAGGGACACAGAATTGTTACTGAGGGACACAGAATTGTTACTCAGGGACACAGAATTGTTACTCAGGGACATAGAATTGTTACTCAGGGACACAGAATTGTTACTCAGGGACAGACACAGAATTGTTACTAAGGGACACAGAATTGTTACTGAGGGACACAGAATTGTTACTCAGGGACACAGAATTGTTACTGAGGGACACAGAATTGTTACTGAGGGACACAGAATTGTTACTCAGGGACAGACACAGAATTGTTACTGAGGGACACAGAATTGTTACTGAGGGACACAGAATTGTTACTCAGGGACACAGAATTGTTACTCAGGGACAGACACAGAATTGTTACTGAGGGACACAGAATTGTTACTGAGGGACACAGAATTGCTACTCAGGGACAGACACAGAATTGTTACTGAGGGACACAGAATTGTTACTCAGGGACACAGAATTGTTACTGAGGGACACAGAATTGTTACTCAGGGACACAGAATTGTTACTGAGGGACACAGAATTGTTACTCAGGGACACAGAATTGTTACTCAGGGACACAGAATTGTTACTGAGGGACACAGAATTGTTACTGAGGGACACAGAATTGTTACTCAGGGACACAGAATTGTTACTCAGGGACACAGAATTGTTACTCAGGGACAGACACAGAATTGTTACTGAGGGACACAGAATTGTTACTGAGGGACACAGAATTGTTACTCAGGGACAGACACAGAATTGTTACTCAGGGACAGACACAGAATTGTTACTGAGGGACACAGAATTGTTACTCAGGGACACAGAATTGTTACTCAGGGACACAGAATTGTTACTCAGGGACACAGAATTGTTACTCAGGGACAGACACAGAATTGTTACTCAGGGACACAGAATTGTTACTCAGGGACACAGAATCGTTGAATTAAAGAGTATGTCAGACAACATGCAGAGGAGTGGCAGAGGAGGCAATGTTTTAGGAGCGAGCAGACGTGGCAGCAGAGGAAGGGGTCAAGGCAGCACTAGTCGCAGCCAGAGGCCAGTGCTCCCTGTGTCATCCAGCGGTCGTGTCTCCACCGACAACCCTGCCGTCATCGATTGGTTGGCTTGGTCGTCTTCCTTTTCCCAGGTCACCTCTGACACCTACAGCCAACGGTCGGTGGGTACGTCAGACACAACCGTTAGTTGGCATGGCCCGGGAGCAAGCCCACTGAAATCACGTTTCCTCTACCTGCCCCTGTCCTTTGGTGTTCCCTCACCAAGCGAAGTATCGCATGCTGTGGGCTCAGCCCCACTCTGCAGTGAGGAAGAGCTAACAGAGGGCGGTCAGGAACGGGGGGAGACATCCGCCTCTTCAGCAGCCAGGCGAAGAAGTAGTGGCGAGGAGAGTGGCTCGGTAGCCGGTCTAGAGACAGGTCTGTCTCCTGACCCACACGCAGCCGAGGGGGCTAGTAGTGAGGCGGAGACCCTAATTGATGATGATGAGGCTGATCGCACTTGGCAGCCTCGTCGTCATCAGGCTATTGCTTCCGCATCATCAGGAGAAGAGGGTGGCAGCTTGGCAGCGAGCAAAACAGTCGGTGGGTTGCCCAGGAGGCAGCAGGGTCGCAGCAGTGTCAGTGGAGGCAAACGGCCACGGAGTAGAGCACCAGCTCCACTGCAGCCTACCACCACGGCCAGTAGTGGTGCCGGTGTGCACGGAGGAAGTAGCAGTCAGCCAGTGAGGAGTATCGGGGGCAAAGTTTCCTACTCGGCGGTGTGGCAATTTTTCGTCAAGCCGCCCGAGGAAGTAAACGTAGCCGTATGTCGACTATGTGGCCAGAAATTCAAGCGTGGCCAGGGGGCCCATGTTGGGACTACAGCGTTGCGGCAGCATATGCAGCGTCGCCATTTGGTGGCCTGGGAAAACCGTGATAAAGATACGGCGGTTCTGCCTGCCCCAGCCCCCGCTCCATCACCCGCTCCGTTACTTGCTCCGTCACCCGACGTCAATCGCCCTCTATCAGCCAGTCAAGGCTCCAACACCTCTGCTGAGGGGAGTTGTCGCTCGTTGGCATCTTCCGCTCGTTCAGATGCTCCTTCTCCTGCTACTCCTCTTCACGGATTCCGTCAGCAGTCTTTCTTGGAATCCGTTTCCAAGAGACAACAGTTTGCGAGCACGCACCCGACGGTGCAAAAGCTGAACGTCCTCCTGTCCAAGTTGCTGGTGCTGCAGTCCCTCCCTTTCCAAGTGGTGGACTCAGCACCTTTCCGAGAAATGAAGTGCCAAGCCGTCATTTCTTCGCCAAAAAGGCAGTGCCAGCCCTGCATTCACATGTAGAAGAGATGGCGGGCCAGTCTTTGAGCATGTCGGTCTCTGCCAAAGTGCACGGCAGCGCCGACGTGTGGAGCTGTAACTACGGTCAGGGACAGTACATGTCATTTACGGCCCACTGGGTGAACGTGGTGCCGGCACAGCCGCACCAGCAACTTGGACAGGTCACGCCGCTTTTGCCTCCACGTTTGCACGTCCTTGGTCCACAAAAGATGTCTGCCTCTACCACCTCTTCTTCCGCCGTGTCCTCAGCCGCCATCCCCGTGCCAAGTCCCATCACCCGACCGGCATATCACATGTGCAGGGCGCAACGGTGTCAAGCTGTGCTGCACCTGGTATGCCTTGGCGAACGTAGTCACACAGGGGAGGAACTTCTGAGTGTAATGAACAGAGAAATCGACAGATGGCTGTCTCCGCGCAAACTGAAAATCGGAACCATGTTGACCGACAACGGAAAGAACATGGTGTCTGCTCTGCGTCAAGGAAGGTTGTGCCATGCGCCATGCATGGCTCACGTGTTCAATCTGGTTGTCAAGCGGTTCCTAAAATCCACCATCCCACTGCAAGACATCCTTAAAATGTCACGTAAACTTTGCATGCATTTCAGCCATTCCTACACCGCAAAGCACACCCTCCTTGAGCTGCAGTGGCAGAACGGAATTCCACAGCATCGCCTGATCTGCGACGTTGCAAGAAGGTGGAATTCAACCCTACACATGTTAGACCGCCTTTACGAACAGCGAAAGGCCATCACCGATTTCCTGATGTTACAAGCGGATAAAGGTACTCCCCTGTGTAACTTCGATGTCCGCCATTGGCAGCTCATGCGTGACACCTGCCGCTTGCTCAGGCCCTTTGAGGAGGCCACGCTATTCGTGAGTCGGCAGGACTATGGGATGAACGACGTCATTCCTCTGTTGCACGTCCTGGAACAAATGCTGTTAACAATGGCTGGTCAGGGTGCGGTAGACGTGGCGCACAGATCTCAACGCCACATGACCCCTGTGGGGGCAGGACAGGAAGAAGAGGAGGAGGTAGAGGAGGACATTTGTGCTCAGGAATTATTGAGTGAAATGGGTGGTTTTTCCACTCAGCGGACAGGAGTGGAGGAGCAGGAGCATGTGGTAGAGGAGGAGGAGGAGACAGAGGACCCAGACGCACCGTGGCAGTATGCTGTGGAGATGGAGGCAGGGAGTCCCTCGCATTCCTTGGCACAAATGGCCCATAGCATGCTCGGTTGCTTGCGTAGCGACAGCCGAATAATAACCATCAGACAGAGGGATGACTTTTGGCTGTCCACCTTGTTGGACCCTCGCTACCGTTCAAAAATGGTGGCCTTTTTCACACCTGCTGAGAGGGAGGCCAAAATAACGTACTATAAAAACCACCTATGTAGTCAGTTGGTCTCTGCCTTTCTGCGCCAACGTCCATCCTCAGACACTGTGGGCCCTGTGCGCTCGCGTTCCGCTGCCATGGCAGCAGGGGAGCGGTGGGGTGGTAGGAGCAGTGGCAGCTCCACCAGCAGCGGCTGCCTCAGTCTGCAGTCGATGATGAGTAGCTTTCTTCACCAGCGCAGTGAGGAAACTACTAACCAGCCGCAGCAGCAGCAGCATCAGGTGGACCTGGAGCAGGACCTCAAACAACAGGCTTGGGCCTACTTGGACAGCACCCTGCCAACCGAGGTAGACAATCCCCTTGACTACTGGGCAACGAAACTTGACCTTTGGCCCCAACTAGCTGAATTTGCCCTTGAAAGGCTGTCATGCCCGGCCAGTAGCATGGCATCGGAGCGCGTGTTTAGTGCGGCAGGAGGTATTGTAACTCCGCGGAGGACACGACTGTCCACCCAAAGTGTGGAGAGACTCACGTTTGTGAAAATGAATCAGGCGTGGATTAGTCTGGATTTCAAACCACCAGTTCCTGACACAACTGACTAAATCCGCCATGAATCATGCCCCAAACATGTGCCACTTTCAGGTCTCCTCACACTGCTGGTGTGTTCCATTTTTTGTCATAGGGTGCTGGCAGATTACGGGCCTCCCATTGCTGCTTCCAGGCCCGTAATCTGCCATGGGCCCCCGTACCGCCTCCTCATGCTGCTGCCAGGTCCAGAGTCTCTCATGGGTCCCTGTACGGCCTCCCATTGCTGCTGTCTCCATCGCCACACTCTGCCATGTGCCACTTTCAGGTCTCCTCACACTGCTGGTGTGTTCCATTTTTTGTCATAGGGTGCTGGCAGATTACGGGCCTCCCATTGCTGCTGCCAGGCCCGTAATCTGCCATGGGCCCCAGTACCGCCTCCTCATGCTGCTGCCAGGACCAGAGTGTCTCATGGGTCCCTGTACGGCCTCCCATTGCTGCTGTCTCCATCGCCACACTCTGCCATGTGCCACTTTCAGGTCTCCTCACACTGCTGGTGTGTTCCATTTTTTGTCATAGGGTGCTGGCAGATTACGGGCCTCCCATTGCTGCTGCCAGGCCCGTAATCTGCCATGGGCCCCAGTACCGCCTCTTCATGCTGCTGCCAGGTCCACAGTGTCTCATGGGTCCCTGTACGGCCTCCCATTGCTGCTGTCTCCATCGCCACACTCTGCCATGTGCCACTTTCAGGTCTCCTCACACTGCTGGTGTGTTCCATTTTTTGTCATAGGGTGCTGGCAGATTACGGGCCTCCCATTGCTGCTGCCAGGCCCGTAATCTGCCATGGGCCCCCGTACCGCCTCCTCATGCTGCTGCCAGGTCCAGAGTCTCTCATGGGTCCCTGTACGGCCTCCCATTGCTGCTGTCTCCATCGCCACACTCTGCCATGTGCCACTTTCAGGTCTCCTCACACTGCTGGTGTGTTCCATTTTTTGTCATAGGGTGCTGGCAGATTACGGGCCTCCCATTGCTGCTTCCAGGCCCGTAATCTGCCATGGGCCCCCGTACCGCCTCCTCATGCTGCTGCCAGGTCCAGAGTCTCTCATGGGTCCCTGTACGGCCTCCCATTGCTGCTGTCTCCATCGCCACACTCTGCCATGTGCCACTTTCAGGTCTCCTCACACTGCTGGTGTGTTCCATTTTTTGTCATAGGGTGCTGGCAGATTACGGGCCTCCCATTGCTGCTGCCAGGCCCGTAATCTGCCATGGGCCCCCGTACCGCCTCCTCATGCTGCTGCCAGGTCCACAGTGTCTCATGGGTCCCTGTACGGCCTCCCATTGCTGCTGTCTCCATCGCCACACTCTGCCATGTGCCACTTTCAGGTCTCCTCACACTGCTGGTGTGTTCCATTTTTTCATAGGGTGCTGGCAGATTACGGGCCTCCCATTGCTGCTGCCAGGCCCGTAATCTGCCATGGGCCCCCGTACCGACTCCTCATGCTGTGACGTTGCAACAAGGTGGAATTCAACCCTACATATGTTAGACCGCCTTTACGAACAGCGAAAGGCCATCACAGATTCCTGATGTTACAAGTGGATAAAGGTACTCCCCTGTGTAACTTAGATGTCAGCCATTGGCAGCTCATGCGTGACACCTGCCGCTTGCTCAGGCCCTTTGAGGAGGCCACGCTATTCGTGAGTCGGCAGGACTATGGGATGAACGACGTCATTCCTCTGTTGCACGTCCTGGAACAAATGCTGTTAACAATGGCTGGTCAGGGTGCGGTAGACGTGGCGCACAGATCTCAACGCCACATGACCCCTGTGGGGGCAGGACAGGAAGAAGAGGAGGAGGTAGAGGAGGACATTGGTGCTCAGGAATTATTGAGTGAAATGGGTGGTTTTTCCACTCAGCGGACAGGAGTGGAGGAGCAGGAGCATCTGGTAGAGGAGGAGGAGACAGAGGACCCAGACGCACCGTGGCAGTATGCTGTGGAGATGGAGGCAGGGAGTCCCTCGCATTCCTTGGCACAAATGGCCCATAGCATGCTCGGTTGCTTGCGTAGCGACAGCCGAATAATAACCATCAGACAGAGGGATGACTTTTGGCTGTCCACCTTGTTGGACCCTCGCTACCGTTCAAAAATGGTGGCCTTTTTCACACCTGCTGAGAGGGAGGCCAAAATAACGTACTATAAAAACCACCTATGTAGTCAGTTGGTCTCTGCCTTTCTGCGCCAACGTCCATCCTCAGACACTGTGGGCCCTGTGCGCTCGTGTTCCGCTGCCATGGCAGCAGGGGAGGGGTGGGGTGGTAGGAGCAGTGGCAGCTCCACCAGCAGCGGCTGCCTCAGTCTGCAGTCGATGATGAGTAGCTTTCTTCACCAGCGCAGTGAGGAAACTACTAACCAGCCGCAGCAGCAGCAGCATCAGGTGGACCTGGAGCAGGACCTCAAACAACAGGCTTGGGCCTACTTGGACAGCACCCTGCCAACCGAGGTAGACAATCCCCTTGACTACTGGGCAACGAAACTTGACCTTTGGCCCCAACTAGCTGAATTTGCCCTTGAAAGGCTGTCATGCCCGGCCAGTAGCGTGGCATCGGAGCGCGTGTTTAGTGCGGCAGGAGGTATTGTAACTCCGCGGAGGACACGACTGTCCACCCAAAGTGTGGAGAGACTCACGTTTGTGAAAATGAATCAGGCGTGGATTAGTCTCGATTTCAAACCACCAGTTCCTGACACAACTGACTAAATCCGCCATGAATCATGCCCCAAACATGTGCCACTTTCAGGTCTCCTCACACTGCTGGTGTGTTCCATTTTTTGTCATAGGGTGCTGGCAGATTACGGGCCTCCCATTGCTGCTTCCAGGCCCGTAATCTGCCATGGGCCCCCGTACCGCCTCCTCATGCTGCTGCCAGGTCCAGAGTGTGTCATGGGTCCCTGTACGGCCTCCCATTGCTGCTGTCTCCATCGCCACACTCTGCCATGTGCCACTTTCAGGTCTCCTCACACTGCTGGTGTGTTCCATTTTGTCATAGGGTGCTGGCAGATTACGGGCCTCCCATTGCTGCTGCCAGGCCCGTAATCTGCCATGGGCCCCTGTACCGCCTCCTAATGCTGCTGCCAGGTCCAGAGTGTGTCATGGGTCCTTGTACGGCCTCCCATTGCTGCTGTCTCCATCGCCACACTCTGCCATGTGTCACTTTCAGGTCTCCTCACACTGCTGGTGGGTTCCATTTTGTCATAGGGTGCTGTATGGCCTCCCATTGCTGCTGCCTCCATCGCCACACTGTGGCTCCACACTCTGGTTTTGGCCCCGTGACTGCCCAAATGAGTGAAGTGTGCGGTGATTCTAAGATCGACGGCACTCATCTGCAAGGCATACTGACTGACAGTATTATTTCTCTTCCCCAGCAGACTCCAAGGGCATTTAAATTAAAGGTACAGTGTTCTGCACTAATATGAAGGCTCTCTGAAGCCTAGAAACACCCTTTTATAAGTTAAATTCGCAGCGAATATATTCGCATCAAATCGAATTTATTCCTCGAATTCGCCGAATCAGCCGAATCGAATTTTTGAATACTTCGCTCATCTCTAATCACAATCTTACAGTTGCAGTTATTCCTTTCTGACCTGCATTTGGCAAACTTCAGGCAGGTTTTGTATTCCCATAGACTCGAATGGGAATACAAAACCAATTTAAAGCGAACAAAAAAGCCTGTTGATCCAGGACCTTACGTATACAGGAAGCAGTTCCCGCATATGTATTATTCAATCAGATCATCTTTATTAAACTTTTCTTTTTCTTTTCCATTTTCAAAAAAACATTCACACAATTCACATTAAACAAACTTTTAACTCCAGTTATTTTAATATTTAATAGCCTACAATATATGTTTACCAGCAGACACAGACTCCATTCTCCCTCTTGAAACCATATCCCCCCAAACGTCTTGAATTAAATTATATACAGGCGTACCTCGGTTTACGAATGCCTCGGGTAACGTAATTTTTGGTTTACGAATGAAAATCCATTGAAAATAATGCCTTGGTGTATGGATTTTTTTCGCAATACAAAGCAAGTTTCCCCAGTATGCATTGCGCCTGGGAGGTTTATAGCGCCGGCCCCGTGCCTTTAAAGTACACTTTATAAAGAGTTTTGAACGGGTAAGAATTTTTTTACTTTTTTCTGACCTCCGGAACGGAATAATTGGTTTTCAATGCATTTACAAATTTTTTTCGCAATACGAAGCAAGTTTCCCCAGGATGCATTGCGCCTGGGAGGTTTATAGCGCCGGCCCCGTGCCTTTAAAGTGCACTTTATAAAGAGTTTTGAACAGATAAGACTTTTTTTCTTTTTACTTTTTTCTGACCTCCAGAACGGATTCATTGGTTTTCAATGCATTTACAAATTTTTTTTGCAATACGAAGCAAGTTTCTCCAGGATGAATTACGCCTGGGAAGTTTATAGCGCCGGCCCCGTGCATGCTGGAGTCTGTGGGTAGCACGTGGCGTCGAGTGTGGAGGTGTCAGAGTGGTTTTTGCATCGAGTTTGGGAGCCATTCTGGAAATATTTAATCATGTTCCTGTACAGTATTTATGCCTTTAAAGTGCACTTTATAAAAAAATTTTAACAGCGAAGACTGTTTTTTTACCTTTTTCTGACCTCTGCAACGACTTAACTGGTTTTCAATGCATTTACAAATTAATTTTTAATCATGTCCCTGTACAGTATTTATGTCTTTAAAGTGCACTTTATAAAGAGTTTTAAACAGATAAAATACTTTTATTTTACTTTTTTCTTACCTCCAGAACGCATTCATTGGTTTTCAATGTATTGCTATAGGAAACCGCATTTCGGTTTACAAATTTTTCGCAATACGAAATGTTCTGGAGAACGCATTGAATTGATAAACCGAGCTATGCCTATACTACAAATAATTAAATGATTTTTCTATTATTTAAATACGCTTTCTAAATGAGAAATTTAGAATTAGTTATTCGACTTTCTAAATGCAATATATCCTTTGAACGCTATTTGTATCTGTGACAACTCCATACTTTCCATCCAATAATTTCCACTTACTTTGATCCCTCAACTACTAAGTGTCCCGCCCTCAATATTATGTACCAAAAAAAAAGAAAATACCCTCTTATGTGCTGTGTATGTATAATGATTTTATACAAAGGTACTTTCATTCTTTGTTACATTTTGTGCAGTAAGATCTGTAGACTGAGAGCTCATTTTCAATGTATGAACCTTCAGCTTCTATGTGATCCCTACATCATAGTTGATAAAGTGATTGCATGATCAGGAATCCCATAAATAAATAGTGTAGCGCTCAAAATAAATAAATATTGACTATAAATAGGTGACCAATTCATATAATGCAATCTATAAAATAATCCAAAATATCATAAAATAAAATTATATATATAATAATAAATAACTGTGTATCATGTAAGACTTAAGTGATCACACTCTAAATCAATCAAGTGTCTAAAGAAAATTATGAATAAATGATAAAATATTGTGCTTATACATGGAAAAATAGTGACCAGGTTGTAATGCAACCTATATAAAGATAAAAAGTGCTATAGTGCCAAAATAGTGCAAAAAACGTTTGTCCACTCTTTCAAAAAATCAGTTGAAAACAATGTCCATCTGGTGATAAATATAATCATGCAATGTGTGGTGATTAATAGCCAATTGGTGATTTGTGCCGAAATCTTCTCCTAATGGTGGCTAAATTTCCTCCTCACCTCCTCCCAGTGACCCCTAGGGGCCAGCAGGCTTGCAGGATCACCCTGGATCCTTAATTCAAATAGGCCAGCAGCTTCCCTCCTTCATTGGATCTCTTTGTGGGGCTCCTATTTCCCCTACTCAGCCAAGGTGTCTCTGAAGAACAGTGGCTCACCAATCCAGTGAGCCAAGAAAGAAAACACCCTCTAAGTGCAGTATTAAATGACTCCTTTATTAAAAGTATTGAGTAGTCACACTCACATTTCCTGGCAATCCTCCCTCCTCACCGATGTGTGGGTACACTGCATGTGAATGGGACTTCCTAGGTGTAGCAAGATGGCGTCGCACGCCGGAAGTGCGTCACCACTCACCGGAAACTGCGGACTCGCGAACCTACGCGTTACGTCACTGTCTGCTCGTGACTTCCTCGGGGTATACCCCGAGGAAGATACCCCAAGGAAGTCAGTACCCCCCAATGTCAGAATGTCCGCCGCAGTCCCGCAGTCGCTGATCGCCCCCATAAGTCACTGATCGCCGCCATAAGTCGCTGATCACCGCCATTATTAGTATAAAAAAAAAACTAAAAATCCCAGTATCTTTCCCGCCATTTGTAAACGCTATAACTTTCACGTAAACCAATTAATTTACACGTGTTGGGTTTTTCTTTTTTAGCAAAGACATGTCGCAGAATGCATTTTGGCAGAAATTTATGACTAAATTTGATTTTTGCATTTTTTTTTTACTGGACATGTTTTATAGCAAAAAGTCCAAAATATTGTTTTTTATTCCTCAAAATTGTCAGGCTTTTTTTTTATAGCGCAAAAAATTAAAACCGCACAGGCAATCAAATACCACCAAAAGAAAGCTCAATTTGTGGGGAAAAAAAAGATGTGAATTTCATTTATGTACCGTATTGCATGACCGCGCAATTGTCCGTTAAACTAGCACAGCGCTGTATAGCAGAAAAATGGCGTAAATTGCAGTATCTATACCATAGTTTGTAGACGCTATAACTTTCACACAAAGCAATCAATATACACTTATTGGGATTTTTTTTTACCAAAAACATGTAGCAGAATACATTTTGGCCTAAATTTATAACCAACTTTGAGTTTACTATATATTTTTTATAGCTGAAAGTAAAAAATATTGTTTTTCTTCAAAATTTTTGGCCTTTATTTGTTTATAGCGTGAAAAATAAAAAGCGGACAGGTGATCAAATACCACCGAAAGAAAGCTCTATTTGTGTGAAAAAAAGGACGTAAATTTCGTTTGGGTGCAGCATTGCATGACCGCGCAATTATCAGTTGAATTAGTGCAGCGCCGAGTAGCAAAAAGAGGCGTGGTCATTAAGGGGGGTAAATCCTCAGGAGGGCAAGTGGTTAAAGGATAAGTTCACCTTTGATCACTTTTTTTTTAATTCCAGCTCCCCTATGTTCCAGTATAGCATTATGTACTTATTTTGTAGAAATGCAAAAGCTTTCCATTTTTTCTACTCATCTTCATGTCAGTGGCTAGATGGCTGTCCAAAAAGTGTCTCCATTACTTCTGCCTTACTTCCTGCAAAGCCTTCAGGTCATGACATAGGAAGGAGTTGACCAGCTGACCTCATTCGCACACCTCCTGCATCATCTACCCTCCTACCTCCCACCCTCTTCCAGGTGCATGAATATTAAATGAAAAGCAATCAATCCGCGATCACTGTTCTCACTAAATACACAGGCATCAATTTTTATTTTTCTACCTTAACTTTCATCTTGCATAGATCATCCCTTTGGCATTATATTCTGAGTGAACAGATGACAGACGAAGTGGATAGAGCCGTAGTATTGAAAACAGGAGAATTGTGTTCTGGGTACAATCTTTTTTAGATCTGCCATCAACTATGTAGTACAAGGATCTGCCTGATTGGATACAGAGTGATTGGGTAGATGGGTGGGTCCTCCTATTCCATATTTCTGGAAAACCTAAAGGAAATTGTACAGAGATTGTACAATCAGATTGCATTGTGTTAGGCCACATTTATACACCTAAAATGAACAAATTGCACTTTCAGTTGTTATGTTGGGTCCATATGGAACATTTGGAGATTGCAGTATTTGTTCACTTTGTGTCATAGGGTGTAATCTTCAAAAGGATTTCGCATCATTGCACATATGTTAGGTTTCAGATATTTGAGGGTGGGCCAACATTTTATTTTGGTTGCAGCAGTCTCTTATAGTTATTGCTTACACGGTTTCCATATTTTTGGCACATATAGCAGCACACGAGTTTACCCAACTTTTTTTTTTTAGTTTTTAATACATGAGCCTCCGGAAACGTAAGTAGATTACAGGAGGTGCTATGAGCAAAGATGACCCTGTGGTGACATGCGGTCCCTTTAAAGGGAAAGTCTTTTATTCATTGTTTTTTTTTTAATTTTGCAGAACGTTTGTAAATTATCAACAAATATTCTATACCTTTTTTCATTTTCCATTTACAAATAACATTTAACACCGCTACACCCTTACATAATAAATATATAAAAATTTATACAATAAAAAAAAATATATATATATATATATATACAGTTGCAAGAAAAAGTATGTGAACCCCTTGGGATTACGTGGAGTTTTGCATGAATTGGGCATAAAATGTGCTCTGAACGTCATCTAAGTCACAACAATAGAAGAACAAAGTCTGCTGAACATAATACTACACAAACATTAGATGTTGCCATGGTTTAATTGCACATAACATGTAAACATTCACAGTGCAGGGAGGAAAAAGTATGTGAACCTTTGGACTTAATAACTGGTTGACCCGCCTTTGGCAGCAATAACCTCAACCAAACATTTCCTGTAGTTGCAGATCAGACCTGCACAACGATCTGGAGTCATTTTGGACCACTCCTCTTCACAAAACTGTTTCAGTGTAGCAATATTCTTGGGATGTCTGGTGTGAATCGCTCTCTTAAGGTCATGCCACAGCATTTCAATTGGGTTGAGGTCAGGACTCTGACTGGGCCACTCCAGAAGGCGTATTCTGTGCTGTTGCAGCCATTGTTTTGTTGAATGACTTGTATGCTTTGGGTCATTGTCCTGTTGCATCACCCATCCTCTACGGAGCTTCAGTTGGCGGACAGATGGTCATACGTTTTCCTGCAAAATGTCTTGATAAACTCTGGAATTCATTTTCCCATCAATGACAACACTCCGTCCAGGCCCTGAGGCAGCAAAGCAGCCCCAAAGCATGATGCTCCCTCCGCCATGTTTCACAGTGGGGATGAGGTTTTGATGTTGGTGTGCTGTGCCTTTTTTTCTCCACACATAGTGTTGTGTGTTCTTCCCAAACAACTCAATCTTGGTTTCATCTGTCCACAGTATATTCTGCCAGTAGTGCTGTGGAACATCCAGGTGCTCTTTTGCAAACTTCAAACGTGCTGCAATATTCTTGTTGGACAGCAACGGCTTCCTCTGTGGTGTCCTCCCAGGTACTCCATTCTTGTTTAATGTTTTCCTTATTGTAGACGTGTCAACAAAAATGTTAGCATGTGCCAGAGATTTCTGTATTCCTTTAGCTGACACTCTGGGATTCTTCTTTACCTCATGCAGCATTCTGCGCTGGGCTCTTGCAGTCATTTTTACAGGATGACCACACCTAGGGAGAGTAGCAACAGTGCTAAACTTTCTCCATTTGTAGACAGTCTGTCTTACCGCGGACACATGAACATCAAGGCTTTTGGAGATACTTTTGTAACCCTTTCCAGCTTCATGCAAGTCAACAATTCTTGATGGTAGGTCTTCTGAGAGCTCTTTTCTGCGAGGCATGGTTCACATCAGACAGTGCTTCTTGAAACCAGTAAACCCAAAACAGGTGTGTGTTTTCTAAGGGCAGGACAGCTGTCAGCAACACATCCAATATCATCACACTGATTGGAGTCAAGGTTGGCTCACTCCTGGCTCCAATTAGCTCTGGGAGAAGTCATTAAGCTAGGGCCTCACATACTTTTTCCTCCCTGCACTGTGAATGTTTACATGTTATGTGCAATTAAACCATGGCAACATCTAATGTTTGTGTAGTATTATGTTCAGCAGACTGTGTTCTTCTATTGTTGTGACTTAGATGACGTTTAGAGCACATTTTATGCCCAATTCATGCAAAACTCCACGGAATCCCAAGGGGTTCACATACTTTTTCTTGCAACTGTATATACACACACACACACATATATATATATATATATACTATATATATATATATATATATATTATACATATATACTGTATATATATATACATATATACTGTATATATATACATATATATATACACACATACATACATATATATATATATATATATGTATACACTGTATATTTAGAACGTCACCAGCACACCGAGGATCACCAATATGGGTCCAAAAGTTTTAATGAACGATCACATAGTTACAGCAAGGCAACGTTTCAGAGTCTCACAGGACCCCTTCATCAGAGAGATCATTGCAGCCTGGGGACGAATGTGGCAGCATTGGAACCTCCAATTTTGGCAAAGGACTGTCCATTTTGTATAATTATCTCTCTCTCCCTCTTTCCTCATCCCCCTCCCTCTCTGTTGAATGACGTGGTCGGCGTGTGTTTGCAGAGATCACAGGCAACAAGCTCAGTGGGAGAGCGTCCTGGCTATAAAACCTCACTAGCTAGATGCCCCTCTGTCTAAGAAACTCTTGCTTGGAAAAGGATCATAAAAGCGTAAACGGAGTCCTTATCTGAGTTCAAAGACATTCCAGATAAGTCATAAACTAAACACCACATTCAACATCCATTTTCCCCTATGATTACATATCTTGGATTATGGAAGACTTACACAAACATGGATCACATATTCGGATGGCTCACTTTAATACAAATTGTTTGGTATATTACATCCCCTAGCTGAGATCAACAGGAGAGCAGAAAATAATATCTCCTTAACCATCCCAGCAGGTATGTCATATTTTATATGTAGACATACAGCAGATGATTCTGCGTATTAATCTACCCGTGGGTGGAATGTTACATGTACCTAGGAAAAGTTTTGGGCCATAATATAAGTTACGAGGGATTTTTGTTCCAGCTTGGGTCTCCGCCCCAACAACCCTCCCCAAATGAGGCAATTGGTTCTCTGTTGTAAGGAAACATCCTGCGGAGATCCTAGAAAAAGGCTGTTATGCTTGGAGTTGTGTGTGTAAGTGTTGAAGAGTCTTCCTTTAACATCGAAACTAACAGTGGGAGATCAAAGCATCCTTTTGGCTCTGAAACTTGGAAGCTGCTTAACCCAGGACATTTGGCAAGTACTTTAACCTGCTATCTTCTCTCTGTTATCTCTTTGCTGTGCTATTGTGCTCTGTATATTTATATATATATATTGGCTACATCCTTTTCTGTAAATATTTTTATTGCACCCTTTTGACCTTTTAGTAATCAATGTTACTTTCTGAAAATGTTGAACTGTTTCTAACGCCTTTAATGCAAATTACGAATTCCTGCCTCTAAAGAGTGCTAATGTGTGTGTTTTAAACTTCGGTATATCTCTGCCTGCGGTGACATCGGCATACCAACGATTATTCAGACATCATAGTGTATTGCTGATATTGCCAAGTTTCCTCTTTTTTTGTACAAAAAGGAAGTGGTGGCAGTGTGAAGGGTTAATTGCGTAATTAATCTGACCCAGTAACAATCGCTCCCAGGCTGCAAGTACACAGATTGTGGTCCGGTAGCTGGAAAATCTTTTTGCAGGGTGCAGCTGGGCATGGCATTGTTACGCAAGTGATAGCGCGGTTTTAGATGGGCTAGTCCTTCGGTCACGCCGCAATCATCACATCGTTGTCTTCCAGTGATGTTCTTTCACTCTGGAAGCATGTGTGCCACTCAAAACACTTCTAATGACTGCAGCACTGCTGTAAACTTGCCGAATCATGTCAAACATCTCTGTGGCAGATTTGCCCAGTGTCACACAGAATTTCATGTTTCATATTTGTCCTAACTTGCTGCCCATGATGAAATAGCAGACGTGGCAACGTATTTGGTCAGAATAGCACCAGTTGCACAGCTCCCGATGTACACAAGACGATGCCTTTTGGCACACTGACTTATGAAGGTCTGTAATCCATGTGACTGTGCATTCAGCCTTGTGCTGCCCTCTGATGGCGTGTCACAAAACTACACAAAATATTTATAAAACTTGCGCCAAGGAAATAAGTGAAAAATTAAATGCTGCTGTTCAAGGATTGACTAAACATCAAAAAATATACTAATAAAAATAATACCGCGCAAATAATACAAATAATCAAAACTGTGAAACATTATATGCGAAAATCCAAAGAATAAGTCCCAAAATTAAAGTCCAATGTCCCAAAAATGTGAAAAAAATTATTATAATTATATATTTTATATATTTATAAGTTTGAATATATAATTATAATAATTTTTTTCAAATTTTTTGGGACATTGGACTTTAATTTTGAGACTTTTTCTTTGGACTTTCACATATAATTTTTCACAGTTTTGATTATTTGTATTATTTGCGCTGTATTTTTTTTTATTAGTGTCACAAAACTAGCCTTGAAACTATTTGATACCATCTCGTATCACAAACTCAAGCAGATATAAAAAAACAAAGAATAGCTATGTATTTATTATATTAATTATAAAAATCGTTAGAGTTTTTAAATTCAGCTAGTGTGCCTAAAGTGTTTCTCATTCTCTCCCTTCCCCCAGTGTGTACTGTAACTCAGTTGCACGTTTTTAGGGGAAGTAAGTATCCCTTTTTTGGTGTTACCAGCTCCCACTTCCTCAATCCTAGCCTAGGCAAGGATGACCCCCCACACACACAAGTGGCCTCCTGGGACAGGTCACACAGGACAACACCAGTTTTCCTGTGCAGCACAATCTTGTAAATGTGTAGTAGGGAGCTAAATGTCAATCATCAGGAAGCCACAGCCAGTTCCCAAATCCAAAATGACCACATAGAGAGACAACATAGAGGTGCCTGCTGACTCTATTTTTAAAAAAAACTTGGTGAAGGTCCTCTTTAAAGTGGTTGTAAACTCCATTTTTAACTTGTACCTACAGGTAGGCCAATAATAAAGCTTACCTGTAGGTATAGTGAATATCTTGTAAACCTGCACCATTTAGGAGATATTCTGTAGCAGCTGGTGACGTCACCACGCATGCACGGGAGTGACATCATCGCGGCTCAGCTGTTTGAATGGGCAGAGCACGCGAACCTGGAAGGAAGATCGGGTGAAGATGGAATCCCTGTCAGTGGTGACAGTGCACTGCTGGATGGATTTGCTTTTCAAGTAAGTAAGTCTGTCATGAGGTTTCTTCATCGTAAGAGCTGTGAAAATGTGGAATACACTCTCTCAAGAGTTGGTTCTGGCCAGCTCAGTGGATTGCTTTAACCACTTCCCATCCGGCCCATGTACATAAACGGCCGGATAGGAGCAGTGCAGGAGCGGATTTATAAACGGTACCCGCATTCACAGCCTGTGCACGCTCCCTGGGAGCGTGCAGCACTACGATCGTTGTACGGGACCTCTGTGTGAGGTCCCAAACATGTGATCCCTGATTGTCCAATCAGTGATCACATGAATAGTAGTAAGCAAGATGTCACTTCCTGACATCATTGCTTACTACTTGTGAGATCTGTGAATGATCACAGAGGTCACATGGTACAAGGCTATTCACAACAGCCTTGTACCATGTGACAAGCTGTGACCAATCACATCTCCCACAGTATTGCTCAATGGCTGCAAGAATGCAGCCAGAAAGAAGGAGAAATGATTGCTTTTACAGCCTTTATGGGTGTAAAAGCAATCAGTGTAAAAAAAAAAAATCTTCATCACCCGCCGAAAGTAGTACAGTGTCACCATAGTGTGCTAGGGTGACAGTATGTAAAAAAAAAAATTAAAAAATAAATAATAATATAAAAAAATTAAATAAAAATTAAAAAATATAATAATATATAATTTTTGGTTATAAACTAATTTGGGTTATTTTTTTTTACTAAAAAGATAATTGAATACATTTTGGCCAAGATTTATGAAGAAAGATTATTTCTTTGCAAAATGTTATAAGAAAAACACTTTTTTTTCAAAATGTTTGGACTTTATATATCAATTATATAGCAAAAAAAATTTAAAAACCCAGTGGTGAATAAATACCAGCAAAAAAAAGTTTTATCTGTCTAAAAAAAAATTATAAAAAATTCATATGGGTACAGTGTTGCATGACCGCGCAATTGTCATTCAAAGTGTGATAGCGCTGAAAGCTGTAAATTGGCCTAAGCACAAAAGGGGTGAAAGTGTCCGGACTGGAAGTGGTTTTAAAATGTCCTGGATTATTTTCTAGATACACAGAATATAACTGGATACTAACATTTAAAGGGAAAAGTTGATCCAGGGAATATCCGATTGCCTCTCGGGGGATCAGGAAGGAATTTTTTTCCCTGCAGGAGCAAATTGGATCGTGCTTTGCTGTGTTTTTTTTTTTTTTTGCCTTCCTCTGGATCAACTGTGGGTGTAGGATTATAACTTTTTTCTTGATTGAACTGGATGAACTTTTGCCTTTTTTCAGCCAGACTAACTATGTAACTATGTAAGAGCAACACTACAAATGAGCAGAAGGATGAGCCCCTCCTGTCTGCTATTGCCCTTTCACTGTCCAATCACAGGCAGGGTGGGGACATGACCTAACTGTAGTGCATATCTGTAGCAGAGAAAACTGATGCCAACCTGGCTCTCCTGTCTCCTTTGTAAATCAAGGAAGGCAAGGCAAAAACACACATTTTCTAGCGTATAAAATCAGCCATCTTTGTACTATAGAACTGGGTATTTCACTGTTTACCAGGAATTCTGCTTTAAATATAAAAATATTTAATTCGAAATGTATAAAAAATGTAAACATATTCTTAAAAAACATATAAAAGAGTATATTGCCTAAGCTTTTTTGGCTGTACTTCTCTTGATGGCCATAGAAGTACATTATAGTTGCTCTCCTTGATCCAGACTCAGCTGATACCGGACTATTGCTCACTATTGCCTCACCGGGCAGAGTCACACCAGGGTCAGGAACAGGGGCAGACTGACCATTTGGAAACTCGGGCACTGCCCAAGGGCCCGGGGTCAGTAGGAGGCCCCATGAGATGCCCCTGGTACCTTTTTCATAGGCTTTTTTGAGTTTGGGCAAGGACACAGGGGCCCCATGATCCCCTATTGCCCGGGGGCCCCATGAGTTGTCAGTCCGTCCCTGGTCAGGAAAGATCCCATCTGCTCTGCAACCTTGTGCTTCAGTGAGCATGGGCAGAGCAAAGCGAAGAGCAGAAACTGAGACCAAGAGCTGAGTGATCAACGGACATATAATTGGTAAGTTCTTGGTCTTAGAGACGGCATGGGACAGTTGTAGTATGACATTGATACTGCAGCATAGAGGTAGGTATGCAAAGGGTTTTTTTCTGCCAACCCAAAACTTTTCCTTTAACAGATATAAGACAAAAACAAGTTGATCTGGCTCTTAATAACAAGCTCCGGTGGATGGACATTTCTAGAGCCAAATGCTGTGGTCATGTCCCAAGCATCTATCATCCCAACATTGAGTCCACTGAAGATTTCCTTTACTAAGAGGTACTGAATATAACCATGAAAATCACTGAATCGCTCTACGTCAAGGTTAAACTCTCTGGTGTTCTCTGACTTTATGATAACTTTTGTATCCGGACTTCGTATAAACAAGCTCTCTATGGCTCTTCGTATGTTGAGAAGTCTTTTTATAAACAGGAAACAAGGAAAGGGCCGGAAGTGCTGTCCTAAAGATAACACAACAATTGTGTTGGAGCCACCACCAAGACGGTCAAGTTCATTGGCGACGTAGGAGTGATCTTTGACGTTGAAGAAGCTTGTAGTTACAAATGGATGTCCATGTTTCTTCCACTGAATGTAGATGTTGTTTTGTAAGTCGAACGCCATATAGGTCTTGTGCCAACCAATTCGGTGTTTGTCAAATAATGTCAGATCTATAAATGAAAAAAGATGAAAAGGCAAATTATTAAAATGATTATATATTTCAAAAATCATAATTTTTGTTAGGCTGTTCTTAACCACTTCCAGTCCGGACACTTTTACCCCCTTCCTCTCCAGGCCAATTTTCAGTTTTCAGCGCTATCACACTTTGAAAGTGCGCGGTCATGCAACACTGTACCCATATGAATTTTTTAATCGTTTTTTGAGACAGATAAAGCTTTATTTTGGTGGTATTTATTCACCACTGGGATTTTTATTTTTTTTCGCTATGAAAATTAAAAAGTCCACAAATTTAGAAAAAAGTGTTTTTCTTATAAAATTTTGCAAATAAATAGTATATCATCATAAATCTTGGCCAAAATGTATTCCGTTATATTTTTAGTAAAGAAAAAAAAACAACCCAAATTAGTTTATAACCAAAAATTATAATTTGTAAACTTTTTTTTTACATTTTTTTTATATTATTTTTTATTTATTATTTTTGTTTTTTACATACTGTCACCCTAGCAGTACAGTGTTACCATAGTGACACTGTACTACTTGTGGGGGGTGATGAAGATTTTTTTTTTTTTACACTGATTGATTTTACACCGATAAAGGCTGTAAATGAAATCATTTCTCCTTCTCTCTAGCTGCATTCTTGCAGCCATTGTGAACTACTGAGTAAGCTGTGATTGGTCACAGCTTGTCACATGGTACAAGGCTGTTGTGAATAGTATTGTACCATGTGACCTCTGTGATCATTCACAGATTTCACACGTAGTAAGCAATGATGTCAGAAGTGACATCTTGCTTACTACTCTGCATGTGATCACTGATTGGCCAATGTCACTTCCTAACATCATTGTGAAATCTGTGAATGATCACAGAGATCACATGGTACAAGGCTATTCACAACAGCCTTGTGTAGCAAACTAGCTCATCAGAGTTGGAGCGGAGTTCTCCTTTTCCCTTTTTTCTCTTTTTATTCGAGATATTTCTCATTCCTCAGCCTCATTCCCTACCCCCCTGCAGTCCTGAGAGGCAAACGTTATCACCTGACAGATGGTGTGGGTCAACCAGGTTAAGACATCCTGAGTCCAGGTGCCAGGCAGTCTGCTGAAGGGTAACCTTCGTCACCCAAAACTGTGTAGGCCCACACATCATAAAACTGACCAGCAATTAATTGAACATTCCTCAGGTCAACTGTGTGTTTCATATCATGGATTACGAAGCTGTTAGTTTTAACTGAGAGTCCACTGACATTCTGCCCAACATATTGTATTGGGCAGATGCAGAGCCACCCCCCCTTTGCAAGGGGGGGGGTGAATTTTAAAAAAGGGACAGGCTGCAAGCCTAAGAGTTGGAGCTTAACACACATCTCCTTAGTGTAACATCGTAACAGAGGAGATCAAAGAACCTTCCTGCTCTGCACTTGGATCTGCTTACAAACCAAGACATATTGGCAAGTAACTTAACTCTTTAATTTCCTCCTTATTCTCTCTTTGCAGTATCTTTATATACATACAGTTGCAAGAAAAAGTATGTGAACCCCTTGGGATTACGTGGAGTTTTGCATGAATTGGGCATAAAATGTGCTCTGAACGTCATCTAAGTCACAACAATAGAAGAACACAGTCTGCTGAACATAATACTACACAAACATTAGATGTTGCCATGGTTTAATTGCACATAACATGTAAACATTCACAGTGCAGGGAGGAAAAAGTATGTGAACCTTTGGACTTAATAACTGGTTGACCCTCCTTTGGCAGCAATAACCTCAACCAAACGTTTCCTGTAGTTGCAGATCAGACCTGCACCACGATCTGGAGTAATTTTGGACCACTCCTCTTCACAAAACTGTTTCAGTGTAGCAATATTCTTGGGATGTCTGGTGTGAATCGCTCTCTTAAGGTCATGCCACAGCATTTCAATCGGGTTGAGGTCAGGACTCTGACTGGGCCACTCCAGAAGGCATATTCTGTGCTGTTACAGCCATTGTTTTGTTGAATTACTTGTATGCTTTGGGTCATTGTCCTGTTGCATCACCCATCCTCTGCGGAGCTTCAGTTGGTGGACAGATGGTCGTACGTTTTCCTGCAAAATGTCTTGATAAACTCTGTAATTCATTTTCCCATCAATGACAACAATCCATCCAGGCCCTGAGGCAGCAAAGCAGCCCCAAACCATGATGCTCCCTCCGCCATGTTTTACAGTGGGGATGAGGTTTTGATGTTGGTGTGCTGGGCCTTTTTTTCTCCACACATAGTGTTGTGTGTTCTTCCCAAACAACTCAATCTTGGTTTCATCTGTCCACAGTATATTTTGCCAGTAGTGCTGTGGAACATCCAGGTCCTCTTTTGCAAACTTCAAACGTGCTGCAATCTTCTTTTTGGACAGCAATGGCTTCCTCCGTGGTGTCCTCCCATGTACTCCATTCTTGTTTCATGTTTTCCTTATTGTAGATGTGTCAACAAAAAATGTTAGCATGTGCCAGAGATTTCTGTAGGTCTTTAGCTGACACTCTGGGATTCTTCTTTACCTCATGCAGCATTCTGCGCTGTGCTCTTGCAGTCATTTTTACAGGACGACCACGCCTAGGGAGAGTAGCAACAGTGCTAAACTTTCTCCATTTGTAGACAGTCTGTCTTACCGTGGACACATGAACATCAAGGCTTTTGGAGATACTTTTGTAACCCTTTCCAGCTTCATGCAAGTCAACAATTCTTGATGGTAGGTCTTCTGAGAGCTCTTTTCTGCGAGGCATGGTTCACACCAGACAGTGCTTCTTGAAACCAGTAAACCCAAAACAGGTGTGTGTTTTTTAAGGGCAGGACAGCTGTCAGCAACACATCCAATATCATCACACTGATTGGAGTCAAGGTTGACTCACTCCTGGCTCCAATTAGCTCTGGGAGAAGTCATTAAGTTAGGGCCTCACATATTTTTTCCTCCCTGCACTGTGAATGTTTACATGTTGTGTGCAATTAAACCATGGCAACATCTAATGTTTGTGTAGTATTATGTTCAGCAGACTGTGTTCTTCTATTGTTGTGACTTAGATGACGTTCAGAGCACATTTTATGCCCAATTCATGCAAAACTCCACGTAATCCCAAGGGGTTCACATACTTTTTCTTGCAACTGTATATATATATTTTTGTGACATCTCTTTGTAAATATTGTATTGCACCTGTTTGACTCTTTTAGTAATAAATCTTTCTTTCTGAAAGTGTTAAACTGTTTTTAAGCGCTTACTTGCAATTCATGAATTCCTGCCTTTTGAAGAGACACTACTGTGTTTTTTTACTCCCTGCCCAATTGGCCTGTAGTTGACCATATTGGACAGGTGACTTTTCAATCATTATAGTGTATTTCTGACAGAGTTTCCATCTTTTCTGTACCAAAGACGGTGGTGGCAGTTTGAAAGGGTTAGTTGCGTAATTAACCCGACCCAGTAACAAGCGCATTCATGCTGCAGGCACTGATTGTAGTCCATTAGCTGGGCAATCGCTGTGCTGGGTACAGCTGAGTGTGGCCTTGTTACGCGCGTCACACCTCGGTTTTAGATCGGCCGGTCCTTTGGTCACGAGTTTGGTGAGAAGGTCTGGGGTCTGACGCCGTGGGCGTGGCGTATTACTGTTAGTCGCGGTCGTGCGATTGTCGCATGTTGGTGGCGGCGACCATGCGATCGTGACACCTTGTACCATGTGACAAGCTGTGACCAATCACAGCTCGCACAGTATTTCTCAATGGCTGCAAGAATGCAGCCAGAGAGAATGAGAAATCATTGCTTTTACAGCCTTTATGGATGTAAAAGCAATCAGTGTAAAAAAAAATAAAAAATCTTCATCACCCCCCACAAGTAATGCTAGTGTGAGAGTATGTTAAAAAAAATAAAAAAAACATAAATAATAATATAAAAAAAATAAAAATGTAAAAAAAAATTTCTTGAAATTATAATTTTTGATTAAAAAACTAATTTGGGTGGGTTTTTTTTTTACTAAAAAGATAACTGAATACATTTTGGCCAAGATTTATGTAGAAAGATTATTTCTTTGCAAATTTTATAAGAAAAACACTTTTTTTCAACATTTTTGAAAGAGAGCAGAAGCAGAGAGAGTAGTATTTGTTGAGATTAGCTTTCTTTTTTTTGTGGTGTTTGGATGTGTTCCAGCTCATTTCTGTGCAGAAATTATTGCAGAAGTGTCTAACATATTTTTTTTTCATGCAAAACCTCAAAGTATGGTGTACCAGGTCCATTGGAGTACCGAGAAAACACTTTGCATGCATTTTTCATGATGAAAAAAAGGCTCTGGACAGCATCTGGAAATGGAAGAGTTAAAAAAACAATTTCAAATGCAAACGCCTATAAATGCGGTTACAAGCGTTTACAAGCATTTTGCGTTTGAAACGCTGATAAGATCTACTCCTGAACGCAAGTTTTCTGCGTTCAAAAAATGACTGTAAACTCAACTGCCTGTAAACGACTGTAAATGATAAAGTGTACATGGACACATAGGAAAACATTAGGGAGAGTTCAGGGGCTGCTGAAAAAAACGCTGAACAGCTCCTAAACGTGAGTTTATCAGTTGCAGTGTACATGAGCCCTAACCCCTAAAATGTGATTTCACCAGTTCCGCGCCACAGTATAGCAGAAATACTGCTACAAGGCGGCAAGGGTGCGCAAAATCATGTATATATATATATATATATAAATATATATATATATATGTGATTTTGCATTTCCAGGTAGGGGGTGTGCGCACGCCCTACTCGCGCCGCCATTTGTGGCCTCGGCTGTCAATCACCGGGTCCAGGCCGGTGATTACTCGCTGGCACCTGGTGATCGCCAACGGGGGAGAGATCTGTATGTAAACAATACAGATCTCTCCCCTGTCAGCTCCTGTACACTGCTTTGTATGGCTCTGCAGTGTGCTTACAGTGAAGCACATGCACAGCCCAAGTAGTGAAACAGCACAGAGTTAACCCTTTGATCAGATGTTAACCCCTTCCTGCCCCGTGCCATTAGTACAGTGTCAGTGCTTTTTATTATCAATGATCACTGTATTGGTGTCACTGGGGATGTCAGTAACACCAATTCAGTTCCCCTCAGTGTCAGAATGCCCGCCGCAGTCCCGAATTCCTGCTATAAGTCGCTGATTGCCACCATTACTAGTAAAAAAAAGAAAAATTCCAGTATCTATACCGCCATTTGTAGACGCTATAACTTGTACGTAAACCAATAAATTTACACGTATTGGGATTTTTTTTTAGCAAAATGTCGCAGAATACATTTTGGCCTAAATTTATGACAAAATTTTTTACATTTTTTTTACTGGACATGTTTAATAGCAAAAAGTCAAAAATATAGTTTTTTTTTCTAAAAAATTGTCGGTCTTTTTTTATTTATAGCACCAAAAATAAAACCGCACAGGAGATCAAATATCACCAAAAGAAAAGGAAAGGGAAAACAAGTATGTAAATTTAATTTCATGTGTTGCATGACTGCGCAATTATCAGTTAAAGTAACGCAACAAAAAGTAAAAAATTTAAGGGTTTTTTTTCTCAAAATTGTCGGTCTTATTTCATTTATAGCGCAAAAAATAAAAACGCACAGGAGATCAAATACCACCGAAAGAAAGCTTTATTTGTGGGGAAAAAAAGTACGTAAATTTAATTTAATGCGTTGCATGACTGCGCAATTATCAGTTAAAGTAACGCAGCAAAAAGTAAAAAATTTAGGATTTTTTTTTCTCAAAATTGTCGGTCTTATTTTATTTATAGCACAAAAAATAAAAAAGCACAGGAGATCAAATACCACCGAAAGAAAAGGAAAGGAAAAAAAGTATGTAAATTTAATTTCATGTGTTGCATGACTGCGCAATTATCAGTTAAAGTAACACAGCAAAAAGTAAAAAATGTAGGGGTTTTTTTTCTCAAAATTGTCGGTCTTTTTTTATTTACAGAGCAAAAAAATAAAACCGCACAGGAGATCAAATACCACCGAAAGAAATCTCTATTTGTGGGAAAAAAGTACGTAAATTTCATTTCATATGTTGCATGACTGCGCAATTATCAGTTAAAGTAACGCAGCAAAAAGTAAAAAATTTAGGATTTTTTTTTCTCAAAATTGTCGGTCTTTTTTTATTTATAGCACAAAAAATAAAAAAGCACAGGAGATCAAATACCACCGAAAGAAAGCTTTATTTGTGGGGAAAAAAAAGTACATAAATTTAATTTAATGCGTTGCATGACTGCGCAATTGTCAGTTAAAGTAACGCAGCAAAAAGTCAAAAATTTTGTTTTTTTTTTCTCAAAATTGCCAGTCTTTTTTTATTTATAGCGCAAAAAATAAAAATGCAGAGACGATCAAATACCACCGAAAGAAAGCTCTATTTGTGGGTAAAAAGTACGTAAATTTAATTTCATATGTTGCATGACTGCGCAATTGTCAGTTAAAGTAACGCAGCAAAAAGTCAAAAATGTAGGGTTTTTTTTTCTCAAAATTGTCGGTCTTTTTTTATTTATAGCATCAAAAATAAAACCGCACAGGAGATCAAATACCACCGAAAGAAAAGGAAAGGAAAAAAAGTATGTAAATTTAATTTCATGTGTTGCATGACTGCGCAATTATCAGTTAAAGTAACGCAGCAAAAAGTAAAAAATGTAGGGGTTTTTTTTCTCAAAATTGTCGGTCTTTTTTTATTTATAGCACAAAAAATAAAAAAGCACAGGAGATCAAATACCACCGAAAGAAAGCTTTATTTGTGGGGAAAAAAAGTACATAAATTTAATTTAATGCGTTGCATGACTGCGCAATTGTCAGTTAAAGTAACGCAGCAAAAAGTCAAAAATTTTGGTTTTTTTCCTCAAAATTGTCGGTCTTTTTTATTTATAGCGCAAAAAATAAAAACACACAGGAGATCAAATACCACCGAAAGAAAGCTTTATTTGTGGGGGAAAAAAAGTACGTAAATTTAATTTAATGCGTTGCATGACTGCGCAATTGTCAGTTAAAGAAACGCAGCACCATATCACAAAAAATGGCCTGGTCAGGAAGGGGAGTAAATCCTCTGGAGGGCAAGTGGTTAAAAAAAATCTAGAAATAAATAGAAATCAGGATAAGGGTCAGCATGAGAGCCAGGCAGCTAGTATCTTCAGAAAATGATTGGCGGCAGTCTGCATTTTTCTTTCCTTTCTCCAAAATGTCAATATAATATGGCAACCTGGAGGCGTTCTGTACAACGATGATGTACAGAAAAACCCTGTAAACGTCATTTCCTGCTTGTGTGGTTGGTTTACTGATATTCTCAGACTCCACACTAAGATACAAGTATGATTTTGGGCATCCTCCGCAGTTTCATTTTTAGTGAGATGCTCTTTAAGCGAAAGACACTCATTTGACCGCAGAAAGTGCGTCAGGTGATTAGGCACCAGACCCTCGCATTCACAAATCCGTCTTGCAAGGACAATAGAGGTTTAACTACTTGCCTCCCAGCCACTGTAGATATACGGCGGCAGGGCGGCACTGGCAGGCAAAACCACGTTTTAAAACATGTGTTTTGTAAACAAATAGGGGGCGCGCGTGCGCGAGCCGCGCCGCCGCCCTATCTGTCCTGCCTATCACTGCCGCAGATGTGAGTCGCCGGATCACAGCCGGTCCTTACCGGCTATCTCCCGGCGATCGGCGGCAAACATTGACAGACAGCACAGCTGCAGTAGCTGTGCTGTCTGTCACTTCCCTGTCAGCTCGAGGATGAGCTGATCGAGAAAGAACAGTTTCTCTCTCGATCAGCCTTGTCCCGCCCAGTACACACCCCCTAGTAAAACACTCCCCTCACTCCTATAACCCTTCCCTGCAAAGTAAAGTTAACCCCTTCCTCCCCATTGCCATTAGTACAGTGTCAGTGTTTTTTTTTTTTTTGCACTGATCACTGTATTAGTGTTTTTGGGGATGTCAGTGACCCCAAGTCAGTACCCCCCAATGTCAGAATGTCCGCCGCAGTCCCGCCATAAGTCACTGGTCGCTGCCATAAGTCCCTGATCGCCGCCATAATTCGCTGGTCGCCGCCATTATTAGTATAAAAAAAACCCTAAAAATCCCAGTATCTTTTCCGCCATTTGTAAACGCTATAACTTTCACGTAAACCAATTAATTTACACGTATTGGGTTTTTTTTTAGCAAAGACATGTCGCAGAATGCATTTTGGCAGAAATTTTTGACTAAATTTGATTTTTACATTTTTTTTTACTGGACATGTTTTATAGCAAAAAGTCCAAAATATAGGTTTTTTTTCCTCAAAATTGTCAGCCTTTTTTTTATAGCGCAAAAAATAAAAACCGCACAGGCAATCAAATACCACCGCAAGAAAGCTCAATTTGTGGGGAAAAAAAGGATGTAAATTTCATTTATGTACCGTATTGCATGACCGCGCAATTGTCCGTTAAACTATAGTTTGTAGACGCTATAACTTCCACACAAAGCAATCAATATACACTTATTGGGATTTTTTTACCAAAAACATGGAGCAGAATACATTTTGGCCTAAATTTATAACTAACTTTGAGTTTACTATATATTTTTTATAGCTGAAAGTAAAAAATATTGTTTTTCTTCAAAATTTTTGGCCTTTTTTTGCTTATACCGTGAAAAATAAAAAGCGCACAGGTGATCAAATTACACCGAAAGAAAGCTCTATTTGTGTGAAAAAAAGGACGTAAATTTAGTTTGGGTGCAGCATTGCATGACCGCGCAATTATCAGTTGAATTAGTGCAGCGCCGAGTAGCAAAAAGAGGCCTGGTCATTAAGGGGGGTAAATCCTCTGGAGCTCAAGTGGTTAAAAGTTGAAAGATACAACAAGCCATGTAAAGATTGGCAGTAGAGTCCAAAGAGGAGATTTAAGCTGGGGATACATGGATGGCTTCAGTGGGGACCAGACGAATTTTGATCCATGCATGGGCACCCTGGTTGTACAGAAGTTGATCTACCTACTGATCATTGTATTTTGATGTTGCCATTCCCCGTTGTCAGAACACAATAGCACAGTGGGAGGATTCCTTCATCCAGAATGTATTTTTATGGGGGAAAAATGATGAATAGCCTGCTAGAGATGGTTCAAATCTCAACCGGTTCCTGCTGAATCGGCCAAGATTCGAACCATCTAAGGGCAGGCTGATTTAACCAGGGGCGGACTGACCATTTGGAAACTCAGGCACTGCCCGAGGGCCCGGGGTCAGTAGGGGGCCCCATGAGATGCCCCTGGTACCTTTTTCATAGGCTTTTTTTGTTGTGGGCTAGGGAACCTAAAAAAGGCAAGCTGTAGATCGAAAACATCACAGCGCCACTCCTGCTTGCGCACGCAACATAAACTAACCTATGCCAAAAATGATTTAACATGTTAAAGCTGATATGAAATTTTAGTGGATGGGTTTAGATCTACTGTAGCAGTGTTTCTAATAGAGTGTAGATGAATCCTCAACATGCTTTAAAAAACAGGGGATGTAAAATATATATTGTCTTTTTTAGAAAAAAAGAAATATTTTATTTTTGTATGTTATGCTGCATAGGTTGGTGATGGGGTGAAGAAGGCTCAGTTCCCAGCAAGGGGCGGACTGACCATTCAAGCATTTCCTGAGGGCCTGGGGTCAGTAGGGGGCCCCATGCGATGCCTCTGCTATCTTTCATTGGCTTTTTCATAGGCTTTTTTGGGTGTGGGCAAGGACACAGGGGACCCATGATCCCCTATTGCCCGGGGGGCCCATGAGTTGTCAGTCCGCCCCTGATTGTAACCAATTCGATTGTTTAACGACTTTGGTACAACCAGCCTGTCGGTTGCAGGAAAGAAAATTACATCATCTATGGTCAGCTTTAGCTGTGGCAAAGTTCCAAGGTAAGGCTTTGTTGTCATTCATTGCTTCTACTCAACTTATCATCCTCAGCCAATAATACAAAAAAGAGCATCGTTACACACAAAAGGTGAAATACTCAAAGGTGAAAATTCTCATCTGCCAAAAAAGTTGATCATTCTGTTCAGCTACTGTAAGGAAATATGTCTTATTAACTGTTTTGTATAATGCCTCCATTTCTAGATGTGTGAACAGTTAGTTTCGGTATTGTAACTCCTCTCTCGTTTCTTCAGACTAGTTTCATTTCTCAAAAAGTAATTTCCTTATATGGTATCCCTCAATTATTTGCAGTTTCTGTTCTTTACGTAACTATATTGATAAGAGTGAAATGTTTCATTGGTCATCCTGAGATTAAGCAATGCCCACCGAGTTCTGTATATCTGTTCTTGTCATGCATTAAACTTTCAGAGATTTAGCTTGAAGACTTCTGTGTCTGAGCTTTATTTCTCTCAGGCCTGGTGGTGAAAATAACGAGGACAAGGGGGCTACAGAGATAGGTTGAATCCTTGCAGCCACTTTTATGATTTCTACACCTCTGACATGCAGGAACGTGACACGGTGACACCACTTTCATTGTGAAAATACAGTATCCTCACCTCCTACCTGCAACTTGGTTATCGAAAAATAAAAAAACTAACAATATATTGCCATTATCTCAGCTTTTTCCTCCTGTCTGAACACATGCATGTAGCAGAGCATGATTGGCTCCTAATGTTGCCCCTTCCTTTCCCAGTGTTGAGTGCTGTTATGCATGGAATGGCCAACTCTAGATCGGTGGTCACCAAACTTAGCCAAATGCAGCCCTTAGCTTGCCTTTATCCTGCCCTTTGGGGCACTGTTACTCTCGCTGATACAAGGCAACATTCCACCCACTGACACCAATGATGGGGCACCATGCTTTCCACTGAAACAAACAGTGGGGCATAATACCTCCCACTGACAGCAAAGAGGGGGGGCACTGTTCTTCCCACTGAAACCAAATATGGGGCACTATTCCTCCCTCTGACACCAACAATGGGGCACTATTCCTCCAATTGATACTAAGGATGAGGCTATATTCCTCCCGCTGACAACAATGGGGCACTATTCCTCCAAACAGTGGGGCATAATACCTCCCACTGACAGCAAAGAGGGGGGCACTTTTCCTCCCACTGACACCAACAATGGGGCACTATTCCTCCCTCTGACACCAACAATGGGGCACTATTCCTCCAATTGATACTAACAATGAGGCTATATTCCTCCCACTGACACCAACAATGGGGCACTATGCCTCCCTCTGACACCAACAATGGGGCACTATTCCTCCAATTGATTCTAACGATTAGGCTATGTTCCTCCCGCTGACACCAACAATGGGGCACTATTCCTCCTATTGATACTAATGATTAGGCTATATTCCTCCTGCTGACACCAATGATGGGGCACTATTCCTCCAGCATATACCAATGATGAGGTTCTATTCCTCCCACTGAAACCAATGATGGAGCACTATTCCTCCCACTGATACCAATGATGGGAAACTATTCCTCCCACTGACACCAATGATGGGGCACTATTCCTCGCCCTGACACCAATGATGGGGCACTATTCCTCAGACTAACACCAACATTGGGCACTATTCCTCGCCCTGACACCAACGATGGGGCACTATTCCTCCCACTAATACCAATGATGGGGCACTATTCCTCGCCCTGACACCAACGATGGGGCACTATTCCTCCCACTAATACCAATGATGGGGCACTATTCCTCCCACTGATACCAATGATGCGGCACTATTCCTCCCCTGACACCAACAATGGGGCACTATTCCTCCAATTGATACTAACAATGAGGCTATATTCCTTCTGTTGACACCAACAATGGGGTACTATTCAACAAAGTGGAAGCAACTGGGAACAACAGCAACTCATCCACGAAGTGGTAGGCCACGTAAAATGACAGAGCGGGGTCAGCGCATGCTGAAGCGCATAGTGCACAGAAGTCGCCAACTGTCTGCAGAGTCAACAGCTAAAAACCTCCAAACTTCATGTGGCCTTCAGATTAGCACAACAACAGTGCGTAGAGAGCTTCATGGAATGGGTTTCCATGGCCGAGCAGCTGCATTCAAGCCTTACATCACCAAGTGCAATGCAAAGCGTCATATGCAGTGGTGTAAAGCACACCGCCACTGGACTACAGAGCAGTGAAGACGTGTTCTCTGGAGTGACAAATCACACTTCTCTGTCTGGCAATCTGATGGATGTGTCTGGTACTTGTCTGACTGCCTTGTGCCAAGTGTTTAGTAGAGCGGAGGGGGGATTATGGTGAGCCAGACTGTGAGCCAGGCCTTCTCGTCCGCCATCAGTGCCTGACCTCACAAATGTGCTTCTGGAAGAATGATCAAACCTTCCCATAGACACCCTCCTAAACCTTGTGGACGGCCTTCCCAGAAGAGGTGAAGCTGTTATAGCTGCAAATGGTGGGGCCAACTCAATATTGAACCCTATGGACTAAGACAGGGATGCCATTAACGTTCATTTGCATGTAAAGGCAGGAGGTCCAATACTTTTGGCAATATAGTGTATGTTCTTTTCTGCATTTTAGTGTTTTCCACATTCCAATAACAACTCAATAAAACACTTATAACATGCATTTGCAATGGATATTAGAAATCTTGACTCTGCAACGTGCAATATCATCATCACAAATGTTCCTGGAAAAGGCCAAGGAGCAGGGGCGGACTGACAACTCATGGGGCCCCCAAGCAATAGGGGATCATGGGGGCCCCTGTGTCCTCGCCCAAATTCAAAAAAGCCTATGAAAAAGGTACCTGGGGCATCTCATGGAGCCCCCTACTGACCCCGGGCCCTCGGGCAGTGCCCGAGTTTCCAAATGGTCAGTCCGCCCCTGCCAAGGAGTAAGCAGGTGTTGTAGCAAAAACCAGCAGGAGACTGGTAAAACCATAGGGCAAAGCATACATTGCCAACAGACTGTGGATCATCATGATTAAGTCCAAACATTTATTGAGATGGTCACATCACAGCAATAAAATGCAATGTTTTGAGGTCATACAAGACCTCTTTTCACATGCCTGATGAAGGAGTCCTGTGTGGCCCCAAAATATTGTAACTTACTGTTAGGAATGGACTGGCCAGCAATGGTGGGACTCACCTGCCTTTTGATCTGCAGTTCCAGGGCTGGCCAGCGGGTGCTCCCAGCAATCAGAGACTCAACCTTTCAGCCAGCTAACACCTGGAACTGATGATACTGGTGTATTTAAGGGATGGCCAGACTTGCAGACTCTGCCTTGGTGTTGTGTTTGTCCTGGGCCCTGTATCTGTCCTGCATCCTGTTTCTGTTCCTTTGCTGACTTCTCCTGCTCTGATCCTGGCTTGTGACCCTGACCATCCCTCTGTCTGACCCTCTGTACTACGCTGCTTGCTACCTGTTCTGATCCCTGGCTTGTGACCCGGACCATCCCTCTGCCTGACCCTCTGTACTATGCTGCTTGCTACCTGCTGAACCTGGCCTGTGACCCCGACCATTCTCCGCTTGCTCCCCCTGTACCTACCTGCCCAATTGATATTGACCCGGCCTGCCTGACGACGCTTGCTTGTATATACTGTTATCTGTGGGTGGTTTGGTTTGTTTGCACCGTATTATGTTTTAGTATTGCACTGCGTTTATGTTTGTACTGTTAGTGTTAATAAATTATATTGTTTATAACATATCTGAGGTCTGCGTTTCCCTGCTTCAGTCACACACCTCTGGTCATACCTGGGAGCCCTGACATTACACCAAGGCCAATCCTGACCAGAAGTGGCTGCACAGGGAAGCCATCTTGGCTTGTTGATGGGAAGGATGGATCTTGAGGAGGTTGAGTATTTATATCTGCTAGTGTTTGATGACAGGGAGTATGCTTATCAAACTCTGAAGGAGTATACCCGGGATGAATTGCTAGAATGTATACGGCTCGCTCATGTTCTAGTAGATCAGGGCACAGTGTTCTCTGAGGTGCAGCCATTGATTGAGGTTTGTGCAGAGTTGGTTTCATCTGGTTCCCCCGAATGCAGGGATGAATTTTTGCCACCATTTAGTGCAGACCAGGTAGAGTCCCTGGTGTGGTTATTAGAGGATGATGTGGGTTACTTTCTGGAGCGTTATTGTACATGTTCACCACAGACACTGAGAGATTGTATAAACGCAGTGCAGTCATTGACCAGACAGACTTTGTGTAAGCTCAGCTTTGTTCAACCCATACTGCAGACATGGACAGATTTGTTGCACCCAGCCTCAGTCAGCTTACAAAGACCCAGTCCTGCTTCTAACTCTATTCCTGTATTCCCACCAGCTCCTCCAGTTACAGCCCAGTATACTTGGCTATCTACCGCATGTCAGTACCCTGTTCCCACTCGCTGCACCTATCCTGCCTTTAACCCTGTAAAAAAGCCCTCTGTAGCAACTGCTCCCTCTCCTGTTCCATCCTCCAGTTCTTCTCTGTCTCCAGCTGCTCCATTCGTTTGCAGACCTGCGTTTACTTGCAGTGCTCCAGTAGTTAAAACCAGAAAAAAGCGAAAATTCTTTTCAACCAATACCATCCTGCCAGTATCCAAACCGGTGAGCCTGCCTTCCGTGGTTCAGACTGATGCCTGTACGCAGCCTGATGCCTCTACTCGGCCTGAAGCCTCTACGCGGCCTGAAGCCTCTACGCGGCCTGAAGCCTGTACTCGGCCTGAAGCCTCTACTCGGCCTGATGCCTGTACTCGGCCTGATGCCTGTACTCGGCCTGATGCCTGTACTCGGCCTGATGCCTCTCTTCAGCCTGAAGCCTCTACTCGGCCTGATGCCTCTACTCGGCCTGATGCCTCTACTCGGCCTGATGCCTCTACTCGGCCTGAAGCCTCTACCCAGCATGATGAACTGATCCAGCCTGACGATCCTATTAGGCCAGTTGACTCGATGCCCGCTGTTGATCCAGATGATCCGGTACCTGATCCGGTGCCCGCTGTCGTGCCAATTAACTCAGAGCCCGCTGTCGTACCTGGTGACTCGGTGCCCACTGCCTTGCCAGATGACGCGGTGCCCGCTGGCAAGCCAAATGACCTGATGCCTGGTGACCTAGTGTCCGCTGTCATACCTGATGACCCGATGCCCGCTGTCGAGCCAGACAATCCGGTACCTGATGACCCGGTGCCCGCTGTCGTGCCTGTTGACTCAGAGACCACTGCCTTGCCAGATGACGCGGTGCCCGCTGTCGAGCCAAATGACCTGATGCCAGGTGACCCGATGCCCGCTGTCCAGTCAGACGATCCAATGTCTGACCCAGTGCCCGCGGTCATACCAGTTGACTTGGAGCCCACTGCCTTGCCAGATGACGCGGTGCCCGCGGTCGAGCCAAATGACCTGATGCCTGGTGACCCGATGCCCGCTGTCCAGCCAGACGATTCAATGTCTGCCCCGGTGCCCGCGGTCATGCCAGTTGACTCGGAGCCCACTGCCTTGCCAGATGACGCGGTGCTCGCTGTCGAGCCAAATGACTTGATGCCTGGTGACCCGATGCCCGCTGTCCGGTCAGACGATCCAATGTCTGACCCAGTGCCCGCGGTCATACCAGTTGACTCGGAGCCCACTGCCTTGCCAGATGACGCGGTGCCCGCTGTCGAGCCAAATGACCTGATGCCTGGTGAGCCGATGCCCGCTGTCCAGCCAGACCATCCAATGTCTGACCCAGTGCCTGCGGTCATACCAGTTGACTCGGAGCCCACTGTCGTGCCTGGTGTCTCGGTGCCCGCCGCTCCGCCTGGGGGCCCGAGACCTGTCGCTCCGCCTGGGGGTCCGGCGCCTGCCGCTCCGCCTGAGGGCCCGAGACCTGTCGCTCCACCTGGGGGTCCGGCGCCCGCCGCTCCGCCTGAGGGCCCGAGACCTGTCGCTCCATCTGGGGGTCCGGCGCCCGCCGCTCCGCCTGGGGGCACGATGCCTGTCGCCCCGCCTGGGGGCACGATGCCTGTCGCCCCGCCTGGGGGCCCGATGCCTGTCGCCCCTCCTGGGGGCCCGATGCCTGTCGCCCCGCCTGGGGGCCCGGTGCCTGTCGCCCCGCCTGGGGGCCCGGTGCCTGTCGCCCCGCCTGGGGGCCCGGTGGCTGTCGCCCTGCCTGGGGGCCCGGTGGCTGTCGCCCCGCCTGGGGGCCCGGTGGCTGTCGCCCCGCCCGGGGGCCCGGTGGCTGTCGCCCCGCCCGGGGGCCCGGTGCCTGCTGCTCCGCCCGGGGGCCCGGTGCCTGCTGCTCCGCCCGGGGGCCCGGTGCCTGCTGCTCCGCCCGGGGGCCCGGTGCCTGCTGCTCCGCCCGGGGGCCCGGTGCCTGTAGCCCCGCCCGGGGGCCCGGTGCCTGCTGCTTCGCCTGGTAATCCGATGTGCCTCTGCCCGGAGTCCTGCCCGATGTGCCTCTGCCCGGAGTCCTGCCCGATGTGCCTCTGCCCGGAGTCCTGCCTGATGTGCCTCTGCCCGGTGTGCCTCTGCCCGGAGTCCTGCCCGATGTGCCTCTGCCCGGAGTCCTGCCCGATGTGCCTCTGCCCGATGTGCCTCTGCCCGGAGTCCTGCCCGATGTGCCTCTGCCCGGTGTGCCTCTGCTCGATGTGCCGCTGCCCGGAGTCCAGCCCGGTGTGCCAGTCTTTGATTTCCCGCCAGTTGCCAGACCCGGGCGGTGGAACATTTTGCCCAGCTAGGACTGTTTGGAGCGTCCTGAGGCCGCTCCTTGAGGGGGGGGTACTGTTAGGAATGGACTGGCCAGCAATGGTGGGACTCACCTGCCTTTTGATCTGCAGTTCCAGGGCTGGCCAGCGGGTGCTCCCAGCAATCAGAGACTCAACCTTTCAGCCAGCTAACACCTGGAACTGATGATACTGGGGTATTTAAGGGATGGCCAGACTTGCAGACTCTGCCTTGGTGTTGTGTTTGTCCTGGGCCCTGTATCTGTCCTGCATCCTGTTTCTGTTCCTTTGCTGACTTCTCCTGCTCTGATCCTGGCTTGTGACCCTGACCATCCCTCTGTCTGACCCTCTGTACTACGCTGCTTGCTACCTGTTCTGATCCCTGGCTTGTGACCCGGACCATCCCTCTGCCTGACCCTCTGTACTATGCTGCTTGCTACCTGCTGAACCTGGCCTGTGACCCCGACCATTCTCCGCTTGCTCCCCCTGTACCTACCTGCCCAATTGATATTGACCCGGCCTGCCTGACGACGCTTGCTTGTATATACTGTTATCTGTGGGTGGTTTGGTTTGTTTGCACCGTATTATGTTTTAGTATTGCACTGCGTTTATGTTTGTACTGTTAGTGTTAATAAATTATATTGCTTATAACATATCTGAGGTCTGCGTTTCCCTGCTTCAGTCACACACCTCTGGTCATACCTGGGAGCCCTGACACTTACCACTGTGATGTGATCAAAACAGGTTTTGGCTTTGTTTTGAAGATCCATAGTGTGCTGGTGATATGTATGCTTTGACCGGTTGTCACCAGGGTTATCATGACTAGTGTCTCCATTGAAAGATAACCCATCTTTTCCTATCCTGGTTAGAATCCAAAATTTTGCTTTCACTTTGAGTGATAATGTTAATCAGCACCAGGGTTGGACTGACAGCTCATGGGGCCCCCGGGAAATAGGGGAACATGGGGCCCCTGTGTCCTTGCCCAAACTCAAAAAAGCTTATGAAAAAGGTACCAGGGGCATCTCATGGGGCCCCCTACAGACCCCAGGCCCTCGGGCAGTGCCCGAGTTTCCAAATGGTCAATCCACCCCTGATCAGAACCAAAAGAAAGTGAATCTCTAATACAAACAGCAATGAAAATCTAATTAATAAAAGTGTTCTAATCCCTTTCCACTACCGAAAAAAAAATGCTTTCCAAGTCATGTGTTCCCTGCAGTTATGCTTTAAAATTTGCAAAAGCAATGTGGATACTTACTCTTTAGGACTTTTGGGGAGAATTCTATCCATTGGCGCATTGTTGAATCGCCCATCATATATATCATTTTGCCAGCCAAACATTTATTTATGTTTAACAATGGATCAAAGGAAGAAAGACTGCAATGTGAGGGGAACCATTGATTCATCAGGAAGTAACCACTAGGGAAAGGAAGAGAGGTCCCAGTTTGGCATTTTGAAGTCACTTTCATAGGAGTTTCTGAAAAAGAATTGTGCCAACATAAGTTTTTTTTATTTAAAAGCTCTATTGGTCTTTATTTTTAGTACACATTAGTATCACTATGAATTTTAAAGGAATCTATAAATTTCAATATCAAAGTGGAACCACGGCCAATTTTTTTTCAATAATCTTTATCAAATGTAAATTTTTCCATCAAAAAAAAAGGAAAAAAAAATATTTTGTGGTATTCCCTAGAGTAAAGAAAGGTTAGAACCTCTGACTGATTCTTACTCTGGCTGTGTCCCCATTGGTCACGAGTTCTCCATATTTCCCGCCTCAAATATACGAGTGAACGGACATCTCGAAAAAAGGGAGGGAATTCAACCTATGACAATTATAAATGTCCATCTATTCTTGTCCTGGTGGTCATTTTTTGGTTTTTAAAACAATGGCCAGAACAAATAGTGGAAGTGAAATAGTGGGAACACAAACAGAAATTAAAACCTGAAAGGGATGTCAACCCTTCCACCAACTATTTTTAATTTGTTTTTCTTAAATGGGTATATATAATGATGTATATGATTTTTTATTAGCTACCATTTGCAGCCATCAGATAGGCTATTGGTCTACATGTGCTTTGCTGTGAATAGCCTGTGCAGTTGATAACAGCTGGACCTGAGTGATATGGAACAGAAACTTTTAAACTCACTCTTGTTCATAACCAGGATCATGATCATAATCTAGGTAGCAATGCTCACATTCTCTGCATGGGAAGGATAAAGCTAAGTGTCATCATAGGAGTCGATGTTCAGTTTCTCCATCTAATGATCTTCCACGACGATGTCATCACAGTTGTTTGGCTTAAATTTGCAGTCATTATGTTGCTCTGAAGGCCAGGTAGCTCCTGCTTTGCTTGTGGTAGTCCAAATTGGTGTGCAAAGCCCACTTTAAAGAATGGCAGATCATTGGAAATTGAGCAGATCAAATCCTATATCAAATAGGCAATGACAGACAGCATAAAGAGCTTAGTGTCTTCTATGTCAACTAGGAGACCTCAGTCCCAGCTAACATCCAATAGTGAGGTGTCTCCATGTCCTAGTGGTTTGGATGAGAGTCCAGAAGAAGGAATAGCTTCTGAATTTTCCTTTGATGCTGGAAATAAAAAAACTCATAAAGGAGAAATGAGCTATTCCTATTTACAGTAGAAGCCATTTTCCAAAATAAAATGGGTAATCATACCCATTACAAACATCCAATTCACAGTCATCGAAGGCTACGCTTTAAGGTCATGTCTCTTTGCAATGCATGGTGAGGCATATAACCCTTTCTCTGGATGAGTCACTCTGCTTTAATGATGCTATAGAAAGAAGAGTGGACACTGATCTAGAGAGGATTTTTACTACTGCTGGGGCTGCCTGCAAGCTGGCTATTGTGCTAACATCAGTAGTCAGGGCCATGAAGGCATAGACTACAAGATTGAGTTGTCCCTAGAGTCAGAGGTTGATTCAAATAGTGCAGCACTTGAAAATATCAAGCTGTTTTCATATTTTATAGCAGAAGCTGCTGTGGACCTGCTCAAATAATCACCAGGATTGTGGTTCATTCTGCCACAGCCAGAAGAGCCCTTTGAAGCACTAGTTGATTAATTCGGCCTCCAACCAAGACTTGGGCTCTATTCCGTTAATAGCACTTTTTGGTGCAACATTTGAGAACGCTATTTATTGACTTCCTTCCTTCAGAAGAAGCCACTGGCAACAGTCCTTTAGATCAAGAACACATCAGGATCTATTCAAGGAGTCACTGTTTTATTGCACTGGAAGATGGGTCATGCGAGTTCCTTGGTGCAGCAGCCATGGTTCTTTCCTTAGGCAGTCAAAGTCAAAAACAACCAGTCCTCTAAAGCTGCACAGAACCTTCTAAAATCTTGCCCACCCAGGGTTTTCTGGGTTCTAAGCTTGGTGCAATGGGTCTTCACCTCCATTATCGCAGGGCCTTCCCTGAACTATTTTCTTTCCACAAAGATTCTGGTATCTCTTTAGACACGATTATCGCTGGATCAATATTTTGCAGAATTGTCGCAGTCACAGGCCATTGTACCAATGCCAAAGGGCTTATTTCCTTGTGAAATAGGCATCTGGCAAGTGGAGACCGAGGTTTGACCTCAAGGCCCTAAAATTGTTATTAATGATATATTCTTTTCGTGTAGAATGTTTGGGTTCCATACCGTCAGTAGTACAAAAGGGAGTTTAAATAATCTCAGTGGACTTTGAAAATGCCTACTTCTATGTGTCCATAGCCAAGGAGCATCAGAATTATATGAGATTACACTTCAGAAATCACTATTTTCAGTTTGGTGCCTACTATTCAGCTTGACCTCAGTTTTGAGAACCTTTTCAAAAGTGTTGTTGGTAGCATATCTCCACAGGCAAAACGTCCAAATATGCTACTATCTCAATGATAGACCCTTGCTATTACCAGGGCTAGTTAAGTCCTGTTATGTGCTGACATTATGCAGAGACAGGAAAATGGAAAATTGGCTGTAGTTTTCCTTTCCTGCCTCATGTCATCAGACATCTCTCTTTATTCCATTGCAAGTCTTTTTACAGAACACCTCTGGCCGTCTTCACCTCTTTTATTTGATCTATTAGTGATTGTCTTAATTGGTTGAAGGGTGGAGTCAGAGGCGGACTGACAACTCATGGGGTCCCTGGGCAATAGGGGATCCTGTGTCCTTGGCCAAACTCAAAAAAGCCTATGAAAAAGGTACCAGGGGCATTTCATGGGGCCCCGTACTGTCCCCAGGCCCTCGGGCAGCGCCCGAGTTTCCATATGGTCAGTCCGCCCCTGGGTGGAGTCAACCTTTAGTGTGCTGACATTGGGCAGAGCCAGGAAAGGAAAGTGTTGATAACAATCTTCCATTATACAATCTTCTTTCGATTTACCAACAATAAAAATAATTTGAAAATGCAGACTTACTTGGGCATTTTAAAACTTCAATGCTTCCAACTCGTTTGGGAATTTCTATTCCAATTTTGGACCTTTAATATGAATAATGCAAAAACAAGAAAAAATATTTACAATTTTAATGGTGCCATTATGCTTTCATTCTATGTTTATATGACCTCCACCCCCAAATGTTTATCCTAACCTAAAAAAATTAATTATATTGCAGCTTACCAGTTCTTAGGTGTGGTGGCTGTGTTGGTATTCTTTTAACACACTTCCTGTCCAAGGGTGAAAATGCTTATTCACTGTACTGAATCCATTGAGGAGTAGTGTTGTTAGGCTTCTCTCCTCATATCAACTACATATATTTCTAAGATTTTATATGCTACTTCTAAGCGCATAGGTGCAATGATTTAAATCTGATGGTGTCTTCTGGAGGAATCTAATTTAGACAACATTTTGAAGGTTTAATAATAATTTTTTACATATATTTCTTATTTCCATAACACAGGAAAGGGGTTTTGTAGTTTACAGAACAGAACCGGTGATGAGATTCCAATTCAGTGCACAGGAAGTTATAAGCACAATGGAGTTCTGGCAGGATCAACACATATAATCTGTACTTGCTGAAAAAGGCTTTTAGCATAAAAAAAAAACCTAAAGCAGCCACTAGATCTGAGGAATGATACATTGCAATATATTAATATTTTTGCTCTTTGATTTAGATATCTTTAAAAGGACAGATTCAGTTTAGAAATAAATCTTCCCATCCTACCTTCATAGGCTCCCATTCAGTGGTACAACTACCACCATAGCTGCCCATGGCCATGCATAGGCTTGCCATCCAATGTTCTGGTACTTGCAAAGTTGCTAATGTTGTTCCTCTATTCTTCAACTCCCTCCCTCCTCTCTATCAGTGCTGACTTGAGATGTGGATTTATCTCCTCCCGACAACTGCTTGACAATTCTACCTGTCATTTGTAAACACAGAAGCCAGCAGAGGATATCTTTCATTACTCTGAGGAAGCAAGTAGTAGATTTCCTCTGCCGGTTTCTGTGTTTTCAAATTGACAGCATGATTAGGTGGAGTTGTCAAATTCTGTGCAGGACCTGTGCTGATGGAGGTCTGTATGGGATTGGCCCACTATGACTGGCAGAACAGGAGACACTTGTTATCTCCTCCCTGGGGGTCTGACCACCTACACTTGCTTGTGGAGATATGTTTGGGGTTTGCCTGAGCAAGGGAAGAGGTAAGCCATTTTTAAGGTGCTTGGAAACTACTTTACCATCTCACTCTGATGTGCATTCTGTATTCTGCACCCCCTTATTCCATATGCAACTCTGTACATTCCCTATTCTGCACCCCTTCATTCCATAGGCAATGGTGTAATGTCCTGTTCTGCTACACCTTCTTCCATATGTAATTCCTTATTCTACATCACTTCATGGCATATGCTATACTGTACTTTTCTTATTCTACACCCCCTCATTCCATATGCCATGCTGTATAGTCCCATTTCTGCCAAACCTCGTTTCATATCCAATACTCTACATTCTCTATTCTGATCCCATTATTTTGTTTGCAATGCTGTACATAACTTATTCCTTAGCATCTAATTCTATACGCCATGCTGTACATTCACTATTCTGCATACCCTCATTCCCTGTGCCATGCTGTATTTCTCCTGTGCCATCAAGCCACGTTCCACTTGTCATGCTGTTGGTTCTCTCTGCCTCACTGCCCCATTACATATGCCATGCTGTATGTCCCCCATTCCACAATGCATCATTTCATATAGCATGCTGTACTTTTCTAATTCTGCAATGCCTCATTCCTTATGCCATGCCGTAAGCAGGGCCGGTGCTACCACTATGTGAACTAGGGAGCTCCCCTGCCTAGGGCGCAGCCATGGCTGCTGGGTTTCCTACCCTCAACCATGGCCAAATCTAGGGAGATGCTGGGCAGGCTACGCCCCTCCCCCAGATTTTAGTTGTTCCAACCCCCCCCCAAGCTAGTCTGGACACTGTGCATGGCCGCTGATTTGTGCTGCTGATTTATGCCAAAGGGGGTGGGGGGGGGATTTGGGTAAGGTGAGAGGATTTTATGCTGAGAAAGGTAATTTAGAGGAGTTTTAGCTAGAGGAGGGATTTGGATAAATTTGTCCTAGGTGGAGCTAGGAGAGGGGATTAAGGGGGATGAGCTAGGAGGGAGGATTACACAGAGCGGCTCTGAACCTTTTTTTCTCGGGTCCCCCGCTTCTGGCTCCTCCACCCTGGCCATTTCCCTGCTTCCTATGGGGGCACTAGTGCTCCCGAGCTTCGCTGCCTGCATCTATAGACACAGACAGTGTGGGATTGAAGGAAAAGGAGTGGTGCTGAGGGGGATTGGGGGGGAATTTGTGCTAGGAGAGGGGATTAGGGGGATGAGCTAGGAGGGAGGATTACACAGAGCGGCTCTAAACCTCTTTTTCTCAGATCCCCCGCTTCTGGCTCCTCCTCCCTGGCCATTTCCCTGCTTCCTATGGGGGCACTAGTGCTCCCGAGCCTCGCTGCCTGCATCTATAGACACAGACAGTGGGGCTCAGCCCCACCCCTTGCTTCCTTGTCACTGGCTTTGATTGACAGCAGCAGGATCTAATGGCTCCTTCTGCTTCAGCAAAGCCTGTGAGACCAGGAAGGAAGGGAAGAGTAGAGCTGCAGATGCTCAGAGCGCTGGATCGATTGAAGGTTCAGGTAAGTATAAGGTGGGGGGGGGGGATACTACCACCTAAACATATTTTTCTTGAAGTTTGGTGTTTTGTAGGCTTTATAACCACTTCAACCGAGGCAGCTGCTGCTCTCGGAAATAGGTAAATGGGAACTTGGGTGGGGGAGGAGGCTTAGTTTGCAATGGGTTATGGGGCTTGGGAACAAGGGGTGGAGGTTTAGGAAGACTGAGATCTAAAGTGAACCCTTCCTTTAAGGTAAACATGTGAAAGCATGATGAAAAAATGCATAAATATAGGTTATCTTCAGTAACAACCACATATCAATACAATTGCACAGTCCAGAGAAAAAGCAGCAGAAGATATATAAAAATATTACAGCTCGAATGCAGGCATAGCTCATTTTTTTTGCTAATTTCTCACACATTAAAAGTAAATTTTATTATTAAATCAGAACTTTTCTAAGCGCTAATATGCTGATATTTAAATTACTTTTGGCACTCTATTGGATCAGAATGGAGTCTATGAAGGACATCAATTCCGGAGTTTTGCCTCCACTATCCCCACCCCATTCTGCTATGCCTTTCACAAAGCCCAGCACAGTGATGGTGACCACTGATGATAAAATCTCAAAAAAATAAACCTACTATAAATTGGACAAAATTCTAAAAAAAAGGTGGCCTTTCCAGGCCGAAAATTGTTGGCCAAACAGCGCCTCTAGCCAGTCAACTTCAGGCACTGTTTGGGTTCTGATAGATGGGAACATACTGAACAAAGGAAATCCATTTGTGTATGGCCAGCTTTAGGGATCTGATTCTTCTCTTCTACTGAGATCATGTGAACAAAAGCCTAGGGGTTCCTCTAGTAGTCAACTTCTATAAAGTTATGTAAAACCTTTATACCAAATGGAAACAAAAAGTTCAACTTTAGTCCATCTAAATCTCCTAGTCTACCACTCTCCTCCCCCAAGACTGACAATGCTGCTGTCCAAGGTTGGCTACGTTGCTCCTCCAGTCAAAGTGGAGCTACCCTAAGACAGAAAGCATGTTACAGGCAAGCTCCCAGTTGAAAATAAACAAACAAAGAAAACAAATGCAGCCACCACATTTAAGAATCGGTATACTGCAATATATAAATTTTTTGGTTTGGTTTTCGGGTTTAATACCACTTTAATCTTATATGTTAAATGAGATGGTTGGTCAGGATTTTTAATGCCAGTATCCAGTTATTCTCTACTAATAACATTCATACTGATGGAGGAAGGACTAGCACTTGGGGCTCTACTGCAGAAGTGCTCACAGGGAACATGCTGACGGGAGGCAAAATCAGAGTTACAGCATGATGCCTCTCCTTCATTGACCAACCAAGCTGTGCTGCTGCAGTGGAGACCATGGTCTTTGTGGTACAGTCTGTCAAACATGACTTTGCTTGATAAAGAGGCTTGGGCTGCCCTGAAATGAAATGCTTAGCTCTGCCCCCTGACATCCCAACAACATCACTTCCGGCCTGCTCAGCAACCCACAGAAGCCTTCCATCATCTTGTTGGTGTCCACTTCCTCATCTCAGCTGTCATACAGCCGGATGACCAGACTTTTCAGGCTGCGTGAGAAAAATACTGCCAAGAACCGGCAGTTGTCACAGGAGGGATCGGCACCAATGATCAGTGCCCTGATGTTTGATGCCCAGCAGTGCTACCCACCAGTGCCACCCACAAGTGCCCAGCAGTGACACCCACCTGTGCCCATCAGTGCCACCCACCTGTGCCCATCAGTGCCCACCAGTGCCACCCACTAGTGCCCAGCAGTGCCGCCAGTCAGTGCCCAGCAGTGCCGCCAGTCAGTGCCCAGCAGTTCCCATAATCAGTGCCAGCTCATCAGTGCCGCCTATCAGTGCTGCCTATTAGATCTGCCTATCAGTGCAGCCTCATCAACGCACATCAGTGAAGGAGAAAAATTACCTGTTTACAAAATTTTATATTAGAAACAAAGAAAAACTTTTTTTTTTTTGCTATTTTTTTGTTTATAGCGCAAAAAATAAAACACCCAGTGGAATAAATACCACCAAAAGAAAGCTCTATGTGTGTGAAAAAATTATAAAAATGTCATATGGGTACAATGTTGCATGACCGCGCAATTGTCATTCAAAGTGCGACAGCGCTGAAAGCTCAAAATTGGCCTGGGCTGGAAGGGTGTACAAGTGCCCGGTAGGCTAGTGGTTAACTGAAAATGATGATATACTATTATACTTTTTATCTTTTATACTTTATGTAACGTGTTTGACACTATCTTCCCTGCACACCAGTTTCTACGCTACTCAGTGTATACTGTACATGCTGACCTCTGGCCTTTACTTCCTGAAGAGCAACTTAAAAATAGACCTCAAAAGCCTCATAGAGTCTCAAGACTGAATAGTACAACCAATCTAGTGCCTTGTTTCTTTTTTGCATCCCTTGGTTTTTGTTGTGTCTTTGTACTGGTCTATTCACCCTCTCTATTTGTTTTAGTGACTACTGACTCTGGACAGAACATGAAATCCAATATTTTAGGGTTGACATAGAAACAGGAGGTGAAGGGAAATCCTCCAACGGGGATACTTGTTCAGGTGACAACTGTCTAAGGGAATTTCCCCTTGCTTTGGACAGATTTCCTTCTACTTCCCATTTTGTCTCTAAGAGAGGAATTGAAAGGAAATCTTTCTGAAGGTACATAGACTTAAAAAAAAAACACAATGGGGTATTAAAAATCCCTTACTCTTTCGAAAACTAAAAACGTTTTCGGCTTTACGTACACTTTAACCACCTGGTGCACACTCAAAACAATTTGGGGTGAAATGCTTTAAAAACTGGTATTCTCTTTTGGAGGCACTTTTCAATTGATTACCCCTTGTTAGCTTTGTGTAAAACCATCAAAAGCCTCAGAAACTAAAGATGGCTGTACACTAGTAGATTTTCATATGGAATTTACTGAATGAAAATCGCATACACTGTTGGAAATTCACTCATTTGAATAAATAAATTCTGTCCTGTTTCGCAAATTTTCTCATCACTGTGGTCCAAAAAGGACTGCCAACTTGACCCCACTAATAATTAGAAATGAAACATTAGGATGAAACATTTCCAGCAACATTCTACTAGTGTATGGCCAACTTAACTCTGCAACCTCATCTCAAGCCTATCTTTCCATGGAAGGACAATATATCTGAGCCTATGGAAGGGGAAAAGTTCTGATCTCCCTACAGAGACCACCTGCCAAAGAGCCACCTGTCAGTTACTATGCTATTCACTGTGACTTCATGCAGACATGTCAAGCTGAGCATTTGATGGAAATACAGGAGCAAATTACCTTCAAACTTGGTCATTTTACTTTCTATCAATCAGGTCATCTAATACAGTAGGTCTTATATTGATATGACTGGCTTTACCAAGAGCCAAACTAGACTTTTACAGAAAAGTTCAATCCAATTTGAGTCTACATGTACAGAAATACATATATTCTTCTGTGGTTTTTTCTTTTAATAGAAAGTGCCGAAGCACTTTCCAATGGTGTGACGTACTATGAGCCTATAAGGGATGAATGCATCCACCCTCTAACAGGAAGTCAGATCACAGAAGCAAAAAAAAAGGGGAATTTGGAGATTTGGGGGAGGGTATGACTTACGAATATACACTCGAATAGGCTTTTCTTTTTTTAAACCATTGGTGTTACTTTAACATTGCATACAGCATCAGGTATCTTGATCTGGTAATCATTTTAAGATGTAATTTTTAAAGTGAACCTTTGGCAAGGCTATGGCCATTCACTTATTTAAATATTTTCTTCAAGGCACAAATTAACTTTAACCACTTGCCCGCCGCCCTATGGTAGATATATGTGTGATTTGCATTTCCAGGTAGGAAATGCAAAGCAGCATGTCCTTACTGACAGGCGAGAGATCTGTGTTGTTTACACACAGGTCTCTCCCCTGCCATCTTTACCCGACTATTGGCAAGTGCTGGCTTGGAATCGCAGGCCAGGACCCAGTGATTGACATCCCTAACCGTCCTGCCCCCGCCACCATTGGCGGCTAGGGATGTCAATCACCGGGTCCTGGCCGGCAATTCCCGTCTGGTACTTGCCGATCGTCAGGTAAAGCTGACAGGGGAGAGACCTGTGTGTAAACAACACAGGTCTCTCTCCTGTCAGCAAGGACATACTGCTTTGTATTTCAGAGAAATACAAAGCAACATGTCTCCGTAGCAGGGGTGGACTGACCATTTTGGCACTCTGGCACTGCCCGAGGGCCCAAGGTCATTAGAGGGCCCCATGAGATGCCCCTGGTACCTTTCATAGGCTTTTTTAGGTGTGGTTTGAATGTGAGCGAGGACACAGGGGCCCCATGATCCCTTATTGCCCGGGGGCCCCATGAGTTGTCAGTCCACCCCTGCTCCGTAGTAAACATAACACAGCACACAGTTAACCCTTTGATCGCCCCAGATGTTAACCCCTTCCTGCCCAGTGTCATTAGTAGTATCAGCGCGTTTTATTAGCACTGATCACTGTATTGGTGTCACTGGGGATGTCAGTGACACCAAGTCAGTTCCCACCCAGCATCAGAATGCTCGCCGTAGTCCCGCTATAAGTCGCTGATCGCCGCCATTATGAGTATAATAAAAATTTGAATTCCAGTATATATACCACCATATGTAGACACTATAACTTTCATGGAAACCAATGAATTTACACGTTTTGGGATTTCTTTTAGCAAAGTTATGAAGCAGAATACATTTTAGCCTAAATTTATGACAAAATTTGATTTTTTACATTTTTTTACTGGACAAGTTTAATAGCAAAAAGTCAAAAATATTGGGGTTTTTTTCAAAATTTTCGGTCTTTTTTGTTTATAGTGCAAAAAATAAAAACCGCTGAGGTAATCAAATACCACCAAACGAAAGCTCTATTTGTGGGGGAAAAAGGCATAAATTTCATATATGTACAGCGCTGCATGACTGTGCAATTGACAGTTAAAATAACAGAGCGGCATATTGCAAAAAATGGCCTGGTCAGGAAGGGGGGTAAATAATCTGGAGGGCAAATGGTTAAAAAAAGCCCTTACTGACCTCTGTAGCTACAGTCTCTGTGGAGCAAGTAATCCTTAAATTTCACAACAGAAGTGCTGAAATTCTAGGGATTCTTCTAGTAGATTGACTCAACTCCACCCCTGTCTTGGCAGTGAGCCAGCAGCTTTCCAATGTCTATTGTAAAGGCAAACAGGTACTCGGGGAGCAGGGTTAGGGGGACTAGGGTGATGAGAGATAAGTCCTCAAGACATCATTCATTTTGTTGTGAATTGCTCCAGAGTGCCTGCAGCTACAGAGGTTAGTGATGACTTGTTTAAAGCAGAGTTCCAGACGCTTTTGTTTATTAAAAGTCAGCAGCTACAAAAACTGTAGCTCCTGACTTTTAAGAAACACACACTTACCTGTCCCACTTACCGCCCTCTCTCCTCCAGGGCGCTGGCATTTCAACTGTGGGCACCAGACTGTGACAGCTGGTGGCTTCACAACCTAGAGCCCACTGCACATGTGTGAGTCGCGCTGTGCCTCCTGATTGGTCAGGCAGTCTTCTGGGACCTGTGAAAGCTTCCAGGAGACTGCAGGAGGAAGGAGAAGGCCAAACATTGGCGCAGCGAACTGAGCCGGAAATGGAATCGGTACCCGCTCCCCCCCAAAAGGTGCCAAATATGGCAGTGGAGGCAAATAAGTGGAGCTTTTGAGTGGAACTCCGCTTTAAACTCATTTACTGCTTGGTGGGAATACCATATGTAAGTATTTCAATGTCGATAGCTTGGTCACAGATTCACTTTAATTAAGTCCTCATTATGTTTTGGTTTTTTTTACCACATGGTTAGTTTGAATTCTCAACTGCCTAGTTTTCAGCCTTACACAAAACAGTCTGAAATTGAATTTTTCTTTTAATGATTCTCCTTTCAAAACATAAATATATCTTAATTTCCAGAAACATCTTGTATAAACAGGTATGGGACTTAACCAACTAAAATTCAAACTACCCCAGAAATAAAAAGTGATCTTAGGAAGTACTTACGTGAAAAAAAGTGTTTTGTTCACATCGCTGAGGTATGTATAAGGCGTGTTCTCACTTTTTAATGAAATGAAAGCCTCGCAAGGAATTGTTGGTAACTTGATACAGTAGAAAACTTCTCTATATTTCCTGTCCACATATTTACATTTTTCTTTTTGGGAATTCAAGTAAAATCCACATTCTGTATATACTTCTTGGTATTTATTAAGAAATTTTCCTTTGTAGCTGATATAACTGGATCCCATATTCCTGGCTTTCCACAAAAGAGATACCCCTTCACTGGGATGCACTAGGAGAATGGATATTTGTACTTCTCCTTTCCAAAATAATGTAAAATAAATATTGTAAGTTCCGTTATTGAAGTCCTCGATTCTCCCAGAAGCTCCAGCTCCCAGCTTTGCTGAAAAGATCCTGGCTCTTAGAAAGTCTCCTCCATAAGTCTTCTTTTTTCCCAAAAAATTGAACATCTCAACCTGAACAATCAAGGTGTCTCCAACACAATATTTAGGTTTAGAGTTCCATATTATTGCTATGCTATGCAGTGCACTGGTGGTTTCATCTAAGTACATAGTATCCTTTTGGGGGATTGTACTGTTTATTATAGTCAATATCTTGTTTATTTGTTGGTCGATGTTTTTGTTTTCCATTGTTGTAGCAATGTATTTCATTTTTCCACTGGCAGATAACAGATCATTGCTTACATTGTGAAAGTGAACGTTGAAAAGCTGATGGGAAATGGTCAACATTTCTACTGTTACACTCTTAGCCACATCCATAGACACAATATAAAGTGTAAGGTCTATGACAAGGAACCTACCTGACTGAAGATTAGGTGAACAATGTAGCTAAACACCACGGTAACTGTACAACACAAAATGATTATAAAAGCTTTTCTGGTTGATTTGAACATTATATGGGTCTCCTGAAACAGAAGTGAGGTGAAATCAATCATAAATGTGATTCACAATCTATAACAGAACAAAAGGGAGTTCTTAAAAATAATGGACAATCCAAAGCAGCTTTCATGTTTATTGCCTTGTGGTGGTTCACGTCCTATTGTGCTCTATTGCTCTTTCTAGTTTTGCCTAGTCAGGGTGTAAGCATACCATGTGTTTCTGTTTAGATAGTGAGGGTAATTCATAGTGAAAGTGGGATAATTAAGTAAGGGTCAATGTTGAATACAAAGAACCAGCAAACACAAATGCTCCTGCGCTTGGGGATGGACTCGATGCTACAACCACATTAAGAATGTCCTGGAACATTCACACCTTGCTGCCCTCAAATAGACCGGGGGAATCCAAATATACTGAATGGGGAAAGAAAAAACAGAGGGTGCACAGTCCTAGTGCATTACCATAAAAAATGTTTAATAAAAATTAAAGTAGGTGTTGTACTCACAAATGACAATATAGTCAAGGTACATCATAAAGAACAGCTGGGTCAACACCACGCTGAGTAACAGTCCGCAATGGGGAGTGTAGACATCCAATAGGCTGACGCGTTTGGAGGACTTGCCTCTTCCTCAGAGCCACTGAGTGGCTCTGAGCAAGAGGCAAGTCCTCGAAACGCGTCAGCCTATTGGATGTCTGCACTCCCCATTGCGGACTTTTACTCAGCGCGGTGTTGTGGCTCTGAGGAACAGGCAAGTCCTCGAAAGTGTCAGCCTATTGGATGTCTACACTCCCCATTGCGGACTGTTACTCAGCGCGGTGTTGTGGCTCTGAGGAAGAGGCAAGTCCTCGAAACGCGTCAGCCTATTGGATGTCTACACTTCCCATTGCGGACTTTTACTCAGCGCAGTGTTGTGGCTCTGAGGAAGAGGCAAGTCCTCGAAAGTGTCAGCCTATTGGATGTCTACACTCCCCATTGCAGACTGTTACTCAGCGCGGTGTTGTGGCTCTGAGGAAAAGGCAAGTCCTCGAAACGTGTCAGCCTATTGGATGTCTACACTCCCCATTGCAGACTGTTACTCAGCGCGGTGTTGTGGCTCTGAGGAAAAGGCAAGCCCTCCAAACGCGTCTGCCTATTGGATGTCTACACTCCCCATTGCGGACTGTTACTCAGCGCGGTGTTGACCCAGCTGTTCTTTATGATGTGCCTTGACTATATTGTCTTTTGTGAGTACAACACATACTTTAATTTTTATTAAACATTTTTTATGGTAATGCACTAGGCCTGTGCGCCCTCTGTTTTTTCTTTCCTCATTCAATGTTGATTACACCAAGGATACTAACCGAGGGTCCACATTAACCTATGCTAATCCAAACGCACACATTCCACCACCTTATAAACTTGAAACTTATAAAACACATCTTGATTCCCCCAAGACATTCTCCAGATCTGACTGTATTTACTCAAAATTGTGCCATCTATCTTGGTCTTTAGCTAGTAGACCATGTGGTTGGAACACTACGCTGTGCTTTAAAAGTTGGGCTATATTACCGTGAAAGTGAGAGGGGAGGGGTAGTCACTAATACGGCACACCATAGAGACAACTATAAGGGAGGGAGTGTTGTGCATCTAAAATCTTCTTTAAAATTTCCAGTTATGAATTTATCATAGCTTTACTAGGAAATAATATGTGTGTGGCTAAGCATCTAATCAGGGGTGGACTGACCATTTGGCACTGCCCAAAGGCCCGGGGTCAGTAGGGAGCCCCATGAGATGCCCCTGGTACCTTTTTCATAGGCTTTTTTGAGTTTGGGCAAGGACACAGGGGCCCCATGATCCCCTATTGCCTGGGGGCCCCATGAGTTGTCAGTCCACCCCTGCATCTAATGCATTTCCAGTTTCTCCCCCATCTTCAGGGTTACAAAACAGTGAGGGAAATATTTAAGGGTGACAAACTGAGTGTAATGGCCCTGGTATACAAAAAGTTCACGTTATATCAGTTATATGTATCTTTCTGATGCTGTAAATTAGAATGATATAGAACAATAAATATGAAACAACAAAGTAAAAACACTTGTTCAGTGTGGCTGTTGTAAAAATACATGGTTACAGACCATCTCGGGTTGGAAGTCGGCAATTAATGGTGCACTTCCTCTGTATAAACGTAATTATATGAGCCGTAACTGTCCGGCTAAATTTGATAGACTATGGGCTGGGTGGATGGAGGCGCAGGGCCTTACGGTATAATACTTGGTGATTCTCAGTTTCCCTCCCCCCCTTCCCTCTCCTTCCCCTCCCCACATCCCCTCTTCCCCATTTGGCTCTCTCTGTTCTTTTCTTTTCATGCTCCAGTTCACGCCCTGAGATCTTTTTTCAACTCCTCACTAGTGGATTCTGGCCAACTGCATTGTAAAATATATGTTTTTAACACCTTCCTACCCGGCCTATAGCAGATTGACAGCTGGCCGGGACACGCGCCATTGTAACTGGGCATCAAATGACGTCCTGTCAAAACATGCCGCTCAAGAGGCTGCAGGGCCGTGTAGCGGTGAGATCTGTCACCGGCTCTGTTCACGGGACACAGCCAATGACATATCACTACACCGGCCCGTTGCCAGTGTCATGTGATAGCTGTGACCAATCACAACAGATCACATGTCAATTGTATACAATGGATGGCTTCCTGTCATCCCATCCATTGTATACAATTATGTTGTTAGCTGTGACTGGTCAAGGCAGTCACATGATACAGACAGGGCCAATCACAGCACATCTGTATCATGTGATCAGCTTTGTCCAATCACAGCTAATCACAACAAAAGACTGAATGAATCAGTTTCATTCAGTAACAATGATTGCAAATATCAATGAAATACATTGGTATTAGCAATCATAATGTGTTAAAAAAAAATTCCTGATCACTTGCCCAGAGTAGTACAATGTTACTATGGTAACATTGTATTGCTTTGATCACAGTGTGCTGAAAAATAAAATAGTAAAAAAAAAATATTTAATAATAATAATTGAATTTGTATTTTTTTCAAATGTTTCTATTATTTTTTTTATTTTTTATTTTCACCAAAGAAATGTAGCAGAATACATTCTGACCTAAATTTATGAAGAATTGTTATTTATTTGCAACGTTTTATAACAGAAATGAAGAAAAGTGTGTTTTTTTTTCAAAAGTTTCAGGTGTTTTTTGTTTTATTTAGCAAAAAATGAAAAACTCAGTGGTGATTAAATACCACCAAAAGAAAGCTCTATTTGTGTGAAAAACAATTATAAAAATGTCATATGGGTACAGTGTTGCATGACTGCGCAATTGTCATTTAAAGTGCAACAGCGCTGAAAGCTGGAAATTGGCCTGGGCAGGAAGGGGGTATAAGTGCCCTGTAGGCTAGTGGTTAATGACTTTGCTCAGTTGAACTTGTATGGTTTACAGCATTAGAAGTTTATGTGTATTGTATTTCTACTGTATACCATATGCTTGATTTATCTCATGTACCTTGGGGTGTTTATACTTTTGTATGATTCAAAAAAACGCAACTGTTAAAAAAAAAATAAAAAATACATGGTTACAAACCTGTGTAGTATGACCATGTGTCTCATGTAAAATGTGTGCAAGGAAGAATTGTTAGGTAGAAAGCAGGGGCAGACTGACAACTCATGGGGCCCCCCGGGCAAAAGGGTATCATGGGGCCCCTGTGTCCTTGCCCAAGCTCAAAAAAGCCTATGAAAAAGGTGCCAGGGGAAGCTCATGGGGCCCCCTACTGACCCCGGCCCTCGGGCAATGCTCGAGTTTCCAAATGGTCAGTCCGCCCCTGCTGACAACTCATGGGGCCCCCCGAGCAATACGGGATCATGGGGCCCCTGTGTCCTTGCCCAAACTCAAAAAAGCCTATGAAAAAGGTACCAGGGGAATCTCATGGGGCCCCCTACTGACCCTGGGCCTTCAGGCAGTGCCCAAGTTTCCAAATGGTCAGTCCGCCCCTGGTAGAAAGAAGGTAGGAGAGAAGATACGTATCCAACAGAGAATGTAAATGTCTTGTAACATGATTAACATTTAAGATCAGCTTTCCTTATGGTTTTTCTATGACATTTTCATCACAGTCTCCTCTACATAGTCCCCTCCAGGGGTGGACTGACCATTTGGAAACTCGGGCACTGCCGAGGGCCCAAGGTCAGTAGGGGACCCCATGAGATGCCCCTGGTACCTTTTTCATAGGCTTTTTTTGAGTTTTTGCAAGGACACAGGGGCCCCATGATCTCGTATTGCCAAGGCGCCCCATGAGTTGTCGGTCCGCCCCTGGTCCACTCTGAGAGTGTTTCTACTTTCGGTTGTCCAATGTTTGGTGACATATCACCAAATAGCAAGTTCCAACTCAAGCGTAACTTGATTTTAAACAATTTTCTATGTATAGATGTTCTAGTATTTTATATTCATTTTTTTAATGCATGTATTTATGTATCTTTTATGATCTGACCCTAGAGTCTCGTACCTACATATCTGTATGTATAGACTCATCCATTGAATCAGATATAAGTTATACTTGCAGTAATACTCTTTTACATTAAATCAAGATTTATATATTTTTTGTAGATCACCTTACAATACCTCCATATTCTATTTTTTATGCACATCTATTATACATTATTTTCTACCTACAGCCTACCTCAGTGGTTCTTCCTTCTATACATTATACACCAGGGGAGGACTGACAACTTATGGGGCCCCCGGGCAATAGGGGATTATGGGGCCCCTGTGTCATTGACCACACTCAAAGCACACCCAAAAAAGCCTATAAAAAAGGTACCAGGGGCATTTCCTGGGGCCCTCTACTGGCCCCGGGCTCTCGGGCAGTGCCCGAGTGCTCAAATGGTCAGTCCGCCCCTGTTATACACACATATTAACCACTTCAAATCCGGACACTTTCACCCCCTTCCTGTCCAGGCCAATTTTCAGCTTTCAGCGCTATCACACTTTGAATGACAATTGCGTGGTCATGCAACACTGTACCCATGAATTTGTTTAGCATTTTTTTCAGACAGATAACACTTTATTTTTGTGGTATTTATTCACCACTGGGATTTTTATTTTTTTTTGCTACAGTATATAAGTGAAAAAGTCCAAACATTTAGAAAAAAAGTGTTTTTCTTATAAAGTTTTGCAAATAAATAATCTTTCTTCATAAATCTTGGCCAAAATTTATTCAGTTATCTTTTTAGTAAAAAAAAAAATAACCAAATTAGTTTACAACCAAAAATTATAATTTTTCAAAAATAATTTTTACATTTTTATTGTATTTATTTATATTCTTCTTCTTATTATTATACAGTATTTATAAAGCGCCAATAGTTCGCTCAGCGCTGTACATTACAAAGGGGGACAGAACATGTGACAGAACAACAACAATACAATGCAAAACATGAGGGGTTCTTATTTATGTTGTTGGTTTTTTTTTTTAACATACTGTCACCCTAGCAGTACAGTTTCACCATAGTGACACTGCACTACTTGTGGGGGGTGATAAAGATTTTTTTTTTTTTTACACTGATTGCTTTTACACCCATAAAGGCTGTAAAAGCAATCATTTCTCTTTCTCTCTGTCTGCATTCTTGCAGCCATTGAGAAATACTGTGAGAGCTGTGATTGGTCACAGCTTGTCACATGGTACAAGGCTGTTGTGAATAGCCTTGTACCATGTGACCTCTCTGATCATTCACAGATTTCACAAGTAGTAAGCAATGATGTCAGAAGTGACATCTTGCTTACTACTATTCATGTGATCACTGATTGGTACCTCACACAAAGGTCCCATACAGTGATCGGTGTTCCCAGGGAGTGCGCACAGGATAAAATGGCGAACGCCGTTTATGAACAGCAACCCGCTCCTGCACTGCTCCTGTCCCGCCGTTTATATACATGGGCCGGACGGGAAGTGGTTACCTATATATATGAACAAAAATAGCATTAGGAAGCACGGAATGTGTAGTCCACTGCAAGCTGGCCGTATCAAAGACACAAGTAGGTTGATTTATTATAGGCAAAGGGGCTATACAGGGGAAATTGCACTTTGTAAAACAAGCTCTGGGGGAAATTGCCTTGCAAGGAGAACAGCCTATTTTTTGGGGTGTAAATCAACACCAGGAAGTACACACACAGCTATACTGCTCATGACAGATGCAGACGTAGAAGAAGGAGCTGCAGCATCATGCGAAGAACGATCATTTTCTGAAATCGAAATACAACTATTATAAAATAAATAAAGGTGTAGAAACATTAGTGCAAAAGATATATATATCTATTCTCAATTAATATAAAAAAATCAAAATATCAATATAACGGTGCCAGGAGCATTATATCACTCTCTCTTTTTATATCTCTCCACCGAGGTCATGTTTGGGAATGAAAGAGAAAATCATGGTGCAGCCAGTTTTTTTATAAAAGTATCCAACAATTTAATAAAGATTTACACTCACAAAAAGGGTGTCTTCACCGACACCAGTATAACAGCATAGAACAGCAAATGGTATAACAGTCTCCTGTTCCCCGCACACTCACTACAGCGCTCGTGACTCAATCTTCTCCACAGACGTCAGCATCCAGCAAGCCAAGCCCTACTAGTTTCGTCATGAATGACGTCTTCAAGGGGCAGTCCCTTGAAGACATCATTCATGACGAAACTAGTGGAGAGATATAAAAAGAGAGAGTGATATAATGCTCCTGGAACCGTTATATTGAGTGGTGGATACCTACCTTATGGATGATTGTGTAGCTATTGATCATCACACCTGAGAAGTTGATTTATTGCATCTGCTCCCAGAGCAAAAAGCGTTTTTTGCTGATCTAGAGATTGATCAGCATGGAGCTCTGGTGAGTTACCCAACTTTACTTTGGTGGTGGATTTTGGCACAATTTCTTTGAGAGCACCTGAATTTGAAAAGGATTTGTTTGGACATTTGAAGAAATTCAGAATTGGACAATTTTTATATTCACAAATTTAATTATTTAAATTACTTATGCACTAAAAAATAGTTTTGCACATAATTTTGATATTTTTTGATATTAATTGAGAATAGATATATATATCTTTTGCACTAATGTTTCTACACTAAATTAGGAATAGTTTGTGGTTTTAGCGCATTCCTTTATTTAAGTTATAGCACTAAGAAATTTATTTGGTTTCTTTGAGGTGGAATTGCTGCTTTAAAGTATTAAGGGTGTGGCGCTTTTATTACACTTGTGAAACTATTCTAAAATGGTTTTAAAAATTAAATTAATGGATCCTTCAACCTTAAAAATGTTGTCTACATGTATTCATTTTTTTTTCTGAAAGGTTATGCTTTAACTCAGTGGATTCTAGCCAATCTGTTGTTTGTCTAATGAAAAAGGCTTTGCAATTATTGGCTTAGGCAGGCTTTAAAAGGCACGGTTCATTCAGTAAACAAGAACACCTAGCGAGTATACAAGGTTGTATCCAGCCAAATGGTTTAGCAATTAAATTCGATTTTTTTTTATTCACAACCCAACACCCCTTTGGTAAGCCTCTCATATGCTAAGCATCAGAGGACCAAGTGGAATGGTGCCCAAATGCCAGATGGCATCCATGCGCAATGTGTTTGTAGCATAAGGCACTTGTTAATTGCTGTGCCTCTAGGTTAATGATTACATTATTTGATTTTACCAAGATTACAGTCCCTGTAAATGTGCTTTTTATGACTACGATGGAAAACTGTCTGCAATTTAAAATATGGATACCATTTTGTACTTTTTAATTGACATATTTCAACTGCATCCATTTTAAATAATAATAAAACCATTATAAAACCTTACGCAAGTCATTACCGGCTGATAGGCAAGTTCCTAGCCTAAGTTGGTATTTAGACCATTTTGATTGTTTTGCTTGACAATCTGCTTGACAAATATTCCTGCCTCGGGCAGCACAGTGGCTAAATGGTTAGCACTTCCACCTGGCAGTACTAGGGTCATTAGTTCAAATCCCAACCACGGCATCACCTGCCTGGAGTTTGCATGTTCTCCCTGAGCCTACATGTTTTTCCTCTAGGTACTCCACTTTCCTCCCACACTCCAAAGACATGCTGGTAGGTTCATTGGATCCTGTCTAAATTGGCCCTAATATGTGTATGTATGAATGTAAGTTAGGAACCTTAGAATGTACGCCCCTTGAGGGTTAGGGACTGATGTGAATGTACAATATATATGTAAAGTGCTGCGCAAATTGACGGCGCTATATAAGTACCTAAAAATGTTTATTCTTTTGTGTTTGGTCTTTTGGCCTTGGACATGAACTATATACAACTACGGTTAAAGTGTTCCAGTAAAATTCAAGTACCGGTAAAGAATATATTTAGATTGTATACTTACCTCACCCCCATTTTCTACTTTTCTGGCTTCACTACCCTTCAGGTAAGATTCTTTGGAAATGATAAGTACCCCAATTCTCCCAAGACGACACTTCAGGGCCAAATGCAGAATCTTATGAGATTCCGGCTGCTCTGTGTAAACCAGATGACATCACCCTGACCTACTGTAGATACCACAGGCAAAAGACAGGGTGAGGTAAGTATATAATCTAACTTTTTTCCTTAAAGGTATATTTTTTGTAGAAAGGAAAAAAGCTTCTCCTTGCTTGACAGGATCCTAAATAAATAGCTATATGGCAAAAAAAGGGCAAATTTTATTCTGCAATCTGCATAGTTTTTAATGCCATTAATACTTTCTGGTACAATACATGGCATAGTTATCTACAAACGATCACCCAAACAATATTTAACTATTTCTCTACTTAAAAAAAAGACAAGTTATGAAAATGTATACAGTGTAGTTGGGACTGATATAATTGATATCTATGTTGTGATATAAATTAAAATGTGCCTCCTGATGAGAAGATTATTGAGAAGAGACTGAGAAGTGACACTGATTATTGGATTCATTTCTGAGGTTATTATCACCTTAACCAGTAAAACCCCCTCGGGGAATTTACTGCTCATACCTTGCAGTATGCTTGTTAAGGGTGGAAATATTATGACTGTACTTTCATTCTGTGTTATCATCTGCAGGACAATTTAGCTCAGAGCCTGGGACAGTGATGAACTTTTATGACCTATTGTGCAAGACTTAAAGATTAGATATGAGTTTGGGCGTCCACTAAATTCATGTCTATCTGAACATCCAAGTCATGCTCTTTTAAAGTCTAATCAGTTGCATCCAGGATCATTCCCTGCCCCACAGCACACGTAAACAAACAGGCAGGATGTAGGTGACATCACTGCTTTTATATGGACACATGCCCATATTTAGCCAATGACATTGACTATGTGGCCCTGACATCACCAGAATCCGGAACATTTATTATGTTTAGTGCTGAATGGGGAATGACCTGACCTGCAGCTGATTGGGCTTTAAAGTGCACAACTTGGAGGTTCAGATAGAGTTGAGTTTGGAGGACATCCAAGCTCAACTCTAATAATGATGGATCAAGGATGTGATTCTATGGGAGCCACCTGATGGGGAATGACTTGGCATGCTGCTGATTGGGCTTTAAAGTGCACAACTTGGAGGTTCAGATAGAGCTGAGTTTGGAGGACATCTAAGCTCACCTCTAATAATGATGGATCAAGGATGTGATTCTATGGGAGCCACCTGTTGGGGAATGACCTGGCCTGCAGTTGATTGGGCTTAAAAGTGCACAACTTGGAGGTTCAGATAGAGCTGAATTCAGAGGACATCCAAGCTCATTTCTAATAATGATGGATCAAGGATGTGATTCTATGGGAGCCACCTGATGGGGAATGACCTGGCCTGCAGCTGATTGGGCTTAAAAGTGCACAACTTGGAGGTACAGATAGAGTTGAGTTCAGAGGACATCCAAGCTCATTTCTAATAATTATGGATCAAGGATGTGATTCTATGGGAGCCACCTGATGGGGAATGACCTGGCCTGCAGTTGATTGGGCTTAAAAGTGCACAACTTGGAGGTTCAGATAGAGCTGAGTTCAGAGGACATCCAAGCTCATTTCTAATAATTATGGATCAAGGATATGATTCTATGGGAGCCACCTGATGAGGAATGACCTGGCCTGCAGCTGATTGGGCTTTAAAGTGCACAACTTGGAGGTTCAGATAGAGCTGAGTTTGGAGGACATCCAAGCCCACCTCTAATAATGATGGATCAAGGATATGATTCTATGGGAGCTACCTGATGAGGAATGACCTGGCCTGCAGCTGATTGGGCTTTAAAGTGCACAACTTGGAGGTTCAGATAGAGCTGAGTTTGGAGGACATCCAAGCTCATTTCTAATAATGATGGATCAAGGATGTGATTCTATGGGAGCCACCTGATGAGGAATGACCTGGCCTGCAGCTGATTGGGCTTAAAAGTGCACAACTTGGAGGTACAGATAGAGTTGAGTTCAGAGGACATCCAAGCTCATTTCTAATAATTATGGATCAAGGATGTGATTCTGTGGGAGCCACCTGATGGGGAATGACCTGGTCTGCAGCTTCTTGGGCTTAAAAGTGCACAACTTGGAGGTACAGATAGAGTTGAGTTCAGAGGACATCCAAGCTCATTTCTAATAATTATGGATCAAGGATGTGATTCTATGGGAGCCCCTGATGGGGAATGGCCTGCAGCTGATTGGGCTTTAAAGTGCACAACTTGGAGGTTCAGATAGAGCTGAGTTCAGAGGACATCCAAGCTCATTTCTAATAATTATGGATCAAGGATGTGATTCTATGGGAGCCACCTGATGGGGAATGACCTGGCCTGCAGCTGATTGGGCTTTAAAGTGCACAACTTGGAGGTTCAGATAGAGCTGAGTTTGGAGGACATCCAAGCTCACCTCTAATAATGATGAATCAAGGATATGATTCTATGGGAGCCACCTGATGAGGAATGACCTGGCCTGCAGCTGATTGGGCTTAAAAGTGCACAACTTGGAGGTTCAGATAGAGTTGAAGGACGCTCAAGCTCATCTCTAATAATGATGAATCATGAAAGTGATTCTATGGGAGTCGCCTGATGGGAGTTTTGTGAGAATAGAAAGAGGCCTTGTGTGAATTGTATTTGTAGTAAGAATGAGGATGTAAGCTTGAGGTGAACCTTCCCTCTCCCATATCCATCTCCCAGCCACCCCACCTTATCCTTTCTTTCAGTTTCCTATTTGCAATCATAATTTATGTCTATTCCTGTTTATAATTGGAACTGAGGTGTATCCCTTTATTGTATTTATAAACAAACTCAACCCTTTATTTTAAGATCCAGTTATCCGTTATTAAAATCAAGGTCCCCCAAATAGACATTCTACACAAATATAAATCTATACAACATTTCTATCCCCTTCCCGCTCAGCCGCAGCATCCATGCACCCCAGCGTTCTGCAATATATTATAGTTTTGATCTTGGGTTTACTCAGCCTTTAAAACACAAAAATATAAACACTGCAATCAATATAATAAGAATAATATAAGCATAATAATGAAAATAAAACTCAAAAATACAACTATCCTTATATTAAAAATGTTTAAAAAATTCAAACTGCATGATGCCCCTCACTGCTGGTGCACAATAGACACTGGCCCACACACAAAAATGCTCATTAAGCACCCACCATGCCAATTTATACATCTGTGTGGCCTTGTTCACGCAAGTGACATACAGTATCGCCTCCCAGGTGCCTGTCAGCTGCCCTCAGAAAAGGGATTCACCATGGATTGCTTTTCTGAGGGACTGCAATGTGGGCCACAATTATGAAAAAACCCTTCCCCATCACAATTCTGGGTGTCTTTGCATGCATGTCAATGTAGATATTTCATATGTATTTATGTTGAAAAATATAGGAAGGTTGATGGTGGTTTTAGAAACTACCCAATAAAGGCATGCTGTGTGTCTGCACAAAGTCCTGTAACTTTGAAAGGCCAGCCAAAGGATGAAAACTGACCACGCTAACCCAGATTAGCTTCTCAGCTTTGTGTGGTCAGTTTAGAACAAGGGAGAAAGGGGACTGGCAACATCAACCAGATACTTCAGATGAAAAAGTTCATAAAAATTATAGACTAGGATTTATAAAATACACATATGTGAACATACACACAGAAAAATAAATATTTAGGATTTTGTGTATGAGGTTTAGTTAAAGGTCTGCAACCGGTTAATTGAATTCAAGCTTTTGGCCAACATTAATCCCACCTCCAGCCAAAACTAACATCCCAGTGACTAAATGGTTAGTACTTCTGCCTGGCAGCACTAGGGTTGTTAGTTCAAATCCCAATAATGGCACCACCTGCCTGGAGTTTGCATGTTCTCCCTGGCAATGCTGCCTGTCAAGCTCTGCAGCCTGAGTTAAAATTGCCACAACATGTACACATTCCTATCAGGCTGTAATGTTAGAAGGGTAGCTCATAAAATCAAATAATAGTGACGCACTTTCCTTTTCAAATATAATATGCACCAAAGTGCAAAAAATCCCCAGAATGAAATATGTGAATGCATAACGCATGTGTACACGGAAAATCCACTGACCAACGCAGCTATCTTCAGAGTTCCACTCCTTCGCCCAATACATCAAATAGCCTAGGCCACCACATTTCACTTACATATATTCTCACCCAGAAGACTGAAATAAACGTCTCAGCATACTACCAGAATCCTTCCATAGGAAAGGTTACAAGAACAAAGCCATCAATACAAGCATAAACACTGCCTTGAAAATATCCTATGACATTGGTCTCCAAACTGTGGCCTGGGGGCCGGAAGTGGCCCTTTGTTTGCCTTTATCTGGGCCTTGGGGCACTATTCCACCAACTGTCACCAATGATGGAGCACCATTCCCCCTACTAGACAAATGATATAGTGCAGCGCTACTGTTATATTACCCCTACATCAATTCATAAACATTCCAATAAAATATAATATTCAACTACATATTCTACACACATGCTACGTAAATTAAACAAATACAGTGCCACAATGTGCCCCCAATATCAGTGTATAATAAAAAAGTGACCAACTGTCCCAGTATAAATTACAGGACGAATTAGATAATCCTACAACATATGTGTACATATAAACAAACCTCCCATACAATTACACTGCAAACGTGATCAGTGTACAAAATAAAAGTGACCACTTTAAATACACAAAAATAATTAGAAATAACTTTTCATAAATAAAAAGTTCATAAATCCTCCAAATTTGTGCTCCACGCAAAATTAACTCATGCAGGGTGATACAAAAGTGATCTTTTCTTGTGATAGTGTCAACACACTCCTCCTGTGGCTAAAATGCCCCCTCACCTTCAATCTGCGACCCAAAAGGGCCACCAAGCCTCCAAGATCTCTCCTAGATCTTTCTCCAATGATGGTAAATATCCTCAGTACTCCTTTCGTGGACCCCTTTTCAGGTAGATCAATACCCAAGACCTCTCAGGACAATCACCAGTTAAATGTATCACTCATCATGGTCCATGATGAGTGACAAAAAAGATCCTTCATACCGACACCATCAATGGGGCACTATTCTTTTTACTGATATTAGCAATGGATCACTATTCTTGTCACTCATATCAACAATGGGGCACTATACTGTCTGTTAAAACCAGTAATGGGGTACTGATGCCGGGGCATTTTCTTCTCCCTCTAGCCACAGTCTGGCCCCCCTAAAGCCTGAAGGACAGTAAATAGGCTCTTTGCTTAGAAAGTTTGGAGACCCCTGTACTATAATACAAAGAGGATTCAAAAAATACTATTACTAGAGCTAGAAGGAATAAGGAAGATAATCAAAGATTTGCAACTCACCATAGCAGAGAATGAAACTCTGAAATATTCCAACCAAACCCCAGTGTTGGTTTTCAAACAACCACCCAACCTCAGACATAAACTAATCAGCAGGACACATCATTCTGATTACATGAAGGCAGATAGAGCAACCAAGCCACACAATTACAAATGCTGCAACTGTGCAGCCAAATTAATCCAATAAAAAGTAGCACATGCAAAAGGAACCTTCAGTATTAAAGGATCATACAAGCTGTACCTCCAGGTGGTGTACCTCAATCAATGCACACAAATGCAACCAAGGATCTTACGTTGGCAAAACAGGACAGAAATTAAAAAAAAAAAGAATTAATTGACACAGACACACCATAAAAGAACAGACCAGTCCAGATTATGGAAGGCACTTGTCTACTAAATTACATTTATAATGTGGTAGACAAGTGGTTAAAGTAAGCTCTTGGCTGCTACTGCATCTGTGAACTTGTTACCAGCATTAACAGCTGGTGAGGGGCTTTCCAACAAAGGGACCTGGAAGTGCCCTGCTGACAGTGGTTCCTGGGCTCTCCTGTTCCTCTGGGGAGCCCAGGACCATGGAAAACTGTTCCTACAGTAAGAACATGAGGAACTTGGGGAACATCTATTGACTGATCTCTTACACAACCAATGGCCCCTGAAGCACAGTGTATTATGTCACTTCCAGGATCACAGCTGTCATTTTTAGGCTAGTGTAGCTGAAGAGGCAGCTAATCAATCACAATCTATGCTGGGTTAGCTGCATTGGAGGGTAGGAGAGTATCGGGGGTCTACACTTATGAAAACAATCAGTGACCATGGAAAACTGTTCCTACAGTAAGAACATGAGGAACTTGGGGAACATCTATTGCCCGATCTCTTACACAACCAATGGCCCCTGAAGCACAGTGTATTATGTCACTTCCAGGATCACAGCTGTCATTTTTAGGCTAGTGTAGCTGAAGAGGCAGCTAATCAATCACAATCTATGCTGGGTTAGCTGCATTGGAGGGTAGGAGAGTATCGGGGGTCTACACTTATGAAAACAATCAGTGACCATGGAAAACTGTTCCTACAGTAAGAACATGAGGAACTTGGGGAACATCTATAGCCTGATCTCTTACACAACCAATGGCCCCTGAAGCACAGTGTATTATGTCACTTCCAGGATCACAGCTGTCATTTTTAGGCTAGTGTAGCTGAAGAGGCAGCTAATCAATCACAATCTACGCTGGGTTAGCTGCATTGGAGGGCAGGAGAGTATCGGGGGTCTACACTTATGAAAACAATCAGTGTAGTCCCTCTACTGTAATAAATGTGAATCTTTCCTCCAAAAAACATACTCCAGCACTCAATCCTGGGTACTCCCTACCAGGGGCGAATTTACCACAAGGCAAACAAGGCATTTGCCTAGGGCAGCATTTTTCAGGGGGGCAGCAGCATTTTTTAAGGGGGCAGCGCCACCCCCCGAAAGAAGGGACACACACAGCATGGGGACCAGGTGGGATCTGAGAGAGGCTGCAGGTTGCTTGATGGTGTATGCAGAGCCTGACTCTTGTTCCCGGGGATGTCCGGAGCTGTGAAGGTGAGTGCCTTCTCTCTCACTGGGGTGGGGGGGTTGTCAGTGTATGGGGAGCGGTGGTAGTGGAAGGCTCTCTCGGATGGGGAGAGGGCTGGGGTGTTGTTGGTCAATGTCAGGCTCTCTTTGTGGGGAGGGGGGGTGTTGGTCGGTGTCAGGGTCTCTCCATGAGTGGGGGGAGGGAGCCAATTTTTGTGTTGCCGAAGCCTAAACACACCACTGCTCCCTACAATGTACTAATTTGTAATGCTTCTCCGGGTGCACCCCTCCACAGATTGGGGAATCTTGAACAAACTGCAAAAGAACAAACAGGAGGGTGCAATCTCCTCGTGCATTACCGTAAACTAATTTAATAAATTCTCCCAGTAAAATACTCACAAGCATGTAAGACCACCAGGCAAGCAGCATAAATAATTTAACCATAAGTGGTGGAACCCATCCTTGGACCATGTGGTTGGAAGGCTAACATGTTTCAGGGGGCTGGCCCCCTTCCTCGGAGCTAAACCAAACTGATACCAAGACACCCTTTAAATGGTCCCGGATCTAAGGAGCTCCCCCTCCTCCAAAACAAGCCAGTGGGCTGGGCCTGGAACACTACAGATCAGCCCCTAGGTCATCTGTCAGAAAATAGTCCTTTGGATGGCCAAAAACCATGATGAAAACAACATACAAAAGTAGCATAAAATGTAATGTAAAAAGTAATAAAAAAAATCATCTAAAACTGCTTCCCATTCCATACACATAATGAAAACCCAACAAGAATGGTTCCTCCACTGTAAAACCATAATGTACACTAAAGGTACGAGGCATAAAGATGTGACACATACCTCCTGGGGTCTCCAAGGCCACTGTCTACATCCCCTGCACTGTGACTATGGCCAAATTATTTATGTTACTTACCTGATGTTCTTACACGCTTGTGAGTATTTATTTTACTTGGTGAATTTCATACATTTGTTTACGGTAATGCACAAAGAGATTGCACCCTCCTGTGTGCTATTTTGCTGTGATAAATGTGAATATAACTTCAAAAATGAAATTGCTGCTACACATCAAAAACGTGCTTTCACTGCACTCCACATCATATGTAATAAAAACATAGATGTAGCTCAATAAATAAACATAAACATACAATGCAACTAAGGCTAAAATTTTCAAATAAAGTCTATGTAATCTAGTGATAAAAAGTCCACTGCCAATGTGCTGCAAATACGTACTTCTCTCCACTCCTTCCAATACTGTATGTACTTTACATGCAGCCACCCAGTGCTACAGTATTTTTAAACACTAACCTCATATTGCTGACCTCAATACTGCATCAAGGTCTCAAGGTGCTTGCTATCCCTTCCAGGGAAATATGTGCTGCGCTCCACCAAAGCACTCTTCTCCTTTGGCAAATTACATGCAAAACAGAATGGGCCGAATAGTGTTCTCTGTATAAAAACCTTCTTTATTAAAACTTTATGTAGCACCCCTAAAGTTAGCTAGGGGGAGCTAGATAGGTTTTTAGTTAGAGGCTGGATAGCAGCCTGGGATGAGTCAGCCAGGTAACTTTAGGTCAGGGCTGAGGACTCTGCAGGTCAGTTCCCGGATACCTTTCCCTGCTCTAGAATCTTGAGAAGTCTCTGGAAGGCAGTGGGTGAAGGTGAGGAGGGGCTGATCTGCATACTCAGGGGACTCTGACCAATACCCTAGCTGGAGACTTGGCATGGTGTCAGGGCAGCCCTTAAAGTGCTACTAAACCCACAACAGTAAAATCAGTCTGTGTATGCAGTAAAGCATGTTTGTTACATGCACTGTGGAACCTAAAGGGGTTAATCCTCTGCATTGTGTAAAAATGCTGTTTGATCCTGACTTCTCTGATCCTTCCCCTCTTCCAGTATCCCCCTCTTATCTCCTGATAAGGCATATTGTGTGGAGACACTCTGCACATGCTCAGTTTGGTGTGTATAGCTAGACTGTTTGTTTGTTTTTTCGAGAGAGTGCATGTGATCAGCACAGGGCCAATCAGCTCTGTCCAGACAGAGGTCAGGGGTCCTGCATCCTCCTACAGCAGAAAGAAAACTCCTCCTACAAGCTTTAACATGTGTTCAGCTGGACACTGATATAAGTCATGAGACTGCTCTAACTGCTGATGAGAAAAGGTATTTAGCAGTTTATATTTACTAAAATAATTGCATTTCCATGTTCTGTGTACTGTGGTAGACCAGATACAGTGAATGCAGGGTCTGGGTTTTAGTAACACTTTAAGTATGGGAGAGCCTGATCAGGAAGTGGTCAGTGTTGGGCGGAAGATGATGTGAAGGCTGGAGTGTGGAGCCTGGGAGGGGGCCCAGGGAGGTGCCTACCTGCAGGCAGGAGCTGGGAAGGAGGATCTCTCAGCCTCAACCGTCCCTTGAGAGAGGACAGCCTGGGAAGCGGAAGATGATGTGAAGGCTGGAGTGTGGAGCTTGGGAGGGGGCCCAGGGAGGTGCCTACCTGCAGGCAGGAGCTGGGAAGGAGGATCTCTCAGCCTCAACCGTCCCTTGAGAGAGGACAGCCTGGGAAGCAGGGAAGGGGCCAGCCAAGTGTAAGGCCTGAAGGCAGCCACCAACTTACACTTACAGGAGAGGACTGAGTGAGTACTCATGCACCCCCTGGACTAGATAAGGGGAGAGGGCAGTCAGGTGGCAAACCCAACTAGCTCCTCATCTGAGGCTGCTTTACCAATTGGCAGTTTCTGGGTCCCCTTGCCCGGCAATTCCCTCAAGCAGGTGGGTGAAGAGGAAGATACTTCTGGGGTCTGAGGAGGTACACCAGAAAGGCTGGAGAGCTCTTCAAGGAGAGACTGTCTATGGACATGTACATAGTTGCTAAGGAGCTTTTTCCTCATGTTCACAGTTCCTTGGGCATCCCATACGCCCCTCAACCCCATCCAAGTTCAATATCCTTTAATAAAATCACAAAAACAAGCTCAAGGGCTGTTTACTGGTGGTCTTGTTAGTTCCCTTGTAATAGCAATAAAGTTAATAAAAAAAAAAAAGAATTTTCTAAAAATAAAACTAATTAAAAAAAAATCCATCCCCACCCCTTCTCCCCATCACCCCGTACAAACCCAATATAAAACGCACAGCATAGGGTGAGCATGTGTATGTAAACATCAATCATGCAACATATGTGAGGTATTGTCACGAATGTCGGAGTGAGATCAATAATTCTAGTGCCATAATTCATCGTTAACTCTAAATGGATGACCTGTAAAAGCTTTTAAGGTGTCACCTGTGGTGAATTTTGGGTACCAAATATCATGCACCAATTTGATTCTCTAGGGTCTCTGTTTTCAGAAAATGTATAATTGTTTGAGGGTTTAAAGCAGCCTTTCTCAACCTTTTCAACACAGTGGAACCCTTGAAATTACTTTTTGGTCTTGGGAAACCCCTGCTAAAAATGACTGTATCCACAGTTCATGATACATTAGTGTGATAGTCAGTGGGAAGAATATTCCTTACACTTGTGGTCATTGAGAAGAATTAACCTTTATAAAGTAGATAGCTAAAAATATCAGCGGTGTATTGCTCATTGCTCAAGGGACTTCTAGCAGCCTCTGGAAGAACCCTAGGGTTCCATGGAACCCTGGTTGAGAAACCCTGGTAATTTTTAGCAAAAAATGTTATTTTAAGATGCATGCAAAAAAATAAAAAAAATTGCCCTGGCAGATAAATGGTTAAAAAAATTGTCCCAGTAGGCACGTTGTTAAAAAAAATTGTCCTGGTAGGCTTAAAAAATATTCAAGAAAAGAAAACTAAGAATGATAATTCTATTGGAGACAAAAGATAATTGACTAAATGTGGAATTTTTTCTGTGATGGGTCACATCCTGTGATTTGTGGAACATTCAGCAGAAAAATAGCTTATCTGATTTCCCTGCACAAACGTTGCATAATGCTAACAGTACAAGAGGGTATATAATTATTGGCTAATCTTATCTTGGGTCACCAGATATTTGTGCTGGTCTCCTTTACAGGCTCCCAGCAGGATGAATGGTGCCCTAGGTGATAGCTTACAGCAATGTTCAGTGAAATCTCTTACCATCACTGTAGGCAACCCTCAAGGATGCATATTGAGGCCACACAAGGAACATTATGCTCCTCCTCTTATCAAGTAGTGGAGCCCCTGAGCAGCCGGGTGGGTCAGAAGAGGATGGAAGGGGTATGGGCAAGCTCTGACTTACTGACAACTCAGGTAGCGGCTGAGTTGAATGTATTCTATGGGCTGCTGAAAACATTGCACCCAGGGCAGCTGGCCAACCAGCCACCCCCCTAGTCTTGGCCTTGCTGGAGACATTTCAAAGTAGCTCTAGGTTGAATTGAAGGGACAAAGCATGAAGCGGATTTTATACTCTCAACTACACTGCTCAAACAAATTAAAGGAACACTTTGAAAACACATCAAATCTCAATGGCGAAACATATCATGCTGGATTTCTATACTGATATGGACGGGGTAATGTGTTAGGAACTTAAGGATGCCCCATTATTTGATGGAAATGAAAATAATCAATCTACAGAAGATTGAATTCAAAGACACCTCAAAATCATAGTGAAAAAATGACGCACCAGGCTGGTTCATTTTACTGAAAATTCACTGCAGCAACTCAGAATGGTCCTCAGTTTGTATGGCCCCCATGTGCTTGTATGCATGCCTGACAACGTCAGGACATGCTCCTAATGAGACGATGGATGGTGTCCTGGGTTATTTCCTCCCAGATCTGGACCAGGGCATCACTGAGCTCCTGGACAGTCTGAGGTGCAACCTGTCAGATGGACCAAAACATGATATCCCAGAGGTGTTCTATTGGATTTAGGTCAGGCGAGCGTGGGGGCCATTCAATGGTGTCAATTCCTTCATTCTCCAGGAACTGCCTGCATACTCTCGCTACATGAGGCCGGCCACACGAGGAGGTACCCAGGACCCACTGCACCAGCGAAGGGTCTGACAATGGGTCCAAGAATTTCATCCCCATACCTAATGGCAGTCAGGGTGCCATTGTCTAGCCTGTAGAAGTCCCTCCATGGATACGCCTCCCCAGACCATCACCCACCACCAAAACGGTCATGCTGAACGATGTTACAGGCAACATAACCACAGCTCTACAGCTTCTCCAGACCCTTTCACGTCTGTCACATGTCAGGGTGAACCAGCTGTCATCTGTGAAGAGCACAGAGTACCAGTGGCAGACCTGCTAATTCTGGTGTTCCGTGGCAAATGCCAATCGAACTCTGGTGCCGGACAGTGAGCACAGGGCCCACTAGAGGACGTTGGGCCCTCAGGCCACCCTCATGAAGTCTGTTTCTGATTGTTTCTGATTGTTTGGTCAGAGACATTCACACCGGTAGCCTGCTGGAGGTCATTTTGTAGGGCTCTGGTAGTGCTTATCCTGTTCCTCCTTGCACAAAGTAGCAGATGCCGGTACTGCTGATGGGTTAAGGACCTTCTATGGCCCTGTCCAGCTCTCCTAGAGTACCTGCCTGTCTCCTGGAATCTCCTCCATGCTCTTGAGACTGTGCTGGGAGACACAGCAAACCTTCTGGCAATGGCACGTATTCTGGAGGAGCTGAACTGCCTGTGCATGCTCTGTAGGGTCCAGGTATCCCCTTATGCTACTGGTAGTGACACTGACCCTAGCCAAATGCAAAACTAGTGAAAAACAGTCACAAAAGATGAGTAGGGAAAAAAATGTTAGTGGCCTCCACCCGTAAAACCATTCCTGTTTTGAGGGTTGTCTTATTGTTGCCCATCTAGCTCATCATGTCATTAACACCAAAGTAGCTGAAACTGATTAACAACCCCCTTCAGATCAATATCCCAGAAGTTTATTTGATTTGATGCTACACTCTAATTAAAAATTGTTCCTTTAATTTTTTTTGAGCAGTGTACATCCTGCAGCTGCAGGTTCGTTTGATTCTTAAAGGACAATTTGCAATAAAGGACAATTTGCAATAAAGGACAATTTTACCTTCATGTTCATGATTAGAGATGAGCGAATTTCTCAAAAATTCGATTCGGCTGATTCGGCGAATTCCAGTGTGAAATTCGATTCGATGCGAATTTCTTCGCTACGAAGATGACTTATAAAAAGGGTTTCTAGGCTTCAGAGAGCCTTTAAATTAGTGCAGAACACTGTACCTTTAATTTAAATGCCCTTGGAGATGAGGAAAGAGAAGGAGAAGGAGAAGGAGAAGGATGAGAAGAAGGAGAAGGATGAGAAGAAGGAGAAGGAGAAGGATGAGAAGAAGGAGAAGGAGAAGGATGAGAAGAAGGAGAAGGAGAAGGATGAGGAGAAGGAGAAGGATGAGAAGAAGGAGAAGGATGAGAAGAAGGAGAAGGAGAAGGATGAGAAGAAGGAGAAGGATGAGAAGAAGGAGAAGGAGAAGGATGAGAAGATGGAGAAGGAGAAGGATGAGAAGAAGGAGAAGGAGAAGGATGAGAAGAAGGAGAAGGAGAAGGATGAGAAGAAGGAGAAGGATGAGGAGAAGGAGAAGGATGAGAAGAAGGAGAAGGATGAGAAGAAGGAGAAGGATGAGAAGAAGGAGAAGGATGAGAAGAAGGAGAAGGAGAAGGATGAGAAGAAGGAGAAGGATGAGAAGAAGGAGAAGGATGAGAAGAAGGAGAAGGAGAAGGAGAAGGAAAAGCAGAAGGAGAAGGATGAGAAGAAGGAAAAGGAGAAGGATGAGAAGATGGAGAAGGAGAAGGATGAGAAGAAGGAGAAGGAGAAGGATGAGAAGAAGGAGAAGGATGAGAAGATGGAGAAGGAGAAGGATGAGAAGAAGGAGAAGGAGAAGGAGAAGGATGAGAAGAAGGAGAAGGAGAAGGATGAGAAGAAGGAGAAGGAGAAGGATGAGAAGAAGGAGAAGGAGAAGGATGAGAAGAAGGAGAAAGAGAAGGATGAGAAGAAGGAGAAGGAGAAGGATGAGAAGAAGGAGAAGGATGAGAAGAAGGAGAAGGAGAAGGATGAGAAGAAGGAGAAGGAGAAGGATGAGAAGAAGGAGAAGGATGAGAAGAAGGAGAAGGATGAGAAGAAGGATGAGAAGAAGGATGAGAAGAAGGAGAAGGATGAGAAGAAGGACAGTTCTGTGACAGTTTCTGTCTATTTCTGACAGTTCTGGGACATTCACTCCATACAGCTGTTTCAACCGCTGTATGGAGGGAATGTCATGGAACTGTCAGAAATAGACTATTAATGACAGTTCTGGGACTGTCCTTCCATGCAGCGGTTGAAACATTGTATGTATTTGTTTCCATAAATGGATCCATTTATGGAAACAAATACATACAATGTTTGAACCGCTGTATGGAAGGACAGTCCCAGAACTGTCATTAATAGTCTATTTCTGACAGTTCTATGACATTCCCTCCATACAGCGGTTGAAACAGCTGTATGGAGTGAATGTCCCAGAACTGTCAGAAATAGACTATTTATGACAGTTCTGGGACTGTCCTTCCATACAGCGGTTGAAACATTGTATCTATTTTTTTCCATAAATGACATTCTGCAAATACACTTAGAGGAGCGCTGCAGATACACTTTTTGCCGGCTTGGAATTAATCTTATTTTCATCCTACTTCTTCTTCTTCATCCTCATAAGAAGAAAAAGAAGAAGTAGGATGAAAATAAGAATAATTCCAAGCCGGCAAAAAGTGTATCTGCAGCGCTCCTCTAAGTGTATCTGCAGAATGTCATTTATGGAAAAAAATAGATACAATGTTTCAACCGCTGTATGGAGTGAATGTCCCAGAACTGTCATAAATAGTCTATTTCTGACAGTTCTGGGACATTCACTCCATACAGCTGTTTCAACCGCTGTATGGAGGGAATGTCATAGAACTGTCAGAAATAGACTATTAATGACAGTTCTGGGACTGTCCTTCCATAGAGCGGTTGAAACATTGTATCTATTTGTTTCCATAAATGGATCCATTTATGGAAACAAATACATACAATGTTTCAACCGCTCTATGGAAGGACAGTCCCAGAACTGTCATTAATAGTCTATTTCTGACAGTTCTATGACATTCCCTCCATACAGCGGTTGAAACAGCTGTATGGAGTGAATGTCCCAGAACTGTCAGAAATAGACTATTTCTGACAGTTCTGGGACTGTCCTTCCATACAGCGGTTGAAACATTGTATGTATTTGTTTCCATAAATGGATCCATTTATGGAAACAAATACATACAATGTTTCAACCGCTGTATGGAAGGACAGTCCCAGAACTGTCATTAATAGTCTATTTCTGACAGTTCCATGACATTCCCTCCATACAGCGGTTGAAACAGCTGTATGGAGTGATTGTCCCAGAACTGTCAGAAATAGTCTATTTCTGACAGTTCTGGGACATTCACTCCATACAGCTGTTTCAACCGCTGTATGGAGGGAATGTCATGGAACTGTCAGAAATAGACTATTAATGACAGTTCTGGGACTGTCCTTCCATACAGCGGTTGAAACATTGTATGTATTTGTTTCCATAAATGGATCCATTTATGGAAACAAATACATACAATGTTTCAACCGCTGTATGGAAGGACAGTCCCAGAACTGTCATTAATAGTCTATTTCTGACAGTTCTATGACATTCCCTCCATACAGCGGTTGAAACAGCTGTATGGAGTGAATGTCCCAGAACTGTCAGAAATAGACTATTTCTGACAGTTCTGGGACTGTCCTTCCATACAGCGGTTGAAACATTGTATGTATTTGTTTCCATAAATGGATCCATTTATGGAAACAAATACATACAATGTTTCAACCGCTGTATGGAAGGACAGTCCCAGAACTGTCATTAATAGTCTATTTCTGACAGTTCCATGACATTCCCTCCATACAGCGGTTGAAACAGCTGTATGGAGTGATTGTCCCAGAACTGTCAGAAATAGTCTATTTCTGACAGTTCTGGGACATTCACTCCATACAGCTGTTTCAACCGCTGTATGGAGGGAATGTCATGGAACTGTCAGAAATAGACTATTAATGACAGTTCTGGGACTGTCCTTCCATACAGCGGTTGAAACATTGTATGTATTTGTTTCCATAAATGGATCCATTTATGGAAACAAATACATACAATGTTTCAACCGCTGTATGGAAGGACAGTCCCAGAACTGTCATTAATAGTCTATTTCCGACAGTTCTATGACATTCCCTCCATACAGCGGTTGAAACAGCTGTATGGAGTGAATGTCCCAGAACTGTCAGAAATAGACTATTTCTGACAGTTCTGGGACTGTCCTTCCATACAGCGGTTGAAACATTGTATGTATTTGTTTCCATAAATGGATCCATTTATGGAAACAAATACATACAATGTTTCAACCGCTGTATGGAAGGACAGTCCCAGAACTGTCATTAATAGTCTATTTCTGACAGTTCCATGACATTCCCTCCATACAGCGGTTGAAACAGCTGTATGGAGTGATTGTCCCAGAACTGTCAGAAATAGTCTATTTCTGACAGTTCTGGGACATTCACTCCATACAGCTGTTTCAACCGCTGTATGGAGGGAATGTCATGGAACTGTCAGAAATAGACTATTAATGACAGTTCTGGGACTGTCCTTCCATACAGCGGTTGAAACATTGTATGTATTTGTTTCCATAAATGGATCCATTTATGGAAACAAATACATACAATGTTTCAACCGCTGTATGGAAGGACAGTCCCAGAACTGTCATAAATAGTCTATTTCTGACAGTTCTATGACATTCCCTCCATACAGCGGTTGAAACAGCTGTATGGAGTGAATGTCCCAGAACTGTCAGAAATAGACTATTTCTGACAGTTCTGGGACTGTCCTTCCATACAGCGGTTGAAACATTGTATGTATTTGTTTCCATAAATGGATCCATTTATGGAAACAAATACATACAATGTTTCAACCGCTGTATGGAAGGACAGTCCCAGAACTGTCATTAATAGTCTATTTCTGACAGTTCCATGACATTCCCTCCATACAGCGGTTGAAACAGCTGTATGGAGTGATTGTCCCAGAACTGTCAGAAATAGTCTATTTCTGACAGTTCTGGGACATTCACTCCATACAGCTGTTTCAACCGCTGTATGGAGGGAATGTCATGGAACTGTCAGAAATAGACTATTAATGACAGTTCTGGGACTGTCCTTCCATACAGCGGTTGAAACATTGTATGTATTTGTTTCCATAAATGGATCCATTTATGGAAACAAATACATACAATGTTTCAACCGCTGTATGGAAGGACAGTCCCAGAACTGTCATTAATAGTCTATTTCTGACAGTTCTATGACATTCCCTCCATACAGCGGTTGAAACAGCTGTATGGAGTGAATGTCCCAGAACTGTCGGAAATAGACTATTTATGACAGTTCTGGGACTGTCCTTCCATACAGCGGTTGAAACATTGTATCTATTTTTTTCCATAAATGACATTCTGCAAATACACTTAGAGGAGCGCTGCAGATACACTTTTTGCCGGCTTGGAATTAATCTTATTTTCATCCTACTTCTTCTTCTTCATCCTCATAAGAAGAAAAAGAAGAAGTAGGATGAAAATAAGAATAATTCCAAGCCGGCAAAAAGTGTATCTGCAGCGCTCCTCTAAGTGTATCTGCAGAATGTCATTTATGGAAAAAAATAGATACAATGTTTCAACCGCTGTATGGAGTGAATGTCCCAGAACTGTCATAAATAGTCTATTTCTGACAGTTCTGGGACATTCACTCCATACAGCTGTTTCAACCGCTGTATGGAGGGAATGTCATAGAACTGTCAGAAATAGACTATTTATGACAGTTCTGGGACTGTCCTTCCATACAGCGGTTGAAACATTGTATGTATTTGTTTCCATAAATGGATCCATTTATGGAAACAAATACATACAATGTTTCAACCGCTGTATGGAAGGACAGTCCCAGAACTGTCATTAATAGTCTATTTCTGACAGTTCCATGACATTCCCTCCATACAGCGGTTTCCGGCAAAAAGTGTATGTGCAGAGTTCCTCTATTCTGCAGATACACTTAGAGGAGCTCTGCAGATACACTTAGAGGAGCTCTGCACATACACTTTTTGCCGGCTTGGAATTATTCTTATTTTCATCCTACTTCTTCTTCTTCTTCTTCTTCATCCTCATCCTCATCCTCTTCTTCTTCTTCTGAGGATGAGGATGAGGATGAAGAAGAAGAAGAAGAAGAAGAAGAAGTAGGATGAAAATAAGATTAATTCCAAGCCGGCAAAAAGTGTATGTGCAGAGCTCCTCTAAGTGTATCTGCAGAATAGAGGAACTCTGCACATACACTTTTTGCCGGCTTGCAATTATTCTTATTTTCATCCTACTTCTTCTTCTTCTTCTTCATCCTCTTCTTCTTCTTCTGAGGATGAGGATAAAGAAGAAGAAGAAGTAGGATGAAAATAAGATTAATTCCAAACAGGCAAAAAGTGTATGTGCAGAGCTCCTCTAAGTGTATCTGCAGAATAGAGGAACTCTGCACATACACTTTTTGCCGGCTTGGAATTATTCTTATTTTCATCCTACTGCTTCTTCTTCTTCTTCATCCTCATCCTCATCCTCAGAAGAAGAGGATGAGGATGAAGAAGAAGAAGTAGGATGAAAAGAAGAATAATTCCAAGCCGGCAAAAAGTGTATGTGCAGAGTTCCTCTATTTCTGACAGTTCTCTCACAGCTTCTTCACATGTACAGCGGTTGAAACATCTGTATCCTAAATGGAAACTAATAGATACAAATTAGTTTACTAATTGTATCTATTAGTTTCCATTTAGGATACAGATGTTTCAACCGCTGTACATGTGAAGAAGCTGTGAGAGAACTGTCAGAAATAGAGGAACTCTGCACATACACTTTTTGCCGGGTTGGAATTATTCTTCTTTTCATCCTACTTCTTCTTCTTCTTCTTCATCCTCATCCTCATCCTCTTCTTCTGAGGATGAAGATGAAGAAGAAGAAGAAGTAGGATGAAAAGAAGAATAATTCCAAGCCGGCAAAAAGTGTATGTGCAGAGTTCCTCTATTTCTGACAGTTCTCTCACAGCTTCTTCACATGAACAGTGGTTCAAACATCTGTATCCTAAATGTAAACTAATAGATACAATGTTTCAACCGCTAAACATGTGTTCCTTCTGTCAGAGAACTGTCAGAAATAGCGGAGCTCGCTGCAGGGACACTTTTGCCGGCTGATCGGGAAATGTTCGATTCGCGCACCCGAAGTAGGCAAAATTTCGGTTTCGCCGCGAATCGAATATTTCCTGAAATTCGACTCGAATTCCGGTTCGCCTGGTTCGATTCGCTCATCTCTATTCATGATGATGTTTAGATAGCCCCCACACCCCTGAATGCAACCCATATTTCAAAATATCTTCCCATGCCAGGGTTCTTCACAGACTGGCCCTGTCTGGTGTTGCACAGCCTTTGTAAAGAAAATGTAGCACTACCCTCGTAAGGGCTGCTGGATTTCTTTGGGTCCCTCTATGCTCTGCACAGCCAGGCAACATGCATTTTTCCACACTTGTACCTTCAGATTCAGTAAACAATCCATATGCTTGGGTTTTTTTGTTTTATTATTAGGTTAAACTTGAATAGGGGTTATGGAATGCCCAATTTGATTGAAGAAGTTGCAGAATGAGGACATATCCTGCTCTGGCACACTTAGTAAAAAATATTGACAGACACTTGACTGTGTTCCAGCCGGAACCATTACAGTCCTTAGTAAAGTAGTCCCTTATAGGAGCTTGGTGCCCCCTCAGTGGATTTCTAGTAATGTGACACTGTGTAGGAGCTCATGGTCCTCTTGGTGCACAGAATACCAGCCCACCTGGCTATGGTATCTGATCCCAGGACAAGGGATTGGGTAAACTATGAACTGTCTCCTGTAGACTTGCCAGAACTTGCATCCAGAAGACCTCTCCCTTCTAGGCCCTGGGGGTGTAGATGAACTCACACTGTCCTTGTCCTGCAGCTGTGGATAGAACTGCTTTCAGGCCTTCCAGCTGGGCTGGTTCCTGTCCAGGCTTTGCAGGCTGTCCTACCCAACAGAGTAGTGGAGCTCAATCTTTCAGCTTCACCTCAGCTTCCAGCTTGGAAGCAGAACATCCCTCCTCCGAAACTTCCTCCCACGCAACAAAGCAACACCTCTCAGCAATCCATCTTCCACTCGACTCCACTGCTAGCATGACTCTCTCATATTTATGGGCTAGTCTACCACACTACCAGCGTCTTTTAGCCTGGGATTGGTCAGACTCCCAGGAATATGCAGATTGAGGTCTCCACCATTCTGCCTACTGGCTTCTGGAAGCTTTCATGGACCTCCAAAACCAGGTGGAGGCGATAGAGTCCCAACCTGCTGAGTCACCCAGCCTAATCTCACACTGAACCCGCAGAAATTCAGGCTCACTCACAAACATGAGCCAAAAATAAATTTACCTTATACTAGCACCTCCTAGTGAGAGCTACAAAAACATCAGTTGAATGTTCTCTACAGACTATTGCCTTGTGGCACCCCCCCCTCCCCTCTCCCCAACACGTGAAAACACTGCAGCCTTGGCAGCTGCCCTTTCTTGCCATACTCCTAGTCTTGGCTTTGATGGAGACATTTGAAGGGAGCTCTAAGCAGGGTTGAAGGGACAGAACCTGAAACACATTTGATATTCTCTACTACATCCTGCAGCTATAGGTTCAGTAGTTTTGTTCTTAAAAGACCATTTTACCTTTTGTGAAGTTGATGTTTAGGTAGCCCCCCCCCCCCATTAATGTAACCCATGTGGTAAAATACCTTTTTCTCCGTCCCGGGGATCTTCGCTGTTTGGCCCTTCGGGTCTTGCACAGCCGGAAAACCTCCCAGCTGCGTCCTCTTCCTATGCTGCACAATCTTTCTGTTTAAAAAGCAGGAAATAAGACTTCAATGTAAATGCATCTAATTTTTGGTTTGGCATTTTGTACAGAGAGACGCCCTTTAACTACTGAGAGGCTCAAGAAGGAATAGAATACATAAGTGGGTACAACAGAAAACGCATTTTAAGTGAAATTAAACCCCAACAATGAACGTCTCTTATTTGCTCCCTTGTGGTCTGTTAATGAAACTCTTGAAAGTTTTATTTATATATATATATATATATATATATATATATATATATATATATATATATACAGGGTTTTTTTTCGTCAGAGAATAGGTGCAGGTACTCCCCTCCTATGGGTCACCCCTTGTCTCCGACCCTACCCACCTCCATGCACCATCCCTACCCACCTTCCAGTACTGCCCTTTTAGAGAATGCAGAGCCAAGTATCATTTTGTGGTGCTAATTCATTTTTATGGAATTTGTTAATAAAAAGAAATGCAGTAAAATGGATCCCCCGCAGTCAGCAACAATAGACCCCACAGCAGCAATAGATCCCCCAGTAACAATAGATCCCCCAAAAACCAATAGCTCCCCGCCAGATACAACAGACCCCTTCACAACAAAATACCCCCTGCAACAATATATTCACTCCAGCAACAATAGATCCCCCCGCTAGCAACAATAGATCTCCCAGCAGCCAGCAACAATAGACCCTTTCCTCAAAAGTAGATCCTTTCCAGCAACAATTGACCCCCAGCAACATAAGATCACCCCCAGCACCAATAGATCCCCCATATGCAACAATAGATCCCCCTGTAACAATAGATATCCCATTAGCCAGCAGAAATTGACTTTACAGCACACCCCAGCACTCCTTGCCATTACATACATTCAGTGCTGGAGGTGCTGGGACTGCGTTCTCCTACGTCCCCGCTGAAAAAAAGCCCTATATATATATATGCCTCTCGGGGGGATCAGGAAGGAATTTTTTTCCCTGCAGGAGCAAATTGGATCATGCTTTGCTGGGTCTTTTTTTTGCCTTCCTCTGGATCAACTGTGGGTGTAGGACTATAACTTTTTTTGTTTTTTTATTGGTTGAACTGGATGGACTTTTTTTTTCAGCCATACTAACTATGTAACTATATATATATATATATAATCCCAGCCATGGCACCACCTGTCTGGTGTTTGTTTGCATGTTCTCCCTGTGCCTGCGTGGGTTTCCTCCGGGTACTTTGGTTTCCTCCCACACTCCAAAGACATGCTGGGAGGTTAACTGGCTCCTGTCTAAATTGTCCCTAGTATGTGTATGTATGAATGTGAGTTAGGGACCTTAGATTGTACACCCCTTGAGGGTTAGGGACTGATGTGAATGTACAATATATATGAAAAGCGCTGCGTTTACGGCGCTATATGAGTACCTGAAATAAATAACAAAATAAATGTAAATATATATATATATGTCCTTAGAATTGTTATCAGTTCTCTCTGGGTACTACACCTCCCCCTTATGTTCATGAGAAGAGAAGGTGTTCTGTAGTCCTAGTCCATGTCCTGTCCTAGGTTGACAATTCAGATACTCCATAGATTGCGAGCGCTGGCAGGATCACCAGGTGAAAATAAATGGAAAAAAGGCTGGAAAAAAAGCAAATGCAGCCACCACATCTAGGGACTGATAAGTTGCAACATATTACATTTTTGTTCATGCCTTTAAATTGTAAATCAGCCTACAAACAGTCGCAGGTGGCTGGTTTCGCATACACAGTGCTGCTGCTGAACTGTTATGTAGAGAGTGTTGCACAAGTTGCATTCTCTTATCAGGCCAGCATGTATATGTAAAGGATATCCGCAGTCAGGAAGGGCCCTACTAGTATATTAACCATTTCAGATCTATATGTTTGCCTGTAGGCAGTGCTGGGACAAGGTGAAGATGACAAATTCTGATATACAATTTGTTAAAAAGAAAAGCAGAAAAAAAGCCAATGCAATGAAGAAAAAAAATGTATCTATTGCTCGCTCACTGTTCTGCATCTGTGGAGGAGCAGTACTAGGACAAATGTCAGGACTACAGAACACCTCCCCCTCTTCTCATCTTCATAATATAAGGGGAGGTGCCTTGTAGTTCACAAAGGTGTACTGGCCAGGGTATAATGATAACATTGCTTGTGATAGCACTGCTGAGTGTATAGGACAGAACTGGATTTCATGGGGGACTATCCAGAGAGTAGTCAATGCATTTCAGAGATCCAAAAACACTCCCTTCATCAGTCCTTGAGATTGAAAACAAGATGAATGGACTAGAAGCAAACTGTACTTTTAAAGTGTTACTAAACCCCGACCCTGCATTCACTATATCCAGTCTCCCCGGACCCTGCATTCACTATATCCAGTCTCCCCGGACCCTGCATTCACTATATCTGGTCTCCCCGGACCCTGCATTCACTATATCCAGTCTCCCCGGACTCTGCATTCACTATATCTGGTCTCCCCGGAGCCTGCATTCACTATATCTGGTCTCCCCGGACCCTGCATTCACTATATCCGGTCTCCCCGGACCCTGCATTCACTATATCCGGTCTCCCCGGACCCTGCATTCACTATATCCGGTCTCCCCGGACCCTGCATTCACTATATCCAGTCTCCCAGGACCCTGCATTCACTATATCCAGTCTCCCAGGACCCTGCATTCACTATATCCAGTCTCCCCGGACTCTGCATGCACTATATCCGGTCTCCCCGGACCCTGCATTCACTATATCCGGTCTCCCCGGACCCTGCATTCACTATATCCGGTCTCCCCGGACCCTGCATTCACTATATCCGGTCTCCCCGGACCCTGCATTCACTATATCCGATCTCCCCGGACCCTGCATTCACTATATCCGGTCTCCCCAGACCCTGCATTCACTATATCCAGTCTCCCCGGACCCTGCATTTACTATATCCTGTCTCCCAGGACCCTGCATTCACTATACCCGGCCTCCCCGGACTCTGCATTCACTATATCTGGTCTCCCTGGACCCTGCGTGCACTATATCTGGTCTCCCCGGACCCTGCATTCACTATATCTGGTCTCCCAGGACCCTGCATTCACTATATCTGGTCTCCCAGGACCCTGCATTCACTATATCCGCTCTCCCCGGACCCTGCAGTCACTATATCTGGTCTCCCCGGACCCTGCACTCATTATATCCGGTCTCCCCGGACCCTGCATTCACTATATCTGGTCTGCCCGGACCCTGCATTCACTATATCCGCTCTCCCCAGACCCTGCATTCACTATATCCGCTCTCCCTGGACCCTGCATTCACTATATCCTCTTTCCCTGGACCCTGCATGCACTATATCTGGTCTCCCACAGGACACCGAACATGGAAATGCAATTATTTTGGTAAATATAAACTGTTAAATATTTTTTCTCATCAGCAGTTAGACCAGTTTTGTGACTTCAGCAGAGCACTGGTTAAAACTTGTAGGAGGAGTTTTATTTCTGCTGTAGGAGGAGTTTTCTCTAGGAGGATGCAGAACCCCTGACCTCTCTCTGGACAGCGCTGATTGGCCATGTGCTGATCACATGCACTCTCCCAAGAAAAAAAAAAACACCTATCTAGCAATACACACCAAACTGAGCATGTGCAGTGTTTCCACCTGATATATCTTATCAGGAGATAAGAGCAAATTACTATGTCTAGACGCAATTGCCTCTCCTCTATTCCCTGTTATTCTGGGCCTACCCTGGCTACGGGCGCACGACCCACAAATCAACTGGAGGACCGGAAAGATCCAGTTTCCTTCTTCATACTGCCAAAGATTCTGTTTACCCATGATATCCTCAGCCACACCTACATTGCATAGACTCTGATGCTGAACTCACCCAAATAATTCCTCCAGTCTACCATGGCTACCTGGACGTTTTTAGTAAACGAGGAGCAGATACTCTTCCCCCTCATCGATCCTACGATTGTCCGATCGATCTACTCCCAGGATCTGAAATCTCCTTCGGGCGCATCTTTCCCCTATCTGAACGGGAACTAGGAGTTCTGAAAGAGTATATTGATGAGAACCTTCAAAAGGGATGCATTCGTCCCTCCACATCCCCGGCAGGAGCCGGAATATTTTTTGTGGAAAAGAAAGACAAATCCTTTCGGCCCTGTGTGGACTATCGTGAGTTAAATAAAATTACGGTAAAGAACCGTTACCCCCTTCCTCTGGTTCCTGAACTCTTCCAGAGACTCAGGACCGCTACCATTTTTACCAAGTTAGGTTTAAGAGGGGCATATAACTTAGTTCGCATCCGGGAAGGGGACGAATGGAAAACGGCTTTTCGTACCCGATTCAGTCATTTCGAATATCTGGTCATGTCATTTGGATTGTGCAACCTGCTACCTTTCCACATTTCATCAATGATGTCTTCAGAGACTACCTTGACATTTTCATCGTAATATATCTGGACGACATCTTGATCTTCTCCACATCTCTGGAAATGCACCGGGAACATGTTAGAAATGTCTTGGGACGACTTCGCCAGCATGGACTATATGCCAAAGCGGAGAAATGTAATTTTGAGCAGCAGAGCATTCCATTTCTCAGTCTAATTATCTCTACAGCAGGAATCGAAATGGATCCCCAAAAAATTACAGGAATCCTGGAATGGCCGGTACCCTCAGACAAAAAGGGAGTTCAACGATTCATTGGGTTCGCTAATTTCTATCGAAAATTCATCAAGAATTTTTCAAGCCTCATTTCACCCATTACTGAACTCACCAAGCTAGGGGTTTGCTTCCGCTGGACCCCTGAGGCGCAGGCTGCTTTTGAAACTCTAAAAGAATTATTTACAGCGGCTCCTATCTTAAGCCATCTGACCCTTTACTACCATATATCCTGGAAGTAGATGCATCTGAAAACGCAATTTTGGCAGTTCTTTCACAGAGGAAAGAACTTAAAGAATTGATGCATCCAGTAGCTTTCTTTTCTCGGAAACTCTCTTCAGCTGAAAAGAACTACAACATAGGGGACCGGGAACTTCTGGCAATTAAAGTAGCTCTAGAAGAATGGAGATACTTGTTAGAAGGGGCTACACATCCGATTCTAATTTACACAGATCACAAAAATCTAGAAATACTTAAGGACTGCTAAATGCCTCAAACCACGCCAGGCCAGATGGGCCCTGTTCTTCTCCAGATTTGCCTTCCATATCACCTTTGTCTCTAGAGGGCATGGAGCCTAGGAAATACTGGGTGGCACTGTGCCCACTGAGACAGGGGAGGGGGGGAGCATGTGGTGGTAGATCAGTAGCCTGCATGTGGGGAATCCACATGCAGGCACAGCAGGGAGGCCGACTGCCCGGTGCTACGGGGCTCCAGATGGCAGCAGGGATACTGTGGCAGTGGGAGCAAAGGGCGATCGGGGGGGTGAGAGAGACGGGGGGGCTGTGACAAAAGGGAAACTAAAGTAAAAAATCACATACAGTATATGCCTGGCGTTTCAATTCTCAATTGTTTCATCCTTTTTATTTAAAATTATGTGTATATTTAGTTCCCATAAATGCCCTAGAATCATTCCAGAGATTCCTCTGCATCAGTTTCCTTTGTGCACGTATCTAAATTCATTCTGCTCTCAATATCGCCTTTTGTAGTCACAAATCCAGATGCAGTGTCAGGAATGGACTGGCCAGCAATAGTGGGACTCAGCTGCCTTATGAGCTGCAGTACCAGGGCTGGCCAGCGGGTGCTCCCAGCAATCAGAGACTCAACCTTGCAGCCAGTCAAACACCTGGAACTAATTATACTGGTGTATTTAAGGGACATTCAGACCTGCAGACTCTGCCTTGGTGTTGTGTTTCTCTTGGGCCCTGTATCCTGTTCCTGTCTGATTCTCTGCTGACCCTGCTCTGATCCCTGGCTTGTCTGACCATTCTCCTCTGCCTGACCCTCTGAACCATGCTGCCCTCTACCTGCTGAACCTGGCCTGTGACCCCGACCATTCTCCGCTTGCTCCCCCTGTACCTACCTGCCCGATTGATATTGACCCGGCCTGCCTAACGACGCTTGCATTGTATGTACTGTTATCTGTGGGTGGTTGGTTTGGTTTGTTTGCACTGTGTTATGTTTTAGTATTGCACTGCATTTATGTTTGTATGGTTAGTGTTAATAAATTACATTGTTTATAACATATCTGAAGTCTGCGTTTCCCTGCGTCAGTCACACACCTCTGGTCATACCCGGGAGCCCTGACATTACACCAAGGCCAATCCTGACCAGAAGTGGCTGCACAGGGAAGCCATCTTGGCTTGTTGATGGGAAGGATGGATCTGGATGAGGTTGCGTATTTATCTCTGCTAGTGTTTGATGACAGGGAGTATGCTTATCAAACTCTGAAGGAGTATACCCGGGATGAACTGCTAGAATGTATACGGCTCGCTCATGTTCTAGTAGATCAGGGCACAGAGTTCTCTGAGGTGCAGCCTTTGATTGAGGTTTGTGCTGAGTTGGTTTCATCTGGTACCCCCGAATGCAGGGATGAATTTTTGCCACCATTTAGTGCAGACCAGGTAGAGTCCCTGGTGTGGTTATTAGAGGATGATGTGGGTTACTTTCTGGAGCGTTATTCCACATGTTTACCACAGACACTAAGAGATTGTATAAACGCAGTGCAGTCATTGACCAGACAGGCTTTGTGTAAGCTCAGCTTTGTTCAACCCATGGACAGACTTGTTGCACCCAGCCTCAGTCAGCTTACAAAGACCCAGTCCTGCTTCTAATCTATTTCCTCAAAACTCTATTCCTGCATTCCCAACAGCTCCTCCTGCCCTGCTATCTACCGCATGTCAGTACCCTGTTCCCACTTGCTGCAACTATCCTGCCTTTAACCCTGTAAAAAAGCCCTCTGTAGCAACTGCTCCCCCTCCTGTTGCATCCTCCAGCTCTTCTCTGTCTCCAGCTGCTCCATTCGTTTGCAGACCTGCGTTTACTTGCAGTGCTCCAGTAGTTAAAACCAGAAAAAAGCGAAAATTCTTTCCAACCAATACCATCCTGCCAGTATCCAAACCGGTGAACCTACCTTCCGTGGTTCAGCCTGAAGCCTCTACTCAGCCTGAATCCTCTACTCAGCCTGATGCCTGTACTCAGCCTGATGCCTGTACGCAGCCTGATGCCTGTACTCAGCCTGATGCCTGTACTCAGCCTGATGCCTGTACTCAGCCTGATGCCTCTACTCGGCCTGAAGCCTCTACTCAGCCGGACGCCGGCATTCAGCCTGATGCCTCTACCCAGCATGATGAACTGATCCAGCCAGACGATCCAATGCCTGGTGACCCGATGCCCGCTGTCCAGTCAGACGATCCAATGTCTGACCCAGTGCCCGCGGTCATACCAGTTGACTCGGAGCCCACTGCCTTGCCAGATGACGCGGTGCCCGCTGTCGAGCCAAATGACCTGATGCCTGGTGACCCAGTGCCCGCTCTCATACCTGGTGACCCGATGCCCGCTGTCGAGCCAGACAATCCGGTACCTGATGACCCGGTGCCCACTGTCGTGCCTGTTGACTCGGAGCCCACTGCCTTGCCAGATGACGCAGTGCCCGCTGTCGAGCCAAATGACCTGATGCCTGGTGACCCGATGCCCGCTGTCCAGCCAGATGATTCAATGTCTGCCCCAGTGCCCGCGGTCATACCAGTTGACTCGGAGCCCACTGCCTTGCCAGATGACGCGGTGCCCGCTGTCGAGCCAAATGACCTGATGCCTGGTGACCCGATGCCCGCTGTCCAGCCAGACGATCCAATGTCTGACCCAGTGCCAGCGGTCATGCCAGTTGACTCGGAGCCCACTGTCGTGCCTGGTGACTCGGTGCCCGCCGCTCCGCCTGGGGGCCCGAGACCTGTCGCTCCGCCTGGGGGTCCGGCGCCCGCCGCTCCGCCTGGGGGTCCGCCGCCCCGCCGCCCCGCCTGGGGGCCTGAGACCTGTCGCTCCGCCTGAGGGCCCGAGACCTGTCGCCCCTCCTGGGGGCCCGGCGCCCGCCGCTCCACCTGGGGGCCCGATGCCGGTCGCCCCGCCTGGGGACCCGATGCCTGCTGCTCCGCCTGGGGGCCCGGTGCCTGCTGCTCCGCCTGGTGGCCCGCTGCCTGCTGCTTCGCCTGGTAATCCGATGTGCCTCTGCCCGGAGTCCTGCCCGATGTGCCTCTGCCCGGAGTCCAGCCCGGTGTGCCTCTGTCCGGTGTGCCTCTGCCCGATGTGCCTCTGCCCGGTGTGCCTCTGCCCGATGTGCCTCTGCCCGGAGTCCAGCCCGATGTGCCTCTGCCCGGAGTCCAGCCCGATGTGCCTCTGCCCGGAGTCCAGCCCGATGTGCCTCTGCCCGGAGTCCAGCCCGATGTGCCTCTGCCCGGAGTCCAGCCCGATGTGCCTCTGCCCGGAGTCCAGCCCGATGTGCCTCTGCCCGGAGTCCAGCCCGATGTGCCTCTGCCCGGAGTCCAGCCCGATGTGCCTCTGCCCGGAGTCCAGCCCGATGTGCCTCTGCCCGGTGTGCCGCTGCCCGGAGTCCTGCCCGGTGTGCCAGTCTTTGATATCCCGCCAGTTACCAGACCCGGGCGGTGGAACATTTTGCCCAGCTAGGACTGTTTGGAGCGTCCTGAGGCCGCTCCTTGAGGGGGGGGGGGTACTGTCAGGAATGGACTGGCCAGCAATAGTGGGACTCAGCTGCCTTATGAGCTGCAGTACCAGGGCTGGCCAGCGGGTGCTCCCAGCAATCAGAGACTCAACCTTGCAGCCAGTCAAACACCTGGAACTAATTATACTGGTGTATTTAAGGGACATTCAGACCTGCAGACTCTGCCTTGGTGTTGTGTTTCTCTTGGGCCCTGTATCCTGTTCCTGCTCTCTGTTCCTGTCTGATTCTCTGCTGACCCTGCTCTGATCCCTGGCTTGTCTGACCATTCTCCTCTGCCTGACCCTCTGTACCACGCTGCCCGCTACCTGCTGAACCTGGCCTGTGACCCCGACCATTCTCCGCTTGCTCCCCCTGTACCTACCTGCCCGACTGATATTGACCCGGCCTGCCTGACGACGCTTGCATTGTATGTACTGTTATCTGTGGGTGGTTGGGTTGGTTTGTTTGCACTGTGTTATGTTTTAGTATTGCACTGCGTTTATGTTTGTATGGTTAGTGTTAATAAATTACATTGTTTATAACATATCTGAAGTCTGCGTTTCCCTGCGTCAGTCACACACCTCTGGTCATACCCGGGAGCCCTGACATGCAGTGAGAGCAGAGAGTGCAAGTGATGAGAAGTGATGAGCCTGGGTGAATTCCTTTAGGCAAGTATGTTCCTCCCTGCTGGCCAATACTGAATAGAGACTTTAGCTGCGCTTTGCTGTGCTGATTAGTTGCTTAATTACTGTTCCAGAATCAGGTCTGAGAATGTAATCAAGCAACCAATGGGCAGACTGTATTGCTAACATCTACACCATTCAGTGGACAGCTTCCTCCCTGGAACATGCATGTCTAAAGGGTGCCCAGAGATGCATTCTTTTACTTTTGCAATCAGCAGAAGTTGAGCCATTACTCCCCCTGCTGGCTGTTATAAGGAACCAAATACAGCAGCTGCAGCTACAGTATGGACTTAGGATCTGCACTTATTTTCAAAATTGTTTTGTGTCAGTGATGAATGTACTTTATGAATATTTAATACAATAAATATGACTTAAGTAATCCTTTAAGGGCAGGTATGTCTTGATGCAACCAAATCCTCCTTAAAGGAGAACTCCAATAAAAATACATTGGAGGGACCCTGGTGGGTTATTACATGCCAAATAGATTTCAACACAAATATTTTTCTCATTTGTTGAAGGTGATTTCGCATCACCAACGTGGTATTCTCTTATTGCTTAGCAATTCGAATGTTGCTCTTAATTCCTCTGTCGATCGCCATTACCCGACTGGAGGGACCCCTAGCCACGACCTTTCTCAAGAATCTAAATTGTGTGATACGCTGCAAGCTTATGGTTTGGTTGATGTCTGGCGGGAAAGGCATCCTATGTCGCGGGAATACACTTTTTATTCGGCCCCACACTTGAGCGTTTGTAGAATAGATCACGTTTTAATTTCCTTCCAACATTTATCTTTAATTCAAAAGATTGTCATCTCGACCTCACCCTGGTCTGATCATGATCCATTGGTCTTTTCACTGTGTCTTTCTGGTATGGCTCAGCCTTCTTTTCGGTGGAAACTCGATGAATCCCTGCTCACCACTCAGGCTTCTTGCTCCCAGGTTCTTTAGCACATTCAATCCTATTTTATGGACAATGTGGGTTCTATATCCTCGGCCGTCTCTCTGTGGGAGGCTCACAAAGCTACCATTGGAGGTCATTTGATTCAGATCGCCTCATCCAGGAAACAGGCTAGAGAGAAGATGATGTTGGAATTGACCTCGAGATTGGCGGTGACGGTGGACGCTACTTGGAAAGCTTGCCCGACTACGGCCAATAGGAAAGCTCGAGATGTGGTGGCTGCTGAACTTGATCTTCTCTCCACTACACGAGCTGAGAAGGCCTTACGTTGGGCCAGACATAGGCTTTATACATGCGCCAATAAACCGGGGCCCATGTTGGCCAAGAAATTTAATTCGCTTGGTCGCACGCAAAAACCTGTTCAACTCTGAATGAGGGGCGGTGGCCTTACCTCAGACCCTGTGAAGATTACTCATAGATTTGAGGATTTTTTGTCCTCTCTTTACCAAAAACCGAACACTTTTGTTGCTGAATATGCTGATAGTTTTTTCGCTGAGCTGCACCTACCCTCTATCCGTTGCAGCCCGAGATGCCCTGAATGCGTATATCTCTGAATCTGAACTCTACCAAGCCATCAAATCTTTGAAGGCCTCCAAGGCTCCAGGCCCAGATGGGTTTTCTGGGCGCTACTATAAAAAATTTGCCACCGTTCTGGTTCCTCATATGACAGCCTTTTTCAATTCTCTGAAGCAGGGTTCCCGGCTTTCTTTGGAGTCTCTTCAGGCGCATATTACTATGATCCCTAAGAAAACTGAAGATGCTTTTGAACTGCAAGCTTTCCGACCGATCTCGCTGCTAAATGTGGACTTGAAGATTCTGGGAAAGATTCTGAGCACCCAAATTAATAAGTATCTACTCTCACTTATTCATCAAGATCAGGTTGGCTTTGTTCCGGGGCAACAAGCTGCTGATAACATCCGTAAAGTCATCCATCTCATTCATATTTTACATCGCCGCAGGATACCAGGGTTCCTTTTATCCCTGGACATTTATAGAGCGTTCGGTTCACTTTCTTGGGAATATTTGACATATACGCTGTCTAGATGGGGGTTTGGTGACGCATTTCTGGCTTGGATCTTGGCTTTATATTCATCTCCCTCGGCCTCTGTTAAATATGCAGGTTTTTTTTCCTCATCCTTCCCTATTTTCAGGGGCACAAGACAAGGATGCCCATTATCACCTGCTCTTTTTGTTCTCGCTTTTGTACCTTTAGCTGCAGCCATTCGAAATCACCCGGATATTTCCGGTGTCCCCTATGCCGGCACTCAATACAAGGCCAATTTTTATATGCGGATGATGCCCTTTTGGTTCTAACCAATCCTCTCATCACTCTCCCCAATCTCCAGGTCATATTGGACCATTTTTCAACTATATCTGGCCTTCGCATCAATTTGTCTAAAACCACGGCATTGAATATTATGCTCCCTGCCGACCTGGTTGAACGGTTGCAGACACAATTTCCCTACCGTTGGGCATCCCATTCTCTGGCTTATCTTGGCATTACACTTACTTCCTCCTACTCTGCCTTATTTTCAGCTAATTATTACCCCTTAATGCGTTCTGTTACTTCCCTGCTTCATTCTTGGCAGTTTCCTTCTTTATCATGGATTGGCCAGATACATGCTGTCAAGATGACTATCTTGCCATAGATCCTGTACTTTTTCCGCACTCTCCCTATTCAGGTCCCTGCATCTTTTCTTCGTGTACTGCAAAGCCGGATTCTCAGTTTTATTTGGGCTCATAAACATCCCAGAGGGCCTAGAGCCACTCTATATACTCATAGATTACAGGGAGGTTTGAGAATTCCACAGGTTTCTAGATACTACTTGGCGGCTCAGATTTCCCAGTTGTCTATGCTTCATGCCACGACAGATATCCCGTTATGGGTACTCTTGGAATTACCCAACTGTGCTCCGCTTTCCTTAACTACATTGCTTTGGCTTCCACCTAAGTTGTGCCCTCCGGATTTGAGCCCTATCATGCTTCATAGTTTACGAACCTGGGATTCTGTAAAATATTCAGGTAATTTGATTATTAGGGAGCATGAGCTTTGGTGAGCTATAGGTCTGGCTGAGCAGTAAGTGCATTGGACTAATGTATTGAGGCCACTGTTAATATAGAGAGAGCAAGCTGCTTCTGTACAGCTGCTGGAAGGGGACAGTCTTTTCTAGTCAGGCTGTGGCTGTTTTAGAAGGAAAACTAGACACTAAAGAGCAGGGTGGGATCTGATGTAAGGGGGCACTCTGATGGGGATAACTGATATAAGGGGCACTCTGATGGGGATCCTGGTGTAAGGGGGCACTCTGATGGGGATCCTGATGTAAGGGGGCACTCTGATGGGGACACCTGATGTAAGGGAGCACTCTGTTGGGGATCCTGGTGTAAGGGGGCACTCTGATGGGGATCCTGATGTAAGGGGGCACTCTGATGGGGACACCTGATGTAAGAGGCACTCTGATGGGGATCCTGGTGTAAGGGGGTACTCTGATGGGGATCTTGGTGTAAGGGGGCACTCTGATGGGTACTCCTAATATAAGGGGGCACTCTGATGGGGATCCTGGTGTAAGGGGGAACTCTGATGGGGACACCTGATGTAAACGGGCACTCTGATGGGGATAACTGATATAAGGGGCACTCTGATGGGGATCCTGGTGTAAGGGGCACTCTGATGGGGATCCTAGTGTAAGGAGGAACTCTGATGGGGATCCTGATGTAAGGGGGACATTGATGGAGATCATGATGTAAGGGGGGCACTCTGATGAGAACCAGATGTAAGGGGGCACTCTGATGAGGACTCCTATAAGGAGGCCCAAGTTTTGTTTAATCACCCTAACCTAATGACAATCTAATACATAATAGTGTACCCCAGGTCATGACACTGTGTCACAGACTGTCAGTGACTCACACACGCAGTGCTGATATTATGCCCCTGACTTTATTTTTACTGCACCCCCAGATCAGATGCAACCCTGCTGAAGAGCTTTTTTTAATGCACCTGGAATTTTTAGCTGATTTAAACTGAAAGTTCGACTGGTCTTTAAAGCTGAACTCTAGTAATTCCATTTTTCAAAGGATACAAGGAGTTTGGTGAATAGATGAGGGGAGAGGAAAGCGAGGGTAAAGCAACAGGACCTCTTTACTGTCACAGCCGCAGCTCCCCATTCCTGGAAGATCACTGATGTGTCTAGTATTCAGCTTCACTGATTGGTACAGTAGTCAAGATAAGATACTCTTCAATATTCTCAAATTTATGATCTGCTTTAATTGGGTTTTGTTCTGGGTATAACATATTTTATATATATATATATATATAGTTATTTATTGATACTTAATGTATACAGTATATTTAGAACATTTTTACATTGATCATATACAGATGATAATTGCATCTTATGAAAGCAGATACTCTTTCACGCTAATAAGCTAATAAGCAGAACTGCATTTAGTTTGCACACCTGATTGTGCAGATTGTGCAGATATGCAATTTTTATTAATTTGTATTAAAAGAAATGCTGCAGTAGATTGTAAGATATGTATGTATATATATATAAAACAAAATCTATTGTAATTAAAAAATATAGATAGATTTTTTTTGTTAGTATTTTTTTCTAATTATAATGCATAGAAAAAAAATATATAAAAATATATATATATATATATATATTTATATATATATATTTTTTTTTAAATCAAGCACTATAATTATGTGTATGTATGAATGTGAGTTAGGGACCTTAGATTGTACACCCCTTGAGGGTTAGGGACTGATGTGAATGTACAATATATATGTAAAGTGCTGCGTAAATTGACGGCGTTATATAAGTACCTGAAATAAATAATTTTATTGGTTGAACTGGATGGACCTTTGATTTTTTTCAGCCATACTAACTATGTAACTATATATATATATATATATATATATATATATATATATATATATATAAAATCCCAGCCATGGCACCACCTGCCTGGTGTTTGTTTGCATGTTCTCTCTGTGCCTGCATGAGTTTCCTCCGGGTACTCTGGTTTCCTCCCACACTCCAAAGACATGCTGGCAGGTTAATTGGCTCCTGTGTAAACTGACCCTAGTATGTGTGAATGTGAGTTAGGGACCTTAGATTGTACGCCCCTTGAGGGTTAGGGACTGATGTGAATGCACAATATATATGTAAAGCACTGAGTAAATTGATGGCGCTATATAAGTACCTGAAATAAATAAGTATATATATATATATATATATATATATAAAAATACATATACATATACACACAAAAAAAGGAAAACATTTCTCCCCAAACAAACACATGCTGCATACACATAATCCACTCAGTCATCATATGTATATGACCAGTATAAATATTTCAGAAATATATGTAAATTCTAATAAATAACCATATATGGTTTCTAAAAATATATATAATTATTATTTAATTACAATACATGATTTAAAAACTTTTTTTTTTACATATATAGTATGTGTGTGTATATTATATATATATATACACTATATATATATATATATATATATATATATACACACACACACACACACACAAAGGAAAAAGAAAAAACAACTCTCTCCCCAAACACAAACACATGCATACATACACAGAATTCACGCACTCATCATTTGTATATGACAGTATAAAAATGTCATAAATATATATGAATACTGATAAATAACCATAGATAGTTTTATATATATATATATATATATATATATATATATATATATATATATAATATTATTATTAAATTATAATGCCCCATGTACACTTCTGAATGATGGAAACTGACTGCTGGAAAACGTAGGTTAAAAAACAGCTGTTTAGCCGCATTTGCATACCGCGTTTATACGCATTTCTGCACGTTTATGAGTGTTTGCGTTTAGAAGCGTTTTTTAAAGATAACCTCAGGAGACCTTCCAAAATGCCCAGAATGCACTGAAAAACAGTACAAAATTAACTATTGCAGACATATTGAAAGGAATAGAGAGAGCAGAAGCAGAGAGAGCAGTATTTGTTGAGATTAGCTGTCTTTTTTTTTTTTTTGAGGCGTTTGGATGTGTTCCAGCTCAGATTTAGATTGTAAGCTCCACGAGCCGGGCCCTCCTATTCCTTCTGTACTGAAATATATTGTAATTATACTGTCTCCCTTATATTGTAAAGTGCTGCGCAAACTGTTTGCGCTATATAAATCCAGTATAATTTCTGTGCAGAAATTATTGCAGCAGTGTCTAACATATTTTCTTTCATGCAAAACCTCAAAGTATGGTGCACCAGGTCCATTTGAGTACCGGGAAAACGCTTTACATGCATTTTTCATGATGAAAAAAGGCTCTGGACAGCATCTGGAAATGGAAGAGTTTAAAACAATTTGCAAACACTTATAAACATGGTTAGCTGCGTTAAGCCGCGTTTGGCATTTGAAACGGGGATAACATCAGCTGCTGAATGCAAGTTTTCTGCGTTCAAAAAAACTACTGTAAACCAGGGGTGGACTGACCATTTGGAAACTCGGGCACTGCCCGAGCACCCGGGGTCAGTAGGGGGCCCCATGAGATGCCCCTGGTACCTTTTTCATAGGCTTTTTTGAGTTTGGGCAAGGACACAGGGGCCCCATGATCCCCTATTGCCCGGGGGCCCCATGAGTTGTCAGTCCGCCCCTGCTGCAAACTCAAATGCCTGTAAACAATTGTAAACGAAGACGAGCAGGGCCCTCACATTCCTTCTGTACTGAAATGTATTGTAATTGTACTGTCTCCCTTTATATTGTAAAGCGCTGAGCAAACTGTTGGCTCTATATAAATCCTGTATAATAATAATAATGTGTACATGGACACATAGGAAAACATTAGGGTGAGTTCTGGGGCTGCTGAAAAAAAATGCTGAACAGTTTCAAAATGTCAGTTTATCAACTGCAGTGTACATGGAGCCCTAATACATGATTTAAAAATATATATATTTTTTCACATATATAGTATGTGTGGGGGAAAAAAAATCCCTCCCCAAACACATGCATACGTACACACATATATGTTTAAATAATTCTTTTGATTATTCTAATGTAACGGTTCAAAAGAAACAAGTTGCTCAGTGATTTCCCAAAATGAATATGTTAATCATTTCTCAGTGCAATGTACCAAGCTCGGATCTCTTACCTTGTGCTGTTGGATTTGGAAGTTCTCTGTCCGGAAGCAAAACTTGTGCAATGCTAGTACCTTTGGAGCTTACTTATTTGTAGAAAAGTTCAGGGAGGAGTTTCACAGATCACAAATTCTGTGCTAAAGTAATGGTATGGGGCTCCCACGTCTTTCCACTTCCTCTGACATGTTTTGAATATTTTCAGAGGTCTGTGTTTTTCTCATGATAAGCACTTGGAACTCTTTATCTCTTCTTGCAGACGTATAGAGAGGGAGAGAAGGGCTAATTCAGTCAAAATAGAGATGGAAGGTTTTGGGTGCCTGCTAGGAACTGATCCTCCTGGTTTAGGTGCAAAGTTACAAATGGCGTTCCTTTCTGATTCGCCTTCCTGAGCTCAACAGCAAAGGACTTTTTTTTTTTGTAGTTAGACAATACATATTGTACGTCCACTTTTTTCACAGTTCCTGTTTTTCAATCGTGCTGAGGGTTCAACTAAACTCTGTTAGAAACATGTTAGTAGATCTAAACCCAACCAATAAGATCTCATATAAGTTGTAAAGTAGTTTCAAAAGTTGTAAGTATAAGTTGTAAAGTAGTTTCAGAAACAATTGAGTACTGACGTGATACTTTTTTTATTTACACTAACATACAATTTTGAGGACAAGCTTTCGGGGTATGTCCCCTTCTTCAAGGTCCAAGCAGTCACTGCTTGTACCTTGAAGAAGGGGACATACCCGAAAGCTTGTCCTCAAAATTGTATGTTAGTGCAAATAAAAAAAGTATGACGTCAGTACTCAATTGTTTCTTTCGCAAATGCACTAATACGGCTACAAATCACCTCAAGCAAAGTAGTTTCAAAATTTTTAAATTTGTAGCATTCATTGAAAAGGAACTGGTGATCCTGCGGTGAAGATCTTAGTTTTTTTTACTATTTTTTATATTTTTAAATAATTTTTTACTTTTCTAAATTGTTGCAATTTTTTTTTCACAGTGCTTTTTGTAAGGGAATGTGGGGTGTATGATGAAGTTTCAAATCATAAGATCTCATATAAGTTGTAAAGTAGTTTCAAAAGTTGTGTTCAAAATGTTTAAATTTGCAGCATTCATTGAAAAGGAACTGGTGATCCTGCTGTGAAGATCTTAGTTTTTTTACTATTTTTTATATTTTTAAATAATTTTTTACTTTTCTAAATTGTTGCAATTTTTTTATTTTTACATTTTGTTTCCACAATGCTTTTTGTGAGGGAATGGGGGGTGTTTGATGAAGTTTCAAATCATAAGATCTCATATAAGTTGTAAAGTAGTTTCAAAAGTTGTGTTCAAAATGTTTACATTTGCAGCATTCACTGAAAAGGAACTGGTGATCCTGCCGTGAAGATCTTAGTTTAAGTATTTCTGCTATGTGATGACAACAGGGCCGGTGCAATTATTTTTGTCTACAAGCATTTTTGTCTACAGGCATTTTGACGTACAGCCACTCCCCATAGAGTAATAGGTGGCTCCAGCCGCACAAACAAGCTGCAACTTCACACTCTATGGGCAAGAGGACCCGTGTGAATGAGACCTTTTTTTTTTTTTTACAATTTTTTATATTTATAAATAATTTTTTACTTTTCTAAACTGTTGCAATTACACCCCTCCTATCCAGCAATCCAGCTTCCTCCTCTTCCTGCTGTCCCCGGGCTCCTGAGTCATCCCATGGCCCCCCAACCCCGTAGAGCTGCTGGGTTCCCCCCTCCCGGCTGTGGAAGATCTGTATGTAATTTATCGGACCGTTCCTTTTCAGAATGAACAGAGTCAGTGATCTGCACCAATCACTGACTCTGTCCATTCATACCTGAAGCATAGTAATCTGTGTTTACTATGCTTCGGTTTGTGAATGAATGGGAGGCTCTGTATAGAGCTATTCCTGTCCATTCATTCTCTGCTGCTGAGTACATAGCCCTCAATCTCCTTTCTCTGTCTCAAAGGTGAAACATCAGAGCTCTGTTTAGACCCCTGGTTTTTCACCAAAGCCCCCCAATGGGGCTCCTAAAAAAATGTAAAAATAATTAAAAAAATAAAATTGTAAAAAAAAAACCAGTAAGATGGTAAAAAATTATTAAAAAATCAACTAACAAAAAAACTACTGGACACTAGTGGCAGAACTACCACTTGCGACCAGGCCTTGGCATTCCTCCACTGGGCTTGGAAGGAAGGGCCCCAGGCTCAGAGGGAAGGGCCCTAGCTGGGGGTCAGTGAGGCCCCTTCATGGTTTCTTGCACAGGGGCCATGAAGGTTTTAGTTGTGCCTCTGTTTACTATGCTTCAGTTATGAACATAGTCGCATGTGTCAAACACAAGTCCCACGGTCCAAATCCAGCCCACCAGGCCATTTCATATGGCTCTCACACGTCTCCTGCAGCTGTGGCACTCCCCTTATCTCCACCCCACCTTGTCTCAGCAGTGGGCAACAGAGAGGACGACAGAATTCCTCCATCAGATCCTGCACTTCTCCAGGAAGTCATGGAGAGGCTCATCTCTTGGCAGCCTCTACCTCCCTTCCTTACCTGTCTCAGCAGTTGCCAGCAGAGAGGAGGACAGAATTCCTCTTACAGATCCTGCACCTCTCCGTGTAGCCACAGCACTCCTTCATCTCGGTCCCCCCTGGTCTCAGCATTCAGGAGACTCCGGCAACTGACTTCAGCCCTCCTCCAGATCTTACACTTTCTGCTTCCCAGCTCAGCTCCCAGCTTTTCAGCACAAGATAAGGGGAGGGTGGGAGACTATTGGCTTTTAATGGTGGGGCGTACCTTGACATCTGATGTAAGGGGACATCTATTCTTACAGATACAACTGGCCCATTGAGGCCAACCATAACGCTGATGTGGCCCATAATGAAATTGAATTTGACACCCGTACAGTAAGTGATCCATATTGATCACTGACTGTTCAGTTAGAAAAAGAAGGGGCTGCTGAATTACATAATTACATGCCCCTTCCCCCGCTCTCCATTCTGAAGATCCCTCTGTGTTCCTGTATTTGCTGCAATAGAGGAGAGGTGGGAAGCTGCCAGCACTGGGAGTGTGGGCACAAGCAGCACAGAGATAAGAATCTTTCGAAGGTATGGTGATCAGAATGGGAGGCTGCAGTGGGGGGGGGGCAAATACTGGAACTAATCCATGAAAGTCTCTCCCTGCAGCTCTATCTTCAGGAGCGGAAAGCCATTATTTTCCATTTGCTAGGCATTTTACTAAGACTCAGGATTTAATACAGCCAACCGTTTGGTAGCCCAGTCTGGCCAAAACTGTATGTTGATTGTTTTGTCCTGCCCCACACTATGAACTTGAGGGCTACACCTTGGTGTCTCTTTTGGCCTTTTCCTATTCCTACTCATCCCTGAAGTACTGTATGTTGATTGTTTTGTCCTGCCCCACCAGAGTTCACACTATGAACTTAAGGGCTACACCTTGGGGTCTTTCTGGGCCTTTGCCCATCCCTACTCATCCCTGAAGTACTGAATGTTGGCAATGGATTTAATTGGGGGTCTTCTGCTGTGTGGGGGTATGCAATTCTATTTTGTTGGTCATGGACAAGCTGCAGGCGCAGGCTCGATGTATCTTTTTTTGCTGTGAACGTAAAAAAGCTTTAGTTGCTATTATCCCAAGCTCAATCTAGAGCCAAACTAGGAGCAGATATGAGAAGAATTGAATGCCCTTCCTTTAAAATAAATTAACTTGGTGTGTTTTTCAACCATTAACTTAAGGTTACATTGAGTTTTAGATTTATTGGTCTATTCACTATTAAAAAGCGCTCAGGCTCATACTTTCTGAGAAGTTTTCATGTGTCCTGTCTGAAACCAGTATTTTTATATCCATTCCATGATAGGTCAGATCCTTTGACTCCTTCAACTTTGATGGATGGTGGTGAAGAATTTAAGGTCCAGGTGACTGTGGATTCTAGCGGAGTGGCAGGGCACCTTCAATAACTGTTTAACCACTTGCCTACCAGGCACTTATACCCCCTTCCTTACCAGGCCAATTTTCAGCTTTCAGTGCTGCCGCACTTTGATTGACAATTGCGCGGTCATGCAACATTGTACCTATATGAAATTTTGATTATTTTTTTCTCACAAATAGAGCTTTCTTTTGGTGGTATTTAATCGCCACTGGGCACTTTACTTTTTGCGCTATAAATAAAAAAAAGTGCAAAAAATTTGAAAAAAAAAAAAAAGTTTATTTGTTTCTTTTATAAAATTTTTCAAACAGGTATTTTTTCTCCTTCACTGATGTGCGTTGATGAGGCAGCACTGATGGGCACTGATAGGCGGCACTGATGGGCACTGATAGGCAGCACTAAAGGGCACTGATAGGCAGTACTAATGAGGTGGCACGGATAGGCGGCACTGATAGACAGCACTAATTAGGGGTCACGGATAGGCGGCACTAATATGCAGCACTGATAGGCGGCACTGATAGGTGACACTGATGATGGGTACTGATAGACGGCACTGACTGGCATCACTGCTGGGCACTGACTGGCGGCACTGACTGGCACAACCCCTGGGCACTGACTGGTGGCACTGACTGGCAGCACTGCTGGGCTGCACTGGTGGGTGGCTCTGGTGGGCAGCACTGGTGGGTGGGCACAGGTGGGTGGCACTGGTGGGCACAGGTGGGTGGCACTGCTGGGCACATGTAGGTGGCACTTCTGGGCACAGGTAGGTGGCACTGCAGAGTGGCACAGGTGGGTGCACTGCTGGGCACAGGTGGGTGCACTGATGGGCACGGGTGGGCGGAGCTAGTGGGCGCACTGCTGGGCGGAACTTGCGGGTGGCACTGTTGGGCACTGATCATCAGGGCACTGATCATCAGTGCCCTGATGATCGGTGCCGATCCCCGCTCTGACAACTGCCGGTTCTCGGCAGTACTTTCCTCACTATCTGACAGCGTGAGGAAAGTGCTGTTGTGGGCTTTTGTATCATGCCTCAAAAATATGACTTTTATCAAGACATAATATTATGTGGCAAACAGATCAGCATAACCGGATGTTAAGAGTTAATTTTGTCTTGGTTGAACCACCAAGAATTCTAGTTAAAGAACTGGAGAGAATGGGTGAAGGGATTGTTTTTCTTTCCTCCTAGAGACAATACTATTTTGAAGTCTACAGGTGATCAAACACCATTATTCAGACTTCAATAAGCAGGTAAACATATACAAGGTCTGGACATGACAATAGAGGAACCAAACTGATTGTCTGAGAGCTTACCCAAACCTTGTAGAGTGTGATGAACCAACAGACCTCTGAAACTATTACCATATACTATTGTTCACCAAGGGTGAAAGCATTAACAATTGTTTACCATGAACCCAATACAAGGGCCATGCAAATAGAGAGTTTTTTCCCTACACAGAGAAAAATGTTGATTCTGAAACAAAGGGGTGAAATTCAGGACATTTAAGTCTAAAAGTTCACTGTATATCATTACAAAAATGTATTACAAAAACAGATTATAAATAAGATGTCATAGACTTTAAACACCACTAAATACTCAGCAATGGGAACTATATATCACTAACTTGAGTATTGAGATGATGGGAAGTAAGATGTATTATAAACTAGCATTAGTTACATGTCTTATCAGGAAACAAACAGGATGGTACTTCAAGGAGGAATAACCGAATATACACCTATATTCCATGGTCCCTATTTAGAATAATATAGGTATCACTGCTATATCTGGAAAGAGCCGTATATTTTATTCCTGAAATTACCTGAAGATTCCACCCAAGGTATGAGTCATCTCAAATACTCACATTGTTCTGTGATACATGACCGCCACCTGGCGGGCAGGTGAGAAATAGCTTATGTACACACATTTCTCAACTAGCCAATCAGGAAGCCTGGTGGGAAGGTATCTTAGAACAATGGACTAGTGGATATAAAAGCCCATGTGCTTTAAGAAAAAAGGACCCTCATAAAGACCTCATGGAAAGACCTGACATCTGAAGAAGATCTCTGCTGAAATAATTACTCTTCCATCTTTTCAAACTTCCTAAAACTTTAAACCTCTAAACTTATAACTTCCTACATTCTCCCCTATTGAATCTATCACTTGCCTATATATCAGTCTAAAGGCGTTCCACTGCCAGCTAAATCCACGGGAGAGTTGCCTAGTCTGACGTCCGGGTGTGGTGAGATGTTTATTTGATTTTGTATTAATTATTTTCTCTGTTGTGTGGAATCATAAAATTACCTCAGTGTATCATAACAATATTGGGTAGATAGATATATGTAGAAAGATACTGTGTTACTGTTAAAAATTGTTTATTGCCATATTATAAATTTTTCCATATTTCATAATTTATTGAATATTAATAACCAGAGTATCACATATCAAGGGCTTACTTCTTGCAATCCTATGGCCACGGCGTGCGAGAATATAACCTTTGAGATATTCGAAATTATTAATTATTAATAAATTTAATAAATAATCATATCATTAAAAAATTGTAATTGATGTAATTAGTTAGAAACTTGATTAGTGTGTCTTACATTGGTAGGTTATATCTTTGATTGTGTGTACCAATATTCATTTATCACCAGTCTTTTGCGTTTTGTGTTAATGTATATATAATTTTTGTACATAAATAAATTTTTATATTTATCTATTATAAGGCAAATTTTGTATGTATGGTACGAAATCATATTGGCTAAAAGAATTCAAGGTATAATAACAAGTGGTGATCAAATTATCAAAGTGTCCAAATTATTGGTTTACTAAATATTTGCCGTATTTTAACGGCTGGAGGCACTGTAATATTTCATCTAAGGGAAAGGGACACGCCCTTTATAAATAATATATATCCTTACATAAACCACCACAACATAAATTTGGAGGCACTGCTGAGATTCATAGAAATCGTACCATAACACAAAACGCACTGGTGATTGTATATTTGTACACTTTATCAAACATATATTTTATATCAAAATGGCATCCAGTAATCACGGATCCACCTCTTCCAAGCATAACGAGGAAAATATGGCGGCTCAAGGCATTGAGCAGGAAGTTATGAAGCCAGCTCGGAAAGCTGCCGGTGCTTGGCAGAAGTATGTTGAAAATGAAGTAATAAATTATCTCCGCAAGAGATTGAATTTGGGGGATAGCAATAATGAATTTGTGGATGAAGAGAAAGAGCAGGCCATGAGTACCTTTGAGGACCTGTTCAACCAAAAGGGCCAGGTTGTTGGGTTTTTAATAGCATTTGCTGGAGCAGAAAGTGATAGAAGCCGTGACAGACTTCTCCTAGAAGCTTGGCCCATGTTATGGTTCATGACCGCTGGAGCTGCCCAGCGGACCAAGACTCTAAGGGAAGAGTTGTCAGAGGCCCGCCTCTTGTTAGAAAGCAAAAATCAGGACATTGAGTCTTTGAAAGGGAAGCTTGGTCATGCCGGTGTTCGTTTAGACGAATCCGAGAAACATTATGATAGATTGGTCGGAGACTTTCGAAGTGCTCAAGACCTATATGAAAGAAACTTTCAGGAATTAAAACAACTTCAAAAGAAGTATCAGGACTTAAAAGATGAGGTGGAGTACTTCAGATCAGAGAGGTTATCTCCTGTCAAAATTAAAGTTCACCCAGGGGATAAGCATGACCAGTCAGAACTTACCTTGATAAAATCTGAGCAGAAAACTCTGGAGGAGCAGATTATAAGGTTGACGGCCCAAATAAATTCTGGGGTCCAAAGACGGACCAACCCAGTCAAGCCAGAGGCTGATGAGCGGAGATACCCGCATCACAGCGAAGTATCTGATAGTGAGTCAGGGTCAGAATATAGGTCACCTCCTAAGCTTTCAAGATATACTCCAGAGCGCTCAGAAGAAAAATACGAGGTTTCATATAGGCAGGAAGGGAAATCCCAGGGGTCATTCAGGAGATATGACACCCCAAAGGTCATTAAGTTCCTGAAGGACACTGTTCCTATGTTTTCTAAGAAAGGGTCCCTTGAGATCACCGAACACATGAGAACATATGAACAGACGTTAGAGATTCTGGGCATTAGAGATGACCACACCAAAATAGAATTGCTGCCATGGGTGTTTGAAGAGAAATACCGGCAATTCTTTGAGACCTTGAGGGCCTATTCCAATCAGTCCTGGAGAGAGGTTAAACATAAGTGCCACATGGAATTTGGGCCTTATAAAACTGTAACCTCTGCCAAGGCTGCGGCCTACAATTTAAAGTGTGGTCCTCACCAAAGCCCTGCAGAATTTCTGGCTGTCCTCAGAAATGCCTATTTCCTGGCTGAAAAGGATCCCAATCCTAACCAGCCAGAATTCAAGACACTATTCTATGAAGCATTACCTGCTTACATAAAATTGGGACTTGCAAAGGATTACAGAAAGGGATGCTCTCTTGATTGGTTGGTGAGAGAGAGTGACTATTTATTCTCGATCCAACAGTCCAGTGAGGGCGGGATAAAAAGAGAACCTAAAAATAGCCCCAAGATAGTAGCAGCCACTACCGTCTCCCCTCCAAATCCAAATTTGCAGGCAGAGAAAAAATCATATGCGGAAGTAGTCCGTGGGGGTAAAACCAATGGTTCCCCTAGATTTGTACCTCAAACCCAGCAAGTGAAGGAGGTCCAAAACTTTGCACCCCAAAACCAGTGGGTGAGAAAGGATAGACAAAAGCCAGGGAACTACGGTAGTGGAAGTGAGAAGAATAAAAAGTATGGTAAGGGTCAGTACAGTGATGAGAATCAAAGGAGGCAATGGTATCCTCAGAGGTTCTATTATCCTCGCCAAAACCAACATGGGAATTTTTATGGGAACCCCAATTTCAACAGGCCCCATAATTACAATAAGAATCCCAATTTTAATAAAAACTCCGACTTCCAAAGATTTCCTCCACGCCAAGAACACCCTCAAGCTCAAAGGGGGGATACAGTACCCCAGGCTCCCTTTAATAACAGGGAGACCCCAAAACCTCAGAGAGAACAATGGCGTCGGGACCAGAGCAGTAGTTCTGACTCTGAGTCTCATTACCAGTCTCGTCCAAAATACAAGCGCAAGTATAGGAAAAGGGAGAATCAACAGAATGACTCCTCTGAGCGTATTGGACAAATAGAGGCACAGGTCAGCAAAATGGCTGAACAAATGGACAGGCTTGTCACTCAATTTCCATCCAATCCTTTTTTAGGAGCAGCTCCTGTGACCAACCAAGGGTCACAGAATTAACAGGCAACCAAGCCTTAAACCAACAGGGGAAGACACTGAGTCAAATGACAGGAGATGTGTGCCCCGTCCCTGACACGCCTACTAATGGAGAAGCTAGTTCTCAGGCAAAGGGGGACCAGTTGTTGGTTATTAATGATTCTCCTGTTTTTCAGTGTCCATCTATTGCCCCTAATATAGTCGCGGCATCGGAAGTCGTCGGGATTGACAAGCCAGACGGAGCACCAACTTCTAGTTGTGCTTCTGTCTTGAGACAGTCCAAGAATCCCACCAGGGAGGATAAGGGTAATGTGTCCACCACATGCGGTGAGATAAGAGCCAGTCATATGTTATTGAAGGGCCCACAGATCTTCAACCACACTAATTTCATGTGTGAGCTGACTGAATCTGATGGGAGATATTATGCCACAGTACAGGTGCAGGATACCAGTGATCTTTCGATTGTCGGTTTAATAGACACTGGATCCCAAGCAACCATCATGTCACAGGAACATTTTGACAAAGTGGCGAATGTCATGCCCACCAAGCCGAGACTTAAAAGTTTTGACAGCTCATTGATTGGTGTAGGTGGAGACCCGTTACAAGTCATGGGTACCGCCTGGCTTAAACTGAAACTGGGTAATAAGGAACTGAGACACCCCATCATCATTGCTAGCATCTCCCAGCACCACATGATAATTGGGATGGACTTCCTAAAAAGGCTGAACACCATAGTTGACTGTGTGAACCAAGTACTGTGGTCACAGGTAAATACCCCGATTAAATATGGGAAACTTAAAACTCCCCATTCCCGACAACACTGCCACCTGGTGGAAGAAAGGCCTGGATCATTAGAAATCCATTTCAGGAACAGCCAACTTCCTGATGTAACGGTTATCAAACCTGATGACCATAACCCTATCAGAAGAGATGAGGAACACATTTTTAGAATTCCCCAAGATAAAATAAAAGATATTTCCCTCCAAGATGACATCCTTACGATATCTTTTCATCAGGAGGATAAACCAAGAAAAGGGGGAGATCACACCCAATTCTTGACAGGTATTGAAAGGGTTAACAGCGACTTGTTTATCCCCATCCGGATAAATGGTCTTAATAGGTCAAAATATGCCAAACTAGATTTGAGACAGGAACACAGCTTTGTAAGCCATGGGTTGATAAAACACCTGACCGAAATGGAAATGATCCGTTTCTCCACACCTCAGCGTCATTGGATTTCAGACTCCCTTGATGACTCTGATGATCACAATTCAATGGCTAGGTGTCTCTTAAACGTCACTGTAGGAAACAAAACAGCCACCCATGTGTTCCTAGTCTTGGATAATCCCCAAACGAAAATTTATTTTGGCAACGATATATTACATCGCTTTGCAATGCAAGTCGACCTAATTAATGACTGTTTATGGAGTCGACTAAAGGGGGACCCCGAAAAATACCGAAATCTGGACTTAGCTTTAAAATCCCAGCAACAGATGCCTTATGCTGTTGAAGTCCAGGTAGCCCAAAAGATTACAATTCCTAAGGGCATAAATAATTTCATACTCCCCATCCAAGTTAAAAAGGGACATAGACTGAAGGGGTCAGATGCATTAGTATGCCTCTCCCATAAAATGCAGGGGGAGGGACTGAACATTACACACACGCCCCTAGTCAACACACATCAATCCCCGATGTACATTTACATACATAATCTGTCCAATCAGGACATCGTCTTACCCAAAGAGACCCTTATTGGTCTAGCGGTAGAGACTGAATATTACACCTTTGGGGTCACTAACCAGGTGATTGGACTCATCCCCGATGAATATTTGTCGGAGGAACAATTAATTGAACAAACATTCCATTCATTACCAGAGGGTATTTTCACCATAGAGTCCATTTATCCATTCGATTCTAAAGATGGCACCTGTCGAATCGAAGAGACATCAATTGTCTTTGATCACCCAATCAAAGAACAAGAGTACCCCAAAGAACCTGGATGGCAGGAGGACACACACACACATCACATACCCAATGACCTCACCGCGAAACTTGAGGAGGCATATGAGATAGGTCAGCCGGAAAGCTTTCCTGGATTCAAGGAGTTAGTGGAAGAGATGGTGGCCCTCGCCGACGCGTGTGCCAGTGATCTCGACCGACAATTGCTCCGAGAGCTTCTCCTTGAATTCCAAGAGATCTTTGCCAAGGATTCTTACGATTGTGGGACTACTGACCTACACATCGCTAGGATCCAAACAGATCCAGATGCCCCACCAGTATTCGTAAGACAGTATAGGTTACCATTAGCTTCCTATGAATCTCTAGCTGAGATTATTAGGAAGTTACATGAAAGGGATATAATTCGGCCCATCCACAGCTCCTACAACCACCCGATCCTGGGTATCTTAAAACCCAATGGACAATGGCGTTTGTGCGCTGACCTCCGTCAGCTGAACAAACGTGTATACATGTCAGGATGGCCTGTCCCATACATAGACCAATGTCTCGCCCAGCTCCAAGGATCCCAAGTTTTCACAGCCTTGGATTGTGCACAGGGGTATTGGACCATAAAGGTGAGCGAGGAAGACCAATACAAACTGGCCTTCAGTTTTGGGAATCGACAATATTGTTGGGTACGAATGCCTTTCGGATTCATAAATTCCGGACATGAATTTGCTGTGTTCATGCACAAGGCCATGCCAGACGCCTTCGAAAGGGGGACGTTGGCATATGTGGACGATATCCTGATCAAAAGTACTGATATGGCCAAACACATTACAGAACTTCGGCATGTCCTGGGCCAATTAAAAGCAGCAGGAGTAAAACTGTCCTTACAAAAAGCCCAGTGGTGTCGCACGAAGGTAAACTTCCTAGGCCATGAAGTTACTGCTGAAGGTTTGAACCCACAAAAGAAGAAGGTTGAGGCGGTTCTGAATTGTAAAGTCCCTACTAACCTTAAAGAATTGAGATCATTCCTAGGTATGGTAAACTACTCGCGTAAGTTTATTGATAATTACGCCGAGATAAGCAAGCCACTGCTTCACCTACTGAAGAAGGATGTCGGATGGTCGTGGGGTAAGAAACAGGAGGACGCCATGAAGGAATTAAAGGAACGTCTCACACAAGCCCCGTGTCTCGGATATCCCGAAGGGGGTAAAAATTTCTATCTAGAGACAGGGTTTACGCAGGTAAGTATGAGTTCCGTTCTTTACCAGAAACGTGATGATGTCAGTAAGGTGATTGCCTATGCCAGTAAAACTTTGTCCCCGGTTGAAGTAAAGTTCAGTGACTGTGAAAAAGCTCTATTGTCCACCGTGTGGGCATTACAGAATTTCCGCAGTTACATTCAGGGAGAGAGAATCATTGTTGAAACGGCACACCAGCCTTTACAGTATTTAAAGAGTGAACGTATCAAGGGAGGAAATGTGTCTAATAGCCGCATCACTGCTTGGACTTTGTCTTTGCAAGGGTGGCCTCTTGAAATTCGGTACAAACAGAACAAGGAAAGTCCAGTAGCCCAGGGCCTAGCCGAGCTCCATGATTGTTCCGCAACTACGCCTACTATGGAGGGCCCGGACACTGACTTTCTGGAAGAACAACTGTTCTCTCCCTACAAGGTTTACGATGAAGAATACTGTAAACAGCTGCCGTGTGTATATGTGGATGGTTGTGCTTTTCATCACAAGGATGGGGAACAGCTCCAACTAGTGGCAGGTATTGGAATCGTTTGGACCCAAGGTGTCACCCCAATTTCTGTGGGATACAAACTTGGACCAAAGAGCAGTCAGGTTGCTGAACTTACTGCAATTCTTAGAGCAGTTGAGATGGCTATAGAGTTCAACATCAGAGAGTGTGCCATCATAACCGATTCCAATTATGTCAGGAATAGTTTTGTGGAGTATTTCCCTAGGTGGAAGCGAAACAACATGAACAAGAGTAATCACAAACCCGTGAAACATGGTAAGCTCTTTTGTCACATCGATGAACTGGTAAGGTCCAATGATCTCACCCTGCACTTCAAGAAGACCAAAGGCCACTCCAAGGTTCTAGGTGCCGAGAAGGAAGGGAACGATCTGGCCGATTCTCTAGCCAAGGAAGGGGCAATCACCGGTGAACTGTTAGACATTGATCAATTTTTAGGTACCGTACAGGTTGAAGCTGTCACCAGGCAACAGGCCAGAACAGCTGGTGATCCGAATGCATTACAGTGGAGTCACGATTCTCCTAGTGAGGATTTAATTACTGCCCAAAAAGAAGACCCAATAATTGGCTTGTTTTATAGTCATATAGAAGATCCCAACCAAAATCCCATAAATAAGGAAGTATGTAGTGGGAAGGAGGATTTACGTATCTTAATGAAATCCAAATCCCCATTCTCTTTATACCAGGGATTGTTGATACGAACCTCAAAGGGTGGCGTACAACAATGGGTCGTCCCACTTAAATTTAGAGGTTTGATGCTACAGCATGCCCATGATGCTCCCACTTCCGGTCATCGTGGAGAAAAGATCACGTATGAGATCCTGCGGGATTATGCCTACTGGCCTCATATGTTACGTGATGTGAAGGAATACTGCCAAGGTTGCCTAATATGTCCCCAATTTCAACCTACCAAGCCAACTCACAGAGCACCTCTCCAGAAGAGGGGGATATGTATGCCTTGGTCAGACCTTCAGATGGATTTTATTGGGCCAGTAACAAAATCTTCACGAGGAAATCGGTATATGTTAACAGTTACATGTTTATTCACCAAGTATGTCGAATGTATACCAGCACCAAATAACAGCTCCGAGACATGTGCTGCATTGCTAATAAATCATGTATTTTCACGTTTTGGTTTACCTCAGAGGATAGAGTCTGATAGAGGATCGCACTTCACTAGCGAAGTGATGGCCAAATTGTGGAAAATTTTGGGGGTTAAAAGGAAATTGCATATCGCCTATCGGCCAGCCTCTAGTGGTGGTGTAGAACGATACAATCAGACCATCGTTAATGTCCTTAAGAAATTTGTTAAGGAAACAGGCAAAGATTGGGATGTCAAACTGCCACTGGTCCTGATGGCGTTGAGGGCTACTCCGAATACAGTTACAAAAATGTCATCTTTTGAACTGATGACAGGTAGACGGATGGTACTGCCCCAGCACTTATTGTATCGCACTACAGATCAAAATTTGATCAATGCTACCACCACACACCAGTACATAGAGGATTTACGTAAACATCTGCAATATGCTTTTGCCTTTGCCCAGCGAAATTTGGAAAGAGCTGCAACTAGTGCTAAGACATACTATGATCTCAAAACCTCCAAGAAGGAATATGAGATTGGTGACAAGGTCTATCTATACAACTTTGCAAGAGACCAGATCAAGGAACGGAAATTCCTTCCATCTTGGAAAGGTCCGTTCTCTATCATTGATAAAATCTCTCCGGTCGCATATAAATTGCAGGTTACCCGGTATGGTGAAATCAGTGATAGATGGGTGCACATCAATCAATTACGTGCTTGCCATCCGAAGTCTCAATTGCAGTTGTTGGAAGACTGAACCCACCAATTCCTATCTGGAGATATTGAGATCATTATTAAATTTCCTTTAAACATATAATTCATCTTTTGCCTTACAGGATCCAGTAACCTAATTTTATGTATATCCCATACTTAAACTGTTCATTTAATAATTTAGAAAGGAAGGCCCAGACTATGACCAGACCGGCGATCGGAGGTGTCAATGACCGGACCCTAGAAGGAAGCTATAATGTCCTGTGGGAAAGACCAGATGCCAGAGATCGATCCGGAGACGATAACCTGATGTCCCAGGCCACCAAGGGCCAGTCCAGAGGAAAAGACCCGCCTAGGAGACCGTCTAAGAGACCTGTCGTGCGGTGGACCCATGGACCCCAAGGTGGATGTGCCAGGCCAGGCCGGCCTCATCACAAGACCAGGATCGTCATCGGAAGTATCCATCTAAAGACGCCGAGTCAAGTTGAGGAACAACCAGCATGACCGCTGCCATTTTATTATCGAAATATTTTTTTTGAATTTCATTCCCTTCACCAGAGAAGACGAACGATCACTCTAACCCAAAAGCCCCACTCATGTTTTTCGATACAGACACCCCTCTACGCGTGCCTATACCCCAAAAACAAAGGGGGATTTTGTTGTGGGCTTTTGTATCATGCCTCAAAAATATGACTTTTATCAAGACATAATATTATGTGGCAAACAGATCAGCATAACCGGATGTTAAGAGTTAATTTTGTCTTGGTTGAACCACCAAGAATTCTAGTTAAAGAACTGGAGAGAATGGGTGAAGGGATTGTTTTTCTTTCCTCCTAGAGACAATACTATTTTGAAGTCTACAGGTGATCAAACACCATTATTCAGACTTCAATAAGCAGGTAAACATATACAAGGTCTGGACATGACAATAGAGGAACCAAACTGATTGTCTGAGAGCTTACCCAAACCTTGTAGAGTGTGATGAACCAACAGACCTCTGAAACTATTACCATATACTATTGTTCACCAAGGGTGAAAGCATTAACAATTGTTTACCATGAGCCCAATACAAGGGCCATGCAAATAGAGAGTTTTTTCCCTACACAGAGAAAAATGTTGATTCTGAAACAAAGGGGTGAAATTCAGGACATTTAAGTCTAAAAGTTCACTGTATATCATTACAAAAATGTATTACAAAAACAGATTATAAATAAGATGTCATAGACTTTAAACACCACTAAATACTCAGCAATGGGAACTATATATCACTAACTTGAGTATTGAGATGATGGGAAGTAAGATGTATTATAAACTAGCATTAGTTACATGTCTTATCAGGAAACAAACAGGATGGTACTTCAAGGAGGAATAACCGAATATACACCTATATTCCATGGTCCCTATTTAGAATAATATAGGTATCACTGCTATATCTGGAAAGAGCCGTATATTTTATTCCTGAAATTACCTGAAGATTCCACCCAAGGTATGAGTCATCTCAAATACTCACATTGTTCTGTGATACATGACCGCCACCTGGCGGGCAGGTGAGAAATAGCTTATGTACACACATTTCTCAACTAGCCAATCAGGAAGCCTGGTGGGAAGGTATCTTAGAACAATGGACTAGTGGATATAAAAGCCCATGTGCTTTAAGAAAAAAGGACCCTCATAAAGACCTCATGGAAAGACCTGACATCTGAAGAAGATCTCTGCTGAAATAATTACTCTTCCATCTTTTCAAACTTCCTAAAACTTTAAACCTCTAAACTTATAACTTCCTACATTCTCCCCTATTGAATCTATCACTTGCCTATATATCAGTCTAAAGGCGTTCCACTGCCAGCTAAATCCACGGGAGAGTTGCCTAGTCTGACGTCCGGGTGTGGTGAGATGTTTATTTGATTTTGTATTAATTATTTTCTCTGTTGTGTGGAATCATAAAATTACCTCAGTGTATCATAACAATATTGGGTAGATAGATATATGTAGAAAGATACTGTGTTACTGTTAAAAATTGTTTATTGCCATATTATAAATTTTTCCATATTTCATAATTTATTGAATATTAATAACCAGAGTATCACATATCAAGGGCTTACTTCTTGCAATCCTATGGCCACGGCGTGCGAGAATATAACCTTTGAGATATTCGAAATTATTAATTATTAATAAATTTAATAAATAATCATATCATTAAAAAATTGTAATTGATGTAATTAGTTAGAAACTTGATTAGTGTGTCTTACATTGGTAGGTTATATCTTTGATTGTGTGTACCAATATTCATTTATCACCAGTCTTTTGCGTTTTGTGTTAATGTATATATAATTTTTGTACATAAATAAATTTTTATATTTATCTATTATAAGGCAAATTTTGTATGTATGGTACGAAATCATATTGGCTAAAAGAATTCAAGGTATAATAACAAGTGGTGATCAAATTATCAAAGTGTCCAAATTATTGGTTTACTAAATATTTGCCGTATTTTAACGGCTGGAGGCACTGTAATATTTCATCTAAGGGAAAGGGACACGCCCTTTATAAATAATATATATCCTTACATAAACCACCACAACAGTGCAGCCGAGAATCGGCACTTGCATTTCCTTCTGATCAGCGTGTCATTGGACACCGCTGATCAGGTGGTAAAAGGCCGCTGTGATTGGCCTTTTACCACATCACATGATCAGCTGTGTCCGTAGGACACAGCGATCACGGAGATCTCCTGGTGCGCGCCCCCTGGGGCGCGCAGGAGAGCGCGTTCTGGGAGGACGTCATATGACGTCCACTCAGAACTGGCCAGCCGCAGTGAAGCCGTCATTCAGCTATCTGCGGTCGGCAGCTGGTTAAGTGGAAGGTGTGAGGGAAAATGGAACAGCCATTTTACATATCAAACATTTAGTTTTGATTAAGAGGATATATTGAATGTATGTTTTGTTATTAGAAGTCTAATTGTGTAACAGCTGAATTTCGTGTGTTAGAATGCTATTTACACCTCCAGCTGGGAAGATTGCTATCTAAGGGAACCATTGGAAGTGATATGCTGGTGTGAATGTCCGTTTACATTTCAATAAACTCCACCAGAGACCAGAATGAAACTTCAAAGCAGTCAGATAGCTAGGTTCCCACCCATCTGAGGACATAAAAATTGTATTAGATTTCCATGGCACTTGAATCCAACACTATGTATTTTTCTGCTCTCCCTGCATATAGGTCATGCTTGTATAATAAACACATCTACTTTTCAATCTGGTTTCAGCAGTCAAAATGTTACTGAAACCCATGCGTTTTGGGTTTCCCCGTCAAAGGGATTCAACATGGAAGAAAATTCTTGGAAGACATTAGCCACTTCCCATCCGTCCTATGTACATAAAACGGAGCAGTGCAGGAGCAGGTTGCCGTTCATAAACAGCACCCTAATTTTCAAGCTGTGCGCGCTCCCTGGGAGTGCGCAGCACTGCAATTCGGTGCCCGTTGTGTCTGATCGCTGTACGGGTCCTCTGTGTGAGGTCCCAATCATGTGATCACTGATTGGCCAATCAGTGATCACATGAATAGTAGTAAGCAATATAAAAAAAATAAAATAAAAATTTAAAAAAATTTTGAAAAATTATAATTTTTGGTTATAAACTAATTTGGGTTATTTTTTTAAAAAGATAACTGAATAAATTTTGGCCAAGATTTATGAAGAAAGATTATTTATTTGCAAAATTTTATAAGAAAAACACTTTTTTTTCAAAAGTTTTGGTCTTTTTCATTTGTATAGCAAAAAAATAATTTTTCAGGGGGGCAGTGGCATCTTTCAGGGAGAGCAGAGCCACCCCCCCAAAGGAAGGGATGGAAGAAGGGACACACGCAGCATGAGGACCAGGTGGGATCTGAGAGGGGCTGCTTGATGGTGCATGCAGAGCATGACTTGTTCCTGGGGATGTCCAGAGCTGTGAAGGTGAGTGTCTTCTCTCTCGCCGGGGGGGGAACATTGCCAGTATATGGAGGGCAAAGAAGGGAAGAAGAGACACACGTGAAGATGGAGACATGTTGGGCCTAGTGTGTCAGTGCGGTGAGCCTTCCCAGTGTACCGGCCGCCGCCGAGGAGAAGGAGGAAGAAGGACATCCAGGGTACAGTCCTGAGGACATGGCGCGGCTGCTGGAGCAATGGGAAGTCGTCAGGTGAGGTGAGGATGGAGACATGTTGGGCTTAGTGTGTCAATGCGGTGAGCCTTCCCAGTGTAGAGGCTGCGGCCGAGGAGAAGAAGGAGTACAGTCCTGCAGTTGCTGGAGTGGTGGGAGGTCAGAAGGTGAGGTGAGGAATTCGGAGAAAGTAAACACAGAGATGAGGCTGGAAATGTACGATGATCACTGTCATACTCTGTCTTGTTGGTGTTTCTATCAGCCGAAATTTAGAAGTGCCGTGTGCGTGCGTCTAGGTCTAGTCTGTGTTTGATGGGGAATCAGTGTATATGGGGCAGTCTCTGTACACTCATCACACCTCAACATATCCTGCCAGCATATCTCATAGATCCCACCCTACCAGGGGCGGACTGACAACTTATGGGGCCCCCGGGCAATAGGGGATCATGGGGCCCCTGTGTTCTTGCCCAAACTCAAAAAAGCCTATGAAAAAGGTACCAGGGGCATCTCATGGGGCCCCCTACTGACCCCAGGCCCTCGGGCAGTGCCCGAGTTTCCAAATGGTCAGCCCCTGAACACATGTGAATGAGCCCTAAAAGCATTATTCTTTATGACATCAGCAGGCCTACACTGTATTGTCGAATGATATGTGTGGTTGTAGCCAGGGGCGGACTGACAACTCATGGGACCCCCAGGCAACAGGGGATCATGGGGCCCCTGTGCCCTTGCCCAAACTCAAAAAAGCCAATGAAAAAGGTACCAGGGGCATCTCATGGGGCCCCCTACTGACCCCAGGCCCTCGGGCAGTGCCCGAGTTTCCAAATGGTCAGTCCGCCCCTGCACCCTACTATACTCTGCATACACCAATCACATAAACCCTCTCACTACCCATCACACCCCACTATTCTTGCTTATACCCTTGTTGTAGCTATATAACATGCCAGGTAGTATATCAATACATCTGAATGTATCATGATTTGAGAGACAACTCCACATTTTGGTCTGTAATGTTTGAGACCAGGGCTGCTGTTAGAAACAACGGGGCCCCATACAGCCAACCTGAAAGGGCCCTCCCAAATAAACACAGTTTACAATGCTTACTTATGAATGAACACAGTGAGCAATCGGTACCGATCACTCATTGTATTCATTCAGAAAAGGAAAAGGCTGGTAAATGTGAAATATTTACTGGAGCCTTCCCCCACTCTCCATCCTGAAGGACCATAGCGAGCAAAAAACATTGAAGGAGAAGAATGGAAAAATTTGTCGAATCTACTGGGAATGAACAAATATCTAATAGTTTAATTCACTCTTGGCCAAGAAAAACAACAACTAGTCTTACATGCATGTACTTGTCAAAGTTAATCTATAAGTAGAAAGTTTGTTCTACGAAATTCAAGACATTGGTCTGGTACTTGAATGAAAAGTTGTTCAACATTAGTCAAATCAATGAAGGCACCATCGAATGCTTTTTATACTTTGAGCATCCAAATTAAATTCTAATGTAGGGCCTATCTAATAGTTGAATTCACTCTTGGCGAAGAAAAACAACAAATAGTCTTACATGTATGTACTTGTCAAAGTTAATCTGGAAGTACAAAGTTCATTCTATCAAAATCAAGACATTGGCCTGGTACTTGAATGAAAAGTTGTTCAACATTAGTCAAACCAATGAAGGCACCATCGAATGCTTTTTATACTTTGAGCGTCCACATGAAATTCTAATGTAAGGCCTACATTAGTAATGGCCGTGGCTCCAGTACTGAGCAATGGCACAACTTGGGATGCTCAGTCCACATTCAAAAATATAGTACTGGACTGGGAACAGTAGGACAGTAGGATTGATCAGTGTGCAAGAAGAAAACCACAAAAAGCTGAACATATAAAGTCAAGGTTCCATTTTCTTCAGACTCCCATGTCACGAAAAGTCCCATATTAGAGTTTTATAAAAGCTGAATAAAACCCTGAAGCATAGGTTCTGACACTTTTCTCCTTGCATACCAGATCTCTAGTTGAGCAAAGGACCAACCTTTGGCCACCCCTCCTTGTGACCTGACTGGAACATTTACTACTTTAGGAGATCCAGCACCACACTCTTCTTTCTTCTACTGTTTTTCCGTGTGACCATTGTTGCCAAGACAGAAAGTGAGAAGAAATCCAACATTTTAGAGTTGTCACCAGAGCAAATAAGTGGGGTAATACATATTTATTAATTTCAGGTACTTATATAGCGCCGTCAATTTATGCAGTGCTTTACATATATATTGTACATTCACATCAGTCCCTAACCCTCAAGGGGTGTACAATCTAAGGTCCCTAACTCACATTCATACATACACATACTAGGGACAATTTAGACAGGATCCAATTAACCTACCAGCATGTCTTTGGAGGGTGGGAGAAAACCGGAGTACCCAGAGGAAACCCACGCAGGCACATGGAGAACATGCAAACTCCAGGCAGGAGGTGCCGTGGCTGACACCTGTTCCAGTGGCAACTGTGTAAGATGGGATTCCCTGTCACTTTGAGGAGATTTCTACTCACTTCTTGTTACATCAACAGGACAGAAAATTAAGGGAACTCTCCCCAGAGAAGGGGTGTCAAACTGGTGGCCCTCCAGCTGTTGCGAAACCTCAAATCCCATCATGCCTCTGCCTTTGGGAATCATGCTTGTAACCAGGGACTGACCATTTGGAAACTCGGGCACTGCCTGAGGGCCCGGGGTCAGTAGGGGGTCCCATGAGATGCCCCCGGTACATTTTTCATAGGCTTTTATCAGTTTGGGCAAGGACACAGGGGCCCCATGATCCCCTATTGCCCGGGGGCCTCATGAGTTGTCAGTCCGCCCCTGCTTGTAACTGTCAGCCTTGCAATGGGACTTGTAGTTTGGCAACAGCTGGAGGGCTGCCAGTTTGACACCCGTGCCCAAGTGGGAGACAAATAAAGGTAAAAACAGAATTTCTTAATTACCTATAACATTTTTGTCTTGTAGTTCATTAAGGAACACAGAGATGATGTTAGGTAGCCCTGCCATTTTTTTTCACTGATAATACTATATTCTTGTCACATTCAAAACGTTTCAGATAACAGTGGGGCCCCCCACGTAATTCGCATTAATCGTAATTTGTTTATTATCTTTTTTTTGGAGTACAATAAAAATTCTGCATTGTAACTTTATTTTATTGTATAATAATATACATTTACAAACTTTCTGCTGAGGTTCATCAAAGAGAACCTTTAAGATACCCATTTCATAGTTATATGGAGGGGAGGACCGTAGCTGTAACATTTCTTATGGAGGTTCCCCTGGTTCAGCCCTAATATTATGATAACAAAGATATTGACAAAAAAAGATTTTGGCACTTTAAGACTTTAATACCAATTCGACCTGTGTATGTTGTGTGTACTTTTGTTCTTTGTGCAAAAAAAAACAAATGTTATCAAGCTATTTCCTATGCTGGTCAAATGTTATTGATTTAGAATGGAAAATGGAATGGAAAATACCCCATTTGTCCACTAGATGGTGATAAGTACCTTAGGAATTTCCTGTGATACTTAGCACCATCTGGTGGCCCAATGCAGTATTTTTCGTTGAAAATTAAAGTGGTTTTAAAGGTATAATTAAAAAATAAATAAATAAATACACGTCTATACTTACCTGCTCTGTGTAGTGGTTTTGCACATAGCAGCCTGGATCCCCCTGTTGGCACTCCTGGCTTCTCTCTCCTGTTGGGTGCCCCCAGAGCTAGCAGCTTGCTTAAGCTCCCCTTAAGTGCCCAGTCATACCAGTGCGATTTTAGGAGTGATTGCGAATTGAAATCACAACTGAAATCGCATCTAATGAATGTGAATGTCAGTGTCTTAACATGCGCGATTTGTTGCAGCGTGATTTTTAAAGTAGTTCTTGCGTTACTTTTTCTGCAGTTTATTGCAATTTCACATACATAGAATATAACGGAAATCGCCCTGCAAATAGCAAGAAATCATTAAAAATCTTCACAAGTTGTAATAAAGTTTTCAGAAATCGCACCTGAAATCGCTTTGAAATCGCACACAAATCACATGATTGCGGTGTAACCGGTGACTTAGTGTCCTGCTAATGGTCCTGCTAATTCATTCTATATTATAGAGAGAGAGTCCACACAAAGAGTGTGATTATTGGACGTTACAAGCCGGCAGCTTGCCACCATCCACACAAATTGTGAGTCAAACATGCCCTCGCAGATCCAATTTATATAGGTTTATACATTACTTTGTCTTTAAAAAACAAAAAAAATACAAATATTTAAAGTGGTTTATTTATTTATTATTGCCTTAAAGTGTTATTAAACCCACAACAGTAAAATGAGTCTGTATCAGGGGCGGGTTGACAACTCATGGGGCCCCCGGGCAATAGGGGATCATGGGGCCCCTGTGTCATTACCCAAACTCAAAAAAGCCTATGAAAAAGGTACCAGGGGCATCTCATGGGGGCCCCTACTGACCCCGGGCCCTCGGGCAGTGCCCGAGTTTCCAGATGGTCAGTCCTCCCCTGGTCTGTATATGCCATAAAGCATGCTTGCTATACTCACTGTGGAACCTAAAGGGTTAATCCTCCGCATTTTGTAAAAAGGCTGTTTGATCCTGTCTTCTCTGATCCTCCCCTTCTTTTACTGTCCCCAATCCATCTGTCATAGTGCAGAGCAGCAGTGGCAAGTCTGCACATGCTCTGTTTGGTTTGCATTGCTAGAGACCCACATGGAGGAAAAATATATTTGAAATATATTTGAAAAATATTCTTCCCAAATGTATTGACATATATTTGAAATACTACAATTTTGGCCGTATTCAATATATTTCAATATATATATACTGTACACTGAAATGCGTTTTTATTACAAAGTATATGAAATATATTTTTAAAAATACATTCAAATATACTGTATTCTGTATATACTGTAGTTCTTTCTGTGCTGCAGTGCAGTTTCACTTTCATTTACATGTCTCCTGCAGAAAGTGGAAGCAACACACTGATGAGCTCTTCCCTTTTTTGCCCTGATATCTCCTTCTATTAGAATGCTCCCTGCATTCCCACATGGAAGAAAAATATATTTGAAATATATTTAAAAAATATTCTTCCCAAATATATTGCCATATATTTACAATTCTACAATTTTGGCCAGTCAATATATTTCAATATATATATATATATATATACTTTATTTTTAAAGACATACAGTATATTTGAAATGTATTTTTAAAAATATTTTGCATATATTTTGTAATAAAAACGCATTTCAATATGCAATATATATATATATATTGAAATATATTGAATATGGGCAAAATTGTAGAATTTCAAATATATGGCAATATATTTGGGAAGAATATTTTTAAAATATATTTCAAATAAATTTTTTTTCCATATGGGGAGTCTTTTTTTCTTTTTGGGAGGGTGCATGTGATCAGCACAGGGCCAATCAGTTCTGTCCAGAATGAGGGTCAGGGGTTATGCAGCCTCATAGGATGGTCAGAGGAGAATGAAAACTCCTCCTACAAGAGGAGTTTTTATTCCCCTCTGGACACTGATAAAAGTCACAAGACTTCTATATACTGCTGATGAGAAAAGGTATTTAGCTGTTTATATTTACTAAAATAACTGCATTTCCATGTTTTGCGTACTGTGGGGGGACCAGATATAGTGAATGCAGGGTCCTGGGTTTAGTAACACTTTAACTCCCCCCTACAAATGTGTACTTTTTTTGCTTGGGAGAGTCAATAGGCAAACTCCCTAACTGGCAACCCCATAAAATAGGTTGCTGTTCACCCATAGAAACTACATGCAAATTTGTTCTGTGCAAATGGGGCAACATGGAATGTTCATAGGTTATATCCTCTGTAATTCAAATGTGGAAAATACCACATTATGGCCACTCGATGACACTGAGGAGCATACTTAAACTAGTTGTAAACACTTATACACTTGTACATATACCCAGTAAAGTGACTGGCCTCAGATGATACAGAGATTAAACAAATCCTACATAAGCTGTACTTGTTTATCTGTTGCCCTTCCTTCCCTACAGCTTTCTAAAACACACAGATGAAAAGATTTTTCTCAACAGCAGGAAACAGGGGGTGGGGATATGACATCACACACACACTGCAGAGCTAGAGCATACAGCTATGTGAAATCTGATAACTGAATGGATATAAGTGACACCCCTCCCCCTTTTCACAGGCTCAGAGAAACATAGTACTGATGGTATGAGTCATCTGCTGCATGCTGGAGGCCAGGGGGGTGTTTCTTGAGAGACTGAGGTGTTGGTCTAACCCAGGGGTCTCCAAACTGTGGCCCTCCAGCTCCTGAAGTACTACAAGTCCCATCATGCCTCTGCCTCTGGGAGTCTTGCCTGTGGATGTCAGAGTCTTGCAAGGCCTCATGGGACTTGCAGTTTCTCCATAGTTTGGAGACCCCTGGTCTAATCTATTAGCAGAGAGTCATGCAGATAGCAGAGAGAGGAGAGATCAGAGAGGAACCAGAGGCTGTGCTTTGAATTTAGACTAGTACACACTATAGTGGGATGTGCTTTGTTCACTTTTCATGTCTGAGGTTTACAACCACTTTGACTACTTGCCACCTGCCCATAGTACATTTACTGCAAATGGGCAGCACAGCCAGGCTGGGTGACTTACTGGTACGTCACCTGGCACATTCACACAAGCGCACAGCGACGCAATCCCATGACTGTTGTATCCAGCTCCTGGTTTTGTGGCCATAATGCAGTCTTTAGGTACAGGAACTCTCAGAAGCCTTCAATACCATTGCTTTCCACAAAATGCATCTCTCCTTTTATGCCCCCATAGCCAGGGGCATGTTCAATCTGAATTGTCCTCATATCCATACCCATCTCCATGATCAGTTAGTATGTGATAGTTCATGCTGTAAAGTCCTGAGTCACCAGGTTGAACACATTGCTTTCCAGTGAACTTTGCCACTTGCCCCAGTGCCGTTGGATCTCAGCTTGAACCTGAAATGATAAAAAGAATAAATAGATCATGATGGTTGTACATAGTATTGGCATTTTTAACCTCTTGATGCTTACATAATGCATATGTGTGGTGGCAAAGAGGGTGGTCTTTAATGTCCATGTATGGGAGAACTTTCCATGCCATAAGCATGCTAACTGTGTGCTCCTAGCATAGAAACCAAGGTGTCAAAGACAGCTTCTGGTCAGTGCTAATGATTGAGATTTGGCAGGACCAGCTCCAGATCATGTGGCCATTGTGACCGTGATCAGCTAATCCGAGAGAAGAAGAGAGGATGACAAAGTCTTGGGAGTAGCATAGCTGATAATATACAGTAAGCCAGTGTTTCTCAACCTTTTTTCAGTCAAGGCACCCTTTAAAATTATGGACAGTCCCGAGGCACCCTTTAAAATTATTGACAGTCCCGAGGCACCCTTTAAAATTATGGACAGTCCCAAGGCACGCTTTAAAATTATGGACAGTCTTGAGGCACTCTATTCTAAAATGAGGTGCCTCTAGACTGTCCATAATTTTAAAAGGGCACCTCATTCTAAAATGTGAAAAACTATTCTAATAGTTTTATATAACACAGCAACATCCACATATGTAGGACACCCAAAGTTAGAGGTCAGTTATTCTTCCAAAGCAAATACACTTTTCCACCCTGGTACTGACCAGTATTCCAGGGTTTCTCTTCTCTCTCCGTTTTTATCCATCACTGAGCTAATGTGACCCCAGCACTGATGGAGAGGGGCAGGGGAGGGTCAAACTAGGATGTTGTGTGGCAACTGACATCCTCCTTATCAACTGATGGCATCATAGGTTGTCACTGGACGCTGGCGGCTAGAAGGTTGTAATGGTGCACAATGAAAACCTGTGGCTTTGTGTAACTAAAAAGCAGGCTTGTTCCACTCACTGGCTTGTATACAAGTTTTGGGTAATTTTTAGACATTTTGCCAAGGCACTCCTGATGAAACCTCAAAGCACCCCAGGGTGCCTGGGCAGCCTGGTTGAGAAAGGCTGCAGAAAGCAATGATAATGATAAATGATGATGACAATAATTACTCACATCTCCATTAAGAAAGCAATACAGCAAAGCCACAATGAATCCCTGGTGGAAAAGAAAAAAAAAATTTAAGGAGAATGCAACAGATTTTTTTTTTCCCTCCATATTAGGATGCCAAAAATGTCATAGTCAAACGTTCCAATACCTCCAAGGAATAAAAAAAAGCTTTTTAAACTAAGAAATAAAGGAGGCAAAAGCAGACTGAGCTTAAAGACGCAGGTACTGTACATGGTCTGATGTGTCACCTCCAATAAAATATCCCTGGTTAGCACTGCTGGCCTATTTTCAGCTATCTATATAGAACCAAATAAGTGGGTAACGAGTTAATCTGCTAGCTAATGTTTTAATTTTCTAGCCTCTGCTGTAAAAATGGACCATAGCTCATTTAACTGGAACTGCTCCCTCAGCTGCTGTCTCCTACAGATCTTCGTCAGGTGCATCGACTCAAGCAGTTATGCCTCTGGTGCCCCATAGGCTGTGGCATTTAGGGCACCTTATTTCAGCATCACAAGCTAGCTGGCTCTGGGCTTGTAATAGTTCAACCTACACTGACTCCATACTTACCACTCTGAAACTTGATTATGACCCTAGTTAGCCTGCCGTAAACTTTGTCAGTTCCTGGATTACTTTCTAGCCTGCTGCCAATCCTGACCTCTACCTGTACCTGGATTATACTTATGTGTCAATGAAAGGTTTTATCATCAAACAGTAAAGATGACCTATAATAAATGTCCGTATCGGGGTATTCATATAGATGATGTGTCTGGGTGTAGTTGTAACATCATTATAGCTGCTGTCTTATTGTTAACAAAGGTTCCTGTTACCCTTGGAAATGAGATTAGGAATTGTGGAGAGGATGGAATACACATTCCATACTTAGGATTGTATCTACTCTATCTTATTTAATCAAAAAAGATATGGAATGATCTTCAGTTGCATGTTCTCTGCATTTGAGGGGGACCTTAAGGTTTGGCAGAAGGTTGTCCATATTGGGTTTGAGTGGAAGGCCAGGTTTCAATCTGTTGAGGGGTTAGGGTTGAAAATGGGATTGTCTAACCATGTTTGTGCTTTCTGGTGGGTCATCTATGGATAGAGAAAGAGGAAGTTTGACAAAGGTTTTTAAATATCTCTACATTGGCTTTGGGAGGGGGGATATATTGCCATTCAAGGCTTGTAATTTATATAGATAGTGTGGTTTGACCTTGCTGCGAATATAGTGATTGTTGAGTTTAAATTAAGTAAGAATCTAGCTTTCAATATTGTTTTGTTGCAGGTTTCATTGAGGAAGAACTTAGGAATTAAATGTAGAGAACAAATCTAATTTTACCATTAGATTGAATATTCAGTGTATGATTCCTTGTGCATAGTAATGCTGTAATGAATTATGTGGCCTTGCATGGTACTTTTATGATCTCTCTAAAGATTAGTGATTGAGATTTCAGCTTTATCGTTGTGAAGGAAACATTCCTCTAGAGGTCTCCAAACTTCCTAAACAAAGGGCCAGTTTGCTGTCCCTCAGACTTCAGAAGGGCCAGATTGTGGCCAGTAGGGGTGGAAAATGTTCAGCTATCAGTGGGAGTAAGCAATGTCTCAGGTTTAGTGGCCAGTTGGCATAAAAAAATTACATAGCACCTACGGCCAGTAGGAGGAAGAACAGTGCCCTTATCAGTGGTATCAATGGGATGAACAGTGCACCAACATTGTTATCAATGGGAGGAATAATGCCTCATCATTGGTATCAGTGAGATGAATAGGGCCCCATTGTAGGTGTCAGTGGGTGGAATATTGCCCCATTATTGGAGTTAGTGGGAGAAGTTACATCTCAATGTGGGTGTCAGTGGGAGGAATAGTGCTCCAAGGGCCAGATAAAGGCTAGCAAAAAGCTGCAGTTTGGAAACCACTTCTCTAAAACATTGGTTAGCATGTGCGTGTGTACAGGATGCGATATATAGGAGTCATCAAGTCTCTAAAAGGAGTCACGGCCAGTCCCAAGCTTTAGGTTCAGAATGAGACAATTTTGTGGTCAGAACATTGGCATTGCTGTATGGCCGCATTTCTGGAGTTGGCAAGTACAGTTGGGGTAGTGAAAAAATTATCAAGTCAGGTGTAGCTGTTTTTGGGGTATGAATAGTATGCAAATTTTCTGGCCCTATATTGTGGGTGCACTAAATATTTGTGAGTTGAAAACTGTGAAGGGTTTTCACAAAGGCCTATATATATTAATTTTATTGGACACATTCTTTTATACAGTATGTATATAGACACATCTGTATAGGTATCTATCAACTTATCATTCATAATAAAACACAATTAATATAGGTGTAATTCCAGTGATCATTTGATGTCTATTAGTGAACAATATATAATTCAGTAAATTACCTGATTGGATCCCAGGACAAGTTCAAAGTACAACCTGGCCCAAACTCCAATATGTTCAGGAAACAAAGCGAAGACAACATAATGAATTCCAAACAATGGGATAAGGAGTAGAGTTGATTTAGCTAGTCTCCTAAGAAAGATAATGATCCAAGCATTAGATATACAAACATACATGATCATTTTTTTCCAATTTTCTTACTTCCTACCCTCCCTGAAGCCCCTCTTGGATTTTTTTTTTCTTAAACAAAACCCGTACACAATTTTTTTTCCTGCGGACTTCAGGCAGGTCTGGAGACTCCGCAGCGGCAGTGTACTATCCTTCCTCTACGCAGTGTGGTGTTGGCACTTCTCAGCCCAGGAGTACTGTAAGACCAAAGCATATGATGACTTCCCCCAAGGGGTGTGTCCATGACAGCCTGGACACACAGATGGTGGGTAGAATGAAGTTGGGCATCATTCAACCAGGACGATGAGTGGCACAGGACCTCAAAGCAATAAGCCCTAGGGGGACAGCATCAGAAATAAGTATTCTAGCTTTCTAGATAATCTTTTATCTTCATAGATGCAAGGTAGCATATATCAAAAAATATATATTTTACAGTATACATCTAGAGCAACACTTTTAAGGCAGTTCACACAAAGTCCAAATTAAGAAAGAGAATGCGGTGCTACAACCCCCATCCATTGTTTTAAAGGATAAGGTTTAATTTGCCTGTACCTGGGCCCACGCTGTACATACTGCCCAATATCAGAGAGAAAGTAGAATTTCGGCACTGGTGCAAGTCTAAATAAATTTACATAGCCTTTATTTGTGATCCATCAAGTCATAAAAGAATCCATTCCTATTCAAGACGGATGTGTTTAAGTCCCATCCCTGGGCCTAAATCATAACACTATGACAAAGGCCCAGAGAAAGGGCTGATGTTGCCAATGCATGGCCCTGGCATTTAGCCAACAGCTTGCCAAGCAGATCTTGCGAAGGACAGGCACAGTTGGGTGCATATTGAATCACAGTTGTTGAGCAAGTTGGCACAACTTTGCTAGCTACAGATGAAGGGAGCAAGGCACAAGTACAAGGTCAGAGTTTAAGACTATAAAAAAGATGACACCAGTGACTCCCCTAAAACTGGAAAGTGGTGTGAGTGGTTTTGAAATGCAATTGTCAAGTTCAACAGTGGTTGGATAATGACCCTAGCCTTAGTCAATAAATGGGGATTTCAATACAAAGGAATCATAGGGTTTGGTAGGAAAAAAAAACTATTTGACCATATCAATCTTTTTTTGTTGTGCCCAAATTCTTTTTAAATGATCAATTCTTAGATTTACCAAGGGTCCCTGTGTCTTACATCCACTAACGTTGGGGGGACAAGTACACATGCATTTAGTATGTCACAGACAATTGCTGTATATAGCAATGTTGCTATGGTGCTGGATCTTTATCTAGCCCTTGGGGCACTAATCCTCTCACTGATATGAGGCACTATTCCTCACAATGACACCAATGATGAGGCTCCATTCCTGCCACTGACCCCAACATAGGAGATAATTCCACCCACTGACACTAATAATAGGCATTATTCATTTTACTGACACCAATGATGGTGCACTGTTCCTCCTACTGAAACCAACAATGAGGCACCATCCCTTCCACTGATACCAACAGTGGGTCATAATTCTTCCAAATGACACCAACGATGGGTACTATTCCTCCTACTTCATAATTCTAATAATAATAATGGGGCATAACACTCATATAACTGGTGGAACACTATTCCTCCCACTGACACCAATGATGGGAGACTATTTCTCCTCCTACTGTCCACAGGAGGGGCATAATTCTAACAATAATAATAGGGCATAACACTGATATAAATGGTAGAACACTATTCCTCCCACCAACACCAATGAAGGGACACTATTTCTTCTCCTACTGACCAAAGGCGGGGCATAATTCTAATGATAATAATAATAGAGCACTGATATAAATGGTAAAACACTATTCCTCCCACCGACACCAATGAAGGGACACTATTTCTTCTCCTACTGACCAAAGGCAGGGCATAATTCTAATAATAATAATAGAGCACTGATATAAATGGTAAAACACTATTTCTCCCACTGACACCAATGATGGGACACTATTTCTCCTCCTACTGACCACAGGCGGGGCATAATTCCAATAATAATAATAACAGAGCACTGATATAAATGGTAGAACACTATTCCTCCCACCGACACCAATGATGGAACACTATGTCTCCTTTTTTTTTGGTCTAGAAAAGTCCAAAAATACTGGTTTGCAGTGTTTTACCTCGTTTTGCCGCATTTTTTAGTGTTAGCGCATTTTTATAGCTAACAAACTCCTCTAGAAACCCACTAGTCCTGGGTTTTTTTCCAGCAAAAAAACATCCCAGCCAAAAAACGTTGATTACAGTCTATGTGTGTATGGACACATAGGATAACATGCTGGGGGTTTACTAGCTGCAGAAAAAGCATCAAAATCCAAAAACAGCAGCTGTGTGCATGAGGACTAAATGTTAGCTGAGTCCCCATTAATAAATCAACAGCCATATGAGTATATCCAATACATAATATTTACTGAACATACTATAAATATATAGCCAAAAACAAAAAAGCAGTTCAAAAAATAAACACTAGACCCATCCCTCAAAAAGACAGTATCTTCTTCAGAAAATGAATATTCCCTCAAGGGAGTAATCTGTCAGTAAGACAGCATCCATGTCGGAAAATAAATATTCCCTCCAGGAAATAACAACTTCAGACCTGATAAATATCTCATTTTTATGTAGCAGCAAAGCATAAAAATGCAAAGTGCATACATACTAAATAGGATTTTTGTATTGTGAAACCTTTTCATGAAATCCCATGAGGGACGCAGAAAGTCTTTTACTTTTGGATTATACTGTCCCAAACAGGGGAATTGGGCACTGGTAAATGAAAAAGTGTAGGCCACCAAAGATAACCCCCCACACACATAGCTTAGTTTTGTAGTAAAAGATTACCAAGACATGATCATAAACAGAGGGCTGGATGGATTTTGCAGTAAATACAAAAATTCTGTTTTCTTTATGTTCCATTGAGAGACACTGACCAAATGACGGGTGGGGAACAAAGCAAACAAATGCTAACAGGCCCAAGGAAACAACAGATCTGGGGACTGCTTGCAACTCAAGCAGTCACTTGAAGGACCCTGAGAACGTGTGAAGAGATGACCAAGTGGCAGGCTTGAAAATGCAGAAAACAGTTGCTCAAAGACGAAAAGCTTAATGAGCCCACATAGATCCAGTAGAGTGTGCCTTGACAGGAAAGTTTGGAACCTGACCCTTGAGACCATAAGCTTGAATGATGGTCTGTCTAAACCACCCAAAGATGGTGGAATGAGAAACCAGTGCACAGTTATGAGGACCATCTGGGATGACAACCAAGGAATCAGTCTTTTGGAAAGAAACAGCTACTGAGAGATACTCACCCAGTCCAAACCATATGTAGACAATGGAGGGAACTTTCCTTTTGGTGAATTGGAGCCTGACAAGAGGGATGTAAAAATGGTGTCTTAACTGAGATGAAAGGCAGAAACTATCTTAGGCTAGAAGAAAGTCCTAGGCCCTAACACCACCTTGTACCTATTGAAAACCAGAAAAGGTTCCTTGCAGAATAAGGCTGCCATTTCAAACACACACTTTGCAGAGGTAAAGTCTACCAGGAATACCACCTTGTGGGTGAGAGTAGATAGAGGAATGTCTCTAATGGGCTCAAACAGTGGTTTCTGAAGTGCAAAGACAGACAGATTCAGATCCAACTGAGTCAAAGGGGAACTAACAGGGGAGCTACTGGGGAGGCTAATAAGCATTTGAGGGGAACCAAGCAGCTTGTCAAGGTGTTTCCAGTTTCTTTAAAGAAAATAAATGTGTAACAGAAAGGTATTTTTTACTTTTTCAAAGAATTGAAACAGCACTAGTAGAAGCAACAGGATGATCCTCTAGTTTCAGAGTGCTGCACACCACACTGATAAAACTTTGTTTTTTTTTAATTTGGGAAATTGACTCCTTTTTTTGGAACAATAACAGAAGACAACTCCTCCATGATAATGTAATCTCGCAAAGACTGACGGGACTCAGAGTCAGACAGAGCCTGTGCAGCTGATGAGTTAGAAGCCACTAAGGCTGTGGGCAGATCGGATACAAAGTCTGCAGGGAAGGGCATGGGATTGTAGCTGTGCCTACTGCAATGAGTTGGCAAATAGTTGGTGGGGATTGGTCTATAAAGTCTCACATGATACCCAATGCAACTAAAGAATACTCTGATGAAGGGATAGAGGGCAACATGACTCTAGCCTGCAGACATTGGCCTTACTTGGTACTTACAAAACCCAAACACCTGGCAGCAGATGAGGGTCAGATGGCCAGAGGTGACTGACTGTAGGTGGGCAACAGGAAAAAAACATAGTTTAGAGCTCCACATGCAAGCAGGAGCAGCAGCATGTAGATGTTTCCTCTATGCCAGGTGTAGGCAACCTTTAAGAGGTTGAGATCTACCTTGACAACATGGAGGAAAGCAAAGATCGCCTTCACATCACCCCCCACACACACACACACACACACACACACACACTGTAGTGTCCTTTACCCCCTCCCCCCCAGTAGTGTCCTGTACTACCCCCCAAAAACATTGTCCTCTGCCCCCCCTTCACATCACCCCCCCACCCACTGTAGTGTCCTCTCCCTCCCCCCGTAGCAATATCCTCTGCCCCCCACAAAGTGCCCTCTGCCCCCTGAAAGCAGTGTCCTCTACCTCTCCATCCCCTATAGCAGTGTCCTCTGTCCATTTCTCATCACAATCCCCCCAACCTCACTGTAGTGTCCTCTGTCCCGCCTCCAACAGTATCTCCTCTGTCCCCTTCACATCACTTCCTACCTGCCAACATGGGTAAATCAGAGCAGAGATAGGGCAGTGTTAACATTTCATAATAACAAGCTGGTGATTGGCTGCTTGGACTGCCTAGCAACCAATCACTTAGGCAGCTCCTGTTCCCACCCTCCATCCAGCACTATGATGTCTCCCACTCTCTGCTCTGCAGAGAACATGAGAGCAGCGGAGGCTGGGGGAGAGGCAGAGCCATGGTCACCATCCACCTGTTGGCTCACCATGGTTGACCAGTCGATTGTGATGGACGGTTTGCTGACCTCTGCTCTATGCTGTATGGCAGGAAACAGAGTGGAGCACTCATGCGTAACACTTCATCCAGCAACTGACGACTCAGTCAATGCTCAGTCCCAGAGCATTAAGCCCTTCCTTGGTGAAAATTGGTAGGAACTGGGTAGAGGCACCCAGTGACCAATGTACACAAGGAAGCTGCTAATGCTTGATCCAACTGGCCTACTCACAGACTGAATCTTTAAAAACAGGGCAAGTGTTGAGCCAGTGCCAGTTACTCCCGACCTGGAAAGCACTCCACAACTAACTTGTTACCAGAACCAAGTCTGGAAAGAACCCATGTAGAAACCAGTGCCTAAAGGTCACTTCCAGGTTATTCTGATAATGTCCAGTCCAGTGCAGTGAAGTATAAGACACCAGCCCTAGCAGCAATGTAGAGAATTATGAAGAAAACTAGGTAATCTTTTAATAAAAGACATCATCCTCCTACAACACTAGAAGAAAACTAAGGTACACTGGTAGTGAAAGGTGTAATCCTGGACTAGCCTGGAGGTTTTTGTTCGTCAGTGCCCAGTTTTCCTGCACGCAGTAGTCATATTAAGATAACTGATGGTAAGAAAACAGTGAAAAGTGTGTCAAAAATTAATCCATCTAAAAATAAAGAAAAGTCCCAGAGGGTGTGATGAAACAAAGAAAATCCTGATGACGTTACCTGTGACGAAACACGTAGGGCGGAGACATGTGCACACACTACCATGATCATCTCCATGCAGATAATTTCCTGGCATTACTTGAACCAAGAACCTGAGTGCTGCAAAGGCACCTGTTTCTATTGACTATTATTAAAGTTACTCACATGTACTGCTGCTTGTAGTTTTTACTGATGTCAGGAGATCTGATCTTCTGCATGAGGATTCTGATCACATTGAGGAATATGATGAAATTGAGCTAAAGTATAACACAAGAAAATGAACATGTTAGAGTTGGCAAGGTAATCTATGGCTCTTCAGCTGCTGTGGGTCATGCACATTTGCTATATCTTTGGACAGTTATTGACCAGTCAGTTTTTCATCATATCTTAATATATGCGTCATATTGCACGTACTGTAAAGTTTACAAAAAAGAAACTCCTTCCATTGTCCCATTGGTGGGATGTTCCTTCACTTCCTAAAGTTCAGGAAAACCCCCTTTTCAGTCAGTAGTCACTGAAACAGGTGACTTCCCATCACCTCTTGTTCTTATGTCAACCATAAAATTTTGTGACAAATTTAATATGAGTAGTCACCATTACAAATGGTGAGTGGCTTTAAGTCTTTAAACCGGGAAAATGTTGGTTTAGGCCCCTTTCAGACTGGACGGACCCATCAGCGGATCTGCTTGCTCAGCAGGGGATGTCTCCGCTGATCTCCACTGAGCAAGTGGATGATAGGTGTGTGTTCGATCCGCTGCTGCAGAGCTGTTATCTATGTGACAGTTGAATGGAAATGGACCGCCAGTCTGTTTCCACCCAACTGTCATCCAATCCACCAAATGGATGGGGAAAGGATCTCCATCTGTCTGTTTTTAGCGTACAGGATTGGAACAGATGCCAGCTAGTGTCGGTGAACACATATTCGCTGACATCCGCCATTCCATAGAGAGCTATGGATGGTCCGATCGGGTCCACCTAAAAAATGACAGGCAGAAAGGGGCGAGTTACCTTCAACACAGCAGAGAGCTCTTGTTGTGTTTTCTTTGTTTCTATCATGGGCATAAATCCTACCTGGTCTAGGTAAATAATTCCCTGAAGATGATGAGAATGTGAAAAAAAAATTATTAACGTGTACGTGTGAACCCATCTGGGCCTTGGGCTTTACTTCTCTTGGCTTATTATCTGGTTCTAATTCCTGCTGGGTGATGGGATTTTCTAGGGCAGAACTGGATTGGCCATCAAGGGTCAGAAGATTTCAGTTTCAAAGTCATTTTCATATGCGCTCAAGTCGCAAGTCCACACACTTGGTGAAAGCTATTTAGAAAGGTTGCATAGATATAATATAGGTCTGTAGGTGGTTCTCAAATTAAATTGAAGTCTCCACCAAAAATAAGTACGCTATAATTAATGTCATTCAAGACAGACGATGGCTACAGAAAATGAATTTAATTTCAGTTAGGGAGGTATACCCCACATGGAAGGAAAATCTATTTGAAATCGATTTAAAAAATATTCTTCCCAAATATATTTCCATATATTTGAAATGCTACAATTTTGACCATATTCAACATATTTCAAAATATATTTCAATAAATATGTATATATTGGGGTACCGGTAATTTTTTTTTTACTAAAAAGATAGATTAATACATATTGGCCAAGATTTATGAAGAAAGATTATTTATTTGCAAAATTTTATAGGAAAAACACTTTTTTTCAAAATGTCTGGACTTTTTCATTTATATAGCATGTGAGGTCCCAATCATGTGATCACTGATTGTCCAATCAGTGATCACATGAATAGTAGTAAGCAATAATATAAAAAAATTAAATAAAAATGTAAAAATAAATTTGGAAAAATTATAATTTTTGGTTAAACTAATTTGGGTTATTTGTTTTTACTGAAAGGATAGATGAATACATTTTGGCCAAGATTTAAGAAGAAAGATTATTTATTTGCAAAATTTTATAAGAAAAACACTTTTTTTCAAAATGTTTGGACTTTTTCATTTATATAGCTAAAAAAAAAAAATCCCAGTGCTGAATAAATACCACCAAAATAAAGTTTTATCTGTCTCAAAAAAATGCAAAAAAATACATTTGGGTACAATGTTGCATGACCGCGCAATTGTCATGCAAAGTGTTATAGCGCCGAAAGCTGAAAATTGGCCTGGTCAGGAAGGTGGTGAAAGTGTCCGAACTTGAAGTGGTTAAAGAAATGGGGGCATGCAGTTGTCGCCAAGACAGGATGACACAAAAATTCTAACCCTCCCTCAGTATACTATAAATTTGTTTTTGCTTGTGTCCTCTGCGGAAATATTTTCTATCACTTCCCCTACTGGCCAAAAAGTTTGTATTTTTTGTGAAATTTTTTTAAATTGTGGGGGTGGATGTATTAATATTAAAACAAGTTGTTAACATCTGAACTTACATATATATTTCCTTGCCTGGTTCCTCCCTCCCTATTTTTTTAATCTTTCCGCCATCATAACATACTTTTATTTTATACCCATATATTTTTGATTTTGCCACTGGGTCTCTATGCTTTCCTATGCAATGCAGGCAAATCATAGCTAGTGGATAGGGCCGGCAGGGTGTTGTACATAGTTGAGAAAATGAAGCAGGCTCTGACTTGCTGCTGCTCCTAATGCACACTAAGATGCTCAGAGTGTCCAGTGAAATCTGAGTAAGCAACTTCAGTACAGGAAAGAGCAGCCAATGCAGCAGTGCAAGAATGATGGCAAGTCTGGAATTCAAAAGCGGAGTTCCGCCACCTTTGCAAAAATGTAAAGTCAGCGGCTACAAATACTGTGGCTGCTGACTTTTAAGGCTCCATGCACACTGGTCATGTTAGCTGTGTAAAGTCGAGTTCAGGGGTGGACTGACAACTCATGGGGCCCCTGGGTGATAGGGGATCATGGGGCCCCTGTGTCCTCGCCCACACTCAAACCACACCCAAAAAAGCCTATGAAAGGTACCAGGGGCATCTCATGGGGCCCCCTACTGACCCCGGGCCCTCGGGCAGTGCCCGAATGGTCAGTTCACCTCTGGTCGAGATAACAACATGAGTTTTCCAGTGTTTTTTAGCATTTTTGTATTAGTGTTTAGCCGCAGTTTTTCTGCGTTTGCGTTTTTTAGCTTTTTTACACAAACAAAAGAAATAAAATTTTTGCTCAAAAAAAGCCAAAAAACACCAGTTTGACTCGTTTTACCACATTTTTTAGCATTAGATCTACTAAAAAACTCCTCTAGAAACTCACTAGTTCTGGATTTTTTTCCTGGCTGTAGAAAAAAAATGCCAAAAGCCAGAAACAGCAGCTGTAAGAATGTCCAGTGTGCATGAGGACTAATTGTAGGGCACTTACCTGTCCAGGCATCCAGCGGTGTCCTCACGCCGAGCCGATTCTTCAATCAGCTGTTGGGTGCTGGTGCCGCCATCTTAACTAAGGGAAACCGTCATCACCATCTGTTTCCCTAACAGGGACACCAGCAACAAATAAAACACGACAGAGGCTCTAACTGGGGTTCTGGGTTTTTTCCAGCCAAAAAAACGCTGATTAAAGCCTGTGTGTGCATGGACACAGAGGATAACATGCTGGGGAGTTTAATAGTTGTAGAAAAAAATGCCAAAAGCCAAAAACAGCCGCTGTAACAACATCCAGTGTGCATGAGGACTAATTGTAGGGCACTTACCTATCCAGGCATCCAGCGGTGTCCTCACCCCGAGCCGATTCTTCAATCAGCTGTCGGGTGCTGGTGCCGCCATCTTAACTATGGGAAACCGTCATCACCATATGTTTCCCTAACAGGGACACCAACAACAAATAAAACACGACAGAGGCTCTAACTGTTCTGGGATTTTTTCCAGCCAAAAAATGCTGATTAAAGCCTGTGTGTGCATGGACACATAGGATAACATGTTGGGGAGTTTACTGGCTGTAGAAAAAAATGCCAAAAAGCCAAACACAGCCGCTGTAAAAAATGTCCAGTGTGCATGAGGACTAATTGTAGCTCACTTACCTGTCCAGGTATCCAGTGGTGTCCTCACCCTGAGCCGATTCTTCAATCAGCTGTTGGGTGCTGGTGTTGCCATCTTAACTAAGGGAAACCTTCATCACCGTCTGTTTCCTACTGCGCATGCGCAAAACGCACGGTGCTTTGTGAATGGGCAGCAGTCCTCTGGGACCTTGGAAGTGTCCCAGAGGGTTTCAGGGGTGCCGAACTTCTGGCTCAGTTCGTCAAGGAGAAGTGGGAGCGGGTACCTGTCAAAATCAGGTACCTGCTCCCCCTACTCCTTAAAAGGTGCCAAATGTGGCAGCAGAGGGGGGGTAGGAGGCAGAAAAGTGGAGCTTGCACTTGTGGGTGGAACTCTGCTTTAAGGGAGTGTATATATATATATATATATATATATATATATATATATATTTATTTTTTTATATATATATATATATTTTAAGAAAAACCCTTCCAGTTGTAACCCTTCCACTCTGTTTTTGTCTGTAATGCCCTGACGGTGATGTGAAAGCTCCCTAACAGGGACACCAGCAACAAATAAAACGCGACAGAGGTTCTAACCCGTCCTCACACATCGAAAACTATATAAAACGTTTTGGATGAACTACTAGCATCTCTGTACACATCCTGACAAAATCATATATTGAATATGATGAAAATATAATTACAAATATCGCCATCAGAATTGGAGTCTTGATTATCCACCAGTAATTATTTTCATAATCATCCCAGCATCTGTGTGAAAAAATGGGAGAAAAAAGTGGGTTTTAGTACATTTGTATTATCTTTTATGGTAGGGCAAGGATAAAATCCCAGATTGCTTTTTTTTTTTTTGCTGTCTGTAACCCATTGAAGAGGTTTCCTTCCCCTTTCTGTCCTGGAGACACAAGTAGTTAAAGGAAACCTCTACAAAGTGAGGGAAACTCCCATGTCAGACAGTGGTCACCTGAACAGACATCCCCATTGGATTTGTTTTACTGCTTGTTTTGGTGATATATTTTGGATTTCCTATCATTTTCAGTCTCAAACAGAGGGGTGAATCACAGAGAGAGTAAGAGTTGTAAAGTTTAGGATATATTCATAGTGACAGGTACTCTTTATGGAGATATCGACGGTTTGTTAGACCCCTGATGCCTCGCTTGGCCTCCAGGACATCTGATTAAACACAGATCTACTTGATAAGCTGCTTCCCTAGCCGTTACAGCCACTTCGAAGCCGGAAGTGATGAGGATTTTGTCAATTCTGGTTTCAGTTCATCAAGACGAGACAGTGGAACAGGTTTTCCTCCATTTTTTTCCTGGGCAGCAACCCAACTGCTTACAGCCTGGGAAAGCAGTAAGGGAATAGGGGCTCCGCAGAGCTGTAAAAGTGATTGGATGGCTGTAGATCCATCTGGATCATTTTTACAAGAATACAAATTATAGCATTTGTAGCACCCCTCTAGTTAGTTAGGGGGAGCTAGCTAGGTTTTTCATTTACAGTCTGAATAGCAGCCTGGTGTGAGTTACCTGGGATGAGTCAGCCAGGTCACTTTGGGATCTGCAGATCAGTTCCTTGATACCTCCCCCTGCTCTAGAAATGTGAGAAGTTTCTAGAAGGCAGTGGGTGGGGGTGAGGAAGGGCTTATCTGCATACTTTAGGGATCTTGGCCAATCCCCAAACAGGAAGCTTGGAATGGGGCCAGGACAACCCTTAAATATGGGAGAGCCTGATCAGCATGGGAGTAGTGTTGGGTGGAAGATGATGTGAAGGCTTACGCGTTTCGAAGGGAGATTCCTTCAAAGTGCTCTGAGGAAGAAGGGATCTCCCTTTGAAACGCGTCAACTTCACCCTGAGTCTCCCCTCTCGATGAGATTCGCACGTGTCTCCTACTCCAGTGTTCCGATTTTGGATTTTATTATATACTGTCACTTTTGTGAGTATACATCTTAATTCAATAAAATCACTCTTTTACTGAGGTAGTGCGCAAGGTTGGTGCTCTTTTTGTATATGTAGATATGCAACAGCCTCCCTTAAACAAGCTTTTGAGTTATAAAAATGACAGCCAGTTCTGAAAACGTCTTGCATACAATATTTCATTATATGAAAGACAATCTCTTACCCGGTATCATCAAAGCTGATCCTGGTTTTGATCCACACTGTAATTGTAAGAGCTGGCAGACCTAGGGGGAAAAAAAAAACATAACTTTGATACATACCATAGGCTTAGAGTATATTCTGTTTTGTGTTGCTTTATGAACAAAATGTAAAAGATCAGATTAAAGCTGAACCACGACAAACGGCACATGAAATCCAGATATATAGGGGCTGGCAAAATGATTTGTATTGCTTTCCATCCTTTCCTGAGATTTACACAACTCTGCCACACAGTACAGCCCTGTCTGGCAGAAGAAGCAACCTGACCTCTCTCTGCTGTCCTTTCAGATACAGGCCTCCACCCCCCAACCATACCCTGTGACTGGACAGTGAAAGGAGAAGCAGCACATCATTGGGCCCTTTTCCCTGTGTCACTTTGCTCTCTCCTCCTAAGGCTCCATGTACACGGGACAATTCTGAACGATGGAAACTGACTGCTGGAAAACGTAGGTTAAAAAATGTCTGTTTAGCTGTGTTTGCATACCGTGTTTATGAGCGTTTGCGTTTAGAAGTGTTTTTAACCCCTTTGGGCTGGCACCTCCCGGCCCTTTAAGGGTTTCAGAAGGCGGGGCGGGGTTTAAGGTCATGTGACCGTCGTGATATGCCGGCATGGTGGTCACATGATCGGGAAAGGTCCCGATCAAAATAGGAGATCGGGACTTTTCCGTGAATACCGGACATGTGTGCTGGGAGTGCGCAGGGCGCGCGCTCTCAGCACATATGTTCTTTTTTAATAGAACGCAAATGTGCGGCCGCTCGGGGTCTAGGCCCAAACGCCAGGAGGTCACACATTTGCGCTCGGGCGGCGTGAAGAGGTTAAAGATAACCTCAGGAGACATTCCAAAATGCCCAGAATGCACTGAAAATCAGTAAAAAAAATAACTATTTCAGACATTTTGAGAGAAATAGAGAGAGCAGAAGCAGAGAGAGCAGTATGTATTGAGATTAGCTGTCTTTTGTTTTGTTTTTTTGTGGTGTTTGGATGTGTTCCAGCTCATTTCTGTGCAGAAATTATTGCAGCAGTGTCTAACATATTTTCTTTCATGCAAAACCTCAAAGTATGGTGTACCAGGTCCATTTGAGTACCGGGAAAACGCTTTTCATGCATTTTTCATGATGAAAAAAGGCTCTGGACAGCATCTGGAAATGGAAGAGTTGAAAAAAAAAATTTCAAGCGGAAATGCTTGTAAACGTGGTTAGCCGCGTTTAGCCGCATTTACATGTGTTAACAAGCGCTTGCCGGTTGAAACGCTGATAAAATCTACTCCTGAACGCAAGTTTTCTGCGTTCAAAAAAACGACTGTAAACTCAACTGCCTGTAAACGACGATGTGTACATGGACACAGGAAAACATTAGGGAGAGTTCAGGGGCTGCTGAAAAAAACGCTGAACAGCTCCTAAACGTGAGTTTATCAGTTGCAGTGTACATGAGCCTAAGAGCATGCTCTTTGTACTGCAACATGTCTGATTTGCTCATTCTCTCCCTTTTTAAATCTTTTGCATTATTTTTAAATAATTAATATTTTGTATAATTTTGATTCTATTTTATGGCACTTTTTTACTTATTTTTATGTTTGTATTTTATTGTGATTCTAATGGACATATGGATATTGATAATGGACATACTGTATATATACTTTTTTTTTCTTATATCACAGTGCAGCCCTGATAAAGGGGTGGCTTGAGACCCCTGAAATGCATTGATTACCCAGTTTCTACTTGGCATGGCACTCCAATATTTCAGTCCAACCAATATGTTCTCTGTCCTCCAATGTGATCTCTGCTGTACAGGGACTACAGAGGCTGACACCAAGAAAAATGGAGGCACTTACACTGCTATCATTAAAAATATGCATTTAATGATGTATTAGTAATTATCGAGCTCGATTAATTTGTATGTTATGAATATTTGCCTTTAACTGCCTTGTAATAAGATGAATTAAGATTGTCCAAAGATAAGTAAATAGCTGGAAGATACCCAGACTTGAAAAATATATGAATATGAAAATACACGTCTCAAAATATTGTATTCATTTGTGTTTAAAGCGCAATTCCAGAAAATACGCTAATTAATGCAGTTCTATATATTTTTTATTAAGAAATCTTCATATGTATTTTTTAAATTAAACCACTGTAAGTACTTGGATTGACCCGATAACCTATCTTGGAATCCACTGTACAAGAGACTTTAGAATGGGAGTCAGGTATGTTGTATGCAGGGGCGGACTGACAACTCATGGGGCCCCTGGGCAATAGGGGATCATGGGGCCCCTGTGTCCTTGCCCAAACTCAAAAAAGCCTATGAAAAAGGTACCAGGGGCATCTCATGGGGCCCCCTACTGACCCTAGGCCCTCGGGCAGTGCCCGAGTTTCCAAATGGTCAGTCCGCCCTTGGTTGTATGCAAATGTACTAACAATGGGCATGCTGACAGGAGGAGAGAGCAGAACGAGTAGAGAGACAACCACAGTATTCTGCTAACGCTGCTGTTCTATTACAATCCAAACAGGACGCTTTAGTGGAGAGAAGACACTACTGTTTTTCCACTACAGTTGGTGAGAAGAAAAGTTGTAATTTTCCTGTGTGCCAAAGCTATGAAAATCTCAGAACTGAAAGGACAAAAATGCAATTCCTTTGGCAAGTAAAATTCTATGTTATATGCATTTATTCTGTTTATTTAGCAGTCTACCTGGAGTTCTGATTCAGCCCGGGTTCACATATATGCGGTGCGGTAAATTGCATGTGATTCGCACAGGAACCGCATCGCATTACTGTACAAATCACATGCGATTTGTGTGCTGTACGATTGGAGACGTACATTTTGTATGGCTCTAATCGCACCGCACTTGCACCAAAAACCCTTTTTTTGGTCCACACTAGAATCGGATCGCATGGGTACTCACACCTATGCAATCCGATTCTGCACATCGCACCACTTTCGGGGTGTTGTTAACTTAACATACACACTCGCAGCGGTTCGCATGAACGGGGTGCAATTCTGATGCGCTGCGGAATTCGCACTGAAAACACTGCGAATTCCACACCGCATCAGTGTGATCCAGGGCTAAAGAAGAAAGCATATTGTTTTTTCAAAGAGTACATATTTCAAGTTTAATTGCAACAGTATAGAACTTTCACATTTGATATGTTTGATCTTCTATATTTTTTAATGTATGACATATAGAGATTTGTAGATTAGCTACTAGAAGGTAGTCGCAGGGGCTCAGCCCATACCTGTCTATTTCTCTCTTTTAGCAAATGGAGACATACAGTTGCAAGAAAAAGTATGTGAACCCCTTGGGATTACGTGGAGTTTTGCATGAATTGGGCATAAAATGTGCTCTGAACGTCATCTAAGTCACAACAATAGAAGAACACAGTCTGCTGAACATAATACTACACAAACATTAGATGTTGCCATGGTTTAATTGCACATTACATGTAAACATTCACAGTGCAGGGAGGAAAAAGTATGTGAACCTTTGGACTTAATAACTGGTTGACCCTCCTTTGGCAGCAATAACCTCAACCAAACGTTTCCTGTAGTTGCAGATCAGACCTGCACAATGATCTGGAGTAATTTTGGACCACTCCTCTTCACAAAACTGTTTCAGTGTAGCAATATTCTTGGGATGTCTGGTGTGAATCGCTCTCTTAAGGTCATGCCACAGCATTTCAATCGGGTTGAGGTCAGGACTCTGACTGGGCCACTCCAGAAGGCGTATTCTGTGCTGTTGCAGCCATTGTTTTGTTGAATTACTTGTACGCTTTGGGTCATTGTCCTGTTGCCTCACCCATCCTCTGCAGAGCTTCAGTTGGCGGACAGATGGTCGTACGTTTTCCTGCAAAATGTCTTGATAAACTCTGGAATTCATTTTCCCATCAATGACAACAATCCATCCAGGCCCTGAGGCAGCAAAGCAGCCCCAAACCATGATGCTCCCTCCGCCATGTTTTACAGTGGGGATGAGGTTTTGATGTTGGTGTGCTGTGCCTTTTTTTCTCCACACATAGTGTTGTGTGTTCTTCCCAAACAACTCAATCTTGGTTTCATCTGTCCACAGTATATTTTGCCAGTAGTGCTGTGGAACATCCAGGTGCTCTTTTGCATACTTAAAACGTACTGCAATATTCTTTTTGGACAGCAATGGCTTCCTCCGTGGTGTCCTCCCATGTACTCCATTCTTGTTTAATGTTTTCCTTATTGTAGATGTGTCAACAAAAATGTTAGCATGTGCCAGAGATTTCTGTAGGTCTTTAGCTGACACTCTGGGATTCTTCTTTACCTCATGCAGCATTTTGCGCTGTGCTCTTGCAGTCATTTTTACAGGACGACCACGCCTAGGGAGAGTAGCAACAGTGCTAAACTTTCTCCATTTGTAGACAGTCTGTCTTACCGTGGACACATGAACATCAAGGCTTTTGGAGATACTTTTGTAACCCTTTCCAGCTTCATGCAAGTCAACAATTCTTGATCGTAGGTCTTCTGATAGCTCTTTTCTGCGAGGCATGGTTCACATCAGACAGTGCTTCTTGAAACCAGTAAACCCAAAACAGGTGTGTGTTTTTTAAGGGCAGGACAGCTGTCAGCAACACATCTAATATCATCACACTGATTGGAGTCAAAGTTGGCTCACTCCTGGCTCCAATTATCTCTGGGAGAAGTCATTAAGCTAGGGCTTCACATACTTTTTCCTCCCTGCACTGTGAATGTTTACATGTTATGTGCAATTAAACCATGGCAACATCTAATATTTGTGTAGTATTATGTTCAGCAGACTGTGTTCTTCTATTGTTGTGACTTAGATGCCGTTCAGAGCACATTTTATGCCCAATTCATGCAAAACTCCACGTAATCCCAAGGGGTTCACATACTTTTTCTTGCAACTGTACAATATCAGCCTCATAGGGAGTGGATGGTTTTCAATGTCTGGTAGGCTTGTATTGTGAGAAGCAGCAATAACGCACAACCATTGTGCACTACAAAGCATGGAGTGGTACATATGTTGCAACTGTCAAGAATCGTGAGGAGTACTGTAAATCAATAGTCTTGGACTTTCAGTAATAAACGTATCAAAATTTTTTTTCTTTTGGTTAAAACTGTGCGCAAATATACAGCCAACGCATTTCAAGGGTTCTCACCCCTCTCCAGATCTTTGGTTGATTTATCAGGTGAACATGAAAGTCCCAGATACTGCTAGATCAGTTGGGCAGCACAGTGGCTAAATGGGTAGCACTTCCACCTGGCAGTTCTAGAGTTGTTGGTTCAAATCCCAACCACGGCACCACGTACCTGGAGTTTGCATGTTCTCCCTGTGTGGGGTTCCTCCCACACTCCAAAGAGATGCTAGTAGGTTAAATGGCCCTAGTATGTGTATGTATGAGTGTAAGGTAGGGACTTTGGATTGTATGGCCCTTAAGGGTTAGAGACTGATGTGAATGTACAATATATATGTAAGCACTGCATAAATTGATGGTGCTATATAAGTACTTGTAATATTATTATTATTATACAGGATTTATATAGCGCCAACAGTTTGCTCAGTGCTCTACATTATAATGGGAGACAATACAGTTCAATACACGAGAGGTTCGAGGGCCCTGCTCCTTGGAGCTTACAATCTAGGAGGGAGGGGATAGTGGTACAGGAGGAAATAGCTGTGAGGGATGGAGTGGTAGGAAGAGTGGAGGAGATCGGCAATTAGCTGAGGGCGGGGTAGGCTTCCCTGAAGAGATGGGTTTTCAGAGTGTGCCTAAAGGTGAGGAGAGTAGGTGATAGTCTGATGGATTGGGGTAGGGAGTTCCAGAGGATGGGGGAAGCCCTGGAAAAGTCCTGGAGACGGGCATGGGAGGAGGAGACCAGGGAGCTAGAGAGTAGGAGGTCTTGTGAGGAGCGGAGAGTACGTTTTGGGTGGTATTTGGATACCAGATCGGTGATGTAGTTTGGGGCAGTGTTATGGATAGCTTTGTATGTCAATGTTAGCATTTTGAATTTTATCCGTTGGGCAATCGGAAGCCAGTGGAGGGATTGGCAGAGGGGGGTGGCGGATACGGAGCGGTTTATAATAAATAAATATCTTACCTGTGTGGACTCCTCAGAGCCAAACAATTGTTAGGTAAAACTTTCTGGAACCACAGCCAGGGCAACCTAACTTGAGATGCTCGCTGACTTCTCCTGATGAAACCTCCTTTCCTTGTCTTGACAGGCAGCTCAAACAGCATTGTGTTTAGGTGGCATTTTGATAATATGGAGGTTGTCAATCTAAAACCACACTCGGGGCTTCTTTATACTTGCGTTAGTCTCGGAAAACCAATCTATGGTGGATCTCTTTTAGCAGAGTGGTACAAGAGCAGGTGACAAGCACTAAGGAAGTAATATTGCACAACCCCTATGGAGACGTGGGTTTAATGAACCATCTGAAACTTACCCCCTTCTTGAGATAAATGGGCCACTACCGGAAACACTCTAACACACCCCCTTACATGAATGAACATCTCCAGATTATACAAACACTGTCTCTATTAAACATAAATTTGTCAAGTTGATCCAGGGAATATCCGATTGCCTCTCAGGGGATCAGGAAGGAATTTTTTTCCCTGCAGGAGCAAATTGGATCATGCTTTGGTGGCCTTTGTTTTGCCTTCCTCTGGATCAACTGTGGGTATAGGATTATAACTTTTTTTTAATTTTATTTTACTTTAATGGTTGAACTGGATGGACTTTTGTCTTTTTTCAGCCAGACTAACTATGTAACTAAGTGAGGCAAAGTAACACAAACTGTGACCAGGATAAAATAACAAAAATTCCTACACGGAGCAATCCTATACCAAATTTGTATATAGGAATCAACCCCAAAGGTAACTGGGACCAGGTTTTACCAATCAGCTTAAACTGTAACAGAATCACCTAGAGTATCATAAGGCCTGTCAGAATAAATAGCATAAACCCTCAAATGCTATGCCTGGAGTGACTTTGCTAGGTCCAAGTCTGTCTACAGAATTTCACTATTCCAAAAAGGAAGAAATGGACAAAGTCCATGTGAGTGCTAAGAGACAGGATGAAATGGTCCAAAAACAAAAAAAAGCAAAGAAATGATTTCAGTCGACTGGGTTGGGGCCCTTTTGGTGGTTAACTAGTAGTGAGGCTGAGATGCTTCCACATATTCCCAGTTCAAGAGGATGGGAGAGCTCTGGTGGGAATAACTTGACAAAGGTGCCTGACTGTAAAGAAAGAACAAGCAACATGTTCAGAAAGAAGTTGAATGGATCTAAGTTACTAGGGCAATCCTGAACAAGTGATATAGCACTGCCCAGTGGTTTGCTGAAGACGTGCAGCAATGTTTAAGGAACTGGAGGACAAATTGTGTTAGCTAAAGTTTACCTTCCTGTTGTACGGCATGTGTTTAGTCGGTTGACAACCCTCTCACCAACCTTGCGCTATGGATACAGACGACGGAGTGGCCCCTCATGGATTGATGGCTGGAGCAAACCCACTCTGTATAGCTGAAGATGTAGAAGGAGTCTAGCGAAACCCACTCTGTCTTGCTGAAGATGTAGAAGGAGACTAATGAAACCCACACTATCTGGCTGAAGATGTAGAAGGAGACCAGTGAACCCACTCTGTATAGCTGAAGATGTAGAAGGAGTCTAGCGAAACCCACCCTGTCTTGCTGAAGATGTAGGAGACTTATGAAACCCACTCTGTCTTGCTGAAGATGTAGAAGGAGATTAATGATACCCACACTGTCTGGCTGAAGATGTAGAAGGAGACCAGTGAACCCACTCTGTATAGCTGAAGATGTAGAAGGAGTCTAGCGAAACCCACCCTGTCTTGCTGAAGATGTAGGAGACTTATGAAACCCACTCTGTCTTGCTGAAGATGTAGAAGGAGATTAATGATACCCACACTGTCTGGCTGAAGATGTAGAAGGAGACCAGTGAACCCACTCTGTATAGCTGAAGATGTAGAAGGAGTCTAGCGAAACCCACCCTGTCTTGCTGAAGATGTAGGAGACTTATGAAACCCACTCTGTCTTGCTGAAGATGTAGAAGTAGACTAATGAAACCCACTCTGTCTTGCTGAAGATGTAGAAGTAGACTAATGAAACCCACACTGTCTGGCTGAAGATGTAGAAGGAGACCAGTGAACCCATTCTGTATAGCTGAAGATGTAGAAGGAGTCTAGCGAAACCCACCCTGTCTTGCTGAAGATGTGGGAGACTTATGAAACCCACTCTGTCTTGCTGAAGATGTAGAAGTAGACTAATGAAACCCACTCTGTCTTGCTGAAGATGTAGCAGTAGACTAATGAAACCCACACTGTCTGGCTGAAGATGTAGAAGGAGACCAGTGAACCCATTCTGTATAGCTGAAGATGTAGAAGGAGTCTAGCGAAACCCACCCTGTCTTGCTGAAGATGTAGGAGACTTATGAAACCCACTCTGTATGGCTGAAATGCTACTGCCAGGGGCGGACTGACAACTCTTGGGGCCCCCAGGCAATAGGGGATCGTGGGACCCCTGAGTCCTCGCCCACACTCAAACCACACCCAAAAAAGCCTATGAAAGGTACCAGGGGCATCTCATGGGGCCCCCTACTGACCCCGGACCCTCGGGCAGTGCCCGAGTTCCCAAATGGTCAGTCCGCCCCTGGCTACTGTTGAACATGCTACTGCTAGGCCACACTGGAAGGCCAGTGGACTCAGCACTCTAGCCTGAATGTCCACTTCCTTTCCTGGTCTGCCGTGAAGTACCCTGAACCTCCCCGAACAGCTCACTGAATTTCTCTCCACTCTCCCGTCCAGGCCGCATAGCTTCCTGGGAACTGGAGGTTCCTAGCCACTGGGATGCAGTGCCGATTGTACTTAGTGAAACTATATTTCCCACAGTCCTTTTCTTTACAAAGCCTGCTCCTCCTAGTTTGATGTTGACCAATCAGGGAAGGACATAAAAGTCAATAGAGACATAGCTAACGGACATGCCGGGACTTGTTATCCCACAACTATAATTCTCTAAAGTCTATCTTTGCCTTGTTTTTTTGCAGAGGGGTGCTAGCCCCTGGCTACATTTGTATGGGAATACCACACAATATTCCCTTGCATGGGTTGAGTTCCAAAAAAAACCTAATTGGGGGTATAATTTTTTCTACAGCATGTGTACAACTTTATCTGGCTGCCATGTTATTTTAAGGTGGGCAGTCGGGGAAGGGCGGCTCAACTGTCTATTTTTACCACCCTCCCCGACACAAGTGTAAATGAACACTTATTTTTACTGCACAGTGCTGACCTGTCTGATGCAAAAGACTGGGAGGACAATAACTACGAAATTCCTCTAAAGCTACTTTTCACCAGAAAAGAGAACGTTTTATAGATTTTTACTTAATAGCATAAAAACAAAAATTAAGGAAAAAAGGGTTGGGATGACACAAAAGGGCAAGATACTGAATCAAACTGTGAAACACATAGAAAGATCTAAGCATTTCAAATCAAATTTTCCATCTCTAGACCTGCAAAGGGTGAGAGAGATGACTTCTCTGCTGCAGTTACATAATCCAGGAATGTGCGATCCCTGAAGGCAAACCAAAGGTTGTTGAACAGGTGTCTCTATTTTATATAAAACAAATTCAAATAAATTCATATTTCAGTCTCTCATATAAATTCAAATAAATTCAATTTCAGTCTCTTATAAGAAGAAAAATCCTACCCTGCAGGAGAACTGAAATGCTGAACTTTCAGGTCTTGTACCTTTGAATATTTCCCTGGTGGCTCCATTTTCTTCAAAATACTCAGCTGTTGAATTGCCATGGGCCACCACAATTGCCCACAATTTAATATACCTTCCAGAGACACAAAACTGATAAAGAAATTAACATACATTTACCACCCAAGACTATGAATCGGTAAACTTCGGTGCTGTAAAATCTCATCACATATTTACTAAACTGGATATGTAAATGTTATCATTCTTTGCATATGAAGGTGCTGTACACACATGACAAAAAGGAGACCTTGCCATATGTTCTTGATGCTCTGCAAATGCTCCTCAGAGGCTGAGGTAGATCGATGTTGAGTCAAATGGATCAACAAAGTTCACAGTTTGGTCAAATATTTGCTTCACATTGCACAGTAGAATGATGAAACAACTGTTGACGGCGGTGACTCCAACACATGAGTTAATTGTTCACCCCAGTAGACCCTTTCACCAGAATGAACATCAACAGGCTCGAAGATGCTGCACACCTATAACAGCCTTAAAATACTAACCTCAAAAGGCTTTAAAGCCAACTGAACATTCAGTTTAAAGGCTCATTCAGATGGCAGATTAGTGCCATCCTCCATGCAGAGCTGCTGGATGCACATGCAGCACCGGCACAGAGACAACCGCATGTCAAAGTCTGACATGTTGGCAGGAATGGATACCATATTCGAATGCACTCTGCTGTAAATCAGTTAGATACATTCTAAGTGCATCAAAATATAAAGAAGGGGGACTCAATGAAAGAGTTACAACACTTTTCTGGCGGTATGGTTCCTGTGAAATTACCTAATTCAGAATACCCTTTCAACGGTTTTGGTGGAAGGTCCAACATATGCTCCAGATCCTGGTAGTTCTTATTTCCCATTTTCGGTGGTGACAGAGCCAAAAAGAAGTACTGGCAGGTCACAGATAACCAACCTGGTGGTAATTAAGACCAAATCTGAACTGGCATACAAAGAAACACCAGTGCTTAGAGCTGGGCATATATGTTCTTTGAAGCTGCCATGAATGTAACAGCTCCTCACACAGGGCTCATGGTTTTTAGGACACCGGTGGTTGCTGGCTTCCTAGCAAATGATGACTAAACCCCACTACCAGTCATCCACCAGCCGGGAGATTCCCCCACCCACATCTAAGTGTAAAGAAAGGGGAAGGATACCCCTCTCTACTCCTAGAATGCAGGCGCTCTTTGATAAATAGCACACGGACCTCCCTTCGTTATCAGAGGATGACTGGGAGGATTGTCTTCTACAGTGTCTCCCTACTATGATCTCAGCCATGGACCGCTTCATACAGCTTAAATTTATCCATAGAGTATATTACACCCTGCGGCGCTTGGCTGTGATATATCCTTGATAGATCAGCTGTGATATGGAGGTGGGCACGTTTCTCCATATGTTGAAATGGAATCAGTCGGCTCCGCCGACAATCTCGGGATGGGAATCGGCAGTCAACGGGGCGCTTCTGTTGTACAAACTTACTTATATGAGCCATAATTGTCCAGCTAAATTTGATAAAATATGGACTGGGTGGGTGGAGACTCAGGGACTTACGGTATAATAATTGGCTGGAAATGCTTGCTGATGTTATTACCCAAACATGGCAATGGACATGAATCACTGTGGTTGGGGATGCATCATTGGCGGCACTTGGCTGTGATATATCCTTGATAGATCGGCTGTGATATGGAGGTGGGCACGTTTCTCCATATGTTTTGGGAATGTTCCAAGCTTCTCCCCTTCTGGGTTGGGGTGCTGGATACTATTAAAGCTGTTAGTAAACTGTCTATCCCCATGGTTCTGCTGATTATGTTGCTAGGTCTCTTGGACCTCGTGGAGATGTCTAAGCATAATAGACTTTTTGTCTTCTATGCTTTTTACTATGCTAGGAGAGAAATTCTGTTGAAATGGAATCAGTCGGCTCCGCCGACAGTCTCGGGATGGGAATCGGCAGTCAACGGGGCGCTTCTGTTGTACAAACCTACTTATATGAGCCATAATTGTCCAGTTAAATTTGATAAAATATGGGCTGGGTGGGTGGAGGCTCAGGGCCTTACAGTATAATAATTGGCTGGAAATGCTTCCTGATCAGGGGCGGACTGACAATTCATGGGGCACCCGGGCAATAGGGGATCATGGGGCCCCTGTGTCCTTGCCCAAATTCAAAAAAGCCTATGAAAAAGGTGCCAGGGGCATCTCATGGGGCCCCCCACTGACCCCGGGCCCTCAGGCAGTGCCCGAGTTTCCAAATAGTCAGTCCGCCCCTGGTCGTACAATATCAATACAGTTCCTTCAACCTCTCATGGTATGAGTCCCAAAGAAGTGAAAAAAGTCCATATCTATGGAAAAGCTAACATTTTACAGCCTGTCCAGTCCATGGGCAGTTATAGAGGATAAGCTACTGCTGCGCCGCTTTAGTTTTCCAAAAGCATGGTTATGGTTTGCCTTATCAGACCATAGGCCTTGCCACATGTGCCCCTCCAAAGAGGTCCAGACTATTCTTCATTTTGATCTAACTTGTCCCAAAACCTCTAATACCTGCAAGAGGGGGTTACAGCCCTTTATAGATCTACTCACACATTATATATAACTCCCCCTCTTAGCTCCACACCAATGGGCAGATAATACCAACCAAGGGCAGGAGCCCAATAGCTTGCAGCTTCTCCAAAAGACCCAGATCCTTTTGGGGGCCCCTCCCTGATTGCTATCAGAGTAAATGGTCAGTCCACCCCTGTTGCTGATGTTATTACCCAAACATGGCAATGGACATGAATCACTGTGGTCGGGGATGCATCATTGGCTGCTATGATGTTGGCTGCACAGTTGATGGTGTCTTAGTAACCAATGATGCTGTACAGAGTATGCACTGACGACAGGTGTGTCCGTGGTACAGATCCACGGGCTTCAGTGCTGCCTCCACCATGCCTTTGATAAATTCATGTACCTGGCACTGCAGAATTCTCAAGTGTGTTGTGCACACTCTTTATCAATGTCCCAGATGGTGCTTAAAGTCTTATAGTGTGTTTTCGTTAAAAATCAGCTACATCCTAAGTAGAAAATGTAAATCTTGTACCCTACTAGCATGCTGCAAGGACCATTATTCTCTGTGTGGAAGCAGTGGTCTCTTTTCACAGGTCTGGCACCTAGGTTTATAGATTTTCCATTATCAGTGGCAAAAACAACAATGTTTCTGTCATTGATACTGACATGATTACTTAATGAATTGTCTCCTGCCATAGATTCATTAATACTAATACATATACGAAGGAGATATTTGTTTTGAGTCCCATAGACATTTTGATACAGTGTTCCGGCCCTGATGAAGAATTTTGTGGCTCTTGAAATGCATTGGAATGCATCTTGTTTTTCTTTTGTCATTTGTGGAAAAAAAATACGAGATTTAGGACTTTTGAGACATTTGTTTGGCACACTTATTGACACAACTATCTAGTTCTGTTTGTCCTCTTAGGCCAAATGGAGGCATACCACTAGAGTGCATTGCACGGCATTCACTATTCAATATTTCTTGTTACCACTCACCCCAGCCAATAACAATGTACCACCAAAAATATCTTCTTTGGGAGGTGAAGGTGAGCGTGAGTAGAGTGTGCAAATACATCCCCTCCACCAGAAGCCAGGAGAAATTAGCTAAGACGGAGTACTGGAAAAACGCCATGGCCACCTTACAGCCCACCTGAAATACAGACAGGACACAGCTTAACTCAAGTCAATAAACAGGAGACAAGTGAGTACAAAATGAACATAGCTTATATCTACCATAGCTTATACAGTTGCAAGAAAAAGTATGTGAACCCTTTGGGATTACGTGGAGTTTTGCATGACTTGGGCATAAAATGTGCTCGGAACGTCATCTAAGTCACAACAATAGAAGAACACAGTCTGCTGAACATAATACTACACAAACATTAGATGTTGCCATGGTTTAATTGCACATAACATGTAAACATTCACAGTGCAGGGAGGAAAAAGTATGTGAGGCCCTAGCTTAATGACTTCTCCCAGAGCTAATTGGAGCCAGGAGTGAGCCAACCTTGACTCCAATCAGTGTGATGATATTGGATGTGTTGCTGACAGCTGTCCTGCCCTTAAAAAACATACACCTGTTTTGGGTTTACTGGTTTCAAGAAGCACTGTCTGATGTGAACTATGCCTCGCAGAAAAGAGCTCTCAGAAGACCTACGATCAAGAATTGTTGACTTGCATGAAGCTGGAAAGCGTTACAAAAGTATCTCCAAAAGCCTTGATGTTCATGTGTCCACGGTAAGACAGACTGTCTACAAATGGAGAAAGTTTAGCACTGTTGCTACTCTCCCTAGGCGTGGTCGTCCTGTAAAAATGACTGCAAGAGCACAGCACAGAATGCTGCATGAGCTAAAGAATTCCAGAGTGTCAGCTAAAGACCTACAGAAATCTCTGGCACATGCTAACATTTTTGTTGACACATCTACAATAAGGAACACATTAAACAAGAATGGAGTACATGGGAGGACACCACGGAAGAAGCCATTGCTGTCCAAAAAGAATATTGCAGCACGTTTGAAGTTTGCAAAAGAGCACCTGGATGTTCCACAGCACTACTGGCAAAATATACTGTGGACAGATGAAACCAAGATTGATTTGTTTGGGAAGAAAACACAGCATTATGTGTGGAGAATAAAAGGCACAGCACACCAACATCAAAACCTCATCCCCACTGTAAAACATGGCGGAGGGAGCATCATGGTTTGGGGCTGCTTTGCTGCCTCAGGGCCTGGACGGATTGTTGTCATTGATGGGAAAATGAATTCTAGAGTTTATCAAGACATTTTGCAGGAAAACGTACGACCATCGGTCCACCAACTGAAGCTCCGCAGAGGATGGGTGATGCAACAGGACAATGACCCAAAACATATAAGTAATTCAACAAAACAATGGCTGCAACAGCACAGAATACGCCTTCTGGAGTGGCCCAGTCAGAGTCCTGACCTCAACCCGATTGAAATGCTGTGGCATGACCTTAAGAGAGCGATTCACATCAGACATCCCAAGAATATTGCTACACTGAAACAGTTTTGTGAAGAGGAGTGGTCCAAAATTACTCCAGATCGTTGTGCAGGTCTGATCTGCAACTACAGGAAACGTTTGGTTGAGGTTATTGCTGCCAAAGGAGGGTCAACCAGTTATTAAGTCCATAGTTTCACATACTTTTTCCTCCCTGCACTGTGAATGTTTACATGTTATGTGCAATTAAACCATGGCAACATCTAATGTTTGTGTAGTATTATGTTCAGCAGACTGTGTTCTTCTATTGCTGTGACTTAGATGACGTTCAGAGCACATTTTATGCCCAATTCATGCAAAACTCCACGTAATCCCAAGGGGTTCACATACTTTTTCTTGCAACTGTATATACCAAACTACATAACTGACCTGATACCCAAATACTACCCTACCCGTGCCCTCAGCTCCTCACAGGACCTCCTTCTCTCTAGCTCCCTGGTCTCCTCCTCCCACGCCCGATTGCAGGACTTCTCTAAGACTTCCCCCATCCTCTGGAACTCCCTACTCCAATCCATCAGACTGTCACCCACCCTCCTCACCTTTAGGCGCACCCTGAAAACCCTCCTCTTCAGGGAAGCCTACCCCAACCTCACCTAACACCTGACCTCACCTAACAACCTCCTCCACTCTTCCCACCACTCCATCCCCACAGCCATCTCCTCCTAAACCACCTTCCCCTCCCTCCTAGATTGTAATCTCGAAAGAGCAGGGCCCTCAAACCCCTCGTGTATTGTTTTGTTACTGTCTTGTCTCATGTTCTGTCCCCCTTGCTACTGTACAGCGCTGAGCATAGCCTTTGGCGCTATATAAATACTGTATAATAATAATATCTTTCCTGTGGTTTGATTATGCAGGGAAAAGCAAAAGGTTCATTTTTAACAATGACCTCACTAGCAGCACTTGACTCCAGTTCTCTTCCTTGCTGCTCCAGGATACATAGAACAATAACGTGTACTTCTGGATATAAAGAGCACATGACTCAATTTCCTTCTTCCCCCATGAAAACGCTGATCCTTGGTGACCATGGATGAGTGAAGTGGAGAGGGTTTGGGGTTTCTTTTGTTTTTTTTGTTTTTTTTTAGCAAAACATTACCATTTCGGTGAAATGCATTCAAATCAATGGGAAAGAGGAAATAAGGAGGGGTTTTGGCAGTTTTTAAAAGGCTCTAGAGGGTTACAGATGCTCATTCAACTATTCTGGCAAAAAATACCCCACCCCCCATTTTTATACAGAAAACAAAAACAGTGGAAAAAATGAAACAAAATATTACACAGTACACAAATTATCACATGTATGAAAATGAAAAAAAAACACAAAAGTAAAAAAAAAAAAAACACACAACGAAATTTAGAACTGTTAATACAAAACAAATACAGATTAACAATGGTCAGTCAATAGGTAACTGGGGAAATGAACCTAACAGTTGGCTTTCCAGTAAGAATACTGCTTAGCCAGCACCTCCAGATAAAAGCTGGCAAGTCCCCACTAATGTTTAACTAGCGATATACACATTAAAAAGTTATTACCGTAGACATGGTGCAATGATCAACATCCTCATCAGTGAAGAGAATGGCATCCTTGACAAACACTGCCGCACCACGTATGATAAAGGACACAAATAAGTTCATATGGATGAAATTTCTGGGACAGTGGAGTTTCCTGTGGAGATAGAACACAAAAGCGCTTATATATTATATTTCTAGATTAAAATTATGCAGTAAGGGACTGAGCCAACAGCTTTTGAGCTTGTGTTGATGGCAATAGTTTGATCATTCAGAATTCATTGACAGGTAGATTTGACCTGTTATAAAAATTATATAATAAACAGTGCAAAACAATACCCAACAAATTTCACATAATAAAGGAATAAAGTGAAAAACTCATATTTTGATTTAAAGTGTCCAAAATTAATGTGTCCAAAAAATATATATATAAAAAATATAATAAATAAATAAATAAATATATATATATATATATATATATATAAACAATAAAAAATATATAAAAAGCTTTTCTCCAACTTCAGAGTGCTTCACCAAACACGAATAAATATGTATTGTGGTTATCCTTCTGTGATAAGTGCTTCCACCATCCACCAGTGAAAAAAACCAACATTAATTGCACTCACCAGATAATGGCGAAGAGTACACCTTTTAGGACTTTTAGGGACCCTACACCCCCTCTTATAGCCTCCAGACCTCCATTCCACCACACCAGACTAAGATGATTCTTCCACCTCCTTTCTCCAAAACCGCTCCACCGTTGTGCCAAAGAAGAAAATATTGCATATAGTGTGATATTGCTAATGACCTCCTCTTACATCTATAGTAATAATGTCAGGTCACTCATGGTTCACAAAAACATTAAAGGCTTTTTATTATATAGCCTCCATCGGCCAAACACAGTCAAATACCATCCAGGATCAATTGCAGAAATCCCACAACTTGCTGTGAAGAGGATGACAGTATGTCTGACAGACAGATCCCAAAAATGGCCGCTGGAACGCACCGCTTGGTATGCGTTCCACTCACCGGTGACGAATGACGTTCAAACAATGGATTGGAAGTGCGTCAACGCATTTCGCCCCTCCCACTCAAGACCTTTAAATCAAAATATGAGTTTTTCACTTTATTCCTTTATTATGTGAATTTTGTTGGGTATTGTTTTGCACTGTTTATTATATATTTTTTATGATTTGGTGTTTACACTAGTGCACAGCAGCATTTCAAATTTTAGGGGTGGGGATTGTTCTGTGGTGCAGGAGTATATATTTATATAGATTTGACCTGTTGCTGACCTCCTTCTGACCTGCATTAAGCAGGTTTTGCAAATCCATTGACATGGGAATGCACAACCCACTTGAAATGAATAAAAGTCCACAGGCCCTTAAATATGTGATGATACCAGAGATCTCAAAAGATGAGAGCAACAGTGGCATAGAACTAGATTCCTGGAAGACTTCTGTTAGACCTATTTAATCACTTTCATTAACACCTCCTCAAACAGTTTTCTCCAACTCTTCCACTTTTAACTCTACTTCATCCCTCACCACCACTACCCACTATTAACTCACGGAAATTGACCATCACTTCAAAAACAAGGTTTATGCAATTTGTGACGAGATTGCCAATGTCCTGATATCTTCCCCAACTAACGTACACCATTCCATCATGTTCAGCACTTTTCTTATTTAATCATGTTACCACAGAGGAGGTTCCTATACTTCTGTCTAATGCTTACCTAACCACCTTCCCTCACAACTACTCTGCTCACCGTCTGCTCTATTCTTTGCTTTTTAACTCACATTTGCAATCTCTCCCTCTCTACTAGCATCTGCCCCACCCATCTAAAACATGCACTGGTCACCCCTCCTATTATAAAATCCTCACTAAACCCCGTCTGTCTGAACAACCTAAAACTCATCTGCTTGATCTTCTAAACTTCTAAAACGCCTATCATACAACTGTCTGAGCCACCACCCCACTGTTATCAACCTTCTCGACTCTTTTAAATCTGGCTTCTGCCCAGAAGACTCCACAGAAACCCAACAAAATCCCACCAATGACTTACTATCTGCCATAACCACTGACCACTACTCCATACTCATACTCTTGGACCTTTCTGCTGCCTCTGACACAGTTGACCACCTGCTTCTTGACAAACTCCACTCCCCAAAACTCTACCCTTTCCTGATTCTCCTCCTCCCTATCTCAGCACACCTTCAGTGTCACCTACAACTCTATCTTCTCCTCTCCTCTTCCTCTTTCAATATGAGTCTCAGAAGGCTCTGTCCTTGGGCCTCTTCTGTTGCCTATCTATATCTCCTCCTGCTGGGTCAGTTGGTAACCTCCCATGGTTTTCAATACCATGTTGATAACTTCCCATGGTTTCCAAGACCATCTATATGCTGACAACACCCAAATCTATCTCTCTACTCCTCAGCTCACCTCTTCTGTTTCTTTACCCATTACTAACTTATAAATTGCCATATCTGCATGGTTGTCACACCACCTCAAACTCAATCTTTCCAAAACTGAGCTCATAATATTTCCTCCCCCTTTGTCCCTTTCTATGATGAATGCCGCTGTCAGACTTTCCTGCTTATCAAACTGCTCAGTGTCCTCCAACCCTCTCTACCAATTTCTCCATTGGCATCCACTCACCCAATGCATAAAATTTAGAACACTAACTACAAAAAAGACATCCACAACTCTGCCCTAAGTTATGTCACCACTCATCTCAAGATATCATCCAAACCATTGTTTTCATTCCTACTAAGACCTCCTGCTCTATAGCCCCTTTGTTACCTAATCCCTTGCTTGTCTCCAGGACTTCTCTAGAGCCTCACCCTCCCTCCCTACCCCAATCAACCTAGCTGTCTCCTACTTCAGGAAATCCTCTTTAGGAAGCCTATACCACCTCTACTTAACACATTTCCACACAGTTATTACCTCTTCTATCACTCACTTCTTTATTTAGCTTTTAAGCTGTCACAAGAAGGGTCATCTAAACTTTCTTGTATGAAATGTTATTGTAAATGTACTGTCTTCCTTTATTTTGTAAACTGCTGTAAAAACTGTATAATAATAAAAATGTTTTCAGGTGTTGAGTATGTAGCAGAATTCATCCCCCTCTTTTTTCCAAAAACTGGAAGCAACACTTGTGAGTACTAATAGGGCCTTTGTGTTCAGAGCTGCTTCTCTCCTCATACATGTCAATGGAAATGCAAAAGCAGCCTGAAGCAGGTTGATGCAGGTTAGACAGAAGGTGCACAGTGGCTAAATGGTTAGCACTTCTACCTGGCAGTACTAGGGTTGTTGGTTCCAATCCCAACCACAGCACCACCTGCCTGGAGTTCTCCCTGTGCCTGTATGGGTTTCCTCCCACACCCCAAAGATGTGCTGGTAGGTTGATTGGCTCCTGTCTAAATTGGCCCTAGTATGTGTATTTGTAAATTAGTGACCTTAGATTGTATGCCCCTTGAGGGTTAGGGACTAATGTGAATGTACAATATATATGTAAAAGTGCTGTGTAAATTGATGGCACTATATACGTACATGAAATACATTTTTTTTTTAAAAAAAGCAGGTTTGAAGGACATCAACTACTGTTCAAATGGGCCCACCAATGAAGAATCTCAAAATGCAATCAGAATACACCTGAAAGCTTTCTGCCTTTGCTCATCCACATGGGTCCTTATAAAAGATAAATTAAACTTTATGAGCAATGTTGATCCTGGTCAGATCCTGGTCCTCCATGTGAAAAACAATGCGATCATACTCCACTAGTTTATTCAAACAAATATATCCATCAGAAAAGGAAACTTTTCCTGGGAGAAACATGGAAGCGAACATTGCTGATTCCTCATTCTGCAAAGGCAAGTTGCTTGGCTGCCATATTCACCCTTTGATCTTTATTCTTTAAGGCAGAATCTCAGAAAATATATGCAGATAGAGATGTTTGCCTTTTCTGTGACTTTTCTGCTTGACATACTTGTGAGCAATTAGGAAAGTAATGAAGTTGGGTTCAGCATGGCAGTCATCATTTTTTTCTACTTGCCTGATCTGGCCATCAGTGCTTGCGTTGACTGTCTGTCTGAAGCCTTATGCTATCCTAGCATCTGGATAAGATCTTTGGAAGTAAAGTCTTTACTGGTACCAAAGCTATCTGCTCTTCCTTGTAATTTTAAATTTTAAATATAGCGCCAAGTTCGCACATCACTGAGCAAAGTCGCAAAATCGTTTTCAGTGTCCGATGACGAATTTCCCCCACGAATCATCACTCAATTCTGCAAGTGGTTCTGATTTATTATCGCTGTTCTCTAGCTGGTCTAACACTGCTTTTGACCTAAAGGGACGCTTTTTGGACGCCATGGACTTTTCTAAGTTTCCAGGCAGAAAGAACAGTAAAAATGCAGGCAGGGCGCCGGACAAAGCACTCGGGACAAAATGTATGTGAAATGGTTTGATACAGTAATGTTATACTATGTGATTTTAGTGAATGTCACTTTTTGTCATTTTCGAATTTCCTGCCAGTTCCAGCCCCGTACGTCCCGACGTCGCAGGGGACGGAACCAAGCTGACAGATGCCGGCATCCGCCAGAGGACATTACAGGGGACACTGCAGGAGGGACATCGCGGGAGCGCAGGACAAGGTAAGTGATCGAGGGATCGCGGAGCAGCGCCGCATGGTAAGCCTGAGTGTAGCTCGGGGTCACCGCTTGTGGTACTGAAACTTTACCCCGAGCTACACTCAGGAATACCGCCAGGGAGGTTAAGCCTTATCATCTAGGAGTCCATTCTATTTGGTGAGTGCGGGCCATATTGGAAGTCACGGATGGTGTGAGCACATTGGATTTCCTTTAGCACCATTTTTCTTTTATTGGAGCACTTTTTTTTCACCATTGATTTGGTACAGTGGACTTTTTTTCATATATTTTCACTTATATTTATATTTGTTTCACCGATGAAATATTAATTTTCACTGATAATTTTTTATTATTGATATTATATATTATTTCTATAAATGTTTTGCGCTGTTTTATATTCAAATTTAAGAAAAAAATATAAAATACATGAAGAAAAGGTTTACAACTAATATTTAGATAGGAAATGGAAACTCAGTTTGGGTTACCAAACCATATAAAATGAAAACTGTGTATCTGGCGAATGAACAATCAACTAAAAAGAAGTAGTACTGATAAATCATCCCTAGGTGTCACCAGTGTACAAGTAAAAAAGAAAAAAAAAACTGGAAGAAAATGTCTAAATATGTAGCAATCTGTATATTATTAATACAGGTACTTATATAGCGCCGTCAATTTACGCAGCACTTTACATATATATTGTACATTCACATCAGTCCCTAACCCTCAAGGGGCGTACAATCTAAGGTACTTAACTCACATTCATACATACACATACTAGGGCCAATTTAGACAGGAGCCAATTAACCTACCAGCATGTCTTTGGAGTGTGGGAGGAAATCCACGCAGGCACAGGGAGAACATGCAAACTCCAGGTAGGCGGTGATGTGGTTGGGATTTGAACTGATGACCCGAGTACTGGCAGGTGGAAGTGCTAAATATTTAGCCACTGTGCCAGGGGCGGACTGAAAACCAGGGGCGGACTGACAACTCATGGGGTCCCCGAGCAATAGGGGATCATGGGGCCCCTGTGTCCTTGAAAAAAGCCTATGAAAAAGGTGCCAGGGGCACCTCATGGGGCCCCCTACTGACCCCGGGCCCTCGGGCAATGCTCGAGTTCCCAAATGGTCAGTCCGCCCCTGCTGACACCTCATGGGGCCCCTGTGTCCTTGAAAAAAGCCTATGAAAAAGGTGCCAGGGGCACCTCATGGGGCCCCCTACTGACCCCGGGCAATGCTCGAGTTCCCAAATGGTCAGTCCGCCCCTGCTGACACCTCATGGGGCCCCCGGGCAATAGGGGATCATGGGGCCCCTGTGTCCTTGCCCAAACTCAAAAAAGCCTATGAAAAAGGTACCAGGGGCATCTCATGGGGCCCCCTACTGACCCCGGGCCCTCAGGCAGTGCCCGAGTTTCCAAATGGTCAGTCCACCCCTGCACTGTGCTACCCATGGCTATAAAGGAAAAATATAATAAGGCGTGCCCCTAAATTCTCTTTGGCAGACACCCCATTTAATTCAAGAGCTGCCATACAAGAGCCACAGTTCCTTGTTACATTTTGACCAATCTCCTGATGGTCCTCCTTTCTACTTTTTCCATTCCTCATTGGGAATATCTAAAATGTTACGGTTGTCAACAGAAAAAAGAATAAAGGGGAGATCTGTCAATAGGGGCACCTTTTCAAGTGTCGCCCTAATTTTTATAGGTATCCACTAACCTCCTATTGTGTGTCTGGGGTCAGGTAGAGAAGAGAAATGTTACTGATAGGGATGTAGGCAGCTACAAAGACCTAAAGCTGGCCATATGTGGTTAGACTTTTGCCCCATCTTTTGCATGGAAATTCTGAAAAATAGTTATTTGGAATATTCTCTCTGTCATCGAATCAACTAATTTCATTCAAACACCCTTCAAAGTTAATCCACACCTGCTATCTGAATGGAATCCCAGATGTAATAAACAACTTTTATTACAATATGCAAATAAAATGTGAAAACCACATCCACAGCTAGGATTTTGTTTGTTTTAGAATAATATTCCAGTTATCTCAAGATTTGACCCCACTAACCATTTTAAAATTAAACAAACGTTCCGCAAAATGAAAAATGCTAAAAAGCTAAATTCTACTGGTTTTTGTCCTGCTTAAAGCAGTATTAAACATAAAAACATACATGCATTATAGTGCAGCTTTCTAATTCTTAGATGTGGTAGCTGCATTAGTTTTATTTTTTAGCCTCTTTCTTTTTTTCACCTGGTGATCCTGCCAGTAAGTTTCTTATTTTTTAACTAACTTTAACAAACCAAGTTATATAGCAAAAGTGTCAGTTAGAGGGTTGGGACAAACCATTTAACACTGACAGGAGTGCTTACAATGATCAGCTTTTATTCATTTATGTAAAACCTTTATCCCAAAAGAAAAAAAAAGCCATTGCTGCAACTGCTTAAAGTGTTTCTAAAGTCATTTTTTTCCCACTGTGCAATGGTTTTGCACAGAGCATCCCAGATCCTCATCTTCTTGGGTCCCCTGCTAATGCTACTGACTCTTCTTCTTTCTGGTGTTTCAGAGGTACATGCTTCTACTCTACCCTGATTGGAGACCAGCTTCTACTCTACCCTGATTGGAGACCTGCTTCTACTCTACCCTGATTGGAAACCAGCTTCTACTCTACCCTGATTGGAAACCAGCTTCTACTCTACCCTGATTGGAGACCAGCTTCTACTCTACCCTGATTGGAGACCAGCTTCTACTCTACCCTAATTGGAGACCAGCTTCTACTCTACCCTGATTGGAGACCAGCTTCTACTCTACCCTGATTGGAGACCTGCTTCTACTCTACCCTGATTGGAGACCAGCTTCTACTCTACACTGATTGGAGACCTGCTTCTGCTCTACACTGACTGGTTCCTGCTTCTGCTCTACACTGACTGGTTCCTACTTCTACTCTACCCTGATTAGAGACCTGCTTCTACTCTACCCTGATTGGAGACCAGCTTCTACTCTACCCTGATTGGAGACCAGCTTCTACTCTACCCTGATTGGAGACCTGCTTCTACTCTACACTGATTGGAGACCTGCTTCTGCTCTACACTGACTGGTTCCTGCTTCTACTCTACACTGACTGGTTCCTACTTCTACTCTACCCTGATTAGAGACCTGCTTCTACTCTACCCTGATTGGAGACCTGCTTCTACTCTACACTGACTGGTTCCTGCTTCTACTCTACACTGATTAGAGACCTGCTTCTACTCTACACTCACTGGTTCCTGCTTCTACTCTACCCTGATTGGAGACCAGCTTCTACTCTACCCTGATTGGAGACCTGCTTCTACTCTACCCTGATTGGAGACCTGCTTCTACTCTACCCTGATTGGAGACCTGCTTCTACTCTACACTGACTGGTTCCTGCTTCTACTCTACACTGACTGGTTCCTGCTTCTACTCTACCCTGATTGGAGACCTGCTTCTACTCTACACTGACTGGTTCCTGCTTCTACTCTACACTGACTGGTTCCTGCTTCTACTCTACCCTGATTAGAGACCTGCTTCTACTCTACACTGACTGGTTCCTGCTTCTACTCTACCCTGATTGGAGACCAGCTTCTACTCTACCCTGATTAGAGACCTGCTTCTACTCTACCCTGATTGGAGACCTGCTTCTACTCTACCCTGATTGGAGACCTGCTTCTACTCTACCCTGATTGGAGACCTGCTTCTACTCTACCCTGATTGGAGACCAGCTTCTACTCTACCCTGATTGGAGACCAGCTTCTACTCTACCCTGATTGGAGACCTGCTTGTACTCTACCCTGGCTGGAGACCTGCTTCTACTCTACCCTGATTGGAGACCTGCTTCTACTCTACACTAACTGGTTCCTGCTTCTACTCTATCCTGACTGGTTCCTGCTTCTACTCTACCCTGATTGGAGACCTGCTTTTACTCCACACTGACTGGTTCCTGCTTCTACTCTACCCTGATTGGAGACCTGCTTCTACTCTACCCTGATTGGAGACCTGCTTCTACTCTACACTGGCTGGAGACCTGCTTTTACTCTACCCTGATTGGAGACCTGCTTCTACTCTACACTGATTGGAGACCTGCTTCTACTCTACACTGATTGGAGACCTGCTTCTACTCTACCCTGATTGGAGACCTGCTTCTACTCTACACTGACTGGTTCCTGCTTCTACTCTACCCTGATTGGAGACCTGCTTCTACTGTACCCTGGCTGGAGACCTGCTTTTACTCTACCCTGATTGGAGACCTGCTTCTACTCTACACTGATTGGAGACCTGCTTCTACTCTACCCTGATTGGAGACCTGCTTCTACTGTACACTGACTGGAGACCTGCTTTTACTCTACCCTGATTGGAGACCTGCTTCTACTCTACACTGATTGGAGACCTGCTTCTACTCTACCCTGATTGGAGACCTGCTTCTACTGTACACTGACTGGAGACCTGCTTCTACTCTACACTGACTGGAGATCGGCTTCTACTCTACCCTGATTAGAGACCTGCTTCTACTCTACACTGACTGGAGATCTGCTTCTACTCTACCCTGATTGGAGACCTGCTTCTACTCTACCCTGATTGGAGACCTGCTTCTACTCTACCCTGATTGGAGACCTGCTTCTGCTCTACCCTGATTGGAGACCTGCTTCTACTCTACACTGACTGGTTCCTGCTTCTACTCTACACTGACTGGTTCCTGCTTCTACTCTACCCTGATTGGAGACCTGCTTCTACTCTACCCTGATTAGAGACCTGCTTCTACTCTACACTGACTGGTTCCTGCTTCTACTCTACCCTGATTGGAGACCAGCTTCTACTCTACCCTGATTAGAGACCTGCTTCTACTCTACCCTGATTGGAGACCTGCTTCTACTCTACCCTGATTGGAGACCTGCTTCTACTCTACCCTGATTGGAGACCTGCTTCTACTCTACCCTGATTGGAGACCAGCTTCTACTCTACCCTGATTGGAGACCAGCTTCTACTCTACCCTGATTGGAGACCTGCTTGTACTCTACCCTGGCTGGAGACCTGCTTCTACTCTACCCTGATTGGAGACCTGCTTCTACTCTACACTAACTGGTTCCTGCTTCTACTCTATCCTGACTGGTTCCTGCTTCTACTCTACCCTGATTGGAGACCTGCTTTTACTCCACACTGACTGGTTCCTGCTTCTACTCTACCCTGATTGGAGACCTGCTTCTACTCTACCCTGATTGGAGACCTGCTTCTACTCTACACTGGCTGGAGACCTGCTTTTACTCTACCCTGATTGGAGACCTGCTTCTACTCTACACTGATTGGAGACCTGCTTCTACTCTACACTGATTGGAGACCTGCTTCTACTCTATCCTGATTGGAGACCTGCTTCTACTCTACACTGACCGGTTCCTGCTTCTACTCTACCCTGATTGGAGACCTGCTTCTACTCTACCCTGGCTGAGACCTGCGTTTACTCTACCCTGATTGGAGACCTGCTTCTACTCTACCCTGATTGGAGACCTGCTTCTACTGTACACTGACTGGAGACCTGCTTCTACTCTACACTGACTAGAGATCGGCTTCTACTCTACACTGATTGGAGACCTGCTTCTACTCTACACTGACTGGAGATCTGCTTCTACTCTACCCTGATTGGAGACCTGCTTCTACTCTACCCTGATTGGAGACCTGCTTCTACTCTACCCTGATTGGAGACCTGCTTCTACTCTACCCTGATTGGAGACCTGCTTCTACTCTACCCTGATTGGAGACCTGCTTCTACTCTACCCTGATTGGAGACCTGCTTCTACTCTACCCTGAAGGCTGACTTGAGGTACTAACCGTTCTGGTGCCCCCGTGGACTCTCTACTGGATCTAGCAAGTAGTCCCTGATAACCCTCCCCCCACCCCCACCCCCTTTCTCTTCTACTCCCCACCCCCTAGTGGGGCTATGGACCTGATTGTGGACATCTAAATTTGCGCCAACTCATTGCATGCTTAAACCTCAGAAAACACTGGATTTAGTACACATCCCTTGTCCTCGTCATTGTGTTATTGAGCCTGCTCCTATATAGAACCTTCTCCCCCTTTCTACTTGGCCATTACCCCTCTGGGAATGGACACCTTTAATGGAAAAGATTACCTTGTCACCGGGCACCGAGTAGAACAGATAGCTCTGTCACTGGTAATTAGCCCATTCCAGAGCCCTATGAATGTTGCTGAAGGCCAATCTCCGCCTTTTATCCCTTTTCCTTTTCTATTCATTTTGATTTCTGAAAATTGTCACCCATCAAAGTACATATCTCTGTTATTCTGTTATTTTATACTTTAAGTGACAATATTAAAACCGTAAACTGCTGTTCAAATATTCTCCTCGGGGAACCATATTTTTTAATAATATATAAAAAAAACACTTTGTGTCATTATGCTATAGAGCTGCATTGTTGGATCTTATTTTATCGATCCCATTAAGAGCAGCTAGAAGAAAATCCTGAAGAGCAGGCATTTCTTTTACCGGGATGCCTTTACGTGTGTATCCTATCTACCCTAATTAGAGTACTGTCAGGTAGACATGATCAGGCAGCATTAGACAAGACAGGTATAGCCTCCCATAAGAAGCTCTGTGTTACGGATGAGCTCAGTGGGACCTAACCACTTTATTATCACTTTAGGCAGGCAATTTCTTCTGTATCCATCTGCCAGGCGAAGAATTAAGAGTTCTCCTCGTGTTGCGCTTATTTGCATTTTAAGAAGTGCTAAGGTTCATTAAGCAGTGTCAGACGGAGAACATGGAGTTCCGATGGCCTATAGAGTCTTATAGTGTTCCCGTGAGTCATTGTCTAATGCACTGGCGATTCCGTACCTGATAAATCAAAATAATGGACCATGAGTGAGTGTCAATCAAGAGTCTAATTCTGTATACTGCTGGGAAACTGGGACTGTAAAAGAAAAATAATCTCAAGAAGAAATGATCCCCCCTCCCCTCGAGAAATCAAATCATGAATACTTATTTTCTTATCAGTTCCAGTATTCTTTAATGAAAACACTTCTTAATTTAATGTTGATTATTTGTACCATCTACAGCTCATCAGCATAGCTGATCAGCCCGTTGCTGATTGGTGCCTTATGTAAATGTCTTCAGATTACAAGGACAATAAAAGTAGATCAAGTGATAGACTTTGTGTTACAGAATTACATTTGAGAATGCACAGTGTGAAGGCAAAGTCAATTTTCTTTAATTTTTGTTTTCCTTCAGAAAGTTGATGAAGCGGAAGTGATTGGCCTCAGGTGATACACAGAAATGAAATAAATCTTCCTACATAAGTTGTACTTATTTATCTAGAGCTGACTTTTTCCTACATCCATTCAAAGTGCAGACTTTACACAGCATCTCTCTGAAAGGCAGGGGGCAGGGAGCTAAAGGTACATCAGTGATGAGAGCTCTGAGAGCTGATTGGAAGGAGCGGCACAGCCCACTTCACACAGAACACAGAAACAGAGCTGAGGCTGTCAATCACAGGCTGTGCCCTCATGCTTATAACAGAAGTACAGGACAGCAGAGGAAAATGGCACATAGTGCTCTGAATTGAGGCAAGCACACAATATAGAACGAGGGTCAGCAACCAGTAGATCGTGGCCAGGTGGCTGGTAGTTCGTGGTCTGGGCTTGCTGACCCATGATCCCACAGCATCAAACTGAGCACAATGCAGAAGGACTACTTGTAAAGTTGGAGCTGTAGTAGGGAGCACGCCTTCCTCTGAGGAAGAGGCACAGCTTCAGCCAACAGCCACCTAGAGGTCTACAGTCCCCACCAGACATCCTTGACTGGACCACGCTTCATTTCTTGTGACATGCCCTTCATTTGATTCTATTCCTTTGTATTTTAGTTCTTATCAATAAATCACGTGTTTAACCACTTGACCTCCAGAGGATTTACCCCCCTTAATGACCAGGCCTCTTTTTGCTACTCAGCGCTGCACTAATTCAACTGATAATTGCGCGGTCATGCAATGCTGCACCCAAACGAAATTTACGTCCTTTTTTTCACACAAATAGAGCTTTCTTTCGGTGTAATTTGGTCACCTGTGCGCTTTTTATTTTTCACGCTATAAACAAAAAAAGCCAAAAATTTTGAAGAAAAACAATATTTTTTACTTTCAGCTATAAAAAATATATAGTAAACTCAAAGTTGGTTATAAATTTAGGCCACAATGTATTCTGCTCCATGTTTTTGGTAAAAAAAATCCTAATGAGTGTATATTGATTGCTTTGTGTGGAAGTTATAGCGTCTACAAACTATGGTATAGATACTGCAATTTACACCATTTTTCTGCTATACAGTGCTGCGCTAGTTTAACGGACAATTGCGTGGTCATGCAATATGGTACATAAACATTTACATCCTTTTTTTCCCCACAAATTGAGCTTTCTTTTGGTGGTATTTGATCGCCTTTTTGGTCCCTTAACAAGTGGAAGGCACATATGCAAACTGTTGTAATTCCTACACCGTTCACCTGATTTGGATGTAAATACCCTCAAATTAAAGCTGACAGTCTGCAGTTAAAGCACATCTTGGTCGTTTCATTTCAAATCCATTGTGGTGGTGTATAGAGCCAAAAATGTTAGAATTGTGTCGCTGTCCCAATATTTATGGACCTGACTGTATATAAAAAAAAGGTATGAGATGAAAAATCTTTCTCAAATGAATTCTAACATCAAATGTATTTTTGGTTTGGGAAATTCCCTTCCTTCCAAAAATCAAATGTTAAAAGCAAACACAATTTTGAAATACTATCAAATGGCATTCGTTAAGTTCAGCCTTTCTCAACCTTTTCAACACAAAGGAACCCTTGAAATAAATTTCCAGTCTCAGGGAATCCCTGCTAATAATCACTTTATCTACAACTCATGATACATTAGTTTGATGGTCACTGGGAAGAATGCTTCTTATACTTGTGGTCATTGGAAAGAATTACCACTTTACAAAGAGGTTAAAAGATCAATGGTGTGAGTAGGAACTTATATAAGAGGCACAAATTGCTTATTACTCAAGGAATCCCTAGCAACCTTTGGGAGAACTCTGGTTGAGAAACCTTGGTCTAGTCTTTAGTGGCATTATCGACTGTACTGACAAGACAGGCTGGTACATTTTCATAGGAATGTTCATCTGCAAAATCCCATCAGTACATTAAAAAATGCCATCAAAGACTTGATGAATGTTGTTCGAAAGCACTTTAATATTTTGTTGGCTTTTAATTTTTGATTTTGGAAGGAAGGAAATTTCCAAACTTAAAGCTATATTCACTGTTGGAATTTTGTTCATTCAAGAAAAATTCCCCATCCTACTCCTTCAATTCTATCTATCACTATGGTTAAAAATTATAGTCATTATGACTATCGAAAAATCAAAATGAATGTTCAAAAACAAAAAAAAATTTTGAACTAAAAATTTTACTGGTGTAAGGCCAGATTAGTCATTGAATTCTATGACTGTGTCTTTGCTAAAGTATGACACAGCTTACATAGATTAGAATAAGAAGAGCTCCTATTGCATCATGGAAGCTGATTTTTGTTTCCCTGATTCAGACCAACTCAGGTATGAATTTAGAAGGAAAGATCACAGTGCAAATTATTTAATTTCTTTCTCATGTGCCTGACAATTAGAGTAATGGAGACTTCATAAACAGTTTTCGTAGACCCCTTTCACATGGACGTTCCAATTGGGTCCAACTGCCCGTTTTTTCAGGTGGACCCGATCGGAACCTCCATTATCCTCTATGGAGCGGCGGGTGTAAACGGACATGTGTCCGTTTACATCTGCTGACATTCATTCCGATCCAACCCGCAAAAAAAGAGATGAATGAGGATCCAATTCCCCTTCTGTCTATTGGATCGGGTCGGATGGAAACGGACAGGCAGTCCTTTTCCATCTGACTGCCCATTGAGGACAGAAAGCTGCTCTGCAGCAGCAGAGCGGACACAGACCTGTCATCCACTTGCTCAGCAGATAGATCGCCCACTGAGCAAGCGAATCCGCTGATGAGTCCGTCCTGTGTGAAAGGGGCCTTTGCCATAAAGGGTTTGTTTTTCAAAATTGCAATAATTATAATATATGAAGTTTAGAGAACAGTACTCTGGTCTCCCAGAGTACATAGAACATAGAAATTAAATTTTTTTTTTTAGTAAATATAAACTGCTAAATACCTTTTCTCAGTATATAGCAGTCTTGTGACTTCTATCAGTGTCCAACTGAGCATTTGTTAAAGCTTGTAGGAGTTTTCATTCTCCCCTATGAGGTTGCAGGACCTCTGACCCTCAGTCTGGACAGTGCTGACTGGCCCAGTGCTGATCACATGCACTCTCCCAAGTAAAAATAAACTCTGTAGTAATACACACCAAATTGAGCATGTACAGCTTGTCTCCAAGCCTCTGTTATACCAGGAGTTATATTAAGTACAGTAGAAGAAAGGGAGGATCAGAGAAGACACGATCAAACAGCCTTTTTTACACAATGCAGAGGATTAACTCCTTAGGTACCACAGTGAGTATAGCAAGACATATTCAGACTAATTTTGCTGTTATGGATTTTATAATATTTTAAGCTCCCATATGAAAGAAAGAAATAAGGTGCACTCACCTAAAGAGGGAGAAGATGCTGATGGCACTAACCAGCGCCAGCAGGGAAGCAGCATATCCACAGGTGTACAGGATCTTCACTGTGTAGAAATGTCCTCTCTAAAACATAAATACATTGTCACCCATTTAGAATAAATATAGATGATGACAACAATTAGACACATTCCACTACTATTCAATCCATTGTTCTTTTACTTTGCTAGGAAGGACAGATGAAGAACATTCAATGAGAAAAATTCATCCAGCCAATAAAATTAACATCTTTTTTTGTAAGCAGAAAGAATGTCCGCAATTGAAAATGGTTCTTGCACAAGTAGACCTTGGTTGTCGTGTTCTCCTTGCTATATTCCTGCTTTATTCTGAGGCTAGAGACTTCAGCTTTCTGAGCATGTAAAGGTTTTTCACTTACAATGGAGTGAGGGGAAGAGAATCCCAAGCCATAGCCAGATATTTACTTTTATGTATCACAATAAAAGGTCTATCAAGAGTTGACCGCCAACTTGTTTCAAGAGGTTTTGCAAAAATCCCTTATCATTAGGGTTTAGATTTATAGTGCTGGATGAATCTGGATGGGTGGTCAATCCTGGATTTTAAATCTTCACAAAATTATAGACAAAGGCTTGCTCATTGAAGTTGTCTGGGCTGTCAGAAAAATCAATAGCTAAATAAATTATTGAATTGATTCTGAACCTCCACCAAGCTTGGAGTCCTCCACTCACTAACCACAGGCAATAGGTTTTTATTTCTCTTTCTCATTAATACCGCAATATTTTTTATTCCCACTGACCACCAAGCCTGGGTCATTGTTTACTCCCATTGACCAATCCTAGGATATTTTCTATTCCCACTGGCCTTCAGTTGGGTATACACTAGTAGAATTTAATTTGACATTTTTTTGTTGTGGGAATGTTGTAACAACATTTGTTTGTTTTTCTAATCATTAGTGGGGTCAAATTGACATTGGTATGTGACCACATTGATAAGAAAAATTTGGGGGCACAGGATGGAAAACTTTACTTGAATGTATACATTTCTAACAGTGTATGTGGTTTTCATTTGGTAAAGTCCATTCATTCCACAATCGAATGTTAAATGCAAAAGAAATCCTGAACTACTTTCGAACAACATTCAACAATAAACTGTATTTTTGTTTAGATAGTCTGAGAATCCCAGATCTAGGTCATCCACTTAGAAACGGAGCAATAATGTTATTTCATGTTCATACACTTTACTTTTCAGCCAATACAAATGGTGGAAACTGCAGGTAGTGCATCCACAACAGAGAAAACAATTGACCTCCACTGACAAAATATCAAAGAAAATAGCTTTGAGTGGTTTTCAATGACAATAGCAGGGACATAAATCCAAGTGGTATTTCATTTTATTGGATTCGGAGAAGATGACCTAAATGTGTTATTTGTTACTGATGATTAAAGAAGGGAATTTTGTTCCAATTCTCTACACTACACTAAAGGTTTTATGTTTCATGTTATTCTATTTGGTTCTTAGTTCTACTTTGCGTTTACTTCTTAAACAAAACGTACTGAGATAATACAGGGACTATTTTTGTCAATCTTCTAGGACAGCATTTCTCAACCAGGGTTCCATGGTTCCCCCAAAGGTTGCAAGTAGAGATGAGCGAATTATTCAAAAATTCGATTCGGCTGATTCGCCGAATTTTCGGAATAAATTCGATTCGATGCGAATTTATTCGCTGCGAATTTAACTTATTAAAAGGGTTTCTAGGCTTCAGAGAGCCTTTATATTAGTGCAGAACACTGTACCTTTAATTTAAATGCCCTTGGAGTCTGCTGGGGAAGAGAAATAATACTGTCAGTCAGTATGACATGCAGATGAGTGCCGTCGATCTTAGAATCACCGCACACTTCACTCATTTGGGCAGTCACGGGGCACGACGAAGAAGAAGAAGAAGAAGAATGAAAAGAAGAAGAAGAAGAATGAAAAGAAGAAGAAGAAGAATGAAAAGAAGAATGAAAAGAAGAAGAAGAAGAATGAAAAGAAGAAGAAGAAGAAGAATGAAAAGAAGAATGAAAAGAAGAAGAAGAAGAATGAAAAGAAGAAGAAGAAGAATGAAAAGAAGAAGAAGAATGAAAAGAAGAAGAAGAAGAATGAAAAGAAGAAGAAGAAGAATGAAAAGAAGAATGAAAAGAAGAAGAAGAAGAATGAAAAGAAGAATGAAAAGAAGAAGAAGAAGAATGAAAAGAAGAATGAAAAGAAGAAGAAGAAGAATGAAAAGAAGAAGAAGAAGAATGAAAAGAAGAAGAATGAAAAGAAGAATGAAAAGAAGAAGAAGAAGAATGAAAAGAAGAATGAAAAGAAGAAGAAGAAGAATGAAAAGAAGAATGAAAAGAAGAAGAAGAAGAATGAAAAGAAGAAGAAGAATGAAAAGAAGAAGAAGAAGAATGAAAAGAAGAAGAAGAATGAAAAGAAGAAGAAGAATGAAAAGAAGAAGAAGAAGGATGAGGATGAAGAAGAAGAAGAAGTAGAAGAAGAAGTAGGATGAGGATGAAGAAGAAGAAGAAGTAGGATGAGGATGAAGAAGAAGAAGAAGTAGGATGAGGATGAAGAAGAAGAAGAAGAAGAAGAAGAAGTAGGATGAGGATGAAGAAGAAGAAGAATGAGGATGAAGAAGAAGAAGAAGAAGTAGGATGAGGATGAAGAAGAAGAGGAAGAAGTAGGATGAGGATGAAGAAGAAGAAGAAGAAGAAGTAGGATGAGGATGAAGAAGAAGAAGAAGTAGGATGAGGATGAAGAAGAAGAAGAAGAAGTAGGATGAGGATGAAGAAGAAGAAGAAGAAGTAGGATAAGGATGAAGAAGAATTCCATTCCAGCAAAAAGTGTATCTGCAGAGAGCTCCGCTATTTCTGACAGTTCTCTGACAGTTCCTTCACATTTACAGCGGTTGAAACATTGTATCTATTTGTTTCCGAATAAAAACATCTGTATCCTAAATGGAAACAAATAGATACAATGTTTCAACTGCTGTAAATGTGAAGGAACTGTCAGAGAACTGTCAGAAATAGCGGAGCTCTCTGCAGGGACACTTTTTGCCGGCGGATCGGGGAAAATTCGATTCGTGCATCCGAAGTTTGCTAATATTCGGATTCGACGCGAATCGAATTTTTCCTAATATTCAAAACGAATTCCACTTCGCCAGGTTCGATTCGCTCATCTCTAGTTGCAAGGGGTTCCCTGAGCAATGAGAACTTTATGCCTCTCAGATAAGTTCCCACTGACACCATTGATCTTTTTAGCTATCTGTAAGGGGATAATTCTTCCCAATGACCAAAAGTGTAAGAAGCATTCTTCCTACTGACCATCACACTAATGTATAATGAGTTGTCGATATAGTATTTTTAAGCAGGGGTTCTCTAAGACCTGAAAGTAATTTCAATGGTTCCTGTGTGTTGAAATGGCTGAGAAAGGATATTCTAGGGTTCTCTGGCTGTCTCTGGCTTCCATATCATGTTGTTCAGACGAGGTCAGAGAAATCAGATTTTCTGACCTTTACACTTGTTCAGCACTTTGGCAGCAGCTTGCTTCCACCTTTTCTATGTTCCCATTAATTTGCTTGGCGAAATATTTCCAGATATGTGGGGCATGTGACACACTCTTTTCTCGGATTTCTGATTGACCAAATGCAGGAAGAGAGTCCTCAGCATTGTGTAGGCTTCAAGTATGTGCCACTCAGAAAGGGTGCATTACAGCAAACCTATCTTCTAAAGTAATTTTGCATTAGTGTAGTACGTAAAAGGTTTTTTTAGATTAAAAAGAGAGGAGGTAGAACTGCATACAAACGGAAAAAGCTCTGGATTGCTAACAGCAATGTGTCACTGAGAAATCAGCTCAAGGTTTGGTTCAAACACAAGTTAGCTGTTTGGGTGCTTGTATGCACACTGGACGTTTTTATTCACTGGGAGCCAACCATCATATATAGTGGTGGTATTCCTACTTCTATCTATGATAGCCTTCTTCCAGTCAATGTTTTTTAAGGAAGAAATGGGTTCCCATCACCTGTCAGATGCATAGCAACCAATGGCATCACCTGGCCCCATTCATTTACTGGCTAGGAATCCCCAGCTCTATAAAAAGGGCTGAGATCGCTAACAAAATATTGTTACATGGCCATTTAGACCAAGGTGTCCATGTTGCATTTTGGCAATTACATCATTCAATAGACTCTACCTTATAACTTATTTACTCAGAAAAATATATTATTTTTCATCGATAAGATTTTTATTGAGTTTAGAAAGTGAGGTAACATTCAAAGGATATAAAACAGCTGAGCAATATGCATTCAGAATGAAATCCTGAAGGGCATTTGAACCAAAGTAGTTGGATAAGAGGAAGATACCAAAAGAAATAATAAATTGACTAATATGATAAACTGATAAATTGAGTCAAACTAGAATAGTAAATGGCAACATCCAAAAAAGAACATACGTATCAATCTATCCGATCAACCCAACACTTCCATGCCCACTCAAATCTAGGTAGTGTGTTAGCTCTGATAGTGAGGGATTTTCCGTATATATAATGAAACATTATTAGGGCAACGAGTTCTGAGATATTGGACGCAAGATCCTTTTTCCATAATCTGGTAATTAATGAGTTTAAAGAGCTTGGGTTATTATTGCGCGGTACTGATTGGGGAAACATTCAATACCCAGATTAAGTAGTACTAAGGTTGGATCAGGAGTGGTCATTATTCCAGTAATATATATAAAAAATCACCAGTGCTAAAAATTGTGAAATAATTCCCAAATAAATACCCAAATAAATGCTGCTGCTCCTTAGTGTAAACACTAATAAAATAACAAAAAACATTAAAACAGCGCAAATAAATACTCAAAAGAATAAATGATAAATAATAAAAAAACATACAAAAAAACATATATATAATATTAATTGGATAGTCCCACTCCAAAAATTTTTTTTTTTTAGAAATGAATATGGTGAGTAGAGTGAAATTGAAAGTCCTTATTCCAAGACCCCTGACCCGTGTTCACTGACGTTTGTGCTAAGATCACATACCGCACTCACCAGATATTGGTGAAACAAAAATGCCTTAAATTATGGGTTCTGAAATCCTAGACCCATTCAACTCAGTCTCCAATCACCAGGTTTAGGTGGAAATCCCCAAATGCAGGTATAGATATATGCCTCAGTATTCCAAACCGTAGTTAAAATCAGCCTCCAACCTCCAGGACCACCAGAGATCTCTCGCCATAGAAAGATGATTGGTGCAAGGAAAAACATGTATATAGTGTAATACTGCAAGACTCAAACAGGATCAATGCAAATACCAAACCACTCACATCTTAAAAGAATATAATCGGCATGTATTGTTTATCTGGAGCCAGAACACCACATCACCAGGGTAAAGATCTCACAGTGAGCGATAGACGACAGCATGTAAGAATCCACCCTCCAGCAAGATGGCCCCTGAGAGCACCGCACGCCGGCGTGCACTCCACTCACTGCAAGTGACGTGGTACGTTGGACGGTGAAGCCGGAAATGCGTCAACACGTTTCGCCCCTTCTGCAAGGCGTTTTTACAGAATTATTCCAGTAATGCTAGATATCAGTTGAAATGTCTGACTCCAGACAAGACTAGACCAAGTCCAAGGAATATGGAGGATATTGCCCACTTGACCACAACTCCACCAGCACAGAGAAGAGTGGTTAGAGGAAAATTTTGCAAGTCTGTAGGGGGTGAGATACCACCTAGAGACAAACTTTTAGTATAGTTCCCAATGGTTCACGCAATGGGTAGTGGAACAGGAGTAATGCAGATCTCTTAGCCACTGAGAGTCTGAGAACGTGGAATGTAAATCTAGGTCCCATTGTTTCATAGGAGGAGTTTTGTAAAAGGTCTTTTTGCATTGAAAGAGAGAGTAAAACAAGTAAATACTCGTAGTTTGAAGCAAAGGATTAGTAAAAAACTGCCAAGAACAGGGGTGGATATACATTGGGGGTGGATATACATTGGGGATTTGGTGGTTACCTTTAGAAAATGTGAAATACGCATATGTAGAAAGTAATCAGTAGGGGAGATGATATAAGTGGTTATTAACGCAAGGGTTTGGGGTTGTGTTCCAGAAAAATGCATTAGATCTCCCAGAAATTCCTTTAGTGATATGACAACTCTGCATCTGCTGGACTGAAAACACAAGCAATAATACCAGTTTTGCCAGAGTTTTCCTTGGTTAGACTACAGAACATCTCCCCTTCTTCTTATCTCCATAACATAAGGAAGATGTGTTCTTTAGAGCAAAACGTAGGCAGGGCTGAGAACAGCAGAGGTAGAGTTGATAGCTTACTTCAATAAGTCAGGAGCTCCCTGGATTTCCGGCAGGATCAAGGATTATTTTTCTACATTTGAAGAAGTATACATAAATTGCAAATGTCTCAAATATGTTTTTTTGTTTAACCCAGACATATAGTTTAACACTTTATTAAAGTATTTCTAAGCCAAAGGTTTTTTTTAGTTTTGGACAGATTAGTGAAAGGATAAAACATGGTTGCCACTAGCTATGACCAAAAAAAACCCACAACTAAGAATTACTGTATCGCACAGATTGTTTGGGTCTCTTCCTTAGGGAACTGACTCCTGTGGATATATAAGTACAAATAAATTGATAAGTTACCATGCCAACATCTGCCAGCAGCTTGCAAAATTCTATATGACATTTTCCAATGCAAACCGCGTGGAGCGAGAAACATCCGAGGTTCATGATACGAAGCTAATGTAATGATTGAGGTTCAGTAGCGTGTAGTACTTTTAGTGGGAAGTAGTCATGGTCTAGGAAGAGAGAATTATCTCGTGCTGGGAATATCAGCATTTCCACCCAATATTCTATGAATACATATACAGTATTTTAAACAGTCAGTAGGCAATTAAAATTTGACCTTTAAAATGACTGATTGAACCCTTATTTTCTTTTTTTTTACTAGCAAAAGTGTGCTTATAGGAGTGCACTGTGTGTAGGAGAGTGAAGAGAGTAAGACAGCATGCTGTGTGTGTAGAAGAGAGCAGAAGGTTTGATAGCAGGCAGTATGTGTAGGAGAGGAGTGCAGAGGGTATGATAGACCGTATGTTTAGGACAGGAGTGCAGAAGGTATGATAGACCGTATGTTTAGGAGAGGAGTGCAGAGCGTATAATAGTATGTGTAGGAGAGGAGTACAGAGGGTATGATAGACCGTATGTTTAGGAGAGGAGTGCAGAGCGTATAATAGTATGTGTAGGAGAGGAGTACAGAGGGTATGATAGATCATATGTGTAGGAGAGGAGTGCAGAGGGTAAGATAGATTGTATGTGTAGGAGAGGAGTACAGAGGGTGTGATAGATCGTATGTGTAGGAGAGGAGTGCAGAGGGTATGATAGATCGTATTTGTAGGAGAGGAGTGCAGAGCATGTAATAGTATGTGTAGGACAGCAGTGCACAGCGTATAATAGTATGTGTAGGAGAGGAATCCAGAGGTTATGATAGATCGCAAGTGTAGGAGAGGAGTGCAGAGGGTATGATAGATCGTATGTGTAGGAGAGCAATCCAGAGGTTATGATAGATCGCATGTGTAGGAGAGGAGTGCAGAGGGTACGATAGCAGGCACTATGTGTTTGAGAGTGCAGAGGGTTGGACAGTGGAATTCAGAGTGTATGGCAGTGGGCAGTATGTACAGGAGAGAAGTTCAGAGGGTATGGCAGTGAGCAGTATGTACAGGAGAGAAGTTCAGAGGGTATGGCAGTGAGCAGTATGTACAGGAGAGAAGTTCAGAGGGTATGGCAGTGGGCAGTATGTACAGGAGAGAAGTTCAGAGGGTTTGGCAGTGAGCAGTATGTACAGGAGAGGAATCAGAGGGTATGGCAGTGGGCAGTATATACAGGAGAGGAATTCAGAGTGTATGGCAGTGGGCAGTATGTAGAGGAGAGGAATTCAGAGGGTATGGCAGTGGGCAGTATGTACAGGAGAGGAATTCAGAGGGTATGGCAGTGGGCAGTATGTACAGGAGAGGAATTCAGAGGGTATGGCAGTGGGCAGTATGTACAGGAGAGGAATCAGAGGGTATGGCAGTGGGCAGTTTGTACAAGAGAGGAATTCAGAGGGTATGGCAGTGAGCAGTTTGTAAAGGAGAGGAATTCAGAGGGTATGGCAGTGGGCAGTATGTACAGGAGAGGAATCAGAGGGTATGGCAGTGCGCAGTATGTACAGGAGAGGAATCAGAGGGTATGGCAGTGGGCAGTTTGTACAGGAGAGAAGTTCAGAGGGTATGGCAGTGGGCAGTATGTACAGGAGAGGAATTCAGAGGGTATGGCAGTGGGCAGTACATACAGGAGAGGAATCAGAGGGTATGGCAGTGAGCAGTATGTACAGGAGAGAAGTTCAGAGGGTATGGCAGTGGGCAGTATGTACAGGAGAGGAATCAGAGGGTATGGCAGTGAGCAGTTTGTAAAGGAGAGAAGTTCAGAGGGTATGGCAGTGGGCAGTATGTACAGGAGAGAAGTTCAGAGGGTATGGCAGTGGGCAGTATGTACAGGAGAGGAATCAGAGGGTATGGCAGTGGGTAGCATGTACAGGAGAGGAATTCAGAGGGTATGGCAGTGGGCAGTACATACAGGAGAGGAATCAGAGGGTATGGCAAGGGGCACTATGTACTGGAGAGGAATTCCGAGGGTATGGCAGTGGGCAGTATGTACAGGAGAGTAGTTCAGAGGGTATGGCAGTGGGTAGTATGTACATGAGAGTAGTTCAGAGGGTATGGCAGTGGGCAGTATGTACAGGAGAGTAGTTCAGAGGGTATGGCAGTGGGTAGTATGTACAGGAGAGAAGTTCAGAGGGTATGGCAGTGGGCAGTATGTACAGGAGAGGAATTCAGAGGATATGGCAGTGGGCAGTATGTACAGGAGAGGAATTCAGAGGGTATGGCAGTGGGCAGTATGTACAGGAAAGGACTTCAGAGGGTATGGCAGTGGGCAGTATGTACAGGAGAGGAATTCAGAGGGTATGGCAGTGGGCAGTATGTACAGGAGAGGAATTCAGAGGGTATGGCAGTGGGCAGTATGTACAGGAGAGAAGTTCGGAGGGTATGGCAGTGGGCAGTATGTACAGGAGAGGAATCAGAGGGTATGGCAGTGGGCAGTTTGTACAAGAGTGGAATTCAGAGGGTATGGCAGTGAGCAGTTTGTAAAGGAGAGGAATTCAGAGGGTATGGCAGTGGGCAGTATGTACAGGAGAGGAATCAGAGGGTATGGCAGTGGGCAGTATGTACAGGAGAGGAATCAGAGGGTATGGCAGTGGGCAGTTTGTACAGGAGAGAAGTTCAGAGGGTATGGCAGTGGGTAGTATGTACAGGAGAGGAATTCAGAGGGTATGGCAGTGGGCAGCATGTACAGGAGAGAAGTTCAGAGGGTATGGCAGTGGGCAGTACATACAGGAGAGGAATCAGAGGGTATGGCAGTGAGCAGTATGTACAGGAGAGAAGTTCAGAAGGTATGGCAGTGGGCAGTATGTACAGGAGAGGAATCAGAGGGTATGGCAGTGAGCAGTTTGTAAAGGAGAGAAGTTCAGAGGGTATGGCAGTGGGCAGTATGTACAGGAGAGAAGTTCAGAGGGTATGGCAGTGGGCAGTATGTACAGGAGAGGAATCAGAGGGTATGGCAGTGGGTAGCATGTACAGGAGAGGAATTCAGAGGGTATGGCAGTGGGCAGTACATACAGGAGAGGAATCAGAGGGTATGGCAGTGGGCACTATGTACTGGAGAGGAATTCCGAGGGTATGGCAGTGGGCAGTATGTACAGGAGAGTAGTTCAGAGGGTATGGCAGTGGGCAGTATGTACAGGAAAGGAATTCAGAGGGTATGGCAGTGGGCAGTATGTACAGGAAAGGAATTCAGAGGGTATGGCAGTGGGCAGTATGTACAGGAGAGGAATTCAGAGGGTATGGCAGTGGGCAGTATGTACAGGAGAGGAATTCAGAGGGTATGGCAGTGGGCAGTATGTACAGGAGAGAAGTTCGGAGGGTATGGCAGTGGGCAGTATGTACAGGAGAGGAATCAGAGGGTATGGCAGTGGGCAGTTTGTACAAGAGTGGAATTCAGAGGGTATGGCAGTGAGCAGTTTGTAAAGGAGAGGAATTCAGAGGGTATGGCAGTGGGCAGTATGTACAGGAGAGGAATCAGAGGGTATGGCAGTGGGCAGTATGTACAGGAGAGGAATCAGAGGGTATGGCAGTGGGCAGTTTGTACAGGAGAGAAGTTCAGAGGGTATGGCAGTGGGTAGTATGTACAGGAGAGGAATTCAGAGGGTATGGCAGTGGGCAGCATGTACAGGAGAGAAGTTCAGAGGGTATGGCAGTGGGCAGTACATACAGGAGAGGAATCAGAGGGTATGGCAGTGAGCAGTATGTACAGGAGAGAAGTTCAGAAGGTATGGCAGTGGGCAGTATGTACAGGAGAGGAATCAGAGGGTATGGCAGTGAGCAGTTTGTAAAGGAGAGAAGTTCAGAGGGTATGGCAGTGGGCAGTATGTACAGGAGAGAAGTTCAGAGGGTATGGCAGTGGGCAGTATGTACAGGAGAGGAATCAGAGGGTATGGCAGTGGGTAGCATGTACAGGAGAGGAATTCAGAGGGTATGGCAGTGGGCAGTACATACAGGAGAGGAATCAGAGGGTATGGCAGTGGGCACTATGTACTGGAGAGGAATTCCGAGGGTATGGCAGTGGGCAGTATGTACAGGAGAGTAGTTCAGAGGGTATGGCAGTGGGCAGTATGTACAGGAAAGGAATTCAGAGGGTATGGCAGTGGGCAGTATGTACAGGAGAGGAATCAGAGGATATGGCAGTGCGCAGTATGTACAGGAGAGAAGTTCAGAGGGTATGGCAGTGGGCAGTATGTACAGGAGAGAAGTTCAGAGGGTATGGCAGTGGGCAGTATGTACAGGAGAGAAGTTCAGAGGGTATGGCAGTGGGCAGTATGTACAGGAGAGAAGTTCAGAGGGTATGGCAGTGGTCAGTATGTACAGGAGAGGAATCAGAGGGTATGGCAGTGGGCAGTTTGTACAGGAGAGAAGTTCAGAGGGTATGGCAGTGGGTAGTATGTACAGGAGAGGAATTCAGAGGGTATGGCAGTGGGCAGCATGTACAGGAGAGAAGTTCAGAGGGTATGGCAGTGGGCAGTATGTACAGGAGAGGAATTCAGAGGGTATGGCAGTGGGCAGTACATACAGGAGAGGAATCAGAGGGTATGGCAGTGAGCAGTATGTACAGGAGAGAAGTTCAGAGGGTATGGCAGTGGGCAGTATGTACAGGAGAGGAATCAGAGGGTATGGCAGTGAGCAGTTTGTAAAGGAGAGAAGTTCAGAGGGTATGGCAGTGGGCAGTATGTACAGGAGAGAAGTTCAGAGGGTATGGCAGTGGGAAGTATGTACAGGAGAGGAATCAGAGGGTATGGCAGTGGGTAGCATGTACAGGAGAGGAATTCAGAGGGTATGGCAGTGGGCAGTACATACAGGAGAGGAATCAGAGGGTATGGCAGTGGGCACTATGTACTGGAGAGGAATTCCGAGGGTATGGCAGTGGGCAGTATGTACAGGAGAGTAGTTCAGAGGGTATGGCAGTGGGTAGTATGTACAGGAGAGTAGTTCAGAGGGTATGGCAGTGGGCAGTATGTACAGGAGAGTAGTTCAGAGGGTATGGCAGTGGGCAGTATGTACAGGAGAGTAGTTCAGAGGGTATGGCAGTGGGTAGTATGTACAGGAGAGAAGTTCAGAGGATATGGCAGTGGGCAGTATGTACAGGAGAGGAATTCAGAGGATATGGCAGTGGGCAGTATGTACAGGAGAGGAATTCAGAGGGTATGGCAGTGGGCAGTATGTACAGGAAAGGAATTCAGAGGGTATGGCAGTGGGCAGTATGTACAGGAGAGGAATCAGAGGATATGGCAGTGCGCAGTATGTACAGGAGAGAAGTTCAGAGGGTATGGCAGTGGGCAGTATGTACAGGAGAGAAGTTCGGAGGGTATGGCAGTGGGCAGTATGTACAGGAGAGAAGTTCAGAGGGTATGGCAGTGGGCAGTATGTACAGGAGAGAAGTTCAGAGGGTATGGCAGTGGGCAGTATGTACAGGAGAGAAGTTCAGAGGGTATGGCAGTGGGCAGTATGTACATGAGAGAAGTTCAGAGGGTATGGCAGTGGGCAGTATGTACAGGAGAGAAGTTCAAAAGGTATGGCAGTGGGCAGTATTTGTAGGACAGAGATGTGGAAAGTATAACAATAGGCAGTATGTGCAGGAAAGGAGCGAAGAGGATATGCCCTCCTTCTATACACAGAGAGTAGACTCCTAGCTTCTTTGCATATCTTTTGTCAGTATTAAGAGCTCAGTCTTTTCAGTGTGAAATCTCCCTGCCTGTTTTGTCTGCTAGTAATTTTCAGTCTGTTAGCTTTGAACCAGCTCCCACCACGCTGTTGTCAGTAACTGCGGAGTCAGGATGCATAGTGAAGAGACGTAAACTGGAACAAAAAGTGGGGAGGGTAACAGCTAGATCTTTTACCAGACGATCACAGAGGTGGTCACCAAGAGGATGTCTGTTGCAACAAAGAGAGGGGAAGAAGATCTGGAGGAAGAGACTGGCCTGCACTCCGCAAGGACTTTGGTCTGGAGGGAGCAGAGACAGCAAGGCAGAGGCAAGCATGGGCACGGCTAGAGGATGTGAAGAGTGCTCCCATAGTCCACATCTTTGCTCATTGAGTAGAGCAAATATCCTGCAGGAGAAAAGGACAAGTGGGAGTATAGAGATGGATGGAGTATAGAGATGGATGGAGTATAGAGATGGATGGATTTAGGGACAATGATAATAGCATTTCAGGATGGGATTGGGCAATAGACAGGTAATAGTGAGGAGTGTGATGGCACCATAAGGCAGACATAAGAAGGAGCAGAAATCGCTACTGGTTGCAGAAATGAAAATCTGCTTTAGGCTTTAGCCCAAAAGTAAAAACAAAACTATACTGACAAAACAAAAAGTCAAGCTTCGATTTTTATACTATAAAGAATTATATACCTTTGCTTCAGCCGTACATCAAGCTGTTCTGAGCTGGCAGCACTGGAGACATGGATGACTGGTCTCTCAACCAGAGCTCAGCAGTCCAGATCTCCCACCGTCCAACACTTCCTACACTCCCTGAGCACCATTTGTCAGTTTGGAGTAAAAGGCAGGGAAGTTTCAGATTACTGTAGATCCAGATCACTGTGCTCTGTGTGAGAGCAGCACTATGGATCTCTGGCACAGCTATCTGCAGCATTCTCCTGTGAGCCCAGGAGGAGGTAGAGCCTTGAGACCCTGGCTTACAAGAAGCAAGCGGAATGATGATGTGCGTCATTCAATCAGGAAGATGAGTGCCACCAAATCTCTGGATCTGGGTAAGTATATCAGCTGGAGCTTTTTTACTTTCCCCCCAAATTAATCTGGGAACTAAACCCTTTCAACAGTTTCCAAAAACAGTTACATGCAAAGCATGCCATGAATGATCACTGTCATGGTCGCTTGTGCTCTCAGCCAAGCTGTCAAGCCATCAAATGGTTGATGTCATAACTGATCACGTGTGAAGCACCATGGCAAGTGCAGATCAAGATGTCAGATTCCTTGGATGTATAGGATAGGAAGACTTAGTTCTGCTTTAAGGAGCTGCTGGGGGATCCAACTTAATGTTTCATCACAGCTTAAATTGGGCTTTACCTGACAGGAATCATGGATCTCCAAAACAACTTTCTGCATAATTCTCCTCTGAACCCAGAGTGGGAATGGGGCCTTGACAGCCTGGGCTCTCAGGAATAGAGTTGAATAATACTGGGTGTCAAGAGTAGCACCATATCCCTGGATTTTTACTTATGTGGTGGCCCTTACAGTAGCTTCTAGGATGAAAGGTGTCTTGACTTTCTGGTCTAGATGCAGCTCCTTTTATAGAACCGCAATGATTCTTGGGGAGGAATGGAGGACCATTACTGCTCACTACTACACCACAGATAAAGGGATTTCACCTTTCTTAACAAAAGTGCAAAATCCCTTAAAGAGTCAATCCATCCAAATGTCATATTAAAATGATAGGCAGAGCCCGGAGAAAGGAGTTGGATCTTGGCTTCCTATTTGCCTAGGATATACCATTGAGAGCTTCTTATCATAAATCTGACTCTCTTTCTGTTCACCTCAGAGGTTTAGATGCTCTTATCCATCTTTTGCATCTTACAGTTCCTCCTCCTCCATAATATAAAATAAAACTGATATATTCATAGGTTTTATCGAGGCCACAGCAGATGTGCACACCAGGGAACTCAAGTGCGGAGATCTCACCACTACAGACCCAGAGAGATACCGTATAAGAATTGTCAGGTGGTCTACAACTCCAACTCTGGGTATATTGTCCCTATAATGCCAGCTGCAATAAACATGGAAATCATTAACTCCTTCCATCCAACCTCCCTGTGAATGGGAAGACATTACTACTGCTAGGCTATTCACTTACCTTGTCATCAGTCTCAATACTGCTGTTAAAGAAGCAGGCTTTAAGATATGGAGGAGAGTGAAGGCTCCAGCCATTATTAGTACAGTTCCTGCTGATGTCAACTGTCAATAGC